>NC_052138.2:1245338-1902773 GCF_016086655.4 Lepeophtheirus salmonis | reverse complement strand
CTTAATAACAATCGAATAGAAATTCGTTGATCCCGTTCATGTGTCATTTTCTCGATTTGTACATAAGCTTTAGAGCTTAGGTTTGTTTTTTTTATGACTGATTGTTGATGTTTTAATATATCGAAATTTAAATTAATTTCAATCATTCAACCTTCCTTATTTTTTGAATTTCGAAGTTGTTCATATTTCAATGGATCACCCGGTACTATAAGTTGTTTACAATCCATAAAAGTTCGATTACCCTAAGCCTCTTCGGATCTCATGTAACACAAATTTACCCATACCGTAACAGAGTACGTCGGATCCAAATCCAAGACCCGTCCTATTTTTATTAAGCCTATAAGCTTTTTAATATTGTTAAAAGTTTAAATACTCTGAAGTCAGTTTGGGTCTCGGATCTTTTCCGACAATTCAAATTTACTGCACAGCAAACCTTCCACACCGCCAAGTGACATAATTTGTTGTAGAGGTCCGTTGCAGTGAGGTCCGTTAGATCGAGGTTTAACTGTATGTATATCTGTATCAAATATTTTATCTACTCAGAGCTGTAGATCTTGATTCTGAACTATAAACTTATCTTGAACTCAGAACCAGGGGGATTCAAAAAATACTCTATAATCAACATATTATTTGATTCAAACTTGTAACCTTGTAAGGAATAGTAAAAGGCTCAAAATCAATTGATAGCTGTCAGCCATTTCTTTACAGCATACTTCTCGATAATTGTTCACCCTCGTTCACAGCTCAACACTTGAGCGGTTTATAATTCAACCAATCAACGTTGTTCAGAACAATGATTGGGTAAAAAGAATTAAAAACATCCACAGCTCACAACAAAATACTGTGTACATTAATAAATATTAGGGAAGTAACCTGCGTGTCCTCCACACACACAAAAAACACCCTAATTTTGTATGCAATATGTTTATAGAGAATATTATATCCTTTAAATATTTCCCACCTTAGCTACAGGTAGACCATTTTTGATCAAATACATAGGTACGTATGTATTTTTGATGCAAAACTACGCCCTTAACCACCACCCTGCTTATTCGAATGTGCTCAGTCTATTTATACGATTGTATATGCATAAAGTTCAATGTAAGCCTAGAGGCTCTTACTTCCTTCGGGTGAATGGACTCACAATGAAAGCAAATTTTTTTGGGCGTGCCATTCAACACTCAAAATGTGTTGTTGTTGCATCCATAGTCATGCCTGTGTCATTCTTATTTACAAATATGTAATAATATATTGTTGTTTTGTAAGACACGAAGAGTCCTTTACAATAGTAGGTTTATTGCAAAGGAAATGTGGTTCTAAGTGACTAGTTGAAGAAGGATTTCTTGTGGGAGAGGGGAAGGATATCCGGAGGATATTATGTAGGTATGTGTTATCCCCTATGACGGAAATTCCAATAATCCTCTTTCTAATTTGAAAGGAAATTAAATAATTCGGCTCTTTGAATCAAGGTCTTTGTATAATAAGGTTTGAGCCGTAGAAAAGAAAATATGTCATTCCTCACGGATCCCATTTTGGAATGGGAAAGGGGCCTAGCAAACACCCTCCGTCCTTTTGCTCCCTTGTATTTCACTCCCCAAACAATCTACCACAAACCTTTTTTAATATTTTTTATTGAGAAATATAGCAAGTAAAAGATATGCCTAGATGAATGTTATGCTTGTTAAGAGCAGTTGTAGGGTACTGCTCCTTTTGAGTTCTAAATAAAAAGTAGTTAATAATTAAGAGGGGTAAAAATGCCACACTCCCATTATTTTACCCCCGAGCGAGCATCCTCGTCCTTTTCCCCACTAGCATTTGTCTTCCCGACCTATTTACCCTCCAAATCCTTTATCCTCCATCCTTTTTTATCATCATGCATAAGAAGTACAGCTAGTAAATGATAGAGGGCCAAAGTCATAAATGAATATTATGGTTGTTAAGAGCAGCTGTTCGTGAATACTACTTTTGAGTTCGAATCAAAAAGTAATTACTCGACTCAGGATTTGTGAACGACAACTCACAAAATTACTCCAATTCACCTTTTTAAGAAGAAAAGTCAGCTTAAGAAAGCTTACTTTTCCCTATTTTTGTGTCATTTTACTACACTGTTATGAACTAAAAGGAGCAAATTCGGATTCTAGTTAGATTATAAAACAGCTTTAGATTATTCTTTGATTAGCCAGATTCCGACAACAACCAATTAGAATAAGGGGAAATTTGACGTAAAAATAACTTTTGAATAATTCTCCTTGAATCTTGCAACAAATGAAATATATATTTGCCCCAACTTGCGATATCCTGATCTTCCATTTATGCAAAAGGTTGGAGGTATAATCAGTGGTGGGGATGATGAGATGACTCCGTCTAAAAAGACTCCTTAAAACTTAAAATTTGCTTCCACTACTAATGTGAACGTCTTTTAGTATGTTTAGAACTACCAATTCTGATAAAAGGCAAAAATTAACGGAAGAAAAGCTTTCTAATATTATTAGATTTGTTGATATACTATAGCAAAATTTAGGATTAAATTATAGTTAATATAAAAAAAAAGGATTGCATTAAATTATTATTATAAAACTGTATTTTTCTTGATATATAAATTGCTATATTTTGGTTGCTCATTTTTCAAAGTTTTAGCGCTCTTTTTTTGCTCCTTTTGGCCAAAGAAATCACTCAAAAACTATAAGTAACTAGTAATTACTAATTAGGAGACACAATATTGATGAATACATATTTTCGTATAAAGGCGAAATCATTCAAACCCGAGTTTGAGATACCTCTTTTGTTAAGAGAGACTCAGATAAAAGCAATAAAAGAACTGGAATCCTTGAATCTTGGGGCATCCAAGTGACAAGTGATGACGTCAAGAGATGTCCAATACATCACTCATACCTACGCATTCAAGTTAAACTATTAATTATATCTGTATGGTCGCTATTTATTGTAATAGAGGGTAAAATGCTAGGCGGTAGAAGGCTTGGGGAGTGAAATCCGAGAAGGTAAAAGAACAGTGTGTACTCCCTTGGGGCAAAATGATAGGGCATAGACGCCCATCAGGTAAAAGCCCTTACGCCTTTTGAAATAAATAAAGTTGTAGTGAAATTTTCCTTTCAGCTGTTTTCATTCATTTTTATAAGTTGACTCTTGTACAATTTAAAGTAGTTGACTCTCCTTATTATTAAGGAATAATGTTATTACATAGGAATTGAATTTGAATAGCCAGACTTTATTATTAGACCAGGGGTTGCCAAACTACGTCCCCCGGGCAATATCCGGCCCGCTGGCAGTACTAGAACTTACTTGATACAACATATGGAACACAAAACGTTATGATAAAATTTAAATTTAAATATTTTGCTTAGAATACTAGAAGATTTTGATTGCTATGTCCCTTAAATTTACTTTTGTTGTCGTGTATTTGATGCTTATTATCTTGTAAATATCTAAGTAGTTCCTTTACTCTGTTCCAACCATTTCTAGAAATATATATTTCACAGCTGCTTCCCTTGCCGAAACTGAATAATTTTGCCTCTGGCATGGCATCAGTGTTTGGAACAACTTATTTATCTACGTAAACATGTTTAAAAATGAATTATGTGAAGTCAGCATATGGAACGCGATTGACTGATGAACATTTGAAATCAATTATCTTGATTGGAGGCAGTAATTCCAAACCAAGTATTCATGATATATGGAAAGCCGAACGTCATTTTCACAAATCTCACCAACCTTGTTTGCTGCTTAATTTGTAAGATTTATATCTGTGCAGGCTATGTCTGATGTAGCTATCTTTTTGCTAACGTGGATCCTTTGATAGCTTTTTAGTCAATATACATACATACTGGGTTTTTTTTTTACTTTTAGCTCTGGCTTGTATGTATGAAACAGAATTACATTGCAGCCCCGCTCGTTATTCTTTCAGTTATCAGGCCCGCAGTAAAAAAAAGTTTGTTGATCCATATACATTGATCAATTATACCATTCTCTCCAACAGTAGGACCAGAGAGACTGCTTGATGTACAATCATGGTCGCTAAGATCCTCTATATCTAAAGACTTTACAAAAACTATCAGGATCATAAAGTGTACATAAAATCCCTTCAAATCTTCAATTTTTGGAATTGTTTGAAGTATATATTTAGGAGTAAACGATATTTTTTGATTTAGTAGTCTGTAAGGCACGTAATTATAATCACCTAAACAACTATTTGTGCATGAATATCTCATAGAAGGTAGATTGCCATCTATTTTAAAGGATTTTTGATCTCTTTGTCTTCTTTGTGTTCGATTCTTTTGGTCAAAGGTTCATATACACAGATCCTAATACACTTGTAAACCTTAAATTATTCTACCTTCAAGGAGTCACGTACATCAGTATTTCTTTTAGTATCTTTTGATAAACCAGTCGTAGGTGCAATCATTCTAATCAAATACAACTTTCTTGCTCTATTATCCATTCAATAATGGTTACGAACTTGAATTCCACTAATTAGTTCTGCTTTAAAAACAGGTATGTATGAGAGACAGTCCTAAGCTACAGGCGTAAAATTTACATTACAATTGTATAATATAATGAGGATTATTGTGGAAAATGGATAATTTTTTCCCAGTTTTTTTCCTGTTAACTTAGATCAAAACTGATTTTAAGGGCTAAAAGTTATTTCATTGTTTTTCTATAGCTCATATTTTTTGAATAATTACTTAATTATTGATTCTTTTGTTATGAGTTGATATAGTTTTATCAAAGTTCAACCCACTAATTGAGGAGAAATTTGAGATAATGTTCTAAAGTGTACGTTGCAATTTTATTCGTATTATTTAATTTTTATAATCACAACCACAAAAAAGTTCCGACACTGCAATAGACTGAAGGTACAGAGCTTAAATTGGTGTCCCTATGTATCTTTAATATAGATGCTTCAAATCAAAATCAAATTTAGCCAAAATTACATTGAGGGAGGTCATTATTTTATTTAGCTCCTAACATTGGGTAAAATTCTAATCCTGGTTTCGGGTCTGCATCTGAAAGTTCCGTTACCTAAAATTTACGTCTAAGGATCCGAACCGACCTAGATCAGAGAAAATGTGGGTATGATCCATCCATTGTTCCAGGCCCCCTTTCCACTAAAATCCAATATTTTGACTAACAATAGGCTATTTCATATAAAACAAAAATAAAGACTGTCAAATTCTAAGAATGATTCTGGCTGTATCTTGGTATGTATCTTTGTACACCTTATTTAATAAAGGAGATTAAAAAGGTTTAAGGGAGTAAAAAAAAAAGAGGGAATAAGACAAAGGATTTTGGACAGTAATATGAAAGGTAAAGGACTCTGGGCAAAGAGTGAACAAAGTTTGCAAAGACGCATACCAAACATTCAGCGAGAATAATTCTTTATTTTTTCTTATATATGAAGCAGAAGAGATTAGAAATAAATTTTAATTTCTGAATGTCTGGACAACGAGGGGCGGAACCCCACTCTAATATTAATTAAACAAGCCTTTAATATAGAAGGAATCAATACATTTCTAAACCCTTCAATTAATACGCTAATTGCTATGAAAATAATCATATGAATGCATGCGGAGTAACAATAACCTTTTAAACTTGGGGATCCCTAAAGTATATTCCAGGTTGAGATAGCTCTAATCTAAACTCTTATCGGAAGACCTACTAATCCTCTCCAAAATCCCCGGTCTTCCCTACTTGAAATAAAATGTGATTTTTCACATTATTAACAGGGGGGAAGAAAATGGTTGCCATGCACTACTATTATGTCATTGTATTCCAAGGTAGTAAATTAATTGTCGAGGAGGACGTGCTTTTAATTAGTCTCTTGAACATACATAGAACAATAACAATATGATAAGTATGATGATAATTATTAAACCTTCTTCAAAAAAGAAATACTTACTAACTTACTCCAACCCTGACATCTTCTCATACGTCAAGGACAAATTATATATGTATGTACATGTTATTATACGTCATTAACATAATTAACAATGTCATTATCATTTTTATAATTATGATGATTATTCTCAAATCTAGAAGGAAGGAATTATTCAGTTTCAAAATAATTCATATTATAATACTCTGAATAAATGAAGACATTTGTTATTTATTAGCCGAATGATTTACATTAGTGTTGGGTTTCGGTCTGGAAATCCTAGACCGGTCTGTGACCGTCATATTTTTTGTTGGACGGAATTAGTTTGGTCCAACAAAAAGCTCGGTCTGGACCGGTCTCATATTAAAAATTCAATCTAGATCGGTCCAAAGGATAAGTTCCGTCTAATTTGGTCCCAAGAAAATTGGTCTAGGACGATCTTACATATAAATGGTTTATAACAAATATTTTTCCAAGAACAATGACGTTATACAAAGTTTAAACAGAGGGGCTCGGATTAATTTTGATTCCACCGTCTTTTATATGTACACAGTATTTGTTCCAGAACTTATCGTGTACTTTTGAGATTTTTAAAAAAATAAATGACAATTGATAGATTTGACAAATTTTTTTATAAATAAATGACAGCTCTCATAACATATGAAACCGAAAAAAATCGGTCCATGAATTGATACCGAAAAAAAATCGGTCCATAGAGTGAGACGGAATCAAAATCAGTCTACAAAGTGAGACCACAAAAAATCGGTGCACGGTCTGAGACCACGGTATGGACCCAAAAATTGGTCCAAATCGGTCTAGAAATAATCACGTAAGACCAAACCGAAAAGTAAATTTGGTGCTGGACCGAGTCTCAACACTAATTTATATGGCATCGTTACTTTACTAATACAAACAAGTACAGCGTATTTTTTTTATTTTTTCAATGATCCTTTAATTGGTCTGATGGAGTTGCACTGATTAGCATCAGTTAACAATATAGCATTAATCCCTCTGACCTATGAAATTTCTTTAAGTTCCATATACATAAAGTATATTCCTTTCTCTAGGAACGACCAGGGCGCGAAACCACACACATTGACTACAAGAGAATAATTTCTCTCGAGTACATTGTCCATTGACCTACGTCGTTCAATTACACTGTATTTTGGTCACAGCCATCGATGATAATGCTTCTTTCTCCCTTATCAGTCTTGCTCTGAAAGTTGATTGGTTGAATTCGAATTTGCTTCTTGTCAAACTATGAGCAATTCCCCATGATTAGAGTGGATATCTTTGTAAGGAAAAAAGAGCGCGAGGAGAAGGTGGGAGCGATACATAATGATCATCTGCCTAATATATGATTTTTGAGGGTAAAAAATGAATTATTGCTATAAAGAGGGGAACCTTTGACATTTTAAAAAGTATTAGTGGCGGTAAAATATTATAATTATATTTAAATTTACACCAAAGATAGGCGAGAATTCTTCTTTTAAAGGGAGATGCTAACACACACACGACTTATTAAATAATGAACAAAGAAGAAGCATGAGCACACGCATCACACGGTTTTGTTTCTTTTCTAATTACTATACTTAGCTTTTTCTTTACACACATCCCTTGTTTAATTATGATATACATCAGAGAGCAATAACAAAAAGAAAGAAAAATAGTACTACATGTTCGACGCTATAAGCACACGCCTGCAATATTTCATTAATACGACTACATCGTTATTTCTTCATTCAAAACTATGCATATGATATACATCAGGGGACACCATAAATAGTGGACCTTGTGACTATTTTTCAGACTTTTACATTGTCCTCTAGTCAAGAATATAATAATAATAATGAAAACAACATTGGAAAATAAAAAACACATATGTAAGGTAACAATGACAAAAAACCGGGCTTATATGAGAGTATTATGTTCATAAATGAGCATTAGTATATGGTCCTTAAAGTGTTGGATTCGAATATTACTCGAGTGCAACAAATCGAAACATTCCTTTAATGATAATAAGATAAATTTCTACAAGGTATCACTCTAAAAATTGTTGTTTTTTTACTGTTCTTTTGAGGCATTATAATATAGCACCTGTACATTAAATTAAATAGCATGTATTAGCATTCTAAAGAGGGACACACACTTACCAAGGTTTTTTTTCGTACTTACAAAACCAAAAAAGTTATAGAGAATAATATCGTCAATAAAAGAACCCTCGATCAATGGTTCATTTTTGCAACTATTACAAAAAAAATTGTCATGAAATGTTCTGGAAATTGAAAATAAATAATGTAATCTAGGGTTTAAATTTTTAGTTCAAAATTCATCGTTTTTTGGCATTTCTTCTTAAAATTTGAAAAATTAATAATTATTCAGAAAATGACAGATATTTCATTTAAAGATCAATTTTTATGGATCAAATTTATATACAGCCGAATATTCAGACAAATTTATAATGCCTCTATTTTATCTACGAATCCAATTTTCCATTTGAAATCCAATAAACTAACTAAAACAAACTAAAAAGCAATTTTCACAGATTTCTTTGTACACACATAACTTTTTTAATTTTGAATAAATTTAGAAAAAGTCATTTTTCGTAAAGCTGTTTTTTGAGAGACCAGTCACTTTTTTATTTATAAAAACCCCCTATGTAGGTCCAAAAAAACATTTTTTGTTTTTTTGGGATAGAATAATCCCCGCTTATACGATGGCGTCCCTGAAATATAGGGATTACGTATATTAGTAATGTTACAACGTATGACGTACATTCTAACCCCTGTAAACTTACACACATAAATATTGAAGACTCTAACTCCAAGAAAGAACAATCATTGTGATTATTGTTTTTTTTAACTTGTGAGAAAGTTTTTAGAGTCTTGTGACCTTTGAATATATATTTATACATATATATAACCTATTCAAATGCATGGAAAAAATATATTACAAAAGAGATTTATAATGGAAAATGACTTGAAAATTTTATATGTATAATATTTTTATTCACGTTTTTCAACATCATAATTTAAAGAACGTATTCAAGGGATCTTGATACTCCATATTTATTGTCTATATAGGTATTCTTTATTCAACCTACTTATTTGGAGAGTGTTTGACGTCACAGAGACACTTGATACATTGATGGAGTTGTAAATTGTAAGCATTTTCGGTATGTTAAAGAAAGAATCTGATAATCAATAGGGTAACCCTGACAATTTGCAAAATATTTGTGATGAGACAAGGAGGTCCGCAGGGGGAGGCTGGAGGGGCTGTATCCCCCCCCCCCAAATTAAGGAATTCTTGATTCTTACTAGAAAATTAAGTATTTGAAATTTTTTGGGAAAAAATTTAATTTTCTCTGAAAAACTATAAATTTTTGAAATTTAATATTTTAATTTTTTTTTTTCAAAAAATTTATATATGAAATTTAATTTAAGACATTTTCTCGCGAAACATTTCAATTTTTTCTGAAATTTTTGTAAAAAATTCTATCAAATTTAATTATCTGAGAATAGCTATGTATTTTTGAATTTTTTTTCCTAAAATTTTTATATTTGAAATTTAATTTTAGAAATGTTTTTCAAAATCTGTCATATTTTATGAACAGCTTTGGATTTATGAAAAAAATTTCAAAAATGTAATTTTTTGAGAATAGCTATAGAGTTTTGAAATATTTTTCCAAAAAATTATCTGTGAAATTTTTTTTGACATTTTTCTCTGAAAAATTCAATAATTGAAATTCTTTCCAAAAAGATTAATTTTTCAATTTTTTATCAAAATATTGTGTTCTTTGGTTCGTTTTTTTCCAAAAAAATTCCAAAAACAAAGCCCCCCCCCCCCAAAAAAAAAAAAATATATATATATACTCCTACGAACGTCCCTCAGAGTGGTTTAGCTGCCATGACATTTTATCAAATTAGCTGTTTGATTATGGGATAAAGAAAAGTCCCAAGCAAGTCAAGCAATGAAATAGATAGATCAAGGAAAGTTTGCCTTTAGAAAATTAGGTCTTCCATTCGAATGGATGTCGTATTTATTTATTTTTCTTTTAATTCATATTTATTATTAATTAATTTTGTCTTTAGTTCAAACATATTATTTTATTTAATAATTCAAAGTCTCACGGACTTAACTCCCTAACACATTCACCAACAGCATGGGGAAAGATCTTACTTCTTCCATCAGGACGGAGCAAAGTCTATGCAATAGTGGTGCCGAACCCTTCTTTCCCAAATCTCAAAGACATGGACTTCTTTTTATAGTCCATTCTGGAGCCAAAAATTTGTGTAACTTCTTACTGCAGCGTCGAGAACAGCATTTTTAAGCAGCTCTGAAGCGACTGATAACTGTAGTTGCTGGAAATTGTGTCCATGTGGAATGAACTGTCACTGATTTTGAAGGAAATTTCACATTGATTGCAATGGTGTCAAAAGATGTTTTGAGAAATAAATATTTGTCTACTTTCTTGGCTGTTAAGGTTCTTCTAAGACTTATGGGTAACCCTGTAGATTTTGGCTATCATACACAAATACAAATGTAGGCATACACTTTTCATATAATATTACTAAGTAATATTATAATATGGTATCAAATGATATACTTAGTAGGATTTTAATATTATGAAATAAATATATGCAATTCATTTTAAAAATTACGGATTAATAATATGACCATGATAGTCTGGGAAGGCTTAAGAGATAAATAGCAGTTGGCGTGATTGACTAAAGAAGGACTTATAATTAAACCTAGTGATGAAAATCAGGTGTTGTTTTTGGCACACCCTTTTTTTTGGAATTGGTAATCTGAAGAATGGATTTTATTAACTTGAGCTGTTGTGATTCTTATTTAATTTCTGAGGAGGTAGCTTCCTTTTCTATTACATTTAATTATTTTATTCAAAGCCTGATTGAACCTTCGTGTGTCAAAGAGCAACTTTGAGGATTTGTTGCGGAGTTTATTATTGTAGGCCCTAGTTGGACTGAGAAAAGAATTATGGATTGACATCAGAGTTATTCTTGTCAATGTCCTTGTTTATATCCTTTTCTCCTTATTCATCACAGCTGATTATAGCTGATCTTATGAAACGCCAAGCTTCTCTCCTCTCAAAAATTCTGTAAATTCTCCGAGTGACCACCTTAATTTTCGGTTTTCAACCCTAAGTATATGTCTTTTATTGACTAAGAGTAGAATTGAGGATCGATATCTGAGACATTCCTGGTTATATCATTCCTACATACGGAGTGAGTATTACCTCTATTTTTTACCTCTAGGAGGGATGACTCTGATCACTAGTGATAAAAATCCTGTCTAGAATGGACATGTTAAAAAAGAAACCGAAAATCAACATGGTCACCCTAATAATTTGAAGAATGTTTTAGAGGAAAGAAAGAATAATGTTCATGACGTTTCATTAGATCAGCTACAATCAGCTGTGACAAGGGAGGAAGGAGAAAAGGATATAGACAATGACATTTGGGAGAATTACTCCGATGTTTATCCCCAATTCTACTCTGTGTCCAACATGGACTTACATTTAAAACTCTGCAACAAATCCTCAATGCTACGTCTTTTATGGGCACAAACAAATATGTTTTGAATATAATTGAATCTATTTAGGAAGGGATGTTCAATACTCAGGAATTAAATAATAATGACAACTGCTAAGGAAAAGAAAATTCCTTCTTCAGATTACCAATTAAAAACAAACAAAAAACAAACGGGTCTGCTAAAAAATTCAAAGTACCCTCAAGTAAATATTAAGGAGGGACATTTATGCTATTTTATAAGGAGCACTCCCTCCTCTCAAAGAATATATTTTACAGGGAAAAACATCAATGATAAACTATATCGACTATAACGACAAATAAATATTTGCATAGTTCGACTATTAATATCACAAAGTACTATCATGTAATCTAATATTAGAGAATAGGGCTAATTTAGTTTAACAAATAACAAAATAGAACAATTAAAAAATATTTCTATAAATATATACAGGTGTATAGGTATATAACATATGATGTCTTTAATTCAATTAATTGAGCTCAATCTACAAAATTGACGTGGCGATAGAAACATAAATAGCTGGACAAAACCCCCAATATTGGGATAAATGGACACTATTTTCATGAAAAGACGTAGAGTTGTCTTGATGGAAGGAAATTGACCAGAAAATCAACATGTTAACCCTAACAATTTGATGAATGTTTGGAAGGAGATAAGCTTAGTTGTGATGTTATGAAGTTTCGAATAGATTCCCTGCCATTGGTTATGAGGGGAAGGAAAGATTTACACAAATCCCATTCGTTGTCTATACTAAATTATAATCGGAGTCCAAGAACGACTTACCCTTAGAACCTTTCCAATAAAAGGGTCAGTGGGTCTCTCTGTCATTCATGAGTATAGTTGACATCTTCGTAAGGAAAAAAAGAGTGCAAGGAACAGGCGGGAGCGTTACATAAAATATCCCTGAATTAAAACCCTTGTCAATCACTGTTATATGATTTTCGAGGCAGGAATGAATAACAGCTGTAAAGAGGAGAATCTTCTACATTTTAAATTACATGTGTGCAGTCATATTCAAAAGCATATATATTTATTTTATTACGCATTTTCAAAACAATTTAAACCAAAGATAGGCAAGAATTCTTCTTTTAGAGAGAGATTTTAACACCCCCACGACGACCTATTAAATAATTAACAAAAAAGAAAAAAGAAAACACGCAACAACCGTTTTTCCTTTTCTAATTTGTAAAAACAGCTTTTTTCATTACAAACATGTCAACTCTATTTATGAGTAAACAAACTCTTGGTTAAACTTTATTCTTAGATAATCTCTCCTCAAAAATTTGAGGAAAATAATAACAGCTTTTGAAAAAAAAACATGTGGCAAAAGCTGTTCCTAGGAATTTCTTTGGGAGGGGTCTTTTACAATTTTTTGAATTTTATTCATGTCTGCAAAACTATTTAATTGCTCGTACAGTCATTAATAATTAATTAATTAATCTTGTATATTAATTTCGTAAAGCAAAGTTTATCTGTATGTCTGTATGAATGCCTGAAAAACAGCTATATATATATATACTGCATATTGATGTATATCAATAGCATAATTTGATCTAAGAAATAAGAATGTATATAGTTGTATAACTGAGATACTACAGACGTGAGTATACAGCATCGGAGATGTATACAAGCTGCACTGTATATAGTCTCCCTGATATATGTAATAACAATGTAGTCTTATTAATGCTTTTGTTAGTGAGCGGTCTAAAGATTAAAGTACTCTTCAGTCATCACATCATATTTTTCTCAAATTCTTATTTTTATTCTTTCATTCTTGAGGAGAGAACACTTCCTATGGATTGATATCAGTATTGAGTAGTTACGTGTGAGTGTGCTCCTGAAAAACGGATAGTAATACTGAGGATTTCTTGAGGAGTTAGCTTCTAAATGCCGGTCGATGATGACTCACTTAAGTAAAAATACCTCCTACATATCTTTCCATATACCTTCCTAAAAAAATGTCATACCCAGAGACTCCAGATTCTAGTCCCTTCATATATGAGCCTCTCTAACAAAAAGGGTCTCTCTGAATCGGAGTCGAATGATTTTACATTTACATGAAAAGTATGGATTGATCATTTTTGCGTTTCCTAATTAGTACATACTTTCTGATTCAAAATCAAAAGTAGCATTGCCCGACAACCGCTCCTGACAACATTACATTCATCTATTACTTTGTCCCTCTAACGTTTACTTGCTGTACTTCTCCATAATAATGATAAAAAAGGATGGAGAGGTTTTGAGGGGGGTAAAGGGGTCGGAGGGATTCTGGATCAGGGAGTGAAATGCTAGTGGGTAAAAGGACAGGGGTTGCTTGCTCCGGGGAGAAAGTACGGAGTGTCGGAGTCCAATGGGTAGGTGTTCTGTTCTCCTATCGTTTACTGGCTGTACTTCTCAATAATAATTATAAAAAAGGATAGAGTGTAGATGGATTGAAGAGTGAAATGCTGGTGGGGTAAAAGGACGGGAGGGGGGTAGAGTCTCCTGTTTTTTTATGAATGATATCTAATCTACATAACGAAATAATATATACCCTAAACGAGAAGAAAAGAACTGGCATAGAGTCTCCATGCAGTAGCAATTGGAAGGGAAAAGGATGATCATTGAAGTAGTCTAGGTAATAACCTAGTATAAGATCGTAGGTGGTTATTTAATGTAATATGTTGATAAACAGTTGTTCAAATTATAGGTATAATAAAGTGGACAATGTAATAACAAAGGATCAGGTTTTGTACTTTTAAAGCAACAAAAACAAGAAAAGTATCTTAAAATTTAAGCAAATAAAACAAAACAAAATATAGAATCAAAATCTAATTGAAATTTAATTGGAGCGAATACACAGGCATATGATACCTCAAGGATGAGTAGTGTGCGACTATATAAATAAATATATCGAGTGGTCCATTAGAATCTGAACACTTTGAAATTTAAACTTCAACAACATATCATTTATTAATTAATAATAGAATTTCAATAAAATTAATACTATGTGTGCCTGAGCTCTCTTAATCATTAATGTAGCCGTCCTTAGATGCAGTTATGGCTTCCAGGTGGGGGCAAAAGACCTAGTACCCGCTGCAGATGTAGTCCTCTGTCATGGAGGCCCAGTGCTAGCTGATGGGGGTATAGAAGGCATCTCTGTTTGGATGATGGACACTGTAGTCCTTCCCCTAAACATGCACCATTAAATACCAAGTCGAGGGCTTGGCAACAGGGTTGTATGGGCCCAAAAAAAGAGTCAAAAAGACTATAAGGAAATGGGTTTCATTTATAGTTGTTGTCAAAAATTGCCTCTCCAACCTCACAAGGCTCATTCCATGCACTTATGGATAGTTCTCTGGACAGTCTGTTGTGAAACCCCAAAATTTATTATATGGGGACCTGAGGGGATTGACCTGGGATGTTTTCTTTAACTCCTACGGGTGTAATTGGGCCTTCTTGACAGAGCCATTTTCCCTCTCTAACGTTTCGCGTTTGCTAACAGCGGAGACGGTGGTCCTGGAGACCCTCAACTGCTTGGAGTGCACGAATGGTAATTCGTCGATCACGTTCAACTGTATTTTTTTCGACTTGTGCGTAAACTAGATATTTTAGGTTTGTTTTACCTTGTAACTAATTGTTATTCCTTAATATATAGAAATGTGAATTAAATTCCATCACTCAATCTTAATTAATTATTGAATTAGTAAATGTTCAGATTTCAATGGACCACCCGGTATATATCTTTGCGCTACTCTCTGCAAATTGACATTGAACCATTTTTATCATGGCTCCTGTCTGCCGTTACATATTAAGTAGGTTTTGCATTCATGATATGAGATAAATGAAGAAGCTAGAAGACTATTTATACTAATATCCTTTTTGATTGAGTTCTGTGTCCAATCAACTTGAGGCTATGATTTTTCGATTCAACTCAAATAGGGTTTGTTTATGGGGGTGGGGGGAGCTGATATGTAAAAATTGGATATAGGAAAGCAGTGATTACTCGCTATTGTAAATTCTCCTTGAGTAAAGCTCACTGGGCGACCATTGTTGCTATAACTGTACTAAGCTTTACAGTTCTCCTCACTTATATCGCTCATTTCCTCATGTTCTCCTTTTTACGAATCTTTAGATGTCCCCCCCCCCGAATCTTTCCAGTAAATTTCCTCGTCACATTCAACCACATCTTCTTCTGACATATCCCGACACCTGACGAAGTGGAAATCACTGTTCTTGACTAATATTATGCTCATACTTGTCCATGAGTCTTTTCCAATATAAATAATCCATCATGTCTACAGTCAAATGATAATTGATAACGGATAATAAAGTGATTAGGACTTCTTCCATTCGAATTACTGTCGTGTTTGTTTATTTTTTTGTTTTTTATCTTATATTTATTATGTTTAACTATTTTGTTTCTGGTTTGAACAAATTAGTCATGACATAAGTGAGATTATTATTTAATCAAATAATTAGGAAAGGCCAAAGTTAATTTGTCCCATTGCGAGTTATCCATACAGCAAGGCAAATATACGAGTAGACTATATTTTTTAAAAAGAAAATCAAATTATTCTTCTAATAAAAAACGTCATCCGAAAAATAATATTGAAAATGATTTATCAAAAATATTTTGTACTCTTCTACAAAAAAGGTCAGTTAAAAAAATTATTTTCAAAAAATGAAAATATTTCTTTAGAAAACTCACGCTAAAGCCAGCTCTGTCTTCAAATACAAGGTGAGTCCATTTTCAAATTTGATTTAAGTAAGAGGGTTGTTTACACTCATATTAGTTTTTTAACAAAGCAACAGAGAGTTTATCCATCTTGCGGCAAAATTATACAACTCCCTAAATGATAGTATTATTTAATATAAAGTATAGTTGTGTGTTACTCGAATAGAGTTTATTTAATTGAAAATTAAGAAGCAGTACCCTTTTAAAGATTTATTTATGTTGCCCGCTCAAACTACAGACTGTCACAGCACTTTGCAGATAACATATTTTTTTAGTTTGACCATCCCCTATTAACCCGAGTTGAAATTATATTATTTTATTAAGTTTGCTTATTTTTATAACTAAATCTTGTTCATTTTTTTTTGCGTTTTGTGGTGATGTTGTCCCTAAATGGTTTCTAGCCAAACTTCCATTCTTAATGATACATTTCTATTCCCAATGAGACAAACTAGATATAATATATTAAAGAACAAAAAACCTTAGGAAGTTCTGGGCTCCTAAAAATACAGATGAATCACAGCAGTTTTGAATCTAAAATGAATCTTTCAGTAGGGAGGTTATACTTCACAAGAATGAGATCCAATCTATTTCCAAATTCTCTGAGCAGTGCCCTATGCTTCCTTAAATCAGTATTCCAAGATGATAAATAATCCCATTATTAATTGATTTTAATAAAAGTGACACGAATTTGGAATTGAAATTAGGGAACTAATATGTCCATTTTACCAAATTATGTATTTAATTTTTAGATAGGTTGAATAATATAAAGTGACTTTTTGAGTTATTACGGTTTACCTTAATTAAAAATGTTATTTATTTCTTTATTTTTCACTATTAATGATTATGTATAAAATGATATCATTAGTATCAATATTCAATATTTGAACATCTCTAAATATCATGTTTATATTTATGTATTTATTCTATAGTATCTATAGTAGGTTATCTCTTATTCTTATTGGAAGAGGGCCAAATCCTCACAACTTATAATAAATCCCATGATTGTATCACATATTATGGCGGATAGCTTACAAGTTCTTTAGTACGTTTTCCTTCACGCATTTAAAGACTATTTACGTCTAAAAAAATACACCTATACCTTTAAAAACATTGACTAGCAGTATAATTGCTGCATCCCTCAAAGGAGCCAAGAGTCAGTGCAGAGTTTTAGCGCATATAATACAATTTTGATAAATGTTGAATGGATAAGAAGGATCATCCATTAACTTCCGGGCATTTACCAAAACTTTTCATTTGTGTTTTTTACAAGTAAATCTTATATGACAAATCAAAGAAGTAATATTCTCTACGTGTATTTCAAAATAATAAGAGAGGATGCAAGGTTGCGTGTCAAGGTGTAGATTTTTGCGTCTTTTTTTCCCTTCTAAAATATGTAAAAAAATATACATATTAGTATTTAACCGCATTATTTATTTTGTAAGAAGATGATGATGAGGCAAGGTTATGTCGAATTAATTATTTGAAACAAATAGAAAGTTTGCAGTGCATAATTGTACAGGGTTTTTGAAGTGGAATTAACCTCTTATTACTAAATTTAATATTAAATCAGTCATGGGTGCCAAATGCATTGATTGCATATATATAAAATTAGGAAGATGTTTACATTTTGAAGGCTCACTTATTTAATTAGTGTATTTCCTTCTATAAAAAATTATTAATGATTTAGAACCTTTTCAACGAGGTCATAAATTGCATCATAATTGAAGGAGTCGCCATTTTTGGGGCTCAATTGATATTTAAATATATAAAATGGACACATTTCCAACCCATCTTGATGAAACTTTTGTTTATCAGGTATATTTTTATTATTATAGACATCCAGAAACATATTTCTCTATGACTTTAGCTATTAATATTTTGTAGTACTTATATAGAATGCTATATAAATTTGGTACCCCTGTTTGTTTATTATTTGTGTACTTCCCCGAAAAACAAAACAAAATTACAATTACAAAGTGACAGATGTGTGTACTTGTTTCTGGATGATTGCTGAATGAAGGTCTGAATTAAGTTGTCATTGAGGACTTAAGGTGCGTGTGTGTGTGCGTGTAGAATGCCATACCCATTATTGAGCCGTCCTTTGAGTCGGGGTCTACCCACTCTTCATCGCTCATTAACCTCAAACAGATTTGATTCCGAGGTGATATTGAATCCCGTGCCTCCGCCCAGGGCTCAGATCGTGATCGCTGGATCTGGCATGATCGGTAATTCTGTGGCCTATCATTTAGTGGAGAATGGGTGGAAGGACGTACTTATCATTGATAAGGGAAACATTGCAGATGGAAGTTCTAAAACTGGCTCAGGGATGTTGGGTCTTTTTCGGCCCAAGCATGAGCGTCGCATTGTGCAATATTGCATTGATCTCTATCGAAACCTCGAAAAGCAAGGATTCGATATTGGTCTTAAGGAGTGCGGATCCATAAATCTAGCAGCTACAAAGGATCGATTGCTATCCCTTCAAAGACGAGCTAATCGCTATAAACCCACAGGACTTCGCTGTGAAGTTCTTTCTCCCAAAGAATTAAAGGAGCTGCATCCCCTTATCTTTGTCGATGATCTTCAAGGAGGGGTTTGGGTCCCTGAGGATGCTGTTGTTAATCCAAAGAGAGTGTCAGAGGTATTGGCTCTTTTAGCACATCGTGGAGGAGCTAAGTTTGTGAGTGATTGTGGAGTAGAGAGAATAAATGCGAATCTCATAGATGAAAGTGGACCCTCCTCCTCCAATAATTTAAAGGTGTCCAGCGTTGTGACGGAAAAAGGGGTCATTGAGTGTGAGTATTTTGTCAATTGTGCAGGGATTTGGGCAAGGAACATTGGGAAGCTGAGCGATCCTGAAGTTAAAATCCCCATTTGTCCAGCAGAACACTTTTTCCTCAAATTTGAGCCATTGTCGGAGCTCAAAGATATTGATCTTCCCAATATCAGAGATTACGACAATAGTATTTACCTACGTACATGGGGAGATTCCTTTCTTATGGGTGCATTTGAAAAAACCTCAAGGCTGTGGACGGAATTTCAATCTACCGATATTGTTGAAGAGCATTGGAGACATTTCTCCCCTTATATTTCAGCTGCCATGAAAAGAATTCCACTTCTTCGATCCACTTCTTATGAGAAATTATTAAATACACCTGATGCCTTTACTCCTGATGGTCGATGGATTGTTGGAGAGGCTCCTGAGATTGGGAATTACTACGTTTGTGCTGGGATGAATGGGAATTCATTACAAGGAGCTGGCGGTATTGGGAAAGGTAATATTTGAATATTGAATTAACCTTAGTCTTATTATACTAATGATTATATTTCTATCCAATAAATTAGTACTGGCTGATTGGATGACCAAGGATCAGCCACCTCCAGATATTCTTCCCTTTGAGCTAGCTCGATTTACTTCTTTACACAATAATCCAAGATTCTTAGCGGAAAGAGCTGTTGAAGTGGTGGGGAAGCATTATCAGCTGGAGTATCCTCTTGTGAACGAATTCAATAAGGGTCGTCGCATTCGAACCTCTCCCATCTTTAGCGAATTAGAGTCTAGGGGTGCTATTTTTGGAGAGCGAATGGGATGGGAAAGAGCTTTATACTTTGTTCCTCATCATTCACCAGAAGATCCTCCTCCCACCTTTCCTAAAGGATCCTTTGGAAAACCAGAATTTTTTGAGTATATTGAGGTAATTTTTAAAATATTAAACTTTTGTTATGATTGTATTCCTTCTTTTGTCTAGGACGAGTATATGATTTGTCGGGAAGGAGTAGGACTCATTGATATGTCCTCATTTGCTAAATTCATCATAAACGGAAGTGGCGTGGTTTCCTATCTGCAAAAATTATGTTCTAATGATGTGGATATCCCTACAGGTGGTATAATTCCCACAGGTATGTTAAATCATTATGGAGGTTATGAGAACGACTGCATGCTCATACGTCAAGGAGAAAACTCCTTCTTTATGATTTCTCCAACGCAACAACAAACTCGTATACTTCATTGGATGGCCAACCATCTCCCCAATAACAACACAGTTGGTCTTCAAGATGTGACATCCATGTTTACAGTTATATCTGTTTGTGGCCCAAAGTCCAAGGATTTAGTTCAGAGACTCACAAATACAGATGTGAATATGACTCCCTTCACCTATAAAGTGTGTGATATGGGCTATGCCTCAGGTGTTATGGTCCTTGCAGTGACTCAAACCGGAGAACCAGGATACTCTTTATATATTCCCTCCGAATATTCAATTCATCTCTACGATACAATCATGCGAGTAGGGCAGGACTATGGTATTCGTAATGTTGGTCATCTAGCAACCCGCTTTTTACGGATAGAAAAATTTATACCTTTTTGGGGAGAGGAGCTTACGGCCGAAACAACTCCACTTGAGGTTAACCGTGTCTTCAAAGTCAAATTTGATAAGGATTATTTCATTGGGAAAAGTGCTTTACTCAAACAGAAGCAAACGGGTGTTACAAAAAAATTAGTTCAATTTAGATTAAGTGATTTTGATAAGGACGTAGATCGGTGGCCTTGGGGTGGAGAAGCCATTTATAGAAACGGGGAGTACGTAGGGTCTGTAACTAATTCTGCATACGGGTTTACTTTGAAGAAAATGGTGGCTCTTGGCTTTGTACAACACCCCGATACTATTCGTGGACAGTCCACTTCTATTTCTCATAATTGGCTTTCGGATCGAAAAGTGCAATGGACTATTAATATAGCGGGAAACATGGTAATTTTAAATCATTTAGTGATGGCTTCAGTATAATTAATGATTATATCATATTTTTTTCTTGTTTTAGGAACCAGCTACGATTCATCTGCATCCCCCGCAAATACCTGTTATTAATCAAGACATGCAGAGGGATTATAAGCCAAAGCAAAAACCAGGACATGCTCCTAATATTCAATTATTTGAAAAGGAGGAAAGTTAACCCTTTAGAACTATCCACTATTTTATTTTTACTAAGGAGATCGCCATCTTGCTCTCCACTTAATTCATTCAGCTACAGATAGATTCAAGAAAAATTTTAATAGCTTTAAACATGTCGTATTCTGATGAATCTCTTTGAATTTTATTTAAACATATAGATGGAATTTTCTTGGTTAACTATTAGACTCATTTTACATTTATATATACTCAATATGCTAGGACTATTTTCAATAACAATTTGGTTTTACTCAATCTAAGATATTTATTATTATTATTTAATTACAAAAATATAGATATAAATTTAGGTAAGGGGAAATAACCCGAACGAAATGAGAGTCAATTTGGCGCTTCCTTTTGATTTTGAATTAAAATATAATGACGTGTCTTTAACAAATTTGATTATTGAAATTAGATTTTATTGGAAAAGGAATTAATAAAATATTATTTAATTAATATTGTGTGTGTTTTTGTTTTTTTGTCGTATGAAAAAAATTGTATTTGTTGTCGGCTGTAGATTTGTCTACTTATCTTCTCCTTATCATTGCTCTGAAAATTGATTGGTCGAATTAGAAATTGTCGTTGCTAACAATTCCCAACTGGTATTAAATAATCAATCCATAGTTGGGAGAAATAAACTATCTCTACCAACAGATCTGGGGCTTTTTTTTATGTCTCTTTTTAGAAGAAAGGTTACAAGATTCACCCTTTTAATTGAAGTTAACAAGGTTAATTCTGTGAAGGGAAGAAAATATTACATATGTCACATGCATGTTAAGCTTCCAACACGCTTTTTAATAGTGACGGCAAAGAATATAACTGTTACCAAGAGTAGCTATATATCGCCTTCCTTGGCAATTAATGCTGTACCGCTGTTATACTCTATGACGTCATATTTTTATTTATTTCCAAGCAGTCGGTACTGTATATATAATGGAAAACTTTAACAATCCCGATTACATGATTGCATAACCTTGAATTTCTAATAAACTTACAATGGACCAGCTAAAAATTTCACACGATTTACATCACTACTAATGTTATCTCTGGTAAAATGAAAAACGACATCTTGGGAAGATGAATTTTTTTCACGTAGCCAACACGTCGTTATATTTAGTATATCATACAACCTTTCCTCCAAAAAAGAAAAAGGCCAAAATCATCTCATTAGTTAGGCAAATAGATCAAGCATACCAACAGATATTCATCTATCAAGTCTTCCCAGACTATCATTGTTATATTTTTTATCCACAATTCTTGAAATGAATTACATATATCATATTAAAATCCTAAATAATATTTTATTCGGAACTGTATTTTAATATTGCTGAGTAATATTTTATGAAAAGTGTAGTTTTACATTTATATTTCTATATGATGGCCAAAATTTCTTCATTGAATAAATAAAATGGCCAATATATGTTACGGGAAATGTGCAAAATGCCCGGACAATATATAAAACTTCCAATAGAGTGGTCATTTTACGTTCATTTACATTGTCAGGTAAAACTATTGTAGGTAATTTGATTGTTAAACAATTCATTGCAAGCAATTTGATCATTAAAAATTTGATTACAATTGAAATTTATATTGTTTTCGCACAATCAAACTATTGTATGATAAAAATCATCACAAAAGACCCCATTATAAAGTGGGATCAAAACCTATCGCTGCCGCTATCCAGAGTATCAAGTACTCCTTCTAATATATTATGATGTACCCCGATCCACGGGTTGTTCAAGTGAACCGTTTATCCAAAAGGTAGGTTATTACCCACTACAATAAGCAATAAGGACCCCTTCTAATATTCCATCATACACCTTAGCCCACGGGTTGTGCAAGTGAACTGCTGGTCCAAAACCTGGATAAAACCCCCCTCGTCACGGCCTTCCTGACCATCAAGAACCCTCGTTGTTCAACACAACTAAAGGGCTTAAACCATTTTTGGTATTATACAGAGCCCCCTAAGTATAATACCAAAAATGGTTCAGGGGCTTCAAACATTTTTGGTATTATACTTAGAGGGCTCTGTAAAGGTATGAAACTTTGGTGGCCGTTAATGACCCTTATGTGGCTCCTCCGTAACCGGAGGGTTCATATGTTTTTTTAATACTAAAATGTATGCCAAACAGGTGAGCAATTTGAATGAACTTATAAAATGTGGGTATATCAGGATGACTACAGCAACAAGTAATGATTTACATTAGAATCGTTCATCCTATTTCAGAAATACTGTTCAACTGTAGATTGTTCCATAATTCAAGCATATTCAATAAACAAAATTCAAATTCTTCAAACACATTTGAAAAATTATAGAAATATTAAGTACAAAATTAAAATTTAAACTATACAGGATAGATCATATCTTGTGGTACAAATTTAATCATTTTCAATTCGGAAGGACATTGGTGCAAAATCCCGACGTAGCACAAAAAAAAATCTTATCTCTGAAGAGAACAAGCTGAGACGGTTGGAAAGACCAAAGAAGATTCTAAATTTTCTCAAGGGCAACAAAAATAGGGGCAAAGTTTTGATCTTTTCTGCTGAAAATTTTTTCACAGTTGATGCCACTGTGAATAAGCACAAGAGCCGCTACATATCAATCGAACATACAGGTAATGTCTCAGCTTCTGTGGGATTCAAAACTTATGGGTCCTTTGACAAATAAGAATATTAATGAAGAGCAGTTGACTGTAGCAATCGATGATGTGAACGAAGCTCTTTGGGATTCCATCATTCAAAATCGACGCCCAGGAAAAATTTTAACTACGAAAAACATGGAAATGTGAAAAATCAGTTGTATCGAGGGTGTTTGACACAAATGCCTCTAACACAGGGTATGTTACTGCTGCTTGTATTTGTCTTCAATATTTCTTAAGAAGGAGGTTACTCTGGGCAGCATGTCGTCATCACATTGGTGAGGTGTGATGCTGACAGAGATATTCAAAGAACTGAAAGTAGAAACGTCAAAATCACCAGAAGTATCCGTCTTCAAAATATTTCAAAACATTTATAAAAGTATGAGCTACCTCGGCAAAGAAAAGCTGATACTCTTTGATCTATGTTCATTGATGAAATTAAGACTGTGGTACAAGAATGGAGAAATGAAGCACTTCAGTTTGTCAAAAGTATCTGCACAACATCAGCGTGATGATTACTAGGAATGCTCTGAAGTGTGCATGTTGTATTTAGATGCCCTCAGCAACAAGGTATTTTGCCTTAAGCATCTTGGTGCAGTGCACAAGGCCCGCTGGATGTTTAAAAGTACTGTTCTAAATCTACAACGCAATATCTTATCCTTGTCACCTGGAACCATTTATAGCAAATATAACAGAGGGAGAAGTTACGTGTCTGTTTAAATTTTGTATGTTTTATCTAGAATTCATAGTGGATTCACAGGCGATGCTACTCCTTGATATCACTAGAAATTGTACCACTTGCCTTCTTCAGTGATTTAACTCCATCAATGAACGACTCAATATGGCTAAGAGGCACATACTAATGAAATATGAACTCGGTGACAGCCTGGGCATCCATACATATCGCTTTGGAAAACCACGTTTTCCAATTGACATAAAATAGTCTACGACACTTACAGATTTAGTTTCATGCGACTCCTGCCTCATCTTTACACTGATGGACTTAGATACTAATTTTCTCACCAAAAAAGTCCCAGAGTGGACAAATTTGTCGTCTTATATGTCTTCCGAATCAAAGATTCATTCCAGTAACGTCATCAATGACTGTGCAGAAAGAGGTGTAAAACTAAGCCTGGACTTTACCGGTGTTGCTAAATTAGAAGAACATTTTCAGATTGTTTTAGAAATAATAGAAAATATAGGATTACGCAAGAGAAAGCTAATGTAATAGTGGGTAAACAGCTGTTAAGATTATCACTTTGTAGTTTATGAATTTATCTTTGATTTGTTTGTTTCAGACATTGTCTATTAAAAAAAAATCCCGAAATTCTGCAATTTTTTTATTAAACCTCGAAAACAAATAATACTATTTGATGTCTTGTGTAAGAAAGTATAAACGGGAAATATATTTCTTATGATTTAAATAACTTTTGTCTCATTTATTTAGTTTATGGATATAAATCTGGGTATATTCCCATTTTTTACCATTGATGTGGGCCCTGTCAAGGTTAATCAAAATTTATGAAATTACTACAAAATAATTTTTTTATGAGGTAAAAACTTTTGCTATACCGAAATAAGGAAATTAAAATATTTTTAAAATCATGTGGGGGTTTGATGCATAGTACTCATATGTTTTGAATCCCACAGAAGTGATGCAACTTCTTTCGCTTGGCTCTCTTGAGCCATCAAACCAATATTTCTAGATCAGTAATCATGTATTTCCTACTAACTCAAATTAAAACCGCATATTTTCAAGGAAGTGCAAGTTAACAATATTAATATTAAACACATAATTCTTGAAAAAGCAAAAAAATGAATGTTTAGCTATGCTTGCCATAGTAATATAAACATTAGTGTTGCGTTTCGGTCTGAAAATCCTAGACTGCTTTGAGACCGTTATATTTTTTGTTGGACAGAATTAGTTATTTCCGTCATAAAAGCTCGGTCTGGACCGGACTCCTATAAAAATTCGATCCAGATCGGTCCAAAGGAAAAATTCGGTCTAGTTCGGTCCCAAAAAAATCGGTCCAGACCGAATTTATAGATAAATTGTTTATAACATGACATCATATTTTTCTTTCAAGTGCTCGAATTAATTTTGATCCCGCCGTCTTTTATATGAATACAGTATTTGTTCTAGAACTTATCGTGTACTTTTGAGATTTTTTTCAAAAAAATGGATGACAGTTGATCTAGAAAAAAAAAAATGGTGTCCCATAATCTATGAGACAGAAAAAAATCGGTCCATAAATTGAGACCGAATCAAAATCGGTCTACAAAGTGAGACCGAAACAACCCGGTCCACGGTCTGAGATCGTGGTCTGGACCAACAAATCGGTCCATTTCGGTCTATAAAAAAATCACTTAACACCGAACCGAAAAAAAAATTCGGTGCTCTACATTGTCTCAACACTAATAAACATTTACTATAATATTCTTATAAAATGCTAAATGTGGGATTGGTAGAATTTATTTGAATTTAAAAATATTTCGTACAGTGTGTTTTTATTGTTGGTGGAACATTTTTATCATACCGCCAAGGCAATATATATATATTTTTTTTTTTTTTGGAGGGGGGCTGATGCACCCTAGTGTATGTTTTTGTACCCTGTATGTACCACTTGTACTTCATTGACCAAGAGCAATATAAAATGAAGATTATTACTTAATATCAATTTATATATTATATCCATAAAGGCTTCCAATATATGTATGTATTGTACTTTACGTTCATAAATATGAATGTGAGAGCAGAAGAGTATTAAATCCTCATTTGTTTTTATGACGTTTTATATGACTCCTATTCATGCCTCGGATTCAAGAAAAGAAAATGTATTAATAAATTACAAAATAAATTGGCAATATGTTGTTCGTTGTTACACCGTCTGTTGTAATAGAGTACATACAGAGTGGTCCAAAGGGAATGTTGAGTCAGTCTTTATTTTTTCGGTTCAGTCCAGTCTTGAGACCGGTCCTTTAGAGTGCCAGTCCTTCGGACTCTCAGTACTAGAACTGATAAAAAAAAAAAGACAAAAGTTGAGTGACGTCATCAAGGACCGAACTTAATCCGTTTTAGGACTGATACACAGAACTGGATCGGGCTAAGACTGAACTGGACCGATTTTTTCCGTCCTAAACAAGAACTGATATAGCACTATCCATAAAAAGAAATTAAATTATTCACATATTATAGATTGTATTAAAATTATTGTTGTATCAGTCCTTATTTATTCCGTCCAGTTCAGTCTTAGAACACCGGTCCTGATACCTTGGATGAAAGCTGAGGCCAATGATGTTGAGTTCCTATTTCAACCAAACTTGGCCCCTCTCAAAGATCCACAAGACCTAAAGCTTGTTTAAAGAAGAGAAAGTGTCATTTTGACAACCCCAAATCTGGCCCTCTAACCATCCCTACACGAATCCCATGGATTACTTCTTTTAAAAGAGTTAGAGAGGAAGATATCTGCCAATTCATACAACAGGATCGACACCTTGAATGCCTCCATCATCAAGTACCGGAACAAATTTTCGCTCGTGGACGTGGTCAGGTATCCAAACCCTTTGGGTATCGTATCGAGCGAATGATTGTCAAAATGGCAAACACATTCAATGATTTTTTTCTTTTGCATGATTAGAACATGTAAATATAATTTCAAAACTCTATTTGCTTCCCTTATTGATCGGGATAGAGTTAAAGGTAGTCCGGATTTACCTAAACGGACCTGTAGATAAAAATTAAGAGGTGCAATGGAAATAATAAGATATTTTTTGCTAATTATTATCCAACTTTTCTCGTCCCTAATCGATTAAAAGAAAAGTACAAATTCAGATATTCCATAGGAATTTTCAGTATAATTACATACTTTAATTTAATTCCAATATCACTGTTTATAATTGGCATTAAGTAGTGTTCCATGGAAGTTTTAAGCTGTTTTTTTTAAAATTATTAAATCCATTTGATTAAGTTCCATAAAGATTTATTGGAAGTTTGTCCATTTTACCTATTAAAAATATCTATTATGAATCCTCAAGATGGCGTCTCCTTCAATTATGTTGTAATTCATGACACAGTAGAAATATTCTATACAATTATTATAGTAGTACATACAAAAGGCTCTTGCGAATGAATATGATGTAAATTTTATCTGGTTTAGCATTCCATTTCAAGGGGAGATCCACACGATAAACAAATGACAATATTTGAATAAACAGTTATTACATATTATTTAAAATTATCTCTCTGTGTACAAGGATGAAAACTAGTTTATTCCAGCAGCTGTAGGTAGAATTTAAATGGTTTTTAGAGTTCACAATGAAGACTTCATTTCCTTTGTTGATTAAAAAAGAGGTTCAAAACTTCAAGGAGAATGGAATGGAATCAAGATAAAAGCTTGGAGTAAACATGTTTCAATTCAGTGATACAATATGTATGTATGTACGTAGTCAACATATTATGTATAATATTTTAAACAGAGAGAGAAAGATTAATGTTCTTTAGAGTCCATCAAGTGGAAAAAGAGTCAATGCATGCATACCAAAGCGAAATACATTCATTCTAAGGGGGAGTTTTATTTCGAAGGGGCGTTCAAGGTGTCTTCCCCATCCATGCTCTACAATGTAAGGTTGCGTGGAAATGTTTCAAAAGGAAATATAATTAAGTAGATTATTGTTATAATTATTTGATACATTAAAGGTAGATAAATGAACCCCAATTTATGCAGGGTGGTCCGGATAAATTGGAGAAATCTTTAAAGGCTTATAAAGAACGAACTGGATGGGTTAGAACCATATTTTTCTATTATTTGAAAGCTACATTTAATGACATTCAATGTCCATAATGGGATTCACCTCTCTTGATAACCTTGGCTACACGGCGCCAGAAGCTTTGGCAACCTCATGCGGATCCACCCTTGTCATTGTACTGGTTCTGGATTTGCAGTTTTAATTTACATTCCCTTAATGGACAAAGTAGCCCAAAGAAGAAATTATAACTTCCAACAAGACAGTGCACCGTCTCACAAGGCTTATCCTCACTTTGGTGCCTAGATTTTTGGCTTTCAAATGTCCCAGACCCAAACTATATCTGAGGGAGTCCTGAGCCTGAGGCTTGTCCCATGTATCATTCGTCTGGTGAGGTCCTAAATAAGTACATTACCCGTACAATGGCAAACTTAGATCCACACGAAGTCGCCCAGGCCTGCTTAAGCTTCTGGCGCCGTGTAGCCGAGGTTATCAAGATAGGTTCCAATCTTTATTTAGGAATGAAGACTACAGTCCCGTCCAGTTCAGTCCTACCAGTCTGTCCTAAAACCGATAAAGTTCAGTCCTTAATGACGTCAGTCAACTTTGTTTCTTTTTTTTAATCAGTTCATGCACGGACAGATGGTCTTAAGGAGCAGACTGGATTGGACCGAATAAGTAAGAACTAATACAACACTACCTAGGACTAATCCTCTAATCAGTCTCCGCTCCTCCCAGTCTTTTTTTTTCTATCGGTCCGATCTTTTTCACCATTCAACGGTCCTAAGGACCGATACGTCAATCATTCATTCCTAGCTATCTTTATAGCTATTCTTCAATCATAGCTAGGATTAAAGAAAATGATCAATGATAGCTAGAATGTATAATAATAAGTTCTAGCCACACACTTCCTACTAAACCTCCTTTAAACTTCAGTCATATAATACTAGAAACCTGTAAGCGAAGGCTCAAGTGCACCCACTACAAATGGGGTAAAAGAACTGAGACATTACTACAATGACATAACCTTTGTTTATAAGGCCATTTGTCATATTTTTATGAAAAAAAAAGTATTTATTAGATTCAATTTTATTAAACCCTGATGTACTTTATCATAATATTAGTAAAAATGATTCCTTGTTGAGGGTGTTTTAAAGCAAGCATGGGGCGTTTTAAGGATAGATAACAGGGACAGAAATGATTGCGACCCCTCCCCCCTCAAAAGTATTTTTTTATATTTTTGATGGGGGTTGGATATAAAAAAATCATATTTATATGTTATGTACAAGTTACGGTTTTCTAAACGTACAAGTTGGAACCAAAAAATGAGATGACTAATTTTAAATGAAAGATTTATACCCTATCCAGTTCGTTTGTTATAAGCCTATAAAAAAAGTTCCCAATTTATCTGGACCTCCCTGTATTCTCATGTAAAGAGAGACCCCTCGCATTTAAGAGGTTCAGGGCAAAATATACAAAGGGACTTAAACCTTTAGCCTTGGAGGATCACTTGTCTATTAAGGTATGTACAAAGACTCGAAGTGGCATTTTTTCTTAATTAAGTCATCAATGAGCGAGGTTTAGGGGACCAATCAAATCTTACCTGTCCTCTTTTTTTTATTATTATAAATAAATGAGATAATATATGAGGTTTATCTCAATCTTTGGGTAGCTCTTAGTACGCTCTGCCTCTTACAGTTGTTTTCATAGAAATGAGCTTTTCACAACGCAAATAGATTAAAAAAGCAAATAAAGTATTCATCGGCGCATTAATTGGATTGGAGGCTTTCCATATCCCTGATAAAAGAGTGAAATCTCAATTTATAAAAGGAAGGGTACTCATACCCACTCGAAGAAAAGTTGACAAAACTGATTTCATTTTTGTCAGGATAATTATCATTATATTGTACAATTGTAGTGTAGATTTTGTGGGCATAGCTTTTTTGATGATCGAGCAAAATACCCATTTACAGCTGTCACTGGTCTCCATTGTGCACCTATGTACGTAATTAATGCAATACTTCATTTGTTTCCATTTTTCCTCTCCTTTCCTACTTTGTTATTGTGTCTTGAAGAAGATTTATTCCCTTAAAGAAACTTTGATTAGTATTCAAGAAACGCAGCAGCGTTGGAGATTTATATTTTATTTTTGTATTTTCGACGTAGCAAAATAAGAAGAGGATAAAGTCATTCATTGGAGGAGTCTTCAGAGTAGTTGGATCTTTTATGTATATATTCTATTTCTAACACCTTTATGACCCTTTTTGACAAATTTTCTTAAGGAAAAAAAATATCCTTTATCATGAGGGTAATAAAAATCTTATTTTCATCAGATTATATTTTGTAAATTTATGCACGTAAAACGTATAATTTCTACAAGGATTTGGAGAGAAGGAGATTATGATAATTAAAATGAATGTTGTAAAAGTGGAGGGCTGTGGCAGGAAGGACTAAAAGAATCGTTAATTAGGAAGACTTCTACCACAATGAGCTAATGAGTTGGGGTATGAATATTAACTTTGTTTAATTACCAAGGCCGTGCCCTTGTTTTAAGTACCTGTTACCAAACTGAGCATGTATAAAAAAGATGCTAGACTCGGACCGATAGAAATGAGCAAGTATCCCTCTTATTTAGGGCCTTTTTCTTTTCGTAGGAAAGGTTGTGTGATTCAATCAAGTAAACGACGTGAAGTATGTAGGTTCCAAAAGGATATTGAACAAGTGTTGTCTATGTAAACATGCACAGTTCATTTCCAAATATTTGAGATCTACTATTACATGTATTATCTCTAGGAGATTCATATTTTGAGTCCATTGACTTTTTGATCTAATTTTATTAAACTTTCCAAAGCATTCAGTATTAAGTTAGATAATATACTCAATTAACATTTGATTGCTGTTGTTTGGATCTATTTAGAGATTGTACAGTTATCAGTAGTTTTTTTGTTCCTCTTAATTGATCAAATTGAGTTTTCCTGGTTCAGTTTAAATAAACATTTATATTTGTTTTACTATTATAAATAGTTTTTGCACAAATTCCAATTGTATGTGTCCCATAAAATGTTTCATTTGATCTTTTTGTTGTTGCTACTTTTTTTTTTTACCTCACTACTTTTTAGCTATACGCAGTTAAGGTTTATTACAGCTTATTTTGACCTCCATTACCCTTAATTGTGGTCTCTTATCTGGGCAAGAAGTCATACCTCCTAACCAGTTCCTTCTGCATGTTATCCCAAATCTAATTAAAAAGGCCCTTCAGGACATCAATTTTAGAGTCGCGTTTGCCACAGTCTTCACATGCGCCCACAATGCAAAGTCCAATGGATTCACGTCTGGTATGTATGGTGGCCATGATGTTTTGTCCCAGAAAGCCATGTTCTTCTAGAGAAAGGACTGGGTCACTTGGGGGTTATTTGCGGATGTTCTATCCTATGGGAGAATCCGAAGGTTGTTGGGAAAGCTAACTTTGACCCATGGGATCAAGTTAGACCTCAGCTGGATGATGTAGTCGGACGCTGTGAGGCTGTATCCGGCCAGGAACCAAATCAAGAGCATCATGAGGTCATTTGATGACAGAAAGATGGTAGGCAGTCAAAGGTCGGGTCGTTGGAGAGTGTAAGGAAAACTGTAAAACTCTGTACAGTTGGAGTAATCTGAAATTGCATGGGAACAAGGGTCTTTGTTGCTGGATAAATCTTTTATCTTGTCCAAAGAGAACAAAACAGGTTGCATTACAAAGTTACTTAAAGGACTGGAAGCCTCAAAGTTGTACATCTATGAATGTGAATTCATCACTCTAATCAAACTGATGCCAAGTTATTAGAAATATAACAAGTGTCTTAAAGGCTCTTTATATGTTTATTTTTTACAGTATGATACAATGACATTTGACTATGTAACTCCGTTTATAATAATGGTATTTAGTGATATTTATCAAAGGATATCAATATTACAATACTATATTTTCATTCATTTCAATTTAGAAGGAGAATCTGGCCTCAAATTCTTTAACTTATAAAACAAATATTAATGTAAATTCCTTTGTCAATGTTTGTCAAAACGCCTCTAAAAAATTTTTAATATATGTAATGATCCTATTTGGTTAATTGCAGTACCTATGGTTAGGGCCATCTCTATGAGAGTGTCTCAGGCCCTCAAAAATTTCAGGTTCCTCATATTTCTGAATATATTATGATATATTTTTTTCGTCAATCCATGAGTCTTATCCTATATGTATATTTAAACCATAATGTATTATACTGTTATAATTGATAACGTATAATTAAGTGATTAGCAGCACTTCTTCCATTCGAACCGCTGTCATGCTTCTTGATTTTTGTTTTGTTCGATTCTGAACACTTAAACTTCAACAAGAAATAATTTATTCATTAACAATAAAATTTCAACCAGATTAATATGATAAATAAATGTGTGTCTGAGCTCTCTTAATCATCAATGTAGCCTCTCTTACCGGCAGTGACGGCATTCACAAGGCAGAATAAGGCCTAGCACACGGTGCAGATGTAGTCCTATCATGGCGTCCCAGTTATGGCCGACAGTGGCTTTGAGGGCCTTCCCCTCGACATGCAACACACAACTTTTTGTCGAGGGGGTGGACATCAGAGCTGGAGGGGGAAGTGTAAAAAAAGAGTTCAAAAGGACTCAAAAAGGTCGTGCAAGGGTCATGGAAACTGCGCGAATAGAAATTTGTCGATGACGTTCAAGTTTCATTTTCTCGACTTGTACTTAAACTTGAGAGCTCAGGTTTGATTTATTTTGTAACTAATTGTTTCTACTTCAATACATCGAAATATGAATTAATTTACATCACTCAACCTTCATTAATTATTAAATTAGTACGCGTTCCGATTTGAATGGACCACCCAGTCTCTAAATAACATATATTGGAAATAGGAATTATATCAGCTTAAAATAATATTTTTTCCACCCTATCACTTTTCCTTTTTTTTCCGTTGCCATTTTTTCCTGACACCTCACAATTATATTACTCACGCCAATTTCATAATGGTAACTTCCTTGGACTTCTCTACCTCAATCCTTCTCAGTTTTAATATAAATCCTTTGTGCCCTGCCAAATTCCTCACATAAATATCCCTTACGCACTTCTTTTTTTTTTTAATTAACACCCCATAAGTATTACACATATTATTTGGTATAATAAATATGTGAGTACATACAATTATTGGAATGCAAGAATGAACATGACGCGTTTGCTCCACAGCCCCACTATCTATTATATATTCTATGATCTCATTTGTACTTTATTGAGTCGTAATGCAATGATGGTACTTTGACGTAAACAAGGGGAGAGTTATGGACTAAAAGTATTATTCATTCTTATTACAATACATTTCTTGGCATTGAGCAGCGTCAATTGAAGAAGAAAGATAGATAACCAATAATAATAAAAAGTTCCTTTTTATTGGTTAATGATGATGGCTGGGGAGGGGGATAATTCATTTAAAGACTGTCACAAGGCTACTAGATGCATTCGACTCTTAAATGATATGTAATATGAACACTCTAATACTGTGTATTAGAGTGTTTACTATTTTTTAAAGTTGACCAAATTCTAAACTATCGGATCTTGAGATTTTTTTTTCTATGCCATCAAAAACGGTTACCCTCCATCCGGTCAATGTTCCAGCGTTCCAAAAGTACTTCAAAATATGGTCGAATTAAAAAAACGAAAAAAATTCTTATTTGAATTAAGGCATAAGAAAAGAAAAACTTATTTTATAATTTTTTTTTTTGAACTTGTTGGTAATTTTTTTGACTTTATTATGAAGTCGGTTTTGTACATAACTATTGACGACAAACAAATATCGATAAATAATTAAGGATTTTCTATTTATTCAGCTATTTATATAATTAAATTTTTTCATGAACAAGATACAAATGGGCATAAACATACATTTAAAAAATGTAGAGTTATTCACGAAAAATTATTAATTTTCCCCTATTTTTTTCGTATATTTTTACAAAAACAAATATAATTGTACAAACGCAGGTTTTTTTTAGTACATTTACTTTGATTTCATTCAAATATCCGGGTTTATCTAGTAGCATCAACCAGTATTCAATGCAAGTCTCAAGTTTTTTACCCTTCTTTAAGCCATTTGACAGATTTTAAGCAATATCTATTCGAAAATGCTACATTTTATGTAGTAAAAACATCGATTTAGAGCCTTCAAAAAGGCGTCTCCTTCAATTATGAATCAATTAATGACGTCAGTCAATATACTCTATCGTCAATTAGGCCTTGCAGTAAAGATATTTTCTTCAAATCTATATGAGATTTTTCCATTTTTTGATTTTTCTTCAAGATTGTATTCATGTTGCAGCACTAAAGTATTACGACCAAAAGAATTGAATATGAGTATTGTTATTTTGTATTCAATTTACATCCATCTATTATGGATTCAATATAAACGAGGGATGAAATGGGATTTGCTTGCTCCTTGTAATATTCTAAATATCATGTATAAACAGAAAAGAATGAAAAAATATAAGACACTTATTGCCTTGAAAGTGCAGGAGGAGAAAACTGAAGATTTATTATATAAGACTCACAAATCTTTCTCTAGGTAGGTAGCTTTGCTTTGATATAACTACATCCAAACATATTTATTAAAGGAACATACAATACAATGTACATTTATCATCATAAAATAAACGTTTTATTTTTACATATTATTATTAAATACATATCATTTTTCATAGGGTCCCTCACTGTAATACAAATTTAGGGGAGACATGAGTACTTTGAGTAGTGATGAAAATCCTTTGCACAATGGGGATTGGGCATGTTAAAAAAGAAAAGAAACAAGAAATCAATATGGTAACCCTGACAATATGAAGAATGTTTGGGAGGAGAGAAAAAATAATGCTCATGACGTTTCATTAGATCAGCTGTGACAGGGAAGGAAGGAAGGAGAAAAGGATATACAGAAAGGGCTTTTGCAAGAATTACTCCAATGAGGATCTCCAATTCTACTCTTCGTCCAACAAGGGCTTAGAATCCTAACACTGCAACAAATCCTCAGGGTTACGCTCCGTCTTTTATGAGCAGGCATTAATGTTTGATCAGGTTTTGAATATAATTAAATCTATTAAAGAAAGAATGTTCACTATTCTGGAATTAAATCATAATGACGACTGCAAAGGAAAAGAAAATTCATTCTTCAGACTATTAATTAAAAAAACAACAAGGTCCAGCTAAAAAACACACACAATTTACAGGAATGGACATTATGCAGTTGGGACAGACTCGTTTTCTTTGACAACATGTTTTGTTTTTTCATGTTTAAGTGTGTCATTTTCTCGACTTGTGCGTAAGCTAGAAAGCTCAGGTTTGTTTCGCATTGTAAATAATTGTTTATGCTTTAATATATCGGAATGTGAAGTGAATTCAATCACTCAACCTTCATTAATTATTGAATTAGTAAGTGTTCATATCTCTAATCTGCTCTCTGCAAATAGACCATTTTCATCATGGCTCCTACCATCACATATTAAGTAGATTTTACATTCAGCATAGAGGATAAATGAAGAAGCTAGAAGACTATTTATATTAACATTATGTTGTGTCGACTGACTTGAGTCGATGATTTTTCGATTCAATTGAAAAAGGGCTTGTTTTAAGGGATATGTGGGGCTGGGATAGGTAAAAATGGGAAGTAGGAAATCTGGGAATACTCGCTATAGGAAAAATCGCCTTGAGTAAAGCTAACAGAGCCCTTCTTCCTCTCTGACGTTTCAGACTTGCTGACAGTGGTCCTGGAGACCCCCCAACTACTAGGAGTAAGGAAACGGAAATTCGCCAATCACGTTCAAGTGTCATTTGTCAGGTTTGTTTTGTTTTGTAACTAATTGTGTATGCTTTAATTCATCAAAATATTAATATTAATTTCAATTAATCAACCTTCATTAATTATTGATTTAGTAAGTGTTCAGATGTCAATGCTGAGTGAACCTTTTTATTGATATTTTCAATTTCTGATAATAACTTTGAAGTATGTATAGATATTAGAAATTATTTTGGCATTAGTTGCATTAGTAACTATTCAGATTTCAATGGGCCACCCGGTAAATATATTTATTGGATGTCAAAATGGGATATACATTACATAGCTATCAAAACTCCTCAAAAGTTGGGAGGAGGGGGCGAGAGTGGATGCAATGAAAATATGAAATTCTAAGATAGTCCTTTTTTTTATTGCTATTAAAGATGTCTTCAAAAACAAAAAAGTATATAATAATAACATTTACATAAGAAACTATGAGTTATAATTGTACGTCCATTTTGGACTCGGAAAAAAATTGAGGCTCGGCATCCCTATTATATACAGAGTTGGGTTTGTGCTTATTTCTTTCATCTCATAGTTGCTCGCAGTTAATTTAATGACTCATCATGACAGCTAAGCTTCTCTCCGCCAAAAATTCTTCAATTGTCAGGGTTACCATGTAATTTTTTTTTTTTTTTTTTTTTTTAACACATCAGTGTTTCATATTATTCAATGTTTCAATCGTTGTATGTTATTTTTGGCGGCGAGCCAGAAGGGCTTGGTGCCAGTTAAAAGAAAATGGTATCGATCAAAGAAGTATTTATTCCGCAATTGATAAAAAGGCAGTATGTCCTTGTTGCAATCTGCAGAGGACGAGATAATATTAAGATTGCAAACTTATAAGACAGATCCTTTTTCTGGACCTGAAATATGCCAAATCAATATACGAGAAGCCAAATTCTCAAAAACTGTTTTGCACGAATTTTGCAAAAAAAAAAGAAGTAGAATTTTATTGAAATTTTAAAGAGGAACATAACCCTACAAAGATTTATTAAATGGAATGGAGAAAAATGTCGTTGAAAAAATAACCCTCGATAACTAGTTCATTTTTTGCAAATATTGAAAAAAAACGTTTGATGAAAAAAATTGAAAAATCATTCAGTAAATGGCAAATATTTCAGTTAAACATCCCTTTTCATGTGTCCAATTTATATGCAAACAAATTTAATGACAAATTTTTACAAACTTTATTCGAGTTACTAATCCAAAATTTCATTGGAAGTGAATTTTGTTTGCACCAACAAAAAAAAAAAAATAATTTTCATAAATTTGTTTTTTTACCCATAACTTTTTTGAATTTTGAATAAATTTTGAAAACGTATGTATTCATATAGTTGTTTCTTGGTACACCAGTCATTTTTTGATTTATACTCAAAACTCTATCTTGTCCTTTTGAGCTCCAAAAATATTTTTTGTGTTTTGCGTATAGAATAACGACCTTCTTATATGACCCCTCCTCCCCTCAACCGAAAATCGACAAAGCCTGACCAGGCTCAATAGAGGCACCAAAGCAATTTTTCATCCTCCTGTGTCCAAGGCTGTGAGCACCCATAAAGGACAGATACACGTAAACTGTATTTTATAAATAAACAGATAATATTTTTTATTTATTCAGCTTTCATTTAGTATTTGTTTGTATTCAAATCGGATGATTAGTTCAGGAGAAACTCTCTTTTTTTTAATCATGTTTTTTGTGAAATAGAGGTCACACTCTGTAAGTATGAATGTCAAATTATCATAGGTCTAACTCGAACCAGCTACAATTCATTGAGCAAACAAGGAAAATGATTACAAATGTCTCGGGTCTCCCCTACATAGTCCCCATTTAACTCATACTAATCGCCCATATCATTGGTATTTAATTAATTACCCACAAACACCGCTCTTTTATCTTTATATAATGATACCAACGTCAACAAAAAGAACAGCCTTTCATAAATATATATTTATATTACATATAAAAAATAAATTTGTTAAACAGTGAAGATCTAATTAATCAATGTCATTCTATTGAAGCATTTCTTCATTCTCCCTTTTATTTTCACCTTTTTATTCCACCATTACATTTTTTCCTTTTTTTTTCCTTTTTCCCCCCTTTTCCTTCCACCCGACCTCCATTTTCTTTCTTCTATCCATCATCAATTAATGCTTAGACGAATGCCCAATGAAGGTGTTTCTTCTAATATTAATATTAATGAAGGATGTAGGATGGAAGTGACTACATTAACCTGGAAATTTGGCCTTCCTTTCCTTTTGAAAAGTCACTTATTAATAAGTTTTCCTTTTTACCTCCTCTACAAAGTTGAATGGAGGCTTATGTTTTTACCTCTGTTTGTTAGTCATCAGGATTACGACAGAAATTACTGATTGATTATCAAGATTATATATGGTCACAGTAAGAAGGCATTAAATTTTGTGAGGTCAGGGTATCACAAAACGTTAATTAAAAACGCATAGTCGAGCATAACTTTCGACCATATTGAGGTACAGAGCTCAAAGTAGTGTCCTTTTGTAAGTTTTAAAAGATACTTCCATATAGGAAAAAATCATTATTTATGTTATTGCTCCTGTTTGTTTGTTAGTCACGAAGACTGCGGCAAAAAACTTGATACAAAGACTATCCATGGTCACATTAAAAACCCAATAAATTTAATTGAAAATGCAAAATCGACCATAACTTTGTAAAAAATTGAGCTACACTAAATAAAATTATGTGGCAATATATTTTTTTAATGGTAGATCAAATTTCTTGCCGAGACAGATTACTCTCTACTTTTTACTTTAAAGACTGTTGAAACCTGGCCTGAAACCTGGCCAGACTCTTCAGATACAACTAACAATAAGGTATCCCACATAACTCTATGTGATTTAAGGCAGAGGCAGGTTTTGCGCTGTACTGAGGGACCATTCTAGTTTATTATATTATATCATTGACTAACTAAAAAAAGCGAAAATCTTCCTCCATAACTTCACGAGGGATCAATTTTACCTTCTTTAAGGACTTACAAGTGGGACTGCACTGGATGGGACCGGAATGGATTGGATTGCGGTCTTTAGAATCCTCACAAGATACACTTTTTGTTATGACAAGATGCCGATAGTTGGTGTTCCTGTTATTTAGCGGGATTTAAGCAATCGTAAGACTAGGTTCCAAGCGTTTGAAAAAAAAGAAGAATTAGAATTCGTCATTCTTTTAGTGGAGAAGGAAGAGACATTGCAATGATTATTATGACGAAGTAAAAGTAACTACAACCATGAACAATAAGTATTAATGAATATACCATATAACATTTATTACAAAGCCCATAAAATCAAATCCATTTGTAGTAGAACCACTTAACGTGACCATCTCAACTGCATTTTTTCTGTCCTTATTTATTCAGTCATGTCCTATCGGTCCGTCAGACCGTTGGTAATTAGGAATAGTCCTTGGGACCTGTCAATAACTGTCAGTCCTTGGAATTTTTTCTAAAAATTTTGATTGTTTGTTAACGTAAATATGAGATATCCATTAATAGGACTTTACTATACGATTGTATTTTGTGAGGACATTTATTTAACAAAATCATCTGAAAATACTGTTTTTCCCAACTTTTATATAATATGTAAGCCCTCAGCTCTTCTAATTCCCTCAATACTATGCCTAAACCCACCTTGACTGGACACTTTGTGATGAATAGCACACACCCTCTCCTCCAGACCCACCTAGACAGAGTAGTCCAAGGGGTTCGTTTCTGAAGAGGAGGGCGACCACATGTTGAGGTTACGAAAAGTCTGGAAAGATGTCTCTCACTAAGGCCTCTGTCTTAACGGTATGATGGCACGGAGTTCCAACTGGAATGAAAACAAAGTTGTCCCTTAACTTTTATCCGACCGAAGTAACACTTTCTTATGTAAAAGTTCGATGCAAGCTTCTACATTGAGCGACTCCTTCCTCTCCACAACGCCCTAAGACCATAGTTCCTGCTGGATTTTTGTTCTGAAGACATGTCCCACGTAACCTGAGACAATGTCTGGATGTTTGGTGGTGATGTAGCAGCTGTTTTGCTTATTCACAGAGGCATTAATGGTGAGAATCCCTTAACAATCAGTTATTATCAAATTGAGATATCCAACTCAATTTGATTTTAGGTGGAAGGTTTCTCCGAGGGCCCATTCAGGTTATTTCATGGTTGCGATTTGAAATTTGTGAACGTGATTTCACAGGATTAATCAGACGAATTGATAGTTATACCCCAATGGGTATAACTATCCAAATTAATCCAGATAATAATAATTTAATGCTTACTTTTATGTTGACAAGCAAGGCATCTTGTTTGGTATATTAGATATTCAACTTATCCATTTCCTCCCTATCTCTTTCCCGGTCTCTCTGGGTTTCTTTTGTTTGAATAAGTGACTACATAATCATATGTAAATTATGTAAAATAATGTTGATTTCATTAGACGTAAGGTAAGGAGATCTTTTATAACAAAACATGTACTTTTCCGTCAACTCTAGGGACTTTAAAAACAACATGACATGATATAATATGAAAAAAGTATCAAGTGAACTAACTGCCATTACCCATGTTACATATCAAATAATATGGGTTATTTCAAATGACCTCATTTCCTCATTTTCCATAAATATATTATATTATTATAGATGAAAATCACATGGTTGAATGAACAGGATTGTCTATGAGGAAAAAGATGTGTCAAGATCCTTATCAAAGTCCATATTTTGTCAGTAATGAGGATCAGAGATATCTCTGGAGCTCCTTTTACATTACGAAAAAGAAACTGATACACGTCATTTGACATATTATTATCATATATATATCTACCTAATACTATATCTGTCTTTCCCTATGGAAAGGTTTCATTGACTTGGATCACGATTGGATAGTCCACATATCAATCGTGTAATTTTTAACTTCTTTAATACACATTATTACAATATAATTAATCATTGTAAAGTTCAAATCCCCACAGTTATATTAGTCATAATTACATGATAATCATACTCTTTTAATAGATCAAAATAAAATGATGGTGCCATTTAATAGTTGATACCTGGAATGAAAAGGCATTTTAAGACGGATAAATTGCAATTAGAACAATGTGATTATGAATGCAATACATATATTCGGTTGGAGAAACAGTTATCACCCCCCTCCCCTCTCAATTCTGCTCTTTACTGTGAACAACTCGTCATTTGAAGCTAGCGATCGACCGGCCAGCATTGGATAATAGAAGAGGAAACGTGTTTCTTCAAGACAACACAAGGACACACACATTTTTGATGACAAGCCAGAAGCTCAAGGAGATTGAATGGGAAGTTCTTGTGCATCCAGCCTACAGTCTGTACCTGTCACCAAGTGACTACCACCTGTGTCTGTTTATGGCCAATGCGCTAGGGGCTACAAATTTTGCCTCAATAGAGGCCTCTAAAAATTGGTTGTCCGAGTTTTTTGCCAATAGGGACAAGGGCTTCTACCAAAAGTGCATTAGAAAGTTGGATTCTCGTTGGGTATAAGTTATCGAACAGAGCGGTGCATACATGGCCGAAATCGAATGATTGAAACACTTCTTATTAAGCATTAAAATAAAGCGAGACATTCGAAATTACTTTTTCCCCAGGCTATTATATATAGCCTTGAGCCCCCCAAAAAAAAAAAAAAAGAGCTGGACTTACCTGTTTATTGGCAAGATTAAAAAGCTGAGAGATGACAACAAAAGCCTTGAGACGAAGCCACAAGGCCAAAAAACTAATAATTGGATTTGAAAACTACTTGGTGAATTTCTGTCCCTGGTCATTTTGGTCTCCGTTCCCACCTGGATGCAATCCATTTGAATATGGATCTAGAGTGCCAACGAGGGAAAGCCTTAAGCTACATCCCATGTGGATACCATTAAGGGTGCCGTAGACGACAAGAAGTGAGCTGACGTGTCGGAGGAATACCTAGAAAGAAGAACTGCAACGCCTTCAGACCTTTGGGTCGAGGCCATGGTAGAGGAAAGGATTTAATTGTATATATATATATTCAAAAATATATGCTAAATCTCATTGTGTTAATACTTGTACTTTTGGGAGAATCTATAGGTAAAGTTGAGAATGGGAGAATTCGTTCACGATTCAGAGGGACACACTGTAGATATGAGTACAAAATATGGATTACCCCCTGAGTTCGAGTTCTTTCTGTTTTACAACTATCAAACTCATTTGCATAAAATAATATAAGACATACCAATATAAATATTGTACGATTAAATATTTGAACAAAAGCTCCTTTAAATGAATTTTAATTAAACCAATATCATTTTATGATGTATGTATTTGAATTGTAAATTCAAATATTTCACAGTATATACACTCTTCGTGTATCAATATAAAAACAATATTGAAATAAAATCAAGAAAAAGTGAAAAACTCTAACTTTTCATTTATTTTACAAATGTCCGAAAGTAAGGTACTTGGTAAACATGACTCTGAGGCTCTCGGAGGTTTTGTTTTTAAAAATCGGGACCCAAGACAGATTGGCTCGTGAATTGTTTCCTCCTTCCTATAAATACGTCAACAAAATCAAACTAATCATGCCAAAAGTCCTACTTGTCCTCTACTCCGCATGTTCAAATAAGTCCCTGATTCATACAGCCCTCGATAAATTGGAAGGGAAAGAACTTCATCTTATGGAGAATTTTGGGGGAAACAGAGCCTCGCCTTTGTTACATACATTATGTACCGGAAATTGTTAAATAAAACACAAATTAAACATTTAGTCATTAAAATTTATTTTGTCGTCTTCCATTGGATGCAATACATATATGCCAACGTTTTTTCCAGTCCTCGAAACATTTTTAATGTCTCTTTTTGACAAAACTGATTCATCAAAAGCTTTTTCTTATATTTTCAACTCGTCAGCAAATGAAACTTTGTTCACAACATAAAATTTACGAAAAACTCTTTTTTCAATAAGTTTGTTCATTGTAAAAATCGAGGAGTACTAGTGAGGTAGACTGACTTATCCAGATGTTGCAAGCAAACTGGTATAGAGATCGTGCTCAAACTTGGCATCATAATGAAAGACCGTGTTACCAACCCAGGATTTTTTTTAAATCCCTTCATAGACTCGATGATCACTCAGCTACATAGCCCTCACTCCTAGTTACGGCTTAGATCGTGTTTGTATTATGCAGAGCTAATTAAGATATCATTGATGTACCGAGTGTTACATTAAAATATAAACACTTTGAATTGTAAACTTTAACAAGATATAACTAATTAATTACCTATAGAATTTCAACAAAATAAATACTATAAATAAATGTACGTATCAGCTCTCTTAATTATTAATGTCGCCACCCTTAGCGGCCATGATGTCTTCCAGGAGATGGGAAAAAAATTTCAAAAAACCACAGCTGTTCACAAAAAGTTAAGTTTTTTGGAAAAAAAACTCCAAAATCTATAGCTGTTCAGAATAAAATTTCAAATATTAAATATATTATACTAGGTAAATATCTCCAAGGATTTTTTTTTTTTCATTTAGTCTTTTTTAAGTGATCTTACTTTTCGGGGAGTCTACTAGCAAGACGTCAACATTATCATCATATTTTTTTCCAATGTCAATTTCATGACGTCATGCCTCGTTAAAGGAAGATCGAGGCAATCGAAGGAAGATACCTCTAACTTGATTATCCATCTCAAGAGATGTTTAGATTCCAAACTCTACGACGGACGACAGAAGGAGAATTCATCCAAAGAACAATAAGAGACCTCATAAAGGAGTAGAGTGGGCTCCTTTCAATGGGGATCAGTTAAAAATACAAAATGGAAGGAAAATCCTTTTTAACAAATTTACATAAGTTTTAGTAATGCTACTTTTCATGTGAGGAGGTCTAAGGGTAAAAAATGACTCGGAACGATAATAGTCCGGATTTACAATAATCAACGATATTTTAGAATTCAGATGAATGAGAGAAAAAACTTGAGATCAGTTTTGGATTCGAACTAAATGAGAGTTCCCCTGTGTTATTATTGATCAAGAATGAAACAAAGAATTACTGGCTTTTGTGTTGAAGGGTCACATATGTATTTAATGTAGCCCATAGAAACAAAGAGGTTCATCATGCGGAAGGAACTTGGAAATACGTTGTCTTAGTAATGTATCCTCACAACCATTGGGAAATGCATCTTTTTGTTGAGGAAAGACAAATTAAGGAATTCTTTATTTGATTTATATGGTAGGTCGGTCGATCGGTCAGGAGGGGAGGCTCTTTTGTTATTCAGAACTCGTACTTTCGTGTGTGTGTGTGTGTGAGGATAAAAAAAACTTATCGATGATTCCCTTCTACCTTTACTCAAAATATATTTTGTACCTTGTATACATTTATAATAATATAATGTTATATAAAAAAAAGTTTTTCCTGGGTTTTTTTTTCATCAATGGAATGATATTGTCAAACAAGAAGACACACTTTTTTATTCTTTAAAAAAATGTGTGCTGCTGTAGAGAGAATCTGTCAAAGGTTGTGAATTAGATGAGAAGAAAAGAGTGTGGGGGGGAGAATGATGAATGTGAACGGTGACGAAGTAGTTTTGTCTAAGTAACTAACAAAGTATGTAAGAGGCAATGGATCTCATTAATGGGTTTGAATGATTGACAAATGAAGTATTAATCAATGATGATGGATATAATATGTATATTCTATCGAAATGGTGCCTGGATTAAAGTTAATGTATTGTTTAACTAATTATAACTGTTTGTTTATATGAACAAATTATTCTTATTCATCCTTTGGGTCTGCTCCAAATAGCCCTTTAATTGGCCAAAATTTTATCCCTAACTAGTTATCAGTTTAAAAAAAATACACGTTCTAAAAGCTTGACCTATTCTGATCTATTTTATTCAGTAAAATCACCTCCAGTCTCTATACGATAGCAATAGCCACTTGTCTTTGCCACTTTGCCACTTGTTCCTTTGGCAAACCCTGGAGTTCGTTCTTGCTCCGACTAATAAGTTCATATTTGGTGTTGTAGGGAATGAGTTGGTTTATTGTTCGATCGAGCCCACACACACAAAAAAAAATTAATCGGATTCGGATCCTACAAGTTTGAAGGTCATAAATCCAGTGAGAAAAAGTTGTCCAAATTCTCTGGGAGCCAGTAGATACTAGGTGTGGATGGGGGATGAGTCCTACTGGCACATGTAAGGCCGCCCATTGGCAAACATGCCCATCTTGGATTTCACTTTGGTTTATAGCACGCACAGTGCTTGATTTAACAGAAAAAACGGCCATAACCATAAATATTGATATAGTTTATTTATGCATTTTTTTTTTTTTTTTTTTGCATACATCTAATAAAACGTTTTTATATTTTATTGACCAGGCATTAAAAAGCAATTTAATGTAAAGTAAAATTGTTTTTTATAACTTAATTCGCGAGTATATTATACTTATGAGAAATATACCTATTATATAATCTAATCAAGTTAAAGTTTAAATACTATTGTGAACTTTGTTCACAATTTTAAATAAAAATATTATATTGTGTTAGTTAAAGATAACTATTTTAAAGTATATTTTTGTAGTTTATTGTAAATTTGTAAATGTCAATAAAATATATTCATAATTACATTTATTTTATCGTTGACTTGTCCTGTATCAACAAATAAACTCTATTTCAATTATTTTCATAAGATAAAGGCTTTAAAAATCATATAAAATGAATGATATGATTCCCGGCGTGGATTTCAAGGAAGGCTCCTTGCCTTATCCAACTATGTGGGAGGACGAATTCGTCCATTGATTCCATTTTTACAAACTGGTTCAAGTTTGAAAAAACTAACTAAAAAAAATAAAACAATCAGCTGCCAAGGAGCCTGCGTTTGCCCAAAACAGTGCACCAAAGTGGTGGCATGGGTCGCTTGCACACCCTATACCGGGTGGTACATTGAAATATGAACATTTACTAATGCAAAATTAATCAAGTTTAAGTGATTGGACTTAAATCAAATTCATATATATTTTAGCATAAGCAATTAGCTACAACCCAAAACAATGCTGAGCTCTCTAGCTACCCAAAATGTTGAGAAAATTACACATGAACGTTATCAACGAATTTATATTCGCACACTCCTTGACGCTAAAAAAACCAACAGAAGTCTCGAAGCAGTTGGGGTTCTCTAGGATCACTGTCTACGCTGTTAGCAAATCCAAAACATTGGAGAGGAAGAAGGGTCCCTCTTAAAAAACCAAAAAGGCTACGCAGGAGTTAAAGAAAACAGTCCAGGCTAATCCACTCAACTCCATGAGGGATCATGCAAGAGATCTCGGGTTTCACACCAGACTCTCTAGAGAGCTATCAAAAAGTAGTTGGAAAGAGCCTTGTAAGGATGGAGAGGCCATTTTTAACACCAGCAAGGAAATAAACCCATCTCCTCTGTTGCAAGAATCTTTTTTTTTTTTTTTTGGCCACTATTGCCCAGATGACAATCCCTTCGACTTCACCACCTTTTGGGTGCATATCGAAAGAAGGCCTGCAGTGTCCGTCATCCAAACACCAGTGCCTCAGAGCCACTGTCAGCCAGCACTGGGACGCCATGACAGAAACGTAATCTGCAGCGGGTATCAGGCCTTCCACCACCGTCTGGAAGCCATCATTGCAGCTAAGGGCGTCTACATTAACGATTAAGAGAACTCAGACACACATCTATTTATAACTATTGTTAATTGTTAAATTATATCTTGCTGAAGTTTAAATTCATTGTTCCGATTTTAATGGACCACCCGGTATAGTGAAGTCATAAAAAGTGGAATACTTTTGAATCCAATTCACCGCGCATCACTAAAAAAAACAAAATGTGTTGTCCAATATGTCAGACATTTTTTAAACAAGTTCAAAAGGATAATCTCTTTCTCTCTCTCTCTATCTATCTTTCTATTCATGAGAAGGAACCACAAAAATATGGTTCCTATAATATAATAAGAACTCTAAAGAAATGAAAAAAAAAGTAAGTGAGGGGGCCGTTGACTTTTTCATCCTTCGTTTCTCTTTTTATATGTACCTAATATGAAAAGAAAAGATTTGAGTTCTACTCCTTTTTTTTCAACAATTTTTATGGTGGTTGTAACAGACTGATGATAATAATAATAATAAAAAGGGGGAAAGAGAAGAAGAAAAGGAAAAACCATTTAATTCTATGTCGATTGGCGGATTTTGACTCGTATTTTCTCTCATTTAATTTTATTATTATTTCAACTATCTTGTAGACATTTATAGCATATAATATATTATAGTAAATTATATTACAATATAAACCGTGGAAATTATATTTTTTACTTGTGAAAGGAAAGGAAGAGTTTGTTTTTGACTCTACAGTTTGAAATTAAATCCTCAAATAACATAGTTGTTTGATTATATCATATAATATGAGAATGGATGAGCTAGGGACCAGCCCCTTTTAAACATACAATTTTATAGCCATGAAAACACTTGGTATTTAATTTAATTACATTGATTGTGAGTTTAGTAAGGGGATCGCATCTATTTTATTTCCTCATATGGGGGGGGGGGATTAAAATTCATTTTTGACTTCATAACAGCTGCCTGTGGACATTTTATCTGGAGCGTCCGCAGGGGTGGGGTGGAGGGCTGTAGAATTTTTGATTTTTACAAGAAAATTCAATTTTTGATTTATTCTATTTTTTATTTTCAATTTTTTTCTATAAAAATGTAATTGTCTGTGAATAGCTATGGATTTTTGTAATTTTTTCTCCGAAAAAATTAATATTAGAAATTTTACCTAGACTTAATCATTTTTATTTTCTAAAATTTTCATTTTTTCTGAACAGCTCAGGATTTTTGTAATTTTTTGAGAATAGCTATAGATTTTTAAATTTTTTTCCAAAAAAATTAATTTTTTTGAGAATAGCTTCGAATTTTTGAAATTTTTCTCCAAATAAATTTATATTTGAAATTTAATCTGGACTTTTAAAAATTTTTGGAAAAAAATTCATTTATTCTGAAGAGCTCAGGATTTTTGAGAACTTCTATAGATTGTTGAAATTATTTTTGTAAATAAATTAATATTTGTGAATAAGTGTGAATTTTTGAAATTATTTTCCCAGAAATTTAAAAAAAATTTCAAAAAATTTTATATTTGAAGTTTTTTTCCAAAAATTCCAAAAACCAAGCCCCCCAAAAAAAAAAAAAAATATATATATATATATAATCCGGCGGACACCCCTATCTATGTACAAGATAGGGTAGAAAAACGTAGAATCGAGAGGTTACTTCCTTGCAGCTACGAAGAAGTTGTTGGCTAGACGATTCATCGATTTGTTGGTATCCTCCTTGATATTTTTCTCCATCCTGGACAGGACTTCCGGATCCCTCTTTAAATTGGGCCTTCCACTTCCTAATTTCATAGAAGGTTCTTCTCCATCATTCGTCATCTTACCCACCTTGAAAACCAGGGCCCTAGATCAATTCACGACGTCCATAATCTTCGTGACCTCAACTTGAGCATCTAAGAGATCTGTGATGCGCTGCCTTTTCCCTTTTTGCTCACTCATGATGACGAAATGATTTTTTTTTTTTTAAAGTTTATTTATGCTCAAAGCATGGCTTAACCAGAATGTCAAAAATTAATTACTAAAACATTCAATATTAATAAGAATTTTTACATTAATTAACAGTCCAATATTTAATTTTGGAAATTTGTTTTAATTTTTCAATTTTTTTTCCAAAAAATTAATTATCTGTGAATAGCTATGGATTTTGGAAATTTTTCTATGAAAAATTATATTTTGGAAATTTTATCTGGACCTTGAAAAAAAAATTCGAAAAATTTCATTTTTTGTGAACAGCATATATACGAGTTGTGTTCAAAAAGTAAGTATTCTTTTTTTTTTTAGGAAAAAATATTTATTTATTCATCAATATTTATGTTGCCCCTTCAAAGATACAATTCACTTGTGCCAACGTTTTTTCCAATCCCCGAAGCACATCTAATAAACATGTTGTTTCGTTATAGCCTTGAGCTCTTCCGGTGATGCAGTTTTTATCTCCTCAATCGTTGCAAATATCTATATTTTCATAGATTCTTCTGTTTTGGGAAAAAGAAAATGTGACATGGGGCCAAATCCCTTGAATATGGTGCCCAAGGCATGATTGTGGTGTTGTTTTTGGTCAAAAAATGCAACAATTCTTTTGGTCAAAATTAAGCAGTTTCGAAACAAACTTCCCTGACACTCGTCTCATGCCCAAAACGTTCGAAAAAAATTATGGTACGAGTCAATCAATATTTCAATATCCTCAGCAACTTCTTTGATAGTGATTCGACGGTTTTCAAAAACAATTTTCTTGACTGCTTCAACATTTTCATCTGTTGTTGACGTGCTTGGGCGTCCAGAGCTAAGCTCGTCATTGGCATCTTCCGGGCCATCTTGGAAGAGTTTGTACCACTCAGAACAGTTTCACCGTATGCCATTGTCACCATTTCAAGTGTTTTGGAGCACTTTATTTCATTTTGTACACAACATTTGATGCAAATTCTCTGATCCATGTTTTTTGATGACAAAAAATCGCCGAACAAGCAAAATACTTTTAATCGTTATTCCTCTCAAAAACTAGCTAAACATATTATATAACTGAAACAGTAAATATATGTTTGCGGCGAGTGCACTAACATAATGAAATAAAAAAATCTTGAAAAGTCATCTTACTTATTGAAGCACTTCGTATATTTTCTAATGGTCGTTTTATGGGTTCATACATACCTAAAATGCTTACGATTTACATCTATAAATATACGCATGACCTCCCCTATGAAAATAATGTAACTGTTTGAGGGCAAGTGGTATTTACAATCATTAAAGACGATGATTGCATGGCATGAGAAAAATGAAGTTGTATAGTTTTTTTTTAAATAAAAATATCTTATTTTTCAAGACTTTTGTATTTATTTGTTCAATATGAATTTTATGTGATCAAAAGAGGAAATGATTTGTTTTGACATTCCCTCTCTTTACAACTATCTTTTTTTATAGCTTTACATAATTGTATAGAGCCTTCCTACTATGTACTGGATTCCAATCCAGTACATAGTTGAAGATCTACAAAAAACAAACACATTTTTAATAAGAGTTTTTTCTCGGATATAAAAACATTAATTCTCAAATTTTCTATTGTTAACATTCATATATACCATAGACATATACATTATTGGAAGCAGTATTTATTTCTCAAGACGCTAACCCTTCTTCTACAAAGAAGAGAAGAGACATAAAGATGAATGTGCGTCAATATTTGATTCAACTCCTAAATCTAATGTATTTATTATTAAAATTGTGTACATAAGAATATATTTTAATAACAAATAACAAAGAGTCAGTCCCCCGATTCTAATCGGCTCTGGGCTTTGCCAAACTACAATAACAAAAACATGTAATAATTAAACGTTATGTAAACGCAAAGGTCACATGGGCTCAAAAGTACGGGCTTCAAAGATACACAGATGGCGCTTTTTTCACCTCATTTTCAGTGTGTACCAACCTTCAAAAAACAGCTCTTGATAGTTTATGAGAATCCTTTTCATAGTTTCTGAGTTATTGTGCTGACTTTTGTCATTTCCAAAACAATGGATACAAAACCATTTTGTCTTTTAATTTTACACTCCTTCTTGATGGGGAAAAATACCGTTCAAGGCGGAAAATGATGGATATTTTGGGCATGTTAGACAAAAAAAAAAAAAAAAAAAAATCAACATGGTAACCCTGACAATTTGAAGAATATTTTGTGAGGAGAGAAGCTTAGCTAATGATACGTTTAATTAGATCAGCTACAAGTCTCCAATGTCGATCCCACAATCTACTCTGAGTCCAACAAGGACTTGCATATATAAATCCACAACAAATCCTCAGTGTTACGCCTTTTATGAGCTCACACAGAGGTTCAATCAGGTGTTGACATATAATTGAATCTATTTAGGAACGGAGTTAAATAATAATGACAACTGCTAAGGAAATAAAACTTACTCTTCAGAGTACCAATTACAAAATAAACGGGCAACCTAAAAAATGCACCCGATTTCCATCACTATTTACATACAAACCTGATTGAACATACGTGTCTGCTCATAAATGACGGAGGGTAACCTTGGGGATTTGTTGCAGAGTTACAATTGTAAGTACTTGTTGGCCTCAGGTACATAAAATTGAGGATTGACATGGTTGCCAATGTCCTTGTTTATTTCGTCACAGCTGCTTGACGCAGATCTTAATGCAAGCTATGACATGGAATAAGACTAATATTTGTTACTTTTGAGTTATGACAATTTAGCACTCAAACCTCGTGTTAGATTCAAATCTAGGCAATTGTCGAAGCTTTTTACGATTTTCCTCCGTTTTTTAATTATTACAACTTTTAAGAACTTTACATCAAAAGGTCCTAGCTTAACAACATGGGTATCTTACAATTATACATATGATTAATTAATTAAAATGAAGTTCAATTAATTTTAATAAATACAATAATTACACAACTCTTTTAATTGAATTATCTCTTTCATTTGATAATTATTCTCCTTATAGAAAAAATAGCCCTTAATGGAGTGCACATTTCATGTATAGAGTCTTCCTTGCACAGGGTACTAACAATAAAATTAAATGTCTTGATAAAGCTGATGATATGGACTAAAATATATTCAGTTGATTCAATGATATGATTTGATATGGTTTTTAAGAGTAGAGTTTTGCACAAACGTCATTCCACATGAAGGACAGAGGTAGGGTCTTTCTCCAGAGTGCTGTCTATAGTGAACCCGAAGGGTCTTGGGAAGAGCAAAGCACTTTTTACACTCCTTACATTCATAGGGGCGTTCTCCTGTGTGTGTACGAGAGTGTTCTTTGAGGGCTCTAGAGTTGGAGTACGTCTTGGAGCAGATTTGACAATGGAATCTTTTGACACTCTCATGGGTTCGCTGATGCACAATGAGATCGTATTTGAGACCAAAGGAGGAGGAGCAGATGGAGCATGTATGTGATCGGCCTCCTTCTGAGTGCATTCGTCGCATATGTTGACGTAGATAGTAGTTCCCTGAGAAGCCCTTTCCACAATCCGGGCAGGGATGCGAGGAGCTTGTAGCGTGTACGGAATTCAAATGAAACTTTAGGTAGTATTTTGAGGGAAAAGTCTTTGAGCATTGGAGACAAGGGAAGCGTTTCATTGAGGGAGAAGGCGGAGTGAGCGACATGGATAGAGATGAGTGGAGGGCTGATTCATCGACTTCATCAATCAGAAGAGGAACTGGATCAATATTTTCGAGCTCTAATGGAAGTAAAAGTTGTTGGTGACAGTTATTCCTGATGATTCGTCCAATTTGATGGGGAATTCGTAGAGGATTTCACTATCGTCCAAAGTAGTGAGAACATTTCCTTGATCCTTTAATACCCACAGATCCTCCTCTGAACTAAGGGCATCCTCCCTACTATTCAAAAGAGTAGAAGGAGCCAGCAATTCTTCCATTCTAAGTTGATCCAATTTAATGTTCAAAGATTGTAAGAGTCCAAGGAAGGAGTTGTAGAACTCCCTGGAAGGAAGATCCACGAACCCAGTATATAAAAACTGTACCAGGGACTGAAGTTCTTCATGAGACACCCCTGTGAGTAGGATTTCTTCATCTTGATGAGGTAAGCCCATAAGAAGGAGTTCCTTGAGGAAAGGACTAATAGATGCAAGGACAAGAGAATGAACGCGAATAGAGGACTTGACTCCTTGATTCACGACAGAGAGGGAAGTGTTTGTAAAGTGATTGGATATAAGGAACTCCTCTATATTAAGGAGTGAATATGTTTCTCCACGTAATAGAACCATGGCGACTCTGAAAAAAAAAACAAGGTAAAATTTTAAATAGTATCATTTTTATGAGTAAGCTATATACCAAGTGGCAAAACTTGATCAATTTGTGTAAAATTTAGATGGCTCAGCGAATACTTGTTTTTGAATTACTCTATAGCTAACTGAATGAATTCCCCCTTTTATTAGGGCATGAGCGTTGTTTACCAATATTCGTTTGTAAATAAAGCGACATAGATTGACACCATCTTGTGGCAAAAAAATGCAACTCCCTGAATGATTGAATACAAAGTAACATGAACGTATATTTTTCACAAAGTGAGCACTGTCAAAATTCTTCAATTGCTGGGAGAAAATACTTTTTTGTACTCAAGGAAATCTTCTGAAGAGCTAACAGTCTCGTTTAGACGTCTTATAGCTTTGAGTATATAGACTGAGTGGTAACATAAATTCCTTTTTATCATTTTTGGCAATCAGGCTGTAGAAGTAGGTAAAAGCAGGGAGGTTTCATTCTGTTAACAAGATTCGAAGGCTGTCTTGAAAATACAGTAATTTGCTATCATGCTTTGGAGTAGTGAGAAACGTGCATTTGCCGTCGAAAAAAAATATTGGCAAAATAGTGAAACAGAATATTTGATATAATTAGACTAATATCGATTTAGCTCTTGAGTTTTTATTGATGTGATTTATAAAAATCAGTTAATTACTTCAATTTTTAATAGACAAAAAATATTTTTTTAAATTCATTTTCATAATTTGAAATTTTCAAAATTGTTTGAACGCAAATAATTTCACAAATAACAATGCTAGAGAGTTAAAATTAGTGTCATCAGATCTGATGTCATGCATGAATTTTAAATTTGGTCAATTTGTTCAAATTGAGTAATTGGAACCGTTTGTATTTTGGAAAAAACACACATTTTTTAAGACCTTTACTAATGATCAAATTATGAATATTTTTGTATAAGACAACTACCTTCTAGAACCTATCATTGAAAAATTATTTAAAAAGAAATGAAAAAAATGGATCAAAAACAATTTCTTGATTGGAAAAAAATACCGCTCATGCTAAGCATTGCCTTAAATATTTGAAACGTAACAAAACGGAATTCTTGCACAGAAATGTAACTATGGATAAAACATGGATCCATCACTTCACCCTGGAATCAAAACGATCATCATCTGAGTGATCAACAACTGGTAAGCTCGCGCCTGAATCCACAACAATCAGCTGGAAAGGTCATGAAATGAGCATTGCATAATATTCATAGACTACATCGAGAAAGGAAATATCATCATCAGAGAATATTACTTAGCGTTATTAGAGCATTTGAAGGACAAAATCCAGGATAAACGGCCCCATTTGAAGAAGAAGAAGAAAGTGTTGTTTAACTAGGATAACGCACCGTGTCAAAAGTATATCAAAACTTCAAGAATTGAACTTGAAATTGTTTTTGCATCCCCCTTACTCTTTAGATTTGGCTTCCAGCGATTACTGGATATTGGTAGACCTACAAAAAAGGCTTGCCGCTAAGAAGATGTTATCACTCAAACTGCGGACTTTTGTAAGGCAAAAGATTCAGCTTTTTACAAAAGTAGCCTTGAAATGTTATATAAATGATTCTGTTTTGAGGGAGATTAAAATTGATGAAAGAAAACCACGTATTTTCTTTGTTAAACCTGAGAATTTTCAGACCTTTGTGTTGACTATTGAAAGTATTGGCAGCACTAAAGATAAATGGAGAGACACATTTAAGATCGACGTCATCCATTAAAGTTTAGCTTATCCGTCAAATCCTTTAACATACCTAGATAAATCTATGTATATTAAAAGTTTGTGTCAAAAAATCCTAATTTCATCATCGCATTAAAAACTTTATTTTTATTTAATAATAGTAGTTTTATATCCGTGTTCAAATAATAAATCCAATGGAACAACAGAGCAGATGTTACGTATATTATATATATATAAATATCGGAGTTTCTCTCTCTCTCTCTTTCTATTCTATGTAACCCCCATTTCGAACTTTCACGCTGTAATAACAATAATTTAAAGCTAATTTCCCATTATTTAAATTATATACATTATGAAAAAAAAACAAAAAAAAACAATTTGCCTTCCCTTTCTCCATGTTGCAAGCAGAAATAACAACAACATCTTTGCTTTAATTAAAAAACATTTTGAGATATTCAAAAGTTTCCTTCGTGCTTATTATTTTTGTTATTTAATGAATATTCACACATTTTCTACTTTTCCCTACGATGTGATCATTAACATTATTGAAAGTGCAAATATTATCATTTATTATTCCATTTCTAAAGAGAAAACTTCTTCTTCTATTTCAGGGAAAGTAAAACTTTGATGCATTCAACGAGCCAAAATAATATCTATACATCCTTAAAAGTTATTATCAGAAATTGAAAATATCAATAAAAAAATACACTCAGCAATAGAACTCTACTGGGTGGTCCATTGAAATCTGAACACTTACTATTTCAATAACTAATGAAGGTTGAGTGATTGAAATTAATTAATATTTCGATATATTAAAGACTAAACAATTTGTTACTAAACAAAACAAACCTGAGCTCTCTACCTTAAGTACAAGTCGAGAAAATGATACTTGAACCTGACCGACGAATTTCTATACGTGCACTCCAAGACCACTGTCTACGCTGTGAGTAGCTCCAACGTTGGAGAGGAAGAAGGGCTCTGTCAATTAGTTAAAACTGGACCCGGTTGAGTTAATGAAAATATTCGAGATTTATCCCCTGAAGTACATGAGGGCCCATGCAAGAGATCTCGGATCTTCCCACCACCTGATTGTCCAGAAACCTTTCAAAAAATAGGATGGAAAGAGCCTTGTGAGAGTGACATCAGTTATGAAAGATGCGTATCTAATCCGTTGGAATACTCTTTTGAACTCTTTTTTGACAATTTTGCCCCAGCTTTGGCACGCCTGAACAACCTTGTGCTGAAGCAGCCTTGTCATTGTACTCGTTCTGGCACTTGTCATTTACATTCCTTAGATGGATGGAGTAACCCAAAAAAATCCACCTTCTAACAAGACCATGCACCGGCTCACAAGGCCAAAAAAATTCTGGATGTCGAAGCCAAAAAAAAAACATCCTCATATTTGAAGCCCACTTTTTTGGGGTTCAAACAGCCTGGACTCTTGGGATTTTTATCTCTGAGGGAGGGTCAAAAATGAGCCTTGAGTCAAGTATCATTTGTCCTTGGAGGCCCTGAATGACAAAGTTGGATTCGCACGGGGTTGTTCTTGTCTGCCAATGCTTCCGGCTCCAAAGTGGATAAGGAGAACCATATTTTAAAGATTTTCCCAATATATCTTGACCACACTGTACGCATGATGTAAAAAAAATAAACATTTATTTTCTCATCTATGGATTTTTTTTTTTTTTTCAAGATTGTTTTTGTGAAGATATGAATTTATTACATATTCATTTTAATGCATTCCAAAATTTGTATAAGTGATTTTTTTTTTTTTTTGGTTGTAAGAATAATATTACAAAAAATTTATGCACATAATTTGGTTTTTAGTGACAAAATTTCAATTCAATAGGGAACCATGGAGCTGGAAAGTAAGGGTGCAGTCATGTCAAAAATGTTGGAAAATGGCTCCTCCAACAAGGTCATTAGCAAGACTCTCAATATGTACCAGGCCGAGAAAGCTTTGAGGAATCGTCTATCTCCTTCTAACAAGATTTAAACAATCGTCCAAAAATATTGGGCCTCCAATTTTGAGCATGTTTGACCTCCTTCATTACCAGATTGCAATCCTCTGGATTTTGCAATGGAGGAGGTAGACCATGACGTACAAAAGACCAAGGTAAGTCTACATGGCTACAGATGAGGCTGTATTGAGGGAAATTCCATGGGACATGGTGCGTTCCAGCTGTGTCAATACTGTCAAGAGGTTTCGGGCTGTGGTTTGGGAAAATGAAATTCTAATTTCATTATTATTGGTCACATGGAATCATACGATAAGGGGTTGTAAAGGTGTGACTGTATACTACAAGTGTTTTTGGACAGTATTGCACTTGGGCGGTTATGTCGTGAATTATCGTGCGTCGAGTATGGAGGTCTCAAAGGAAGAAATTCGACATATTTTACATTCTTACTACCTGAAAGGGAATAACCAGTCATATGTGACCCAGAAAATTTGCAATGCATACGTGGCCCATACTGTCCATAGAATGCCCATAGAAGAATTTGGATTCTCGTCGGCCACAAGGAATCGGACAGTACATGGCTTAAATCGGATGATTATAATACTTCTTATAAAGTATAGAAATAAAGAGGAACAACTTATTAAATAAAAGATCCTTAAAAAAGACAAGTGACCAACATTCTCAGACTTTGATGAGCGAACATCCACTGAGGAACAAAAAATAAAACTTTTTTATTTTTTTGTACACTTTGTAATTTGTCCTTTGAGATGTTGTTCTTAAATAAAGAATCCCTTTTTTTATTTCTTTTGTTGTAAAGTGTATATACATATGTATGTCTAATTAAAGATCATCAGATCCTCCTATGTAAGAAAAATAAAGAGACTTTTAATGTGTGTCTGGTTGTGTCAATAATAATATACAAGAGTTTGATTAATTAGAGTTTGATGAGGAAGAGAACAAATGGAAACAAGGGACTCAGAATGGAGTGGATATTATGTCTGTAGTAGGGGAGACGGGGAACCTTTGCAAAAGTTCCTTTTTCTCAAACATCCAAAAAATTAGACCCACAAAATCTAATAATTCGCAAATTCATTTAAATTTTTTATTTATAGGTATGGATTTTTTTTTCCAAAAATTTATTTTTTGAAATTTTTTCCCAAAAAATTCAATTTTGGAAATTTTTTCATAAAATATTTCATTTTTTGGGAAAAAGATTTAATTTTCAGTGAATATCTATAAATTTTTGAAATTGTTTTTCTGAAAAATTTAATATTTCAAATTTTTTTTTGAATAACTATAGATTTTTGATACATTTTTTTAAAATAAAACTTAATTTTCGGATTTTTTTTTACAAAATCAAAAATAATTTTTATTAAAAATAGAGCCAAGAAATATAATAATTTGAAAATTCATTAAATTATTTTTTTTTTAATAGCTATGGATATTAGAATTTTTTTTCAAAAAAATTTAATATTTGAAATTTCTTTTTTGAAATGTTTTTACAAAAAATTTAATTTTCAAAAAAAATTTACAAGGATATTTAATTTTTGAGATGTATTCCAAAAAAATTTAATTTTCTGTGAATATCTATGAATTTTGAAATAACTATAGATTTTTGATACTTTTTTTTTTTAATTTAATTTTTTGACTTTTTCCTATAAAAAATATTTTTGGATTTTAAAAAAATAGTAACCATTTTTGTATTTTTTTGGAAAAAAATACAAAAACCAAGCTGTATGAAGGTTTCGCAAGAAAAATCAGTCTAAATTGTTTCCACAAAAATGCCAGTCTTGGCTAATCTCAATTAAAATTTGGTATAGGCCAGTGGTGGCCAAACTACTTGACTTTGACCCTTAAAATATGTGGCTAGACAATGTGTGACCCCTACAACTCATTGAGAGATAATATTAAATTTTGGAGTGCATTTATGCAAATAAACCACTTAAAGACCTTTTATCAACCCTGTAAAGTGCAACCCAGTCACAGATAATATAAGTTATTTGACTATATTGATCAAAAATAAAGATTTTAATTCTACATAATATATTGAAAAATATGAAAATAAATAAGAAATACACCGAAGAATATATTATTGTAAATATAAAAATCAGTGTTATACATATGTACTATTTGGAATCATTTCTATACACTATCAATTCTCTTTTTTTGCGATTATAAAGTCAAAATTGAGGCTCACAAACAAATAACATTACAGTCTGTGGATGTGCAAATAGGTTTATAAACGAATCGAGGTCTTAATGTGACGGATCCCCACTCTGCATTCAGCAAAACAGGTCTATTCCAATTTTAATTTTAGATACAGCAACTCGAAGATCATCTTCCACGTTGAGACACGATCTCTATTTATTTGTAATATAGTTAATACGGAATATTTATTTTCAGATAAATAAGTTGAGCTAAATGGTATAAGTAATTATAAAGCTGTTTTAGCCAGCAGTGGGTACTTAACCATCACAGATTTCCAGAATTCGTTCATTGTTTTAAAAATAAAAATCTGTTATTAGTGTTTGATAACATGAAAATTAAATAGGGGCATCTTCCATGTCAGACAACCGATAAAAGAGTCATATCCAGTTATGTTTTTGTGGAGCATTATCTTCTGAGAAATACTTTTCAAATCATCCAGAAGAGACTTATAAAAAATATGTACATTTATCAGTATTTAAGTTTTGATTCCACTCAAAGTAATATCAATTTTAATTATATTCTTCTTTTTTTGAAATCATCTCGCGACCCCTCCGTTGTGTCCCACGAACCCCACAGGGGTTGCGATCCCTATTTTGGAAACCACTGGTCTAGGCTAACCTCCCAAAAGGACCTTTTGTCCATTACCTTTTATAAAATGACATTCTTCTTAGATACAAATAAAATAAATTTATGAGTAACGATTAAGTTTCGATCCACGGTTTGAAAGCGATCTGGACCGAAATGTTACTTATGGTAAGTGCTTTGTCAGCCTTTATTTATTCGGTCTATTCTAGTCCAATCTTATAAATGTAATGCCTTGGTATATGAAATATGTATTACGACACATTCCTTTCTAAAAAATATTCATGTTTTCATTGTAATCCATTAAAATACAATAAAAAAGGGGGAAACACCCTCAATGACGTAACAAGGGATACATTTTCTCTTCTTTAAGGACTGACAAGTAGGACTGGACTCACCCGACGTTCTCGGTCCTAAATAAGGACCGGCACATCACTACTTATGACTGAACTGGAAAACAACATCGGTTTTCGACCGATTCTCAAAACTTTTCTTTATTCTAAACTGATTTTGAGGGGCTAAAGTAGATTTTTGGACGAATTATTATCTTTGTAAACATAATGCCACTAGTTTTACATTGCTTTTGCTTAGTGTCGGATCCGTCCTAGGACTGATTTTCTAATCTGTTTTCATATATTTTTCTTACAGTTATTAATAGGTTTGATCTTTTTTCCTATTTAACATACCTAAGGACCAGAATTGAAGAATATAAAAAATGAAAAAAGCTAGTCAGTTCAGGGGGATGGAGGGACTGTAGACCCCCCCAATCAAGGAATTTTTTAATTTTAAAAATATCCTGTGAAAACACGGTAGAAAAAAACAGAAGTCATTCAATTTTCTAGCAAAAGTCACATAGGGCAAATCCGATGAATATGATGGCTGAGGCATGATTGTGGTGTTGTTTTTGGCCAAAAAATATCGACGATTCTGTTGGTCAAAATTATGCAGTTTTGGAAAAACTTTGCTGACACTCGTCTCATGCCCAAAACGTTTGAAAAAAATTTATGGCCCAAGCCAATCGATATGTCAATATCCTGAGCAACTTATCCGATAGTGATTCCACATATTTTTTTTCTGTTGTTGACGTGCTTGGCTCATGATTAACATCTCCTCAGCCATCGTTGCAAGACTTGTAAGCAATTTTTTTTTGTTACTCAGTATGTCATTGTCAACGTTTCAAGTGTTTGGAGAACTAATTTCCGTTTTTATACAAAATTTGACGTATATTCTTTTTTCCGTGTCTTTCAATAGCAAAAAATTACCGAACACAAAAAATAATTCAACTCTGTTATGCCTCCCAAAAAACAAACTAAACATATTATATAGCCAGAACAATAAATATATGTTTCTGGCGAGTGTACCAAAATAAAAGATATAAAAATCGAGTATACCAAATGTACCATGCTCTCCAAATTTGATAAGTCACCTTACTTTTTGAACACACCTCGTATATCATTAGTGTTGGATCTGTCTAAAAAAACCTAAAAATACCGCATTTCTATCAGTCCGGTACCAATAAAATTTGTCCGTTCTTATTGTCCTTTTATAGAAACTTCAACAGCTCAAATAACTTAGTTATTTACTACGCCATTTCAGCTGTTGTACTCGCCATAAAAGACCAATAAGGACCAGTCTTTGAACTGAAATACTTCATTGGAACAGGACTTATGGAAATACAGTCTTTTTAGTTTTTTAGACAGATCCAACAATATTTTTGCTGTAACTTATTTTATTAATTGAATTATTCTAATTGTATTATCAGTTGGTATCATTTTATCCAACTTAAAAAAAAGGATCAGTTGTAAAATTGTATACAATCTTCAACGTATCTTCGTTTATTGTTCTAGATTATTTTATAGGTATTTATGCTTCAAAAAGTATTCATTTGTCTATTTTTTTTAAATTCCAACTGGGTTGCATTCAATTGCAAATTGTGGAAAAGCTACTAACTGCTATTCAAACAATGAAAGACATATAAGTCTTTTAAACTTCAAGTCAAACAAACTAGTAGTGGTTTTGAACTCGGATTCGAAGTACCCGGTTATTGTATAATTTCGGTTTCTATTGTCCGAAAAGATCTTAAATCATAATTGACTTCGGGTACTTGAACTTTTTACGAATATTTAAAAAAAAATCCAAGAGATTCATAGAATGTTATAAATAGTATTACTGTTTTTCTTAATCCTAGTTTTAAAAAAAGTATTATGAACGAAGTATCTCTGTTTATCTTGAAGCCATATCCACATAAGAAATTGCATCGTACAAGACGTTATCTCTATTGTGTCACTCAACCATTTCTCCGAAAGGAACCAGAAAGAAAGGCTCAAAATCAGTTGTCAAGGGCGTCCGCAGAGGGTTGACTGGAGGGGCTCCCCCCTTCTTAACAAAAAGTAAAGGATTGTTTGCTTTTGACTAGACATTTTTTGTCAGGAGGAAAAATTTTTACCAACAAATAAGACTTAATTTTTTTTAAAGATTTATTTTCTTAAAAAAACGGTCATTTGGGTCATGCAGCAGAGCAAAAACATTAATTATTTGTAATTTTATTTTTTGTGATTAGCTATGAATTTTTGAATTTTTTTTGTAAATAGATGTAGATTTTTGAAATTATATTTCTATAAATTTAATTTTTCAAATTTCATCTCTGAATTTTTTCTGTGACTAGATATGGAAATTTGAAATTTTTTTAAAGAAAAATTAATTTCTTGTGAATACGTGAGTATTTTCCAAGTTTTTTTATCAAAAATTTAATATTTGAAATTAATTTTTTTATATTTTTTTCGAAAAAAAATTATTTTTCAATTTTTTTGTGAATACCTATGGATTTTTGAAACCTTTTTCAAACAATTAGATTTGTTTTTAAATAAGTCTCCCCCCTCCTCCCCCCAAAAAAAAAATATATATAAATATTTATAATTAACCAATTCTTCCCGTCTATTGAATCATTATGCATTCGTTTTTGATAATTGCTCACATTTTAAAAGGAGATAATTCTAATTTAACCAATCAACGTTTTGAATATTGCCATGGAAAAAATAAAACGTCCCATCTTTAACCACGAGTAATTGAGTCAAAAGTAAAGAAAGTCCTCCTTTAGTTAGGGTCTTTCCTAGTTATAATAATACCAGAGAATCTTTCAAGAATAATATAAAAATCACCTCATATTTACAAATTATGATAAAACATATAAAAGTCATTGTTTAACTTTTGTTCGTCAGAAAAATATTATGTATGCATAAATTAAGCTCACGTTATATATATGTATATATCTGATATAAACTTTGACGGTCGAACACGGGTACAAAAAATATATAAGTTAAAAACGAGCAATATAGGATCGATAAAAAAGAAATTAATCTTAATTTAAAAGTCAAAAAATGTAAATAGGGATGTCAAAAAAGGAAAAAATATTTCCCATGCCGGGAATTGAACCCGGGCCTGCTGGGTGAAAGCCAGCTATCCTAGCCATTAGACCACATGGGATGGATATATGTTGGGACATTTTATTTCAAATAATTTTTCAACATATACCTGTATGATATTTTTGTACAAATAACAGGTATGTCTTACTTAAAGTCACGCGTCAATAGAATGGAACAACAATAGACTATAAAGAAATAATATTATTAGGGGCTGTGTATAAAGTTTTTGTTACATTATATGTAGGGATGAAAATCGTCTGTATTTTTTGAATTCAACCGTTTTTTAAGTTGCTAATCTAAAGAAAAAACTTTCTTTTTGTAACCTGTTGTCATTATTATTTAACTCAGAGTTTTGTGAACTTCCTTTCCTACTATATTCAAAACCTGATTCAACATTCGTGTGTGCTCTAAAAGACAGAAAGTAATCTTGAGGATTTGTTGTGGAGTTATAATTGGCGGTCCTTGTCGGACTCAGGATAGAACAACATCGGATTAAATTCGTACCAATGTCCATGTTTATTTCCTTGTCCCCTCCTCCCTTGTGACAGCTACTTGTAGCTGATTTATGAAACGTCAAGACAGCTGATCTGTTTTCCTTCAAACATTCTTTAAACTGTAAGCTGATGTTTATTTGTGATTTATGAAACCAGCTGATCTGTTTTCCTTCAAACATTCTTTAAACTGTAAGGGTTGCTTTTGAGGTTTTTTTTTTAACATGGGCAAAATACACACGATTTTCATCACTAATATGCGTACCAAATGAGAATATGAGGGAGGGTGTATACAAAAAAAAAGACAAAAACTTCCTCACATACATTGTACAGGGATCATGGACCCTTCTGAGAAGGACAATTGTTCAATAGAAAAATTACACTCTGTGCGAAATTATTAAACAGGGTTATTATAGTTAAATTTACGTGACAGATAAACAGGGTGCTCTAACATACCTTCCTTTTTCCAAAAACCAATATAACAAGTTTTACCAATCAGAAAAGTTATATTTTTGTTTCATTATGGCTGCATACAATTAAGGTTTGATTTTACACAGTTTTGTCAATCATATTAGATAAGTGACGTCTCCCATTGCCTTTACACTAAATAAACTGTTTTTTAATGTTTTTTTCCTATTTAAATAATTTTTTATTGAGAGATTTTAAATGGATAGTCATTTTATGCAAAAATATGCAGAATCTGTTGATTTTTTTGTGAATGGTTAGCTGACTTATCATGAGTAATCCGCAGGGTTATACATTTTTTTTAGTAGTGGGCTTGGTTTTTGAATATTTTGGAAAAGACATCGAAAAATTAAAATTTTTTGGAAAAAAAAGTTGTAAAAATTTATTTTTAGAAAAAAATTTTAAAAATTAAATTTTACATATTTTTTTTTGAGAACAAATTTCAAATATTACATTTATACGAAAAATATTTCAAAACTCCGTAGTTATTCTCAAAAAATTATTTTTTTTGGGAGAAAAATCCAAACTTGCTCACAAAATAATAAATTTTTAGAAAAAAAATGATACTTCAAATATGAGATTTTTCGAGAAATTTTCAAATATTATATTTTCTACAGCCTTCCAGCCCACCCCTCCGGACGTCCTACACAAATATCTTAAAAATGTGAGGGATTCTAAAATAAATCCGGTTTCAATAAGTCTATTTGAAACAAATACATTAATTTAGAATTTCTGCATGGCACCAGATCTGATGGCATCACTTTTAGCTCTCTTTGATTATCAACCGTTGTGTTATTTGCCTTCAAATAATTTTATAAATTTCAAATTATGAAAATAAATAGAAAAAATTGTTTTTTCTATATGAGAAATTGACGCAAATACAGGATTTTCATAAAACACACCAATTCAAACTTAATAGCTAAATTGCAATTACTTTATTTTTATAAAATAATATGACAAATCATTTTTTGGCAATATTTACTTTCGACGGTCAACGACCGTTCCTCACTACTACAACGTTGATAGTGACTGACTGCATAATTAACAAGAAAACTTCATAATTTTGACTCTAGAATCGAATATAGGCTAAAAATTTTATAGTGTTAATTTTGCTGACATTCTGTTATTAATTAATAAATTATATCTTGTAGAAGTTTAAAATTCAAAGTGTTCCGATTTTAATGGACCACTTGGTATATTACGACCCTAACTACATTCTGTCACGCCACCTAGTGACTAAGATATTTATTTTATTTTGATTATGTTCCATTCATAAATCTAAGATATCTTATTAACCATATGGATATCTGTTAAATCTTTCACTGGAGCTTAATCGATCCTTTAGTAATCAAATGAATAGTTGATGCTTTAATATTTAAACATGGATGCTTCCAGAAAATAATATATAGGAATCCTGAAGAGGATATATCAGATATTTAAAACAGAAATTACAGGAAGAAATAAAAGGTATAATATTGAAAAAGTGATTGTGGATTTACGTTACTAATCCCTTCTTAAGACTTAATAAAAAATGTGTCTTTTAAGAAGAAGATATTGAAAACAAGGGACACCAATTCACAGACAAGATAATTTATTAAAGATAGGTGCCGGCATTACTACTCAACAGTTCTAATGAGCATTGTCTAACAAAAGATGATTGTCAACAATCAAAAACAACTCCCACGAAGAAAAATTGGCTTCACCCATTAATTACATTCTTATTCTTAAACACAATGTATATAATATATATCTTAATAGGTACAACCCCACTCATACATAAAAAATAAGTCAATCTGAGCGAGGTGTCCCCAAGATTATAGATATATATCTTTTAGGGGGGGAGGGCTTGGTTTATTTTAATTATTTTTGAAAAAATTTAAAACTCAAAAATCTAAAGCTATTCACACAAAATTTAATTTTAAGGAAAAAAATTCAAAAATAAACATTTCTTGGAAAAAAATTTACAAATTTAATTTCAAATATTAAATTTTTTCGAAAAAATTATCAAAAATGTACAACTATTCACTAAAAATAAATTTTACAGATCAAAAATTTATAGTTATTCACATAAAATTAAATTTTTTACAAAAAATTTCAGAAACCCACATTTGTTGAAATAAAACTTCCAAATTAAATCCAAATGTTAAATTATTATATAGAAAAAAATTTCCAAAATTATATTTCAATATTAAATTTTTTCAAAAAAAAAAATCCCAAATTTACAACTATTCATACAAAATTAAATTTTTTAGAAAAAAATTTCAAAAATCCACGTTTGTTTAAAAAAAAATTTTAAATTTTTTATAAAAAAATTTCAAAAGTTCACATCATTTTACAAAAACTTAAATTTTTTATGATTTTTTTTTCCAAAATCCATAGTTATTCTCAAAAAGAGAGATTTAGGTTAAGAACAAGACACATATCTGCACCCTTCCCTGAATAATCCCCATAATTCCTCCCTTGTCGGTAACCTCTGACCTATACGAATTCATTGGTGCAAGAAGCACTTTCTGCACTCTCTGTCGTTTTGTTTTTAAAAATTAATTTTTTTGGAAAAAAAAGTTTCAAAATCCACAGATAGTCAAAAAAAAACTTCAAAAATCCATAGCTATTCACAAAAAATTAAAATTTTTGGAAACAAAATTGATATAATCCACAGCTATTCCTAAAAATTAAATTCTTTAGAAAAAATTGTCAAATAATATTAAATTTTTTGAAAAAAAAAAATCAAAAATTCATAGCTATTCACAAAAAATTTCAAATATAGTATTAATTTTTTGCTCTGCTTCCATGATTTGCCCGAATGACCTTTTTTTAAAGAAAATAAATACTTAAAAAAAATTATCTACATCTTCAGATAAAAAAATTATCAATATCTTTAGATAAAAAAATTCCCCCTGTAGACGCTCCTTCTCATCTAGATATTATGCACTTTTGAAAGGTGCAAAAACTGTTTGACAAACAGTGTATTAATCATTAAATCATCTTCAATATGAAGCCACCATATTTGAGAAAATTTGACCCTCTCTCCATAAGAGTATTTAACAAAAGCAATTCATCTTTACACAGAGAATGAGTAATTCCTATAACTTTATCAATCTCTCTGTATTTTTAAATATATATAAAACCCTCAATGACCCTTGACAATGTTTGATTTTTTTAATCAATAAAAGGATGAATGGTGTCTGAGAGTAAGTAGAATTGGGATCAAAAAAAGCTATTGAAAAGTTTTATACATATTGTACAATTTGCTAGATCCACGTTTACTTTTATATATGTAAATACAAATTGAGAACAAGACGTGTCAATAATCTCTCCGTATGATTCCTTGGCTGGTTTGTATTTGGTGAATTATGTAAATTGTGGAAAGTTTGACTTATCAGCAAGGTGAATAACATCTGCACATGACATAGTAAATATCAGATTTGATGATACAAATCTTTTAATTAATTAATTTACTCTTTTTTGAATTAGAGCTTTCATCTTATGATGAAAATGAACGCAAAGGGAATCTTACTGAATGAATATTCCTATGTGACGTTTGGTTCAAAGGGGTATTCGTGAATGATATCTCTTTAAATAGTCTAAAGGGTTGCTCTTATATAGGTGTACACATTTTATTATTTTGAATCCGGAATGAGACTGGTGCAAAATCACGTTCTCTGAACAAAGCAAGCTGAGACTGTTGTAAAGGGCAAAGAAGATTCTAAATTTTCTCAAGGCCAACAAAAATTCGGGATTTTTTTTTTTTTCAGCGTTGATGCTAATGTAAATAACCAAAACAGCCACTACATCACAACCCGATATCCAGGAAATGTCTCAGCTTCAATAAGACATGTCTTTAGAACAAAAAATCAAGTGATCAGCATAGGTGAGGCCCTTTTGTGGAGAAGAAGGAGCCGCTCAATGCTGATGCTTACATGGAACTTCTGAATAGGAAAGTGCTACCTTTGGCCAGATAAAAGTTTGGGAAATTCAACGGTTTCATCTGTTGTTAATGTGCTTGGGCGTTCGGAGCGAGGTTCATCATTGGTATCTTCCAGGCCATCTTGGAAGATTTTGTAGCAATTGTAAACAATTCTTGTATTCAGAAGAGTTTCACCGCATGCCATTGTTAACAATTCAAACGTTTTGGAGTAGTTAATTTCATTTTTTACACAACATTTGATGCAAATTCTTTGATCCATGTTTCCCAAAACACGCAAAACACTTTTAACCTTTATGCCTTTTACAAACAAACTAAGTATATTATATAGCTGAAAATGTAAATATATGTTTGTGGCGAGTTTACCAACATACAAAAATAAAAAAATCGAGCATACCAAATGTACGTTGCCTCCAGAATTGGAAAAGTTGCCTATCTTATTTAACACACCTTGTACATAATCAGAAGTGATGAAATATGTTTTTATTCATTTTAGTGCGTAAAATAATGTTACTCTAAATCATAAGTTAATAATAAAAAATTTATAAATCCATGAATTATATTTTTTTCCTCCCACTAATTGCTGTTTTGTCTATTTTATTGGCAATTATTTGTTTTAGTCGTTGATCAAAATCCCCTACGAAATTGCTATCTCATCTTTCAAATTATATGTAGAAATTACATACATATAACTATTTTGCTGAATATTTTGATTAATTGATGATAACAGAATAATAGGCATTGCTTACCCTAAAAGTAAAAATGAAAATAAACATTCATTTAAAAATAAACCCTAATTTGAATTCATTAATTTAATTTCTCGTACATAAAAAAAATTACAATACATTTTCACAATTTGAAATTTGCAAAATTACTTGAGCGTGGATAACTCCACGGATATTTATGCCAGAGAGTTACAATGAGTACTATCAGATTTGGTTTTTGTAATCATTTTAAATTGGTGCAGTTTGTCCAAATCAGGTAATTGAAATCAGATTTATTCCGGAAAAATCAACATTTTTAATATCTTTGCAAAATCGTCAATAACTAATATCTTAATCATCCAATACTATAAATATAAATATGTTGGCAATTAAATTTTGCATCTTTTTATATTAAATAACATGCCTCTAAAACAGTGGTTCTTAACTTGGGTTCGATCAAACCCTATGGGTTGGGTGAGTAAATCTCAGGGATTTATCGGAGGTCAAGACACACATGATTTGTGATGACACGATCCATTTGACCAATTAAGAAGGGTTCGTTGAATATTAATATGAAGTAGATGTAGAGGCTCACTACCTCTATACAAGATTAAGAACCAGTGCTCTAACACTTCTCATTGAAAGGTTTTTTTTAAAGATAAATGAAAGAATCGCCAGGTAATAAAATACCGATTTTAGTGTATGGACAATAGGGACTTCACCTACCTGATATGATTTAAAAACTCTGTCAAAATAAACTTTGAATGGTACTGTCATTATGAAACAAAATAAAACTTTTCTGATTTATAAAACTGTTTCTATTACCGGTTCGTATATAACCCTACATTGAATAACTTAAACTTTCCGGGCGTATAGGAGAATAAGGCTCCAAGCACCATTTTTGAAAGTGAAGGGGGCAATAGAAAAAATGTAATAAATTTTTTTTTTTTAAATTTCTGCAGTATGATAGTTCCAAATTCTCAAAAAGTGGGGAGCCCCCCTCCCTATTGCGCAGTAATAATAATAATGGATTTTGAGGTAAATGCTAATGACTCATTATTGAGGAGGGGTGAAATATATTCTGATCTCATACTTTTAATATTGGAGGCCCGGGCCACCGTGGTACCTACACCACTTATAGCATTGCAAATAGCTCAAGTAATTTAAACACAAAGAGATGCTTAAAAGTGTACTTATATATTATATAAACTTATATTTGATCAAAAATAGTTACTTACAGTCAAAGAAGGACGTCGTTTCACATCACTTGACGTTATATATATGATTTAAAACATGATGATCAAACAATATTATGTTATAATGCTCCGCACGAGAGCGAACTGTGAAAGCAGCCGCCGTCTTGAAAAAGATGAAAGAATATAAAGAAAATCGACGGACCCGCATGAGACGACATCGCTTTTACATTTTTAACCGTAGAGAAAGGAGTAAAAAGCCGACTTTTTTCCTTAGTTATATATGTAGAAATTATGAGTGAATATAATATATTGTGTACAATATGGAATTTTGCGCAAGCTACAATTTATAATCAACAACATTTCAATTTGTTCAACTATAGCTTTTTATTTACATATTATAATCAATTTTACTCATTTTTAAAAGTGATCAAACTATGGTTTCTTGTATTACGGTCACATATTGTAGAGTTCATACATAAATATTTGTAAGTCTCATTATCAAAAAAGTGAAAGATAACACTGTTATACCTAACAAATATCCAATGGAATTTGAATCTTCATAAACATCTCCCACAGCGTTATTTGCATCAATTAAAGATTAATGCTTCCATACAAATGGCTAGCTTAAGATTTAAATTTTACATAAATTTACTCCTGAAATAAGCAACTCGTATGATAGATATTTATAATTTTATGTGTAAATGATAAATTAATAGCATAAAAAGCCAGATGAATTGATAGTAAATGATATAATATTAATAAGCAAATTATGTGCGTATGTATTATGATAGACACAACAAAGATATTTCAATAAATGATTCCACAACAATAAACAATGATCAAAGATGTATGAAAATAAAACAAAAACACTATCAGCAAAAGTATGATTTTGGGTTATTGCATGTCCTCGTTAGGAAAAGAGAAAACTCCTCAATAGATGGCTCTAACGTTACTTCGACTTGAGAGTGGAATTAAGTTGAGTGATTCTACACTTAAACATTTCTTTCATATCTCTCAACTTTTTGGAATAGTTTTCCACATCCTCCAAAGTTTCCTCCCACTGGGATAAGAGAAGATTGCTGCTCTTTTGAACATTTTCAAAGCCAATGACAAATTCTCCAATTTTGTTATGAAGCTCCGTCATGCCATTTGAAATGATTTCTGGGCAGTTTCCTTGAATATAAGTCTTGGGCTCATTGCTTCCATGTGCATCGATAAACTCTTCTACGGATTTGTGATGTGGACCAAGAGGAGAAAGGGAGGCTGTGAGTAATCCGCTACCACCACTACGGCTAGTTGTAGGCTGTTGCAGAGAATTATTGGAACTCGTACTAAATTCTCTCATTCTGCAGCTATCAGTCCCTGAGGGAGTATTGTGCGTTGTGGGTTTGGAAGTAACTCGAGACTTGCTACTTGGAGTTACAGGAACGGACGGAGAAGCAGATCCACCAGCTCCAGTGTTTGGAACGGACGGACTACTTGGACTACTCACTCCACTACTCTCTTGGAGCATGGCTTGTTTATTGGGGGGAAATACAGAATTCGGAGGGGAGATTTTGGATGAATGTGGAGCTGGAGAGTTGGGATTACTTCTGCGAAGAGAGGGTTTGGGAGTGCCACTTCCTCTATGTCCACCAGGAGACGGGAGCCCGCGAGATGCTTTGGGTGAAGAACCAGAGAAACGATGATTCATGATAATAAAAGATTAAGATGTCTAACTGAGGCCAAGGAATTAATATATTTAAATTCAAATCGCAGGTACTAATTCACAGATATTATTATTATTTCCGTTTTTTTAATTAAAAGGTGATTTCCTATTGGTCAAAAATGTATTTTCCTTTTTTTCAAATTTTGGGCGGGAAATGTAGGAAAGAATACATTTTAAGTAATTATTAGAATTGTCTATGATTGCTAATTTCAAACGGTAAAAAACCTAAGGCATATATAACTTAAAAATTTTAGTAATTCATAGCTAAGATGATCATTTTTGGAAACTAAAAAAAAAGACACTTGTCACAGAAGTGGAGACTCTTACTTAAGACTTGCAATCCTACTTGATCGCATAATCAAAGACTCGATACTTATTGGATTTCAGACCATTTTTTAATAAATTTTCACATAATCCTTTCACTTTTTTCCAAAAGGTATACAGGGTACTTTCTAGAACGCATAAACTCCTATAATAGTGCATTAAACATGTATTCCACAAAAATATATGTGGTCAAAAAATTATGACCGACTTTCAATTGCATACAAAATTTTCATGACCGATGACAATGGTCCATGGAATGTTACATATAAGTTACATGGACGTTCATCATCTGGACCAATGAAAATATATTCATCAAAGATTAGGTATTATATACATGGATTCTTGCAATAAACTTTTAGAAATTCAACGGACAAAAATCAGCATTATTGCTAGTCTGAACTAGTGGGACATCATACTACAAAATACATCTCTGATCATCATTCCAAAGGGTGTCAAGATCAAGCAGACCGTGTATTTGGGACATTCTGAGATATTAAGTACTTCCGTTCGGACACATTTGCAAAACTTGGCAGCTGGCTTGTACGTTTTTCAGCAGGAAAATGCACCAGCCTACATAGTGAAAAAGGTCCACGCCTAGAGTAATAAGTCCTTTCTGCATTGTAAGGCGAAGGAAATGTGCATCCCTTCCTCTTCAGATCTCAATGTTATGGACTTGGCAGGTTACTGCATATTGGAAAAGAAGAACCAGAATGTCAACAGCCTCAAGACACCACTGCAGACTAAAAGGACCGATATCAACCTAGGGGTCGTTCGTAAATCATGTACAACACTTCATGGACATTGACAGCAGTTATGAAGGTCAAAGAAGTTGATGTTGAATAAAAAGAAGGATTTTTATGCAATTATTTTCTGAATAGATACATTTTTTGTGCAATCCATATTTAATGAGTTCAAATACATAGTCGTCCCCCTATATTATCTTCATAGCACCCTATATATTGGATTTGTAAATACTTTGAATATATTTATCTCAGTCATTTCAATTTCTTCACTGGATATAAAGTACTAAATTCGAGTTAGACCCTTATATACTTGCAATATTCAAAGGACTTGGACTTGAGAAGACTGAATACTTCAGAGGCACTTACAGAATAATGACTTTTTCCCACTTTTACTAGACACTACTCACTAATCAGAGTCGGATTAGAAAGAGGTAATATTATGAAGTCTAAGAATAAAGTAGTCATAAACTGATTTATTTAAATAAATAGAAAATGTATCTTCTTTTTTTAGTATTTAAATTTCCTTTTAATTCGATTTTCATCATCTGATACTTATCCTACATAAAGTAAGAAATTAAATAAATTTTAAAAAATTCCAAGACATATTTGACAGGATGAAAAAGATGATGGCATGTCCAAAGAAAAGAGACCGATTGATCCCCTAAATAAAGCTTTAAACCTAAAATATTCATTATCATTCCAACAAAAAAGGATAAAATCAAGTTATGCTATATTAGCAGTTATAGTTTATGAGCTAAAGTAGCTATGTTATTCAAGAAAAACAGCTAAACTTTAGAAAAAAAGAAAATGTGTTACTTACAAAACTTATTTTACACAAAATATCTCGTACTACTTGGATTTAAAATGTGACGAAGTTACAAAGTATCTTTGATCCTCATCATTCTCAGCTTAAGTTAAATATAAGAAAACTCCGATTTACAAAGTATATGTAGTTAATGCTTATTTTATTCATCAAAATAAATCCTAAATTCCCTCATGGAACAAATGACTATATTCTTTTGTGATATTAAATCATCAATATTTTCACAAAATGCACTCACTCCTAATCATAAACGTATCATAAAGTTTTGGGGATTAATCCAACAGCAATTAAAGTTAACCCATGGGTATGGCTTATGATAAAAAAACCATTTATACTCGAATATAACTCCTAATTTAATTCACATCATTAAATAACAAGGTCAAATCATCACTTCATTAAGAAACATTCTCCAAATTCATTTTTATTTTGTTATTTCTTCCTGATCTATCTATCTACTCTCCTGAGAGTTCACACATTTATTTTTAGAGATGATGAAAAGTTCATCCATGTCACGAGTTCATGCGCATCCCAATGGGAATATGGTTTCAAAGGATGGAATGTAATGAAGAGAAAAAAAATGTTATTATGGTTAGTTGGGTAAACGGGGATATTGATTGCTCCATTGTAGGGTTAAGAACCTTTCCTCATCAGGTTAATCAAACATGTATTAATTAATCAAATTATCTTATCATATACCGAGTGGTCCATTAAAATCTGAATAATTGATTTTTAAACTTCAACAAGATATAATTTATTAATTAACAATAGAATTCCCCAAAATTAATAATATAAATAGATGTGTGTCTGAGCTCTATTAATCATTAATGTAGCCGCCCGTAGCGGTAATTATTGCATCCATGCGGTGGCGGAAGCCCTGGCACCCACTGCGGATGTAGTCCTCTGTCATGGCGTCCCCGTTCTTCACGACAGCAGATTTGAGGGGATCGGTGTTTGGATGACGGACACTGCAGACCTTCCCTTCAACATACACCCAAAAGGTGTAGCCTAGTGGTTAAAAAAAAGAGTTCAAAAGAACTCATAAGAGTCTTGTAACGGATGAGATGGGTTTCTTTCATTGCTGTTGCTAAAAGACCCCTCTTCACTCTTAAAAGCCAACTTTTTTGACAGCTCTATCGACAGTCTGGTGTGAAACCCGAGATCTCTTGCATGGGATTTCATGGACTTGAAAGGATTGGCCTGGGCTGTTTTAATTTACTCCTCCGGATCCAGTTTGGCATTTTTGACAGAGCCCTTCTATCTCTCCAACGTTTTGGACTTGCTGACGTCGTAGAATATGGTCCTGGAGACGCCCAAATGCTTAGAAATAGAAATTCGTCGATTACGTTCCAGTGTCATTTTCTCGACTTGTACGTAGGTACATACGTAGAGCTCAGGTTTGTTTTGTTTTGCAATTAATTGTGTATGCTTTAATATATCGAAATAACTCAACCTTACATAATTATTGAATTTGTAAGTGCTCAGATTTCAATGGACTACCTGGTAGATGTTAATGGACTTTGCATAAATGTACAAAAAAAAACCGACTGGTACTCCTATCTGAAAGGGAGCAATTGTATGAAACCTACAAATCAAGCTTGTATTCGAGGAAAAGAAAAAATTGTATTAAGACGTCAAAAAATATACTTTAATCAACTTGTATGGAAGCCATAGTCTCCTACCTTATAAAAAAATAAGGGACGGAATTTAATTAGTAATCTTCCAAGGGTAATTATTATGACAAACAATTTGTTCAATATTCATTTCAATTAATAATGATAATATAAGCACTAAATTAACTTAATATTTTTTATTATTATGTAGACACAATCAAAACATTTAAAGCTTTTGTAGGATTATAATTGATTGAGAGTAGTGATCAGTTGTTTCAATCACTAAAGTCACGAAAAAAAACTGATCACAATGAAGGTTTTAAAATATTTTGAAGTGTTCAGAATTACCTCTTAACCTTATGCTGTAAGTCAAGACTTCGTATGAAAAAAAATAAAAGAAACAGGAGGAATAACTCCAAGAAAATACTTAATTATACAAATATTAGTCTTAGCTCATCACTGAAGTTCCGTGGTACAAATTTGATAGATTATTATTAATAATTAATTAATGTTCATTCATACAAATGGATAATAATGGTTGTATTATTCACAAGAGAAAATCCGTACTAAGTCATTTGATACTTTGTATCTAGTGAATAAGGAAAAATACTTTTTAATGAAATTCAATGATTTTTGAAAAGGATATAGATGTATTTTCAGGTTTTTTTGTTTTTTTTTTACGAATAATAAGATATTATTAACTCCATTCATATGAAATCAATTTATTCTTTTATTTGTTTCAGAAAACCTAACATTCAATGACAAATAGGTGAATGACTAACTTATTTTTTTTTTTAACATAACTTGAAAAAAAAAACTATTTATAATTATGTACAAAATGCGAAATACCTGATTAGTCATTTGGAAATATTATGAATGAATAATTAAATTAACACTCCTTGCACACATAAACAGAAAAGTATTGAACTTGAAATCAGTTACAAACACCCAAAAAAATCCATAGTTTGTCTATACATTTTGTGATATACAAAAAAAAAAAAAAAAAAATATATAATTAAATACAATGTTGCCTCAAATTTGAGATTATTTAATATTATTTTCCTTATTGATTTGACTCAACAACACACGAGAATAATGTTCTTAAAAAAGTATCAGTATTATGAAAATATTCATGTATTATCTAAAATTTGCTGTTAAAGAGTTACGCATTCTGAACAAAAATTTAGAAGGAGGATCACTTTTCTTTTGAAGTTGTTCTTTCGAATAATATACAATATGTATTTATTGCCTAGGCCGTGGTTGTTGATGATTTAATCAGATGATCTTTTTTTCGCTGAATTTCTTAGTAAAATCTTCAGCATTCTTATAAAACTTTTTACGATCCCGTGTGAATTCCTTAGCCAGATCACCTCGAAGAGGATGCTCTGGCTCAGGCTCATTAATAAGGGATACTAGTGCCAGAACAACTTGATTCGTTTTGGTGGCTGGCTTCCAATTATCAGCAAGAATGATGGGTAGGCAAACTTGACCTTTCTCGTCCACATTGGGGTGATAGATCTTTGTCTTGAAGTTGATCTTTGGTGGTTTGAAGGGATACTCGGGAGGGAAGGTGATTTCAACTTTGAAGGCTCCCTTATTGTATGGATATTTATCGGGGAGAAGGAGTCCTTGCCAAACCAACATGTTTTGTTCGTCAACTTCAATATCACGGAAAATTTGAGGTCGGCCTTCATTATATCGTCCAACTCTTTGGTGAGTCTTCTCGTTGTGGCCATCCTTCCTATTTAATTCCAAGACCTAGTACATGGAATAAGGAAAGAATTCCTATAAATATAGTAATTAAAAATAAAAGTCGGGAAGGAATTGTTCAAAAATTATGAAAGTAAAGGGGTTGTCTCCAAACTATGACTCATAGATCCTTTTCTTAAACTAATTACGCAGCATTGTTTATTGATCCCTATTCTAAAAAAGAAGCAACCCTCCCCATATTTTAACATGGGGATCCTCTAGCCTTTAATAATAATTACAACCAGGAAAGGAACTGAGTTGAGGCTCGAGGATCCGGGAACACACAATACACATTTGACAGAAAAGACACTTGACGCTAGATAAGAGTAAGAAAGGGAATGGGAAGACTCGAACCTAATTGAATTTTGAGAATAGGGGATCTTCCTTCTACGCAATTAATGAAATGATACTTGGTAAGAGTCGAAAGAAGTTACCTTTTTTTCATAAATCCAAAAGATTTTATTATTAGTTCTATATGGAAAGAAAGAGAGAAATCGGGTTCAGCTTTTAGAGCAAAGGAAGAAGAAAAAACGAAGAGACCTACAGTACAAGCAAGTAGTCTGCGCAGCAAGAGAAAAGAGAGCGAAGGAGGAGGCCGGACTACATCTTACTTTGTTTCCTAGCTAGCTGAGCAGCTTTTCTTCTTCTTTCTTCCTCAACACAAAGAGAGTTCTCTCTTTCTAATTACTTCTCTTTTCTAATCCTGTTCCTTCTCATGACGTCACTTCATTACTTATATTAATAAATTATATCCCAAAAATAATATAATATTCCGTATAAAAATCATTTTACCACCACCTTTCTCACCGGTCTTATTTCATTGGCTGCGCAGAACAATTCCCCAATATAATTTGAACTCACTCAACTTCTTCACCTCCACCGGAACCCAATATAATATTATAATGAGACTATTATGTATGATTTCATTATATCTACAAAACTAAAGAGCAATGCAATACACAACTATGTTCCAACTGTTAGTGAGGCTCTATAAATTTATTTCCAACTCCCACATGTTTAATATTATTATAATCTTTGCATGGGACATCATGACGTCATTAATATATTAATAGTGGGGATTAAATAGTATGGTCGGGGATATTATGTACTTATTAATTACAATGCACACGCATATTTTCTAAACGTCTACTAATGAATCTCTCTTGAAATGATATAATTGCCACCTAGGTTCTGAATAAATAAAGTGATGGGGAGTTAAATGAGAGAGGAGTGCCTATGATGACATGATTAGTTTTATAAAACTTTTATAATACATTAAACGTAAACGTTAATGAACGTCTATTTTTTTCCTTTTCTTTTTTATTTTACAGATAATTTTGTAGAAAGAGAGAGTTAGAAGGAGAAAGAGACAGGAGAGAGAGAGATAATAAATAAATCTGGAAGGAAGAAAAAAGAAAGAGAAAAACATTAATGGGAACACCGAAAAAAGGGACTTGATAGTCAGACTCTGACTATTCCATCAATCCATTTTCTTCTGTCTACCTAGTCTAGTCGGCCTTTCATTCATTTCTTACCACTATGGATAAGTCACCAGGAAAGGAAAATGATAGCAAGTATGGAATTACAATACGGCTTTTAATACAAGTCAATTACATTTAATTAATCATTTAAATATCATATTAAAAGGTCATCTTCGAAGAAGAATGCAGCGAAGGCCGATGAATCCTTGAATCAGGAGCAACTCATTACTCTCAAAAAAGCGTTCGAGAGAATGAAAATGGAGTCATCTGGCCCATCCGCTCCTAAAAATGTAGAAGAAGCCGTGAAAAAGAATTACGACTTTTGGAAGACGCAGCCCGTTCCCAAAATCGATGAAGAGATCCCCAACGGTACAAACGAGGCCATATGTGCCGATGTACCTATTGAAAAAGTCCGTCAAGAGCCTTATTCTCTCCCTGAGGGCTTTCATTGGGACACTCTTAACATTGATGATCCCCTTGTGGTAAATGAGTTAAATTATTATAGTTCATTTGGATTCAATGAGGCATTTCGTGTGGTCGTAGATGATATATGCATATCTTGTGTTTAAGTTGCAACCATAAAATGAGATGAGAATCATGCAATAACTCAATAATCCATGGATGCCCAATATATCAATAATACTGTCATTTTTGACTATTTTAATACAAATGACTCAAATATAAGAGTATTATGTGGCACATTACAAAGTTCAAATGCCCACAGTTAATTTACTCATAAATACATAAAAAATATGCAATTTAAATAGATCAAAAGGAAGTGATGACTTATCAACTAATAGTTGGTGTTTATAATGACCAATGCTGGAATTAAATAATGCATTTTAAGACGAAGAAATTGCGACTTGTACAGTATGTTTATTCAAGTTTCTACAGACATAATTGTGTCCCCTCAACACAAAAGTAAGATGGAAGGATTTTTCTCAGAATTAAATCTGGATTGCAAATTCTTTTCTTTGACGATTATTTGTCTTCAATTGATATCAATAAGAATGATTCTGATTCATCTTTTTGAGGCACTGTTACAAATTGCGCTCAAGTTAGCAAAATTCATCGCCACAATAAAATAATTATATATTATACCTATATATTTGAAAGGGTCATATTATTTGTGTTAAATTAAGTATTTTTAGTTAAATCATACCTCAAACTTTAGTTATTGAACATTTCAACTCATCCAAGAAATATGAATGCAAGGCACATAATTGATCAAAATATGTCTGTATAAATTGGAAATTCCTCCTTTTTTTGATTTTTTTTTTTTTTTTCTAAATTTTCTTAATGCTGACACATCACAATATTACCCGTGAGAAGAATACAAAATGTATATACGACAATTTAATTATACATCAACGTTGATTATTGTCGTCTCATTCTGAAATAATAACTTTACAAAATGGATATCTCATGGAGTCCAAATTTGAAGTTAATGACCGGAAAATGTGTTATTTTATTTATATCTATTTTTCTTTATTTATAGCTGAAAGAGCTTTACGTTCTCCTCAACGAAAACTATGTGGAAGATGATGACAACATGTTCCGATTCGACTATTCACCAGAGTTCCTTCGATGGGCTCTCCAGCCCCCTGGTAGTGTCAAGGACTGGCATACAGGAGTTCGAGCTACCAAAACCAAGAAATTAGTAGGATTTATTTCTGCTATCCCTGCACATATTCATATTTATAATAAGTAATGTGACCCTTTATATCCTATCTATATGTATAACCTTAATGTCATATATGTTTATTTTTTTCTCTCTTAGGGAGAAGCGAATTGTTGAGATCAACTTTTTATGCGTGCACAAAAAGTTACGTTCCAAACGTCTAGCCCCTGTTTTAATTCGTGAAATCACTCGTCGTGTCAACATTCGAGGAATATTTCAAGCTGTGTATACTGCAGGAGTCATCCTTCCTAAGCCCATTGGAACCTGTCGCTACTGGCATCGCTCTTTGAATCCGAAAAAACTAATAGAAGTCAAGTTCTCGCATTTAAGTCGTAATATGACTATGCAACGACTGCTGAAACTCTACAAGCTACCTGACGATACTAAGACTTCTGGATTACGAAAATTGAGAGCCTCTGACATTAAAGAAACTTGTGCTTTACTAAATAAGGTAATCCTCTCATTTAGTTGTATCAAGTTATATTATTACTAATTGATATTTATTTTATATAGTTTCTCTCAAACTATGACATCTCCCAAATATTTAACGAAGATGAGTTTCGTCATTGGTTTCTTCCTCGTGAGGACATTGTTAGTTGTTTTGTTGTTGAAAAAGAAGGAAAGATTACTGACATGCTTAGTTATTACACTTTATCCTCAACTGTTATGTCTCATCCCGTCCATTCCAATGTCAAAGCGGCCTATTCCTTCTACAATGTCTCAAGTGAGACTCCTTGGGCAGACCTGATGGGAGATGCACTTATATTAGCTAAAAAGGTACTACAAAGGAAAATCAAAACTCTATATCTTCTCAACATTTTAAATCAAATCTTTCTTTCGATTTCAGGACTCATTTGATGTGTTCAACGCATTGGACTTGATGGAGAATGCTGAATTTTTACAAAAGTTAAAATTTGGAATCGGAGATGGAAACTTACATTACTACATGTATAACTGGCGTTGCCCCATCATGCAGCCTAATAAAGTGGGGCTTGTGTTGCAATAATTAACTATATTGCTCTCGAACATACCATGAAGATATCTATACTACAAAAAAAAAGTCAACTGTTACAATGCATCTTCAAATAACTCAAAAAATACCAAAGTTATTTTTGGGACACAAAGTGTTTTTTTGAAGAGCTTCGAAGAAAATACATAACTGCAAAAGCACACATGCTGTTCTTAAGTCATTCAATCTCATTTTTGACTTTTGCAATGATTAATTATTATTAATATTTATTAATAAATTTATAATTAATATTTAATTACTATAGTTTTTAATGTCATCATCTTACTTCTTCTATTTTTAAAGAGTTACTTTAATTCAAGTTTTTCAATATGCTGAGTCTAACGTGTGGAGTATTGTTTATTATTTTAAGTAGGCTTCAGAGTTCAGCCCCACTCCTGAATAATTTTTCCCATTCAACTAAAGTACTTCTATTGGAAAATATAAAAATATCCTTTTAGCTTAGTGACATCCTTGTATCTGGTCGTGTTTATCTTTAAGAGTTGGGCTTTAGACTACGCCTGAAACCCAATTTAATATTGATAAGGTATATCGGACCGGGGAAAAATAATTTTTTATCAGACTGCTTTTTTTAAATATTCTGCTTACGTCCTTCATTTTCTTCTCCAGCAGTATCTCTTCGATAAAGTAGTTGGTACACCTACACATTGGTACAACCCACCATAAATATCGTTTATCGTAGCATTGCACATATATGAAACTACCCTAGGATTAGGATATGTTACATGTATCAAATTCAGAGCCTGACGTGTCGACTTGGGATGATAATTATTAATAAAGAAATTATTACCTCCGCTACGAAGTTGAACGGAGGTGATGTTTTTGCCTCTATATGTAAGACACCAGGATTACTGCAAAAGTTACAGATCTATTTTAATCATAGAAATTATACGGTCAGAGTAAAGGACCATTAAATTTACAGAGATCAATGTTCAAGGTAACACAAAATGTTAGAAATGCATAATCGACCATAACTTGGAACAAATTGAGTTTATGTGGAGGTTTGGTTTCACGATGATCTATTGAGTGCGTATTCGAGTTAATTATTATGTTTTTATCTCTGTTGGTCATCAGAATTAAGACAAAAGTTAAAGATCAATTTTGATTTAATTTGGTATGAAGATTATATATGGTCACAGCAAGAGACAATTAAATTTTGCGACATCAAAGTCAAGGTAACACAAAACGTAAATAAAAAATGTATAATCGATCATAACTTTGGAACATATTGAGGTAAAGAGTTCAAATTGGTATCCTTATGTAGGTTTAATTAAGATGCTTCCAAGGGTGTCTCCAGAATTATACTTCTTATTAGGAGGGAGCTTTACTTTTAGATTAAAAATAAAAAACTTTTTTTTTTGAAAAATTTATAGCTATTAGCATAAATCAAATTTTTTGGAAAAAAAATTCAAAAATCCATAGCTATATACAAAAATTAAATTTAAAAAAATCTATAACTGTTCACAAAAAATTAAATTTTTTCCAAAACAAATTTAAAATATTAAATTGATTATAAAAAAATATAAAAATCCGTAGCTATTCACAAACAATTAATTTCTACCAAAAATTAATTTTTTTTTTGGAAAAAAAATTCAAAAATAAGATTTCAACCATCATTAATTTTTTTTTTTCCTGCATAATTTGCCAGACCCTCCATCCGAGTGTCCATTTTAGTTTTTTGTGATAATATCATATGGGAAAGAGACAAGTTGAATGAGAACTTCCTTAATTATAATTATTCAATATATCTTTCCTCTGTATACTTATGTATTATAGAAAGAGAGTTAAAGCTAATTAAATATCAAATAAAATCCTAAACTATTTCAAGATTTGCAGGAGTGTGTGTCATCAAATTAATTAACTTTTACAAATATTTACTTATTCATGAAGAAGTTTTGTGCTTGATTAAATTGATACAAAAATTGGGGGAAGCTTAATTAATTTATTTGAATCTTGCATGCAATTATCTATTAAACTTAAAAGAGTTGTGAAAGATCGATTATCAGGGGTTGTAGTCCCCTCCCCCCCCTCCTCGAATTAAGGAAATGTTTGCTTTTTACTAGAAAATTTTATTTTTGAATTTTTTTTACAATTTTCTGTTAATAACTTTGGATTTTTGAAATTTTTCTCCAAAAAATTTAAAAAATTAACTTTTATTGCAATACATGTTATATCAGAGTATTTTTTCCAAAAAAAATAATATTTTCTGAGCAGCTATGGATTTTTCTATTTCTTTTTTTTTCAAAAAATAATTATTTTTTGAGAATAGCTATGGACTTTTACATTTTTTTACAAAAAATGTAATATTTTAACTTTTTCCAAATAATTTCATTTCTTGTGATTAGCTGTAAATTTCAAAAAAAAAAAATTCAAAAAATGTAATATTTGAAAATTTGTATATAAAAAATATAATTTTTTATAAACAGCTGTAGAGTTTTGAAATTGTTTTACAAAAAAAAAAAAATTTGTCGTTGATAGCTATGGATTTTTGAAATTTTTCTTGAAAAAATTTGATATTTTTATTTTTTTTTCCAAAAAATCTAATTAGTTCTGAGCAACGATGGTTTTTTCTACATATTTTTTTCAAAAAATATAAATCTGTTGATAATAGCTATGGATTTTTAAAAAAAATCCAAAAAATGTAATATTTAAAATTTAATTTTTTGTAAACAGCTGTTGAGTAATGAATTTTTTTCCAATAAATTTAATTCATTGTTGATAGCTGTGGATTTTTGAATTTTTTTTTCAAAGAATTTAATTTTTGGAATCCAAAAACCTAGCCCCAATACCCCATCCAAAATATATAGAAGTAATATTATGTATATATATATATATACACTCAGCCGATTACGAAGTAATAAAATTTCTACCTACCTATAGTTTCTATTTATTTTTAAAAGAAAGCTTTCTTTTTTTTTTATACCGAATATTTACAAAAAATTCTTTTGTAGATCATCTAATATTATCTAATATTACTGCGGCAAATCAGCTTATAGATCGTAAAGCTATATCTCCTTTAGAATTAAATTCTTTTTTTTTTAATATAAACCTATCATAATATCAATTTATAATACTTTTTTAGAAATGATTATATATCGGTGTTTTTATTATAATACTTTGATCTCTCAGTATAATATACAGCTTCATTTGATGATAATCTCGGGGAAATATCCTTTTTATCTCTCGCAACCTTTCTTACTCTCTATTTTCTATATTATTTTGGTTATTAATTTTACATACTATATTTAAGAGGAGGAGAATGCGTTGTTATATCATGGGATGCTTTTGAAATATAAAAATAGTACTTTCTCCTTTTATTTCTTTCCTTGGGATAAACAGCCTCCATTAAGCGCATTAACGTATATCATAAGTAGGATCTAAATGGCTGTATATTGCTTTTATTACAAAACCAAAGTTTTTTTGGTGTTACACACCTTAGGCGTACCCACCGCTCTCATTTCCCTCGAACATGTTCTATTTTTTCATTCTGCCCCGATTTTTTCTTTATAAATCCATAAAAAGCCCGGTTCTTATTGGTTAAGAATATTTTTATTCGTCTTAAAAATAAAATTCAAATTAAAAATAAGGAAAAAATTAAGATTATAAATATGTATACATAATACCTCGTTACCTTTATTGCATCACGCAACTTTTCCTCCTAAAATAAACAGAGAAAAGACCTAAAATCAGTTGGTTAGTGTTGGATCGTTCTAAAATAACTAAAAAAGACTGCAATCCTATCAGTTTGTTCCTAATAAAAATTTTGAGTCCTTGGATTGGTCCTTGTTTCTCTTTTATGGAAATTGCAACAGCTGAGATTTCGTAGTTACTACCAACTACATACGTCATTAAAGTCGCTGAATTTTCATAGTAAATTCATAAATTCTTTCAAAGAGACAAGATACCTGAAGTTAAAAGTAGGAAGTGTGTGACTGGATACTAAGTTCTTATATTTACCGACTAATCAGTCCTTAGTAGGACCGTTGAATGGTAAAATAGATCTGACCGATAAAAAACAAAGACTGAAAGGGAGACTGATTCGGAAATCATTTTAGGATCGATTCAACATTACAGTTGGTAGTAGTTAGACAACTCCTCTTCCCAGCTATAGAATTATAATTATTCAATAGTTGTTGGGAATTGTTCACAGATTAAAAAAAGATTCATTCAAACAATTAGTGTTAAGAACAATGATAAGAACATCCCCAGAAAACTGATTAGAGAAAAGAATCAAAAGTATCAACAACTGACAACATATAAACGTGTATTTGTTAGCGAGGTACTCATTATCACAAAAATGTACTCTCTTTTTTTGTTGTCAGCTGTCGATGTTTTTCTTTTATTCTTCTAATCAGTGTTCTGAACATTGCTTAATTGAATTCAAATGAGCTTTTGTTAAGCTATGATCAATTCCATATAATTATTGAACAATGAATCTATAATTAGTAAGATTTCAGCCTTCTTTTCGAAGGAGAGGTTGCAGGATAACATAATGATCACGGTGTGATAATTTATTAATATGTTAGGTATCTTTAAATCTTAACAATGTAAAATTATCAAATCAAAATCGGGTCAAGTGTCTTCTTTTCTTTTCTTTTTTTTTGAAATTAAAACATATTCAATCTAATACATCTATCTACCGAATTTGTAGACCCGTCAGCTGACATCTATTTTGTTGTCAAATTTCCAAATATTTTGTCTAAAGAACAGTGGTTAAAGTAAAAATTTTTATAAATTAGTAAAAAAAAATGAAGTTTTGTTTTCTAAATTTGTGATATCTAATAACCAGATCTAATTATTATTATTTTTTTGGTCAAGATTACTAGTAAATTTGGGAGATATATGCCAAACATGAAATTAATATATTATATATGAATTTCACATCGATAAAAAAAATTTAAGAGCTAGTTGACTCTTTCAACCTTTCCTCAAAAAGATAAAGAAAAAAGCCTAAAATCCTTTCGCTAATTACGAATTATACCCAGAGCTAAGGAAATTGTGAATATTTAATAGTATGGATTACTTTACACCTTAGTAAGAGCTAATTCGAGCCCCAAAAAGCTCCTATTAACGACTCTGCTTGGTAGTGAAGTAGTTCAACTTTCCTTGTTGCAAGTTTTAGGGCCTCTACGCCAAAGATTTACATAAGTTTATTTGCAAAAAATAGTTTTGTTCTTTGTTAAGATACTTTTGAATTATGTATTTTTTTAGAAAATACATTTTTAGATCGTCTTTCGATTTGGCACTCCCTTGAGTTTTTTTATTTTATTTATTTGTTTTTTTTGTTTGTTTTAGACATTTGGAATATTTTTCACTTCTTAATTTTATTTTTTCCAAGAAGATAATATTTAACGACCTATTTCTTGCAGTGGAAATATGTAATATTCTTTTATAGATGGTTTTTATATTCCTTTATGTAATTAACTTTTTTTTTTTTTTTTAGAAAAGACTATTTCGATATTTTTAAATCTCATAGTAACTTGCAGCTAATTTAATGACTCATCATGACAGCTTAGCTACTCTCCTCCAAAACATTCTGCAAATTGTCAGGGGGAACATGTTTTAGTTTTTTTAAACATAAGAATAAATAATATTATTTTTATCTACTATCATACTCATTTACAGTTCTAGGACAATTGGTCGAAAAAATTATATGCAACCTACATTTTTGACCTTCGAATATTTCTCCGAAGAATAATTTTGGGACATTTAGCCGAAAAAAGATGTTTAATATATTGACATATGGGGTTGTATATTGAAATTCAATTTAAAATGATATTATAGTAAAAAGGTATTGTTTACATGCTATATATGTCATGCTGGGTGGTCCATTTGAAACTGTACATTTACTAACACAATAATTAATTAGTTTTGAGTGATTGGAATTAATTCAGAAAAAAATACAACATTTTATGAAACATATTATAAAATTTCATTTGTTCTTTAAATAGATTTTAAGTATCTCCATAAAATTTGGGGTACAGAAAATCCCAGTTCATAACGAAGGCTTAATTATATTAATCCTTGATCACTATATAAACAAAATAAAGTAGTATGTGATTCGAATGCTGTTCGAATGATATTTAATTGAGAACAGAGAAGTGATTAGCACTTCTTCCACTCGAATCGCTATAGTGTTTATTCAATATTCAATTTATTGAAAATACTACATACAACAGTAAAGATTCGAACTAAATTCACTGTGTTATGTTTATATAATGAGCATTAATAAATAAAATTATATATATATATATATGTAAATATTTTTTTTGTAAAATAACTTTAATTAGTTTATCTATATGACATATACCTTTACAATAACTCTTTATCATACTATCATTTTAAATTGAATTAAAACAAAAAATCGTATACATTAATATACATATATTAAATATCATTTTTCAGCCAAATGTCTGTTCAGAAAATTGTCCTTTGGCGAAATACCATGCAGTAAAAATGTTTTTCCCCAACTATTAAAATACATATTTATGATTTAAAAAATAATTATGTAGTCCTATTAATGAAATTTAATAGGTGTTTTGCATGTAGCATCGGGCGCGTGTAACCGAGGCTCAGCCAGTTAGCGCTCTAGAGACTAAAGTACTCCCTGGCTCATCAGTCATAAGGTCGTATTATTTATTTTGTTTTTCTGTTCCATTTTTGAGGAGAGACCATCTATGTTTTGAGTTAGTACGTGTGAGTGTGCTCATGAAAAACGGTGAAATGCACTGAAGATTTCTTTTTTAGGCAAATTTTGTATCTTCGACACATTAAGTAATAATAGAAAAACGTGTAAAAGGTTTGTGTAATTTTATAGAATAATATTTATATACTACTTGGAGCACTTCTTTTATACCAAGTCTTAAGATATTTAAGTACCAGGTGGTGCATTGAAATCTGAATGCTTACTAATTCAATAATTTATGAAGGTTGAATGATTGAAATTAGTTGATATTTCGATATATTAAACCATATACAATTAGTTACAAAACAAACTAAACCTGAATTCTCTAGTTTAGATACAGGTCGAGAAAATGACACTTGAACATCCTCGACGAATTTCTATTCCCATATTCCAAGCAGTTGGGCGTCTCCAGGACCACTGTCTACGCCGTCAGCAAGTCAGAAATGTTGAAGAGGAATAAGGGATCTGTCAAAAAGGCCAAACTGGACCCGGATGATTTAAAAAAAAATTAGCCATGAGGGCCTATGTAAGATATCGAGGGGTTTCACACCAAACTATCCAGAGAGCTATCAAAAAAGTGGGGGAAAGACTCCATCTCCTCCGTTGCAAGACTCTTTGAACTCTTTTTTGATACTTTTGGGCCCCTACAGCCCTGATGCCTACAGCCTAGACTACACCTTTTTAGTGCATGTCGAGGGGAAGGCCTGCAGTATCTTTTATCCAAACACCAAGCCACTGTAATACAACACTGGGACGCCATGACAGAGGACTACATCTGCAGTGGGTGCCAGGACTTTTGCCGTTCCCTGGAAGCCATCATTAACGCTAAGGGTGGCTACATTAATGATTAAGAGAGCTTTGACATAAATCTATTTGTATTAATAATTTTGTTGAAATTCAATTGTTAATTAACAAATTATATCTTTTTGAAGTTTAAAACTCAACGTGTTCAAATTCTAATGGGCCACTCGGTAAGGGAATTATTATAATCCATAAAATTCGTGGATTTAGAGTATGTTCTATTTATGCTATGCATAATATCTTAAAAGCCTTTTCTGCTTGATAAACATAGGAATAAAAAAACACTCGAGGAATGCATAGAAGATGAACAAATACAGATCTTCTATCACAATTCATACTATTATTTACTGTCGTCATGCAGATTGTATCTAAGCTGAAGCGACCCCATTGCATGCACATGGAATAGGGTGACCAAATGCTATAATCCAAGTGGCGAAACGATGAAAATCTGGTCAAAAATTTCAAAATAAAGATGGCTAGGAGATTATTATATGTCCACAAGGGGGCGCTGAGAGTGAAAAGTGTCCAATAAATACTGATGAAACTTTATCAAATAGCTTTATATCTAAAATAAAAAGACTTCACATCTGCATTGAATACTATACTTGATGCAATCATTAAACTTTGATATTAGTTTAACTAAGTATATCTTGTTCATCATTGGTCACATCAGATTATACAAATGTTTTAACTGGTGAGTAATTTGGAGAATGCCTATAAATATTAATGAATGTGTCCTGCTTCCTTCCTCCAAAAAAGAGTTCATCCACAGCTGTCGTCTCTAGTGGAGTTCTCAAATCCTTTTGACAGCAAAAGCCTCTTACGAAAGATTAAGGACATAAAACACTCTATCCCCAGGAGCCAACCGGAAACACCTGTTAGGATAAAATTTGCGTTGGAGCAATTAAAGGCAGCAAAATATGTTTGTTTTTTGAAAAGTAACCGAATAAACCCAGCTTTAACTCCGAAATATCTACATGGGACCGTTCAAAGTCACGGAAAGGGAGACGAGAGCTTTCAGAATTGATTATGGACACCGCACTGATTTCGTGACGGTCGAACAGCTGAAACCAGCTTAGGTGATAAACAATAAAATAGCATTTAAATTTTATTATTTTTAGACTCTGTGTGAGGAATTTTAGATTATTTTATTGTATGATTTTAGTCCCAGCCTCCGACCCTTGGGGCGGTACTGAAGACTCTAAATTTTAGCTTGTTGGTTTTATTTCTTTTATCTGAAATTATCTTTTATTTATACCGTGTACCTTTTTAACAATAATAGAGTCAGTGTTTCAAGTTAACTCCTCCATGCAAGTTCATCATATATTGCCAATCAATAATTTCCTCTTTAAGAAATTTTGGCTATCATATAGAAATACTAAGGTATAGCTACGCTTTTAATAAAATTAAAATAAATAGCAGTTGGTGTGATTGACTTATTTGACTAACTACCATATGATTTCAGCATTGTGTCGGTTTCAATTTGAAAGAAAGGTTGTGTGATACAATAAAGGTAACGACGTGTGGTGCGACTTGTTCACAGATGCACGGAACTAGTAACCTCGTAAAACTCAACTCGGTTTTAAACAATGATGCTGATGGAAAACAGTATGAAATGTGCAAAAATCCAAACTCAAAGTAAAGTTTATTTTACAATAATGGATTCTTCGTAGTAATTTGAAATTTTTGATAGAGATTTGTCTTCCTCTCAGTGTTTAAAATTTGTGATTCTGTCAATTTTTGACTGAATAGAGAGCGGCCTAGTGGCGGTTCTTGTACAACAAACTTACCTTTAATAATATTTATATTCTAGTTATATTATATAGAAAATAAGAAGGTAATGTTATGATTTGTGACGACTAATGTACATATAGCACACAGACAAGTATTTTTTCTGGGGCAATCCATGTTATGTACCTGCTCATTTTAATAACCGATCAGGAAACATCCATGTTTTTTAATTAGGGTACTTTGGTTCTAAATACACATATTATTTGAATGATGTATTTTGTTTATTTAGTTTAGAAATTCGTTAAATATTTGGTTAGGGAAATATATTAATATTATGTGCATTGTACATTATATAGCATTAACAAACAATACTTTAAATTAAAGTATGACATACACGAAACGCTTTTAAGATAGAGGCCATCATCAGAAAAATGGAGGAAAACAATTTATTCTTGCAGATGTAACATAAAAACCATTCGAACAATAGGTGTAATCGCTAAAAAAACTCGACCTTTTGGAAAATTTCTCCGACAATGGTCGTTAATTCGGACTATTAAGTATTTCTATGTAAATATGGAAAATGCTGGGATCTTTATTGTCGTTTTGTCTTGTTTTTACCCATGTCAGATATGTTTAGGGACTGTTTTTTTATTAAGTATTTTTTTTTTGTTTTTCTCATAATTATAAATAAATGCAAAGTTATGCATAAATAAAATAAATCAAAGTTTTTCTGTTTGTCTGTCTCTATGTATGAATATACGAGAACAAGTCATCAGCTGCACTGTTTCTAGTGCTCCATGATGTATATCAAAAACATACTTTTATTTAAGGGATAACAATGAAGTCGTATTTATGAAATATTTTAGGGAGTGTGCATATAGCATCAAACGTGTATACAGGATGCAATATATATAGTGCTCCCTGATGTATATCTCATAAACTTTTTTTGATATAAGAATTAATAATGTAGTCGTATTGATGAAATATTGCAGGGGTGTGCAAAGAGAACTGTTTCTGTTTCTTTGAGTGATTGCTCTCTGATGTATATCATAATTAAAGGAGGGATCTGTGTAAAGAAAATACTAGGTATAGCGATTAGAAAAGGAAAAACGCTTGATGCGGTTGGTTTTTCTTCTATTTTGTTCAATTATTTAATAAGTGGTATGTGTGTTAGCGGCTCCCTCTAAAAGAAGAATTCTCGCCTATCCTTGCTATAAATTGTTTACAAAATACATAATGAAATAAATACACATATAAATTTAAATATAATTACAATATTTTCCCTGAACTAATGGCATAATTCCTCTTCATACCGTTAATCCATATTCACACCCCAAAATCATATATCAGGCAACTGATATTAAAAAACATCTTCATCGAGTAATACCATATATCCCTTTGTCTCTTCTCCTCGGGCTTTTACCCAAATCCCATCTCTATATATCCTTTCTTTCACTCACATCGGATCCAAGATACTTAGAGCCTAACAAGTTAGGATCAAACAACACTATTAAAAAGAATTATTAAATGCATGACGTCCTTATGACCCTTAAGAACTGATCAATAAGGCTAGCTACACCATTGAAACTGTGGATATTCTTTGGGAGATATCCCCTAAAATAAGGAAATTTAAAACAAAAAACCCATCTCGAATCATAATTGATGTACATTTTAATATCCAGTGTATAATATCCCTGATGTATATCAGATATATATTTTTTGATTTACGAAAAAATAAAGACGTCTTAATATTGAAATTTTGCAGGCATGCTTATGTCTAACAAAAGCACCGTTTCTGTTTGTTTTTGTTTATTGGTCTTTTATGCATATAGTCATAATTCATGTGCGCATATTTTAAGATGTGAATTAAATATAAACTCTGGTATGTTAAAATGATTTTTGTTTGTTTTATTATTGAGCGCTCTAAGGACTAAAATACTCAGTCATCCGCACGTATTTTATTATTTTTCTCAAACTCTTTTATTATTTTTTCCATTCTTGAGGAGAAAACACGTCATATGAATGGATATAAGTATTGTGTAGTTTCGTGTGATGAAGAAAAACGGACGGTAACACTGAGGATTTCTTGAAGAATTATCTTCTATTATATATATAAAGCAAAATTTGTCTTTTAGCCGGCGCTTAATTACTCTGGGCAATGCAGGGTAGTGTAGTATTATTCCTCATTTATTCCGTGGAGTATAGTCATTAAACCGGTACTATTAGTCCTTCGAACCGGTTCTTAAGACCGTGGGTCCTTTGAACTATTAGTACTAGAACTGATTAAAAATTTAAAAAAAAAAAACTAAATTTGATTGACGTCATGAATGACTGAACTATATGGGTTAATAGAACGAATATTTAGTACCAAACTGGACCGGACTGATACCGAACTGTACCGGACTGCTTTGAATCAGTATGTAAAAACTCACTTTCTTCCTTTGAGGGATTAAAGTTAGGACTTTGTTTTGTAGAATCTTATGAGGGAAAAGTTTTTTTTTTTTATAGGTCGTTTATTTTCTTATATTTTAAAATACTTTTTGAACTTGTATAAGCTGAGTCAGCTTGTTAAAAACAATAATAAGTAATAGCTACATTTATATTACAGAGAGAGAGAGAGATTGTAAAAATTTGATGATTTCTTGTAGAGTACTAAAGAAGACTATGCTTAAACATTGTGGGCTTGGCTTGTTAAATAAGTTCAAAAGCTGGGCCGCGGTACTTCTAAATATAGATTTGATCAGTACTTACGTTTAATAATGACATTATACATTCAAAATTCTTTTTAATAGTGTTGTTTGATACTAACTTATTCACCCCAATACGACCAAAAGGGGTGTGTGTAAAAACGCGAGGAGTGAGACATAGAGTATTACTGAATTAAGACCTTTCTTAATATCAGCTGCCTGATATATGATTTTCGAAAGAGAAAATGAATTACTGCCATAAAAAAGAGTCCATTAAAATCTGAACCCTTTGAATTTTAAAATTCAAGAAGATATCATTAATAAATTAACAATATAGTTTCAACAAAATTTATGGCTTCCAGGCAATAGAGGAAGCTCTGTCGCCCACTGCAGATGTAGTATTCTATCATAGCGTCCCAGTGTTGGATGACAGTGGCTTTGAGGTCCTCGGTATTTGGATGAAGGACACTACAGGCCTTCACCTCCACATGTACCGATAAGCCATCAGTACTGTATGGGGCCAAAAGTATAAAAATGAGAGTTTAAAAGAGCTTGAAAGACTCATTCGAAAGGGTCTTGCAACAAAGGAAATAGGTTTCTTTCATTGTTGGTACCAAAAGCGGCCTCTCCACCCTCACTACCAAGTGAGGGTAGCTCTCTGGACAGTCTTGTGTGAAACCTCAAGATATCTTGAATGGACCTTCATGGACTTCAGGGGATTAGCCTGGCCTGTTTTCTTCAACTCCTCCGGCTTCAGTTTAGCCTTTTTGATGAATCCATTCTTCCTGTCTAACCTTTCGGTCTCCAAGACGGTGCAGACAGTGGCCTTGGTGATAAATAACTTCTTGGAGTGCGCGAATGGAAATTATTTGATCACGTTCAAGTGTCATTTTCTCTACTTGAACGTAAGCTAGAGAGCTCAAGTTAGTTTTGTTTTGTAACTAATTATTTATGCTTTAATATATCAAAATATGAATGCATTTATATCACTTAACCTTCATGTATTTTTGAATAAGTAAGTGTTCAGATTTTAATGGAGCCCCCTGGTATTATGAATCATTGAGTATTATAACATATATACTTTGCTTTGTGAATATTAATAGACAAAGTACACAATTTCAAACACCCACACTCCCTTCTACCTGCGTGCGTACTTGGGACATAGTCCTTAAGAAATATTATTTTCTATGAATCCCTAACTAGTCCTTCCAATGGGTTGAATAATCCACTTTCAATGTTTCATGTTTCTTTTATAAAAAGAGGTCTAAAAACTTTGAAGGTCTCATTTTTCTATTCTAGGAAGTATTTGTAGGTTATTAAAAAAATCCCTATTTTTTTTATTGTTGTGAGAGGTCTGATTGTTGTTCACGAGTGTAAAAATGTACTTCTTTGTATTTTCTGCCTTTCCCCTACTCCAATGCATGTTTTCCCTAATAAAGATTATTATATTAGATTACGACAATGTGACACGAACACTCTCTACTTTACCTATTGCCTTTGACTCAATACTATATACAACGTGGGGATTTGTAATCTGCAAAATTTAAGGAACATGAATACTGGGTGGTCCATTGAAATTTGAAATTTGGATATATTAAAGCAAAAGCAATTAGTAACAAAAAAAAACAATCAAAAAGGCTAAACTGGACCGGGTGAGTGAAAGAAAGAGTGTCTAGGCACATTCCCTCAAGTCCATGAAGGCCAATGCAAGAGATCTCGAGGTTTCACAACGGGCTGTCTAAAGAGCTATAAAAAAGTTAATGGAAAGAAATTTGTTAGGGAAATGAGGCCAATTTTGCACCAGCCATGAAAGAAAACCCTTTCTTCCGTTTCAATACTCTTTTGAATGAGTCGTTTGAGTTCTTTGAACTATTTTTTTACACTTTTAGCCGCCTTTGCTAATCCCTCGACTACACCTTTTGGGTTCACATAGAGAGGAAGGCCTACAATGTCCCTTATCTAAATACAGAGGCCCTCAAAACCACTGACAGACAGAACTGGGACATCATGACAGTGGACTACATCTGTAGTGAGTCCCAGGCCTTCCACCACCTCCTGGAAAGCATCATTGCCACTAAGGGAAGCTACATTAATGATTAAAAGACCTCAGTCATACATATTTAATAGTATTAATCTTGTTGAAATTCTATTGTCAATTAATAAAATGTATCTTGTTGAAGTTTAAAATTCAAAGTGTTCAGATTTTAATGGACAATTTGGTAAAAAAGTGTGAAGTCAATCACTACAACCAACTACCTGCAGCTTGATCCACAGCCTCCAACCTGGCACAGGTCTTGATAAGGAACTCTTTGTCCATATTCTCCACTCCCTCGAGATTGGAAGCCCACAAGGATTCAACAGTGTTTAGGTGTACGTTTCTTTTTTATATTTAATTTAAATTTGTGATTAATAATCTTTATAATTATTTCATAAACTTGGAACTACAAATATACATATATTTCGAAAGAATTTACTTTCTTGTTTCATTAATAATTTATTTCTATGGGAACCATTTACATAATTCATTTTTAATTTAATAGAGTATAGCGTTTCTAGATTTCCACTGTAAATACACCCGTGAAAAAAACTAAGAAGTCCTTTTTACCTTGTATACCGATGTTCAACTTATTTATCCAATAATTTCGTTCTACCCTTAAACACGACTATCTTTTTTGCCCACTCACAACCTCGACTGGTAGAAGGGATGGGAAATTTTGAAAAAAAAACACACATGTTAGCTAGTCTTCAGTATTTTTCTGGTTGGCAACTGTTAAATATTATTTAGATAATAGTTATACAATTACTAATAACGTCGCTCGCCCCCTTAAAAACTTTTTTTATAATATCTTACATATATTAATAAGTCTGTTTTTGGTGCTATCACACATGGAATCAAAAATGGCCAAAGAGATCAGTCTGAAATTTAACAAGTAGACGTATAAAATAACCAAGCGTGTGCCTATGATATTTTTTTGTACCTCTAAGGTCCTTTAGAGGCTGTTTTTGACCTAAATAGAACACAATTTCCCTTCGCTCTTTCTATATATATATATATCTCTCTCCCTCTCTCTGTCTTTTCCTTCTTCTCTTCTTCCTCAGTTTCTTTCACCATCCTTCTCTCTCTGTCTCCTTTCTTCTAACTTCATTCTTTGTTTCCATTCCTCTCTATTCAGGCCGGCGACAAGGTTCTCTCTGCATATATATATAAAATAAACCTATGTATAGATATGTTACAAAATGCTGATTTACAGAGAGCGAAAATCTTGCAAAAGGCCTTTGCAGATGTTTAGAAGGGTTTTGGGGATCCCCGTAGAAATGCTGGATGTTTTTTACTTAAATTTGGGAAATCAATTTGACATCATTTATATTTTATGTAGAAAACTTCTTAATCTTTTGCCCAGTTTAATTTTTTTTTTTCAATTTGTTACTTTGTTTAATCGCACCATTTGCAAAAATAAGTGATTTCAAGATAGCCTTCAAAATCACAAATAAAGTGTGCTGGATCAAATAAAATGTAAAATGGATTAAATAAAATATAAAATGGACGTAAATAAATTTATTTGTCTCGTGTTTTGTAAAGTTTTTCATTCAATTTGTTAATGCGAAGTACATAAATTTTAAACCGACATTAGCATCTTCAATCTTTATTACTGTGCAATAAGTCTTTGTCAAAAAAACTTTGTCTTAATTTTTAACTACTCTAACTTTTCGTTAATTATCATTTTTTGTCTGGAGAGCATTAGAATATATTCATATACTCGAATTTCATATTATACAATACAATTGCAGATATTTAAAAGTATCATCTTTTGCATAATATTGTAGTCTTTAATTCCAGAAAATTTCATTCCATTTTCTTGATATTTAAGAAAGTTCTGTTGTTTTATTGAAATATCAAATTTTATTAGATCACAGACTTTAATGTAGGTTATAATATAAACAGTACGAAAGAAAAGTGTAGAATTTAGATGATAAATAGGTAATAACTTCCTTAATATTGAAGCTAGAGACATAATTTGGCTATCAAAATGTATTTTTTATCATTATCTATTAGATGAAATAGGTTTAAAAGAAGAAGAAAAATAGAATTTTGATATTTTTTGTGTATAAAAGTAAATATATAACGATGTTGATAATAATAGCCCCCCTCCAAATGATGAAAGCTAGCAACGCTCCTGATAATCTCTATATAGACTACATTGAATTGATAATCTTATTAACATCTGAGTATGACATCACAAGAGTTCAAAACAAAGGCCCCTAACTTGTATAGATTAATATAAAAATCCAAATCTATTTAACTAGTGTTGTGTCACTTCTTGTTTATTCGAACCAGTCAAGTCAAGTTTGGGACCGGTCCTTGGGAGTATCATTACTAGAACTGATTTAAAAAAGAAGAACTAAAGTTGAGTAATGCCATCAATAGGCTCTGAGAAATAAAATAAGGCCATATTTGGAATCAAGGGATCAAATTCTACGAAATGGAGCATATACTGTTTTTGTTTAATTTTTGCTGTTGGACAGTGTAATTTATCGTTTTCTTTGAGATTTATAATATCATTGAGTTTTTGGTAAAAAAATTTTTTGTCATTATATTAAACTCTTGGATAGAAATGTGATAAAATAAATCCTTAAATAAATGATCATTTAAAAATCTTATGATCCCCTTGAATAGTTTGATAATCAATTCTAATGGAATAACTTTTAAAAAATACACATATACGATTTTGATAGATTTATCAAGAAAGATAAATCATTTGACATTTTCTGTCTTCGTGAGGAGATTGTAGGCATAACATTCTTGAGGTACAGGACAAAAGATATATCAACAGTGAAATCAAGCTCAATAAATTCATCAGACGGTTGGGATAGGCATTAAAGCTGAATAAAATAACTTGACCTCTTGAAATGCGCATTACCAGGAAGTGTCTTATCAGGGGCGTTCTCAGGATTATATTAGTTAGTTCAATTTTTATTACTGCTTGCTATACATACATAAAATAAAATTCTACAGATATAAGGCAACGAACACGACCACACAACGGGGTATTTGTGCTTCTACAGCAGATTCTAAAACCTAGTGTACATGAAAAAAAATTCAATAATATTTTTTTTACTTTTCATAAATAATAAAATACAAATGTCTCCTTTTTCCTCATTCACGGCTCGATGTCTCTTGTAAGATAGGGCGGGCATCTAGTGATGAGATGGTCTACACTTTGCAATTCTTCCATACAGACATTCCATGTTGAGTTTATGTCCTTCCACTTGCTTAGTGGGAAGAAAAAGGACCATATCCAGTGTAGGCTTGTCGAATGAGTCTCAATTTTTCTCTTCCGAGCTTGAATCACTTGGACTTCAGCTTATTAAGCATAGTGGTGCGTATGTTTCATACTTTGATTTTTTTTTTGTATCAGTCAAACCAATATTGATGGAAGAAGTCATGAATTACCTTCTTTATGTAGCTTGGAGACGTCCCAATAGCAAACTAGTTTTAGTTTTCAGTACCCCTCTTCCCATGATGGTCTGCAAATTCATTTCCTGTAATATCAGAATGTCATTTACACTATTCTAGATGTATATTTTTCTCACTCATTCCTTTGATGATGGTTTCTTCACATTTTAAAACTTCTTTACTGGGAGTAAGTGGATTAAAGATTTCAGCAATTGCTGATTGAGAGTCTGATCTGATTATTACATTGTTAAGTGTTTTTTCGTACTTGAGAAGAGCTTCTACACCTTGTGTTATGGCGAAAATCTCTGCTTGTTACAGTACAAATGGTTTTAGTTCATCAGTTCCTGAGCTTTTGTAAGAGCCAAAGGAGTTTATGGATTCCCTGACCTTGTTGCTATCCAAGAAGTCTATGTTAAAATCATTTACTTTCATGGATAATCCAGAAAACGTACTGAGTCTACCTTGTGGAAAATGAGTTTCCATAAGTATTTTTAGTGATTTGGCAGGTGATTCCGTGTAGCCTTGATCAGTTTTAAGAAGAACAATGGAGTTGTACGTCGTTTTTAGAAATCTTATAAGTTAAGCGATATCTTTTGGACCTTCCGCTTTGCTGCAGAAACTCTTCCATGTTTCTATCTGCTCTTTTCGAAGCTCTGAACGATAAGCATTCTTTGCGATAAGGTATTCATCTCTGTGGGAACTATGGTGACGCTTTGGTTTGAGTTGGCTGAGTTTATACCTTAGGCTGGCAAGATGTTTAGTACACCAGGGAATTGATTTCGCTCTGATAGTATTGTTTTTTGGACACCCAATATCCACTGCCATGTTGATAGCCTTGTTAAGCAATTCAGTGCACCCATCAACAACATTTGGATTTGAGCCTATAACCGGTAATGATGCTGATTATGTATGGGACCTGAAGATGTCCCAGTTAGCTTTTCTAAAAGTTCTTGATTGATCCGCGATTGGTATGTTTTTACCAAATCTAAAAACCATATATCTATGGTCAGACATTGATGATCCAAGATCTACATGCCACCCTGTTATCTCAAACTTGTTGAAGACATGTTGATTCACGATTGTGATTTCGATGGTTGAACTGGTGTGATGGAAGTAGACTCGTTCCCTTGGTTTATAACAGTCGGATTGTTTTCTTCAATGACGTATTCCAGAGACTCTCTTCTTTTGTCAGTTTCTTCACTACCCAACAATTGATTGTGGGCATTTGAGTCCAAAGCTAAGAGAAGTGGCTTTTGTTCTTGTTCATAAAGCTTCATTCTCTATAGGTAATAATTCGTCAAGGTAAGTAACATAGATATACGTTACTAGCCCATCCGTTTTCATAGATATCCTGCAGATGTCTCTGGTTCAAAATTTTGGAACGGACCATGCTTGCAAATAGTTAGCTGATTGTATACAAACCCTAGGATTGGACCCAGTATTTGCAAAAATAAACCAGTTATCTAGCGAATTTTTTTTTTGCCATTTTTTTTTTCATCTTGGTAGGTTTCCTCTTCGTAATGTGTATCAATTCTATTTACTACTTTTTTGCAAATATTTATTTTGACAGAAATTAAATTAAAATTTCACCGGTCCAACTCAACGATTTCCATTATTTTATTGACATTTGTGATGATTGGGCCACGGGATCGTGCCTCATCTTCGACGTCAATATTAACAGAACAGAACTGTTGGAAGCACTGCTTTGATCAATAAACAGTATCATGTTTTGGCCGCCTTCTTCGCCTTTTCAACTTGGTCGTAGTGATACTGAAGATCATATCAAATTTTTTCATTTTTACAGCCATTTTGGAACGCTGTAAAACACAACTGCCTTCAACAAACACAAAAATTGTAAATTAATTTTTTTTAAGTGAACACTTTAGGCATACTTGAATCTTTTTTTTTTAATGCAATGTATTACTCGTGAGATATAGCTTACTAGAGACATCTAGCGAAAAACGCTCAGAACTTTTTACTTGATCTAATATTGTATATAATTCATTTTAAATTTTTTGGAGAAATAATAATTTGAAAATGATAGTCTGGGAGTCCTTCAAATATAATTCACGTTTCTTATGGTTAACTTATTTGGCTAACTACCAAATGATCTTGGGCATTTTTTTGTGTGTTTTTTTGTTTGTTTTTTAAGAAAGGTTGTGTAATAAAAATCGTTCCAAGGATTGGATCCGACAAAAACCGAATTTTTTTACTCCAAATCTGTCTATAAAATCATTTTTTTTGTAATAAACTCGGGTTAAATTCGGTCTTGGGCCTAGTTTTAACACCAATACATACATATTACATATATTAAAGGATTTTTTTAGCTTCGCATTTACCTATCCATTAAGTCTATTCATGTGTATGACATATATATTACATAATCCTTAAATTACATACAGGCTTTCTATAAGTGTGTTTATAGGTAATAATACTGTTTGATTACAAAACATACTCGCACACACAAATACAAATTGGTGGGTGTAGACATGATTATTTAATAATATGAATATATTCTACGAGTTTTCTTTCATACATTGTGCGATGTAATCATTTTCTAATCAAATGATCATTTCGTGAATGAGAGAAAGCTTGATTTTCCAATATTTGTTCGTATAATGGTAGTCAAGGGTGTTTGCAGGATCATATTTGAGAAGGGGGAGCTTTGTTTTTGGAATTAAAAAAATAAAATTAAAAAAATCCAAAGATATTAACAAAAAAAAAAAAAATCAGAAAAAAATTTCAAAAATCTATAGCTATTCACAGAAAATTAATTTTTGATAATACAAACTTTGAAGATTTCAATCTTTTTGGAAAAAAATTTCAAAAATGAAATTTCAAATATAAATTTTTTTGGAAAAAAAATTCAAAAATCTAGTTATTCACAAAAAAATTTTTGTGAAAAAAAAATCAAGATTCTATAGCTATTGGCAAAAAAGTAAACTTTTTGGAAAAAAATTCAAATACTAAATTTTTGACAAAAAAGTTTTGTAGTAAATATCAAAAATTCCTTCATTTGGGGGGGGCTACTGTCCCTCCTGCCCACCCATTGTGGACGTCCATGGTAGTTATTACTTGTATAAGCAAATTGAAATAATTTACAATCCCCAAAAAATGAAATAAATAATATTAAATGAAGAATTTAGACCTCATCTTGTGAAGAGGATATAAATATAAATGAATATTCTTTAAATGGTTTATATTTTTAGTTACGTTATGTAGCAGAGTCCTTTTTAGACACCAACATTATTTTTTGGCGGAAAACATTTTGGCCTCCATACTGGCCGGATACTCCAACCCGCTCAAATATTCCTTATGGCCACATGTCGAGCCTTTGGACTTTTCAGGGCATTCACAGACGAATGATACTTGGAAGATGCCTAATGCTTGACCCTTTTCCAGAGATAAAAGTCGCATGGGCTCAGATCTGGGCTGCTTACAGGCCAAAAATCCAGGCTTCATAAGTGAGGACATTTAGTGGCTAAGACACTTTTTTGACTGTTGGAATGTCAATTAAAGAAAGAACTGGATACATACATTATTTGAAAGATACATTTCATAACATTCAAATATTCATAATAAGATGTGCCTCTCTTGATAACCTTGTCCACATGGTACCAGAAGCCTTGCAGGCCAGGGGGACCTTGTACAATGACAATGCTGGATCTGCACAAGGTCGCCCTGGCCTGGAAAGCTTCTGGTACCGTGTGACCAAGGTTATTAAGAGAGGCGGATCTTATTATGAATATTTGAACGTCATGAAATGTATCTTTCAAATAATGTATGTATCCAGTTCTTTCATGATAAGCTTTTAAATATTTTACCCAATTTATCCCTGGTACACCCTGTATACATAGATAATTTGAGATTAAAATTAATAAATTTCAAAAAAATATATTATTTATCTCATAGTTTTTCTTTTTCTGTTCCAGAGGCATCATTTTATGGCGCTAGATACTTTCACTGTAAACTATTTTGCCTTAATATATAAATAGTTGTAAGTTAAGCCACTTTTTGTACATATTTTTGATTGAAATTGCTGTTCCCTTTAATTTATAAATCAAAATATTGAATATTTATTGCTATAAAACTCTGGGTGTATTGTTTTCTGTTGGAAAAATGACGGAGTTATCCCCCGAAATTGCAATGCATACATACTATCGAAATTTTACTATGTAATGAATTCGAATTAGAGACCAAATAGGTCATTAAATTAGTATAATAAGAAAAATAACACGACAACGATTGGAATAGAAGAAGTGCTAGTCACATCTCCCCTATCAATTAATTATAATTAGACGTGATAGATGATGGATTATTAAACCTCATGGATTGAAAAAGAAGGATAAAAGGAGGCAAAAGCATAATTCCATCATTAATTCAAAAGAAAACAATCGTTTTATAGTAATAAAGATTAAATATTTTGATTGATCAATTCAAAGGAAACATCCATTTCAACCAAAAATTCACAAGGACTAAATATAAACCGCATATATTTACATATATTAAGGCAAAATATCCTCGAGGAAAAGGTGGTTTTAAGGCGAAATTTCATTCGGCGAAATTTCTTAAGGCAAAATAGTTTAAGACAAAAGTACTGGACGCCCATTTTTATATTTTAACAGGAGTATCCGGTATTCCATGAGGATATTTGTATAATATAACGAGTGATGAAAAGTGTAAGTAGAGTTGAAATTTTTGTAAGGAACAAAGAAGCACAAGGAGAAGGCGGGAGAATGACATGAAATACTACTGAGTTAAGGCCCTTGTTAATATCGGCTATTATATGATTTTGGTGGGAGAAAAGGAATTACTACTATAAAGAGGATAACATTCTACGTTTAAAATAGTATTAGTACAGATAAAATATTAGAGTTAAATTTAATTAATTTAGATTTATTTTATTATGCATTTTTAAAACAATTTACACCAAAGATAGGAGAGAATTCATCATATAGAGGAAGATGTTAACACGTCCACGATTAATTAAATAATGAGTAAAAAAAAGAAGAAAGAGCACACGCAACAACCATTTTTCCTTTTCTAATTTGAAATGTAGTTTTTGCATTACAAAGTCCTCAACTCTAAGTATAAGTACATCCCTAGTGATGTAAATCGTGTATTTGTTGGAGATGAAAAACTGCAGATTGAATTTTCAATCTTCCTAAGCCGTCGTAATTATTATTTGATTCCTCAGGAGTGAATTTTCTACTATATTCAAGACCAGATTGAATATTCTTTTGTGCTCATAAATGAAGGACAGTCACTCTGAGGTTTTTTTGAGCCATAATTGAAATGTCCTTGTTGGAGTGAGAGAAGAACTGACGGTCAAAATCGGAGTATTTCTTGCCAATGTCCTTGTTTATTTCCTTCTCCTCTTTGTAACAGCTGATTGTAAGTGATCTAATAAGTCGTCATTACAGCAAAGCTTCTCTCATCCCAACCATTCTTTAAATTGTCAGCCCATAATCCTCACAATTAGGGCCGTTTTACCGTGAGTGGAGCTTAGAGCCAAGATCCATATATAAGGGGCCGTTTTATTTTTTTTTTAAAGTTCAAACTTAATGTCGAATTTTGTTTTTCCAGAAAATAAATTTCAAATCTATGTTTTTTTAGAAGAAAATGAAATGTCCTCTTTTATCATTGTTCATAGAGTCGAAATATATAATATATTTAAATATATTTTTATAGGATTTTATAAAATTAAACTAATCCCATTTTATCTCTTGAGTTTTATTCGGTGCGATTTATATGTACAGATTGCTTCAAATTTTTTATTTACAAAAAAAAAAAAAAATTCAATACATTTTCATTATTATAAATTTGTGCCATCAGATCGGGTGTTATGTAAAAAAATTTAAATTAATGGAATTTCTTTAAATTGGGAAATTGTAACAGGATTTATTTATGAAAAGCCAACATCTTTCAGACCTTTTTTTAAAATCGCCAAAAAGGGATTATTTAATCGTCTAATTTTACAAAACTATTAATAAGAATATGTTTTTTATTAAATATTTCATCCTTTTGTATAAAATTATTATACCTCTAAAACTTCTTAATGAAAAGTTATTTAAAGAGAATCATTATGAAACAAAAAAAAACTTTTTTAAACATATAAAACATTTTTATTGCATTTTGTACAAAGGAAACTAATATTGGTGAGCCCTTCAGATCAATATGAAAATAATTGATTTTATAATCATATTATGTGGACGTACTTATTATATAACTTGTACAAACTTTTTGTACCATATTGCAACTTGCACACAAAATATTAGCATTGTATATACACATATATTATTCACATAAGTCACATTATGAGTGCAGGCTTGTATCTACGGGGTGGTCCATTGAAATCTAAACACTTATTAATTCAATAATTAATGAATGGAAATTAATTCATATTTCGATTGACACCCCCGTCATACCCTTGCCAGGTTCAAAAGAAGCACTTATGCAAATTTTCATCCTCCTAGGCCCAACGGTGTAAGCACCCATAAAGGACACACAAACTCTATTTTATATCCTGGGTGAGGACTCAAAATTTGGAATCTTCTTCGAGGCTATCCAGCCTCAGTTCTAAAAGTGCGACAATTTTTGTACTTTGCACCATTCGAAAGAACTCACAAAAAGCTACAATTTGATGTTCCTTTTTGTAAATGCCCTGAAGGCCGTGATCACGGAGGAGTGGAACAACTTGTCTCAGACTTCCTCAAGGCTATCTGTGCTTCAGTTCGTCCCCGTATTGAAGCCATAATTCAGAATGGTATAAAAAGTGTAGAGAATTGTTTAATTACAAACTTTTGCTTCAAACGTTTGCCATAACAATGGCAAAAAATATAAATATGGAGAAGTGAAAACGGCTTATAATTTTTTTTTGTCCTCACACTATATATACAGATTTTTTAACTTTGCTAATATTTTGCTAGAATGCTTTAATCTTTTACAAATACCCTGTATGTGCTATTTTTATACACAAACGAAGGGTAAGGCCAAGTATCCCAAATGCCTCGTACTCTCTTATATCGACTCTGTGTCTAATTCTTGACTATTTGAATTTAAATTACTAATTGATTATGCGTATAGCGTGTCACATAATAAAGGTAAAATGTCCATCACTGTTATATTACTCATATATATTTAATGAATAAGTAATTATAGCAGAATTATTATTCATATTTATTGATTTGATAATAATTAAATAAGGCCTTATGGAACGTAGAAATTGTAACTTGAACAAACTCCTTGAACATAACCCCAACTCATACAAAACATATTGCATTGTACACATTGTATTTAAGTCGCAAAATGAGTTGCAAGCTTGCATGTATCCTCAATTCATATATCATATTGTATTGTCAAGGGAATTAGTCATTGATGATAGGATTATGCTAACAAAACAAGGAATTATTGCATAGTGACTCTTTTTTCCAGGAAGACATGAATGAAAAGAAAGTAATTTTATCTTTAGGTTGATTGCTTGATCAATAAATAATCAATTATAGTAATTAATCGGATATAAAAGATTCTAGTTTCTCTTGATGAGGATCGGTTTGAGATCGATTTTTTGTTTGGAGCATTATTTTATTCAAATTGAGGTCGAAATGTATTCGTTTTCGAATCGTGGATACATTTATTCAGTTTCACTCTATTTATAAACAGATTTTAAATTTTGTTCTCAATTTAGTATGAACAAATTGCTTTTATATCTCATACGAGAAATAAAAATTTGTATTTCTAAAATCAACCATCCTTATTAAGAACATCTTAAAAGTCTAAAAATACTTTTACAAGGACACCAATTGAGTAAAAATACGTCATAACTCACTTATAGGTAAAGAAGGGATCTGTGTAAAGAAAAAAACTAAGTTTACCCAAGAAATACAATGTTATACCATAACGCTTTTCTAAAAATGTTTGACTTTCATCATACTTTTTAATTGTGCCGTCAACGAGTATAATTGTTGCTAAGAGTAGCTACATATCGCCTTCCTTGACTGTAAGAGTACCGTTGTTATACTCTATGACGTCACATATGTCTGTTTTGCCCAGCAGTCGGTACAAAACATCAAATTGGAAATTCTGGTAAGCACAATTACATGCACTACCTTGAGTTTACTGATTAGAGAAGGAAGAACGGTCGATGCGGTTGGGTGTTTATTTCTCCCTCTGAAGTAAGCGTTCTCGCCCATCTTTGGTGTAAATTGAATTAAATATGCATTATATTATATAAATACATATATGAATTTAAGTATAACTATAATATTTTAGCTGCAGTAATGTTATTTTAAATGTCGAGGGTTCTCCTCTTTATTGCAATAATTCATTTTATCCTTAAAAAACATGCGACGAGCAGGTAATATTAACAATTGTCTTAATTCAGGAATACCATATGTCTCGCTCTCGCCTTCTTCTTTCGCTCTTACGCAAATCCCACCTCTAAATTGATATATTTATCAGTAGCGCCGGAGTGTCTGCGACTGTAATGAATATTATAATTAGTGGTGAAAAACGTGTGCAGAATGAGTATGTTAAAAAGAATCAACATAGTAACCCTGAAAATTTGAAGAATGTTTTAAAGGAGATGAGTCACAATCAGCTGTGACAAGGAAGGAGAGGAAGAAGGCAATAAACAAGAACATTGGAAAGAATTAATCCAATGACGATCCACAATTCTATTAAGAGTCCTAGCAAGGACTCAGGGTTACGCTCCGTCTTATATGAGCACACACAAAGGAAAAGTAAATTCATCCTTCAGATTACTAATTCCACAAAAAACGGGTCATTTAAAAAATAGTCACAATTTACATTCCTGACTATGAGTTATAAATCATAATATTGATTAAAGGCCCTCCATCTCCGTTACTACTGATAAATATATCAATTTAAAAAAGCACGCATTAGTTAGGTGCAACTCTAGGTACGCAGGTCTGTATTTTCAAACAAAGGAGTTTCTCAACCACACTCGTGACTGAGTGACTAAGGCTTAGAGACATGAAGGCACCTTTACTATGAAATCCTCAAAGCTGCAAATTGATTGATATTATTTTATGTGACGTAATAGCTAAGATGTTTTTAATTGGTTAGAATCCACCAATGGAGAGGATTGTAAATGACAAGACAAAGAATACATATATTGCGATATTCAGTGTTGATCTACGTGAATTCTCAAGATATATATTTAACAAGTGGCATTCTTCCAAATATGTGTCTCAGGACTTGCAATATCCTTTATGTTGTTCTCTAAATCATGTATGTAATAAATCAATATCAGCTTTCTTTTCGATAACATAAAAGAAGTAGTAATTTGAGAACTCTCGAAGGAGCAAATTAAGGGGTTCCATTCACCCATGTTATTGTATTAATGATAAAGAATTCGTATGATAAGTTGTCAAATTCAAAAAGAATGATATATTAGGTCGGGGAAAAAGTAATTTCATATTTCCCGAACTTTTTTTTTACTAAGTATCTCTTTTTCATCCTTGGTATCATCGAATCATACGATAAATTGTTGTAAAGATGTGAGTGAATGATACAAACGCTTTTTATTCAGTAATGCGCTTAATCGATTCAGTCGTGAATTATTGTGCGTCGGGGATGGAGATCTCAAAGGAAGAAATTTGCCATATTTTACCATTTTAACAGCTGAAAGGGAAGAACGCGTCGAAGGCGACCAAGAAAATTTGTACTCTATACGGGGCCGATACTCTTTCGGTTCGTGTTGGAGAACAGTTGTTCGAAAGTATATTCCCCTACTCAATTATTTCCTCTACTGTAAACAACACGATCGTTTGAAGCTGGGATCGAACAGAAGCGACCATCATCGGTGAATAGGAGACAAAAATACATCTTAGAGGCTACGCCAGGACGCACACCTCTTTGATGACGAGTCAGAAATCCCGGGAGCTTGGATGGGAAGTTATTATGCATCCATCCTATAGTCCAGACCTGGAACCAAGTGACTACTGCCTGTTCCTGTCTATCTCCGATTCGCTTAGGGGTGTAAATTTGGCCTTAATAGTGTCCTGTCAAAATTGATTGTGCGAGTTTTTTGCCAATAGGTACAAGGCTTCTGGGGGAAAGGCATTATGAAGTTATTGAGCAGAAAGAACCCAGGGGAAGGGGTTAAAGGCAATAATGTGGGGCATTTGCAAGAATTACTCCCATACCAATACTCAATTATACTCTGAGTCCAATAAGAATTACAATCATCAGGGTTATTATCCGTCTTTTATGAACGCACACAAATGTTTAATCAGGTTTTGAAGATTGTTGAATGTATGCAGTAGAAAACTGTGATTGCAATCTTAAATAAGAGTTGAGGAACAACACCCCATAAACTATTATTGACAACTAAAGAACCATTTCGAATAAGTCCGCACATGTTTAAAGAGATACAAATGGTCAGTCGCACAAGTTTATCCTCCCAAAGAGTTTCTTCTTCCTCTAAAATATGTAGTTTGAACATTATTCCATAAAATCGTAACTTAAAAGTATGTAATATTAATAATTAAATATTGCAGATTACAATGACGCCGAAATAACAAGTATTAGGAAATTCCTTATTCTTAATTAGCGTGGCGTGTACTGAGTCATTAAATCGTTCATTGGGGCCACTCACTGTTGTAAAGGACTCATTTTTATAGACATTACATATGTGGAGCCGAACTATAAAAAGTAGTGTTGCAGCTGTCTAAAAGTTTGGCCCGGTCCAATCCTATATCTTATAGACGCGTATGAAAAGCATGGTACAAAACTTTGTTAAATAACGTTTTCCTTTGCCTGTACATATCCAATTTCTTAAACCCTATCAGGGTCGTTCGGATGAATTATTTTAAATCCATTACAGTTCTATGTACCGGGTCATCCATTTAAATCTGAATGATTATTAATTCAACAATTAATATAGATTGAGTGATTGAAAATAATAATATGTTGATAGAAATTGAACAATAATTATTCAACATAAAATACAAATGTACTCCACGCTCAATTTTGATCAAAAATTATTTTACCTGAGAGGGACACATATTCAATATCGGTAAACTAAGGGACTTTACTTTTACATTAATGAATTGGAGGACTTCTAGAGGGCGCTCCAAAATATGTGCTATTTTTAAGAACAATTAACAGAGACGAGATGGATTTATAGCCACATATTAAGAAGCGATAGAACCCTATGTAGACTACAAAGAGGACACTTCATTCATGGTGTGTCGGTCCTTATTTAGAGCTGAAGACATCAATCCGTCCAGTTCAGTCCTATGCCTTATAACGTTTGGGCCTACATGACCTCATTAAACTTTATTTCTTTCTTTTTTTAAATCAGTTCTAGTTAGTGTTTGTTGGTCTAAAAAAACTAAAAAGACTGCAGTCCTATCAATCTTGTTCTAACAAAATTTGTCTGTCCTAAGACGAGTCATTATCGGTCTTTTATGGTAATTATAACAGCTGAAATAACGAAGTTATTAACTATTAAAGTACTCCCTTGAGTCTTTTACCAACTATGTCCTTTCATTTGTTCAAAATAACCTATTTCAAGAGACAAGATAGCTGAAGTATGATGTGTGTGGCTAGAACTTATTAGTAAAATTTCTAGCTATTATTTACTCAATCCAAGCTACCGAGTGGTCTATTAAAATGCCATCAATTTGAATTTTAAACATCAAAAATATAGAATTTATTAATTAAAAATAGAATTTCAACAAAATTAATACTATAAATAGATGTGTGTCAGAGCTCTCTTAATAATTAATGTAGCCGTTATTAACGGCAATGATGGCTTCCAGGAGTTGGCGAAAGGCCTGGCACCCGCTATGGATGTAGTCCTCGGTGATGGGGCTCCAGTCATGGCGTACAGTGGCTTTGAGGACGTCGTTGTTTGGATGAAACACACTGCAACTCCCATCCACATGCAACCGAAAGGCGTAGTCAAGGGGGTTGGCCCCAGAGCTGTAGGGGGCCAAAAGTGGACTCATTCAAAAGAGCCTTGAAACGGAAGAGAAGGGTTTCTTTCATTGCTGGTGTCAAAAGTGGTCTCTCCACCCTCACAAGGCTCTTTCCATCCACTGTTTTGACAGCTCTATAGACAATCTGGTGTGAAACCCTAAAATTTCTTGCATGGGCCCTCATGGAATTAAGGGGATTGTCCTAGACTGTTTTCTTTAACCCTTCAATATCCAGTTCGTCCTTTTTGATTGTTTTGTTTTGTAGCTAATTGTTTACTACGCTTTAATATATTGAAATACTAATTATTAAATCAATACGTGTTCAAATTTTAATGGACCACCATGTATGGGTGAAGAATTACTATAAAGATAGATAGAACTGAAGGATTGCGGTATCGGTCCTTAGGGCCGTTGAATGGTAAAAAAGATCGTACCTATATATAAAAAAAAAAAAGCCTGAAAAGTGGGGTCTGATTAGGCAATCAGTTATAGGACCGATTCAACACTAGTTCTAGTGTGCTAATCAGTCTGACCGGCCTTAAGACATGACTGAACTGTACCCAATGAATTAGGACAAACACAACACTTCCCTTCATCGCTTCCTTGGAAGAAAAACATTGAGTCTGAGTGTCGTTACAAACTATCACTTCCAAACATGACTCCTTATCACTTTTATGTTTACTCATAAAGATAAAAATACACGGTATATGTATACATAAGATTACGGAAATCACTTTGTAGAACGTTCTTTTGATGAAAAGGTAAGATTTCTGTCCTCTTTTAGTTAATAATTATATATTCTCAATATTAGGAAACCATGTTTGATTTACGTAATTTTTCTAAAAACCTTTTTTTAAAAGGATATTATAACACATAATTGAGATTTCCGTTCGTTGTTAGTGTCAAAAATTGAAAGCTATTACGTAAACAGAGGGTTTCAACAATAATATCAATATCTCAGTGTTTCCCAACATATCTATATATATATATATATGTTCTGTACACGTTGCAATGTAAATACAAGGTACAACTTGTAACAGATCATTGTACAAGTTGTAATTTCTTTATCTTAAAATGCACTATTAAATTATAACATTGGTCACTCCAATTACCAACTATACATTGATACAATCATTTCATTTAGATTTATTAAATTTATAGGATTATTAATTTCCGAGTGGTGCATTAAAATCTGAACAATTTTTAACTTAAACAAGATATAATTTATCAATTAACAATAGAATTTCAACAAGCCCTCTTAATCATTAATCATGCCACCCTTAGTGGCAATGATGGCTCCCAGGTGGTGGCGAAAGGCCTGGCACGCGCTTCAGAGTTAGTCTACTGGCATGGCATCCCAGTTTTGGCTGACAATAGCTTTGATGGACACTTCAGTCCTTCCCCTCGACATATACCCTAAAGGTTTAGTCGAAGGGTTGGTATCAAGGGATTAGCAGGGCAAAATTGTCAAAAAAAAAAAAAACAGTTCAAAAGAGTCTTGTAATTAGTTTATTTCATTGCTGGTATCAAAAGGGACTTCTCCACCCTCACAAAGCTATTTTGAACCACTTTTTTGATAGCTCTTTGCAATATCTGATTTGAAAAACCCAGATCTCTTGCATGGGCCCTCATATACTTGAGGGGATTAGCCTGGACAGTTTTCCTTAACTCCTTCGGATCTAGTTTGGTCTTTTTGACAGAGCCCTTCTTCCTCTCCAACGTTTTGGACTTACTGACTGTGTAGACGGTGGTCTGGAGACACCCAACTGCTTGGAATGCGCAAATGGAAATTGGTCAATCACGCTCAAGTTCCTTTTTCTTGACTAGAACGTAAGCAAGAGAGCTCAAGTTTGTTTTGATTTGTAACTAATTATTTATGCTTAACTACATCAAAATATGAATTAATTTCAATCCCTCAACCATCATTATTTATTGAATTTGTGAATGTTCAGATATCAATAGACCCCAGGGTATCTATGGCTAATATAACCCTGAAAATTTGAACCATATAACATGCCACCTAATAATACTCTTATATTTATTTGTTTAATTTGTACTAAAATAGTCCAACATGACACCATGAATATATTGAGCATCAATGGAATATTCAATTATTGCATGATTATCACCTCAAGTACAGTAAATCATTCATTTAAAATGATTCAACTCATTTTTTGGTTGCAACTTGTACTATTTGCTGATACAGGTTACAACTTGTACACAATCACAACGTGTGTACTGCATACAATAGGTGAAGTAAAAAGTTCTCAGCGTTTTTTCGCTTTATTTTAACAATTAAATTATCATAGTTAGGATTATCCGATTTAGATGGTTCCAAACGGGGTTTTTTAAAGCTAATTTTCAGTTCCTGGACAACGGAATAAGTGCTCACGGTCCAACTCGGCCCTTTTCCATTATTTATCGATATTTTCGACATCCATATTACCAAAATGGAGTCGTTGGAACCACTGCTTTGCTGTTGCATTAGATACTGTATTGAATCCATAAACAGTACTTTTTTTTTTTTTTGGTTTCCTGCTGCTCCGCCTTATGGATTAATGGATCGAATTTTATCTTTTATTACTTCCATCTCGGAACCCTGTAACACACAAGTGGCTTCGCCAAACACAAAACCGTAAATGAACTTTTTTAAGTGTCCGCTTAACCTGTAATCATACTTTAAACTTTTTTTGATGCCATGTATTAATAATGAGATATAGCTTACTAAAGACATCTAGTGACACCCTCATAACTTTTTATTTAACCTAATCTTTATATATATATATATATATCACTCAGACTAATAGTATACACTCTTGAGTAAAACCAAAAAATATGACGTGATAAATTGCTTTGACATACTCAAAAGAAAAATATTTGTATTAAATAGACGAAAATAAGCAAGCCACTTTTAAAATATTGACCTCTTGTTCATATTCCTATACTTAGCAGCTTGGCTGTCATGACGTTTCAGCTCAATCAGCTAAAAGTAATGAACAAGGACATTGGAAAACATCTATTTCCATTTTCAATCCTCAATTCTACTCTGAGTCCAACAAGAACTTAAAATGATAACGTCAAAACAATGCCTCAGAGTTACTCTCCGTCTTTAATTTGCACAAACAAATGTTCAATTTCATTCTTTAGTTATAAGATGTAATGAATATTGGGATCTAGAATGCCCGGTTTTGGAGCTAGCAAACTGAAGAGGGAATTTTCTTTTTCTAAACCGCTGTCATTATTACTAGCTGTCGTACAAGCTATGCTGCGGAATTATAATTGTAAGGACAGAATGAATTGGGTATCATCAATTGAAGTGATTTTTTCGTACATCCTTGTTTATTTTCTTGTCCCTCGTCACAGCTGATTCTAGCTGATCTATTGAGTCGGTGTAATAGCTTACCAACTCTCCTCCAAAACAATTTCAAATTAGTGTTCAAACTCAACCCCAAATTAATATTATATTATGAGTGTACAAACAAAAATTGTAAACACTACTTCATAGAAGATTATCTTAACCCCCCCCCCCCATGTAAGAATAAATGCAATTTGACCTTTAACCCATTAAAAATAAAAGATAAATTATCATAGTTAAACCTATGCTTTTGGCTCTCTAATAAAATTTAATTATAGTTTTAGTCAAATTGTTTTACGAGACAAGGGTGTTACATAAATTAAAAGTGCAAGGCCAAAACCAGTGCAATGGCAAAACTGGATCCCCAATTAGAGACACGAGGAATTGATCTTGTTTTATGAAAAAAATCAACTTATTAGCGAAAAAATAACTTGCCCTCCAGAGTCCAGGAGTCGAGTCTGATCAGAATTCAACATAGACCTACGTACGTACCTTACAATTTTGAGCAACTTTTATTTTATGTCTAAAGTCTGTATTTGTCTCCGTTTTTGAAGTTTTTATCATTGTTTTTCCAAGTGGGACGATTATCATACACACACAAAAATTATTTTAATACTATGTAGGATAAGAATAATGTTGGAACTTGTACACAACATATTATATTTATAGGGTTTTGAAGGAAAGTATTTTCAACATACACATTTTCTAGAAAATGCAATTCAATACTTTTTAGAAAGGAAATGAATGTCCCATTCTTAGACGAGTAGTTCTATATGTAATACACTTCATTTAGAGAGTTTAAATTTGCCATTAGTAGAGTTGTTGATATCGGCCATCTCGGGGGAGGCCTAAATAATCAAATTTTATAAGAATAAAAATTGATCTTTGACCAATAATGTTAAATAAATTGTCCTCTACAATTTTTGATGTCAAAATGGGTCTAATAAAAGAAAGGAATTAAACCTTTAACAAGTTCCATCAGGGGCCCGGAAAACTAAGATTGCTTAAGACAAGCACGTGTGGGGAGGGTAGGAGGGGCGGGAAGATGGAGAATTGAGGATTGCTTTCAGTCTACACATACATAGTGCACATGTTTTGTTTAAAGAAGCCTTAGCTAAAAATGTATTAGTATAGAGGGGCGGGCCTTGTCATAGTAAAGTTTGGGAAACTTTAGCTTAATAAATATTATAGTTATCATATTATAGGGGCTTAATAGCAGACCTGGATCCATAGTCTACCCTCACCCCTTCCTTCTTTTATTTACACCGTTTGGCAATATATTGCAGTCTAGTCGGTTCTGGTTCTAGCAGTTCAAGAACCGAACCCGCTAGACCGATAAGGCACTCCCCCCTCACCTCATTATGTCGCAACTTTTCATCAGAAAAGAAATAGAAAAAGGCCCAAAATTAGCTGGTTGTAGGCCAATTCTTCCTAGACATGCGATTATATTCTATCATTATAATAGAACTTTTTTTCGTGACGTCATTATTGGGAATGTCGTTCATTTTGGGGCCTAAACAATCAAGTTTTATGGCAATGAAAGCCCTCTTTTCATCAATACTAAGGAAAATAATAAGCTATTAAATGTCAAGATGGGATCAAGAAATAAAAGACCTTACTTTTTACTGTCTATAAAAGTTTTATAGGCTTATTTTGTTATTATTATATATATGTATGATTCTTAGAACATATTAAAAATATGTTATTACATCGTTACACAATCTTATTTCCATATTGTAGATACAAATCAAGTATTACAATCGAAAGTATAAGGTATTCTTCTCTAATTATCCTACTATTTGCTTCGGTTAATCGATCAAAGATTAAATTGTACAAATTCAAATTTAGATATTTCATTTAATTTCATAATTTAAAAGTCCTTGGAAAGCCCTAGAGACGGCACTGCTGGTGCGTTAGTAACATCTCTTGGAAGAATTCACACCAATTTTCTGCCTGATTGGTCAATTTATTTCTGTTTTGCATTCGTTTGAATCGAGAAAAAGAAAATGCTGACTGTCTTTTGGATTCGCAAGGAATAATCCTCATCGTCTATACGGAAAAGAGTAAAACTATTACAGGTTCATATTAATCATCGTTATTGGACCGTTTGTAAAACGCACACTATTCCCCCACAAAATAGTTTTCATTCACGACAATGCACCAGCTCACATCTCAGCAGTTGTGGTCGCAAAATGAATAGAAAAAGGGTTCCAACTCGAGATGCCTACAGCACTAGCAATCTCATGCACCTTCACTCTTTTGTCATCCATCACCATATCATGGATTTTATGAATGATTTCTGGAGTAGTAATCTTAACAAAGCGTCCAAAACGTTCTGTGTTACTTGTGCCCATATGCCCACTCCAAAAATTTTGAAACTCCTTATAAATTCTTCTAATCGAAGGTGCAGAGCCCCCATAATGTTTATTAAGCTTGTTTTTAGTCTCCTGAGACGTTTTACTTTTCATAAAGTAATGTTTAATCAACACATTAAATAAAATTAAGTCAAATTTTTATTTTTTTGAAAATCACTTCCCTTCCTCGATTCAAACAAATACCAAACAGAGATAAATAAACAGAATATATCTGTTTATCATTGACATCAAATAGTATTCAATGGAGTTGTTCTTGTTTTATTCATAAGGGGATTTAATGGACTTTTATGAAGGTTAAGTGGGGATTTGTCTATTTATGTACTAAAAATATAAACTTTGAGCCCATAAAATGGTCTCTCCTTCAATTAATGATGCAATGACGTCAGTGGAAATGCAAAAATTGTTGAGAATTGTTCACAGCTTAAAAGATATTCAACCAATCAACTTTTAGAACGCTGATAAGTAGAAAAGAAGTGGGGCTGTAGCCCCCAACCAAAAAAATCAAAATCAAATATTTTTTTTCTTATTACGAGAAATTTAATTTTTAGTCAACAGCTGTAGATTTTTGAAAAAAAAAATTAAAACATTTAGTATTTGAAATTTTTTGTAAACAGCTTTAGGATTTTTGAAAAAAAATTTAATATTTTAATCTTAACTTTTAAATTTTTTTCCAAAAAAATTTAATTTTCTGCAAATTGGCACAGATTATGAAAAATTTTCTCTCAAAATAGAATATTTGCAATTTAACTTTAGAATTTTTTTTCCAAAAAAAATAATTTTTAGTAAACAGCTGTGAATTTTTGAAATTTTTTCACAAAAAATTAAATATTTGATGGATATAACTTTTGTAAACAGCTGTGGATTTTTAAAACTAAAATTTAAAAAAAGTTTATATTTGAAATTTAATTTTTGAAATTTTTTGAGAACAGCTTTAGGATTTTTGAAATTTTTTTGCAAAAAATCTTATATTTTAAACTTAGTTTTTTTTAATTTTTTTCCAAAAAACTTAATTTTCTGTAAATAGGCATGGATTTTTAAAAATTTTCTCAAAAAAAAAAAAAAAATTTGAAATTTAATTTTTGAATTTTTTTTTTCCAAAAAAAATGATTTTTATTAAACAGTTGTGGATTTTTGAAATTTTTATGCAAAAAATTTAATATTTGAAATATTAAATAAAAACAATTTTTGTAAACAGCTCTAGATTTAAAAAAAAATAATCCACCTGACTTATAATTGGGGTATATATGAGGTAGATCCGTGTCATTTATCAATATAATTAAGTAGAGGTTTATTTAATACATGAAAAAATCATCCTGCTTAAGGAAATATGTTGAATATTATACCTTAATTCCAGATTTTCTTTTCCTAGCTCTTTTAATCAGAATGTACATAGATTTCAGTTATTCATATCACTCATAAATTATGAATATGTGTTGCAAGATAAAACTTTATGTTGTTAATAGTGTTATCTATTCGAGCAAACATGAAATATGCCTTTGATAGTGTGCCGTGGTAGTGAGTTATATAAATATCTGAAGCGGCATCTGCCATAACTGCGTAACCTAATCAATAATATTAGATCAATATAATTTTAGAAGTGGTTTTTAGTTGACACAAGCAGAAATACTCAAACTTGTTCAGGCTTTTTTAAATGAATAACAAGTAATTATTGATTCCTATTAAATTTGTATTAATAACTAGCAATTAGCACTCTGCAATACCTAGAAGATAACTACCCAAGAAATCCAAAGTCATAGTCAAATTTTTTCATGAGCACACTCACAGCTGGTTACTCAATAATCAAATGTCCGCAGGAAATTCTACTTAAAGTTGCAAAATTAATAATTACAATGAAAAAAATAGATAATTGTATTAACAAGGCCATATTGGGGCTAAATTAATATTTGCATATATCAAATGAAGGCTCAAGACTATAGATAACATTTTTGGGTATATCAACTCACTCAGAAATTTGAATACAACGTCTACAATTGACCCGAATATTGCTCTTGAAATATTGAGCTGTATGTATAAATTAAATTGGGGAAAAATAATTTCGTATTATAAGAAGTGTTGAAATCATCCGATATAAGCCAAGTATGTCTCGTTCTGTTCGATAGCATGTTACCAACGAGAATCCAACTTTATAATGCCCTTCTCGTTGGGCACTTGCCCCTATTGGCAAAAACTCGGACAACCAATTTCCACAGGCTTTTATTGAGGGCAAATTTGTACCCCAACCGGATTGACCATAGACTGAAACAGGTAATCGTCAGGTAATTGCCAATTCAGGACTGTAGGGTGGATGTATAAGAACTTCGTATACGAGCTCCCGGAGCTTCTGGAGCGTTATGAGGGCTGGTATTGTCTTGATGAAACAAGATTCCTCTCCTATTTGAGTTTCTTTTTGTATCCAGCCTTCTGCCAATGGTTTCAAACGGTTTTATGGTTACTGTTCAGCTCCTGGGCGATGCTACAACTGCTAACAAGGCGGTCTATCTCGATATTTTCCATGATTTTATCGACATTTTTGACGACATGCCTGCCGGTGCGTGTTACATCATTAATCGTCACTCCAACGGAACGAAATTGCTCGAACCACTGCTGTACAAAAATAACCAAAAGAGTATCCACCCCGTATACATTGCACATTTTCTTGGTCTCTTTCAACGTGTTTTTCCCTTTCAGTTAGTAAAAATGCAAAATATGGTGAATTTCTTCCTTTGAGACCTCCATACTCGACGCACAATAATTCACGACTGAACTGGCCAAGCGCAATACTGTCTGAAATGCATTTGTAGTATACATTCACACCGTTACAACTCCTCATCGTATGATCCGATATAAGCAATAATGAACAAAATATAGTCAGTTTTTGTTTTTTTAAAGGGCGGGAAATACGAAATTACTTTTTCTGCAACCTATTCAAACATGATGTAAAATACATCAATCCACTTTTCTTCTTTCTTGATTTTTGCCAAGATTGTTTTTATGTAAACTCACCACAAACATAGTAAATCAGGGGGAATAACTATGGAAGTTATAAAAAATATGAGGTGGTATGTCCCTTGGACGCTCTGATAACTACCCCCACGGTAAACTATGATAAAATATATACACTCAAACATGGTGCAAGAGATTACCTGCACTAAGCGGTTACTTTTTCAGTCTTCCCTGCCTGACTGCTTAATACAGGTTTGATTGTATTTATAAAGATTAAAGAATTGTTTAGTTTTTTTGTTCTTTTATATTTCATTTAGTATAGGAAATTAATTATACATAATATATTCAATATGATTTAAAACATTTTACTGTAGAAACATTAATCATAAGAAAGACTTCAAATAAAGGTTCTATGTATTTGAGCCTTTGATGAAAACGTGTTATTGTTCTTCATAATAACTTCATAATAATTTTTTTGTTTTTTAAAGAGAATAATCTGTATAGTTCTCATCCAAGTCATTGGTAAATCAGATAAGAAAATCGTACCGTTTTTGAAAGTAATATTAAAATCAACCTCATTAACTTGTAGATGGGTATCAGGAGTATTTTTTTATCATAAGTATACCTGGTGGTCCATTGAAATCTGACATCTTACTAATTCAATAATTAATTAAGGTTGAGTGATTGAAATTAATTCATATTTCGATACATTAAAGCATAAACTATTAGTTACAAAACAAAACTAACCTGAGCTCTCTAGGCTTGCGTACAACTCCAGAAATTGACACTTGAACTTGATCCACGAATTTCCATTCGTGCACTCCAAGCAGTTGAGTGTCTCCAGGACCACCGTCTACGCCGTAAGCAAGTCTGAAACTTTGTAGAGGAATAAAACTGCCAAACTGGACTCGGAGAAGTTGAAGAAAACAGCCCTGGCCAATCCTTTCGAATCCATAAGGGCCCATGCAAGAAATCCCAAGGTTTCACACCAAACTGTCTAGAGAGCTATAAAATAACTGAGTAGAAAGAGCCTTGTGAGGGTGGAAAGGCAACTTTTGATGACACCAGCAATGAAAGAAACCCATCTCCTCTATTACAAGACTCTTTAGAATGAGTCTTTTGAACTCTTTGTTGACACTTTTCGCCCCTTTACAGCCCTGATCCCAACCCCTTCTACTACACCTTTTGGGTACAAATTCGAGGGTAAGGTCTGTAGTGCCCTTCATCAAAACACTGAAGCCCTCAAAGACACTTTCAGGTAGCACTAGGACTCTATGACAGAGGACTACATCTGCAGCGGATGCCAGGCCAGTATGGTCATTAAGGCCATGAACACCTAGATGACGTAGTCATTGGATATATCAGCCCACTCTTTGTTAACAGAGGCCTTCAGGGAATCAATATTAAGGTGGGGGCATTTGCAGGTCTTGCTCTCCACGAAACCCGACATTCCAGTGGTGATCAGGTCTGTGATGAAGGAACCACTAATTTGATGGCCAGATATCGTTGAGAGTTTCCTTGGCCCAAATTTGAGTTGTTATAGCCTTACGCCATCTACAAACATAAGAATAGACCCCAGATTCTTGACTGCATTCCTGATAGTCCCTTCGCTGATATTGAGATCATCATCCAAGGCCCTCTACCTAGTGGCCGACGAGGCTTCAATTTCAAAGGCCACACCAGTCAAGAACTCTTCATTGACAATCTTGTTGCGTCCTATACTTCCTGGAGTGGCTCTCGTCGCTGTTAATGACCCTTCAGATATTATTTAGATTAAATTTTAAAATAAATAATCTACTACAATTGTTTGTTTTCTAATTTTTACTAATGTGCTGAGCATAGAGTACTTCTTGATGCCTACTTCAAAAGTCCCTACTTAAAAAGCAGAATGTCAGAACCCTACAAATAAAAAAATTAATTTGTCACTTGAATGATAGTTTTGAAGGCTCTTACTGAAAGCCAAGATATATATATGAGTTTTGTATAACCCTTACTCATCTTTCTAAAAATGTATTTTATACCCAAAATATAATGGAAATTCCATTATCATATATATTTAGGTATACATATATTATTATATATTGGTATATATAAAAGGGTCTACACCAAAGACCATTAATTAAACTGTCGTAATAAATTATTCAATAAGAAGAAATCGAAAATGGAATGAACATAGGGAAGCAACTTCAAAGAAATGGCTTCCTAATTCATACTCTATTTAATAAGTTTTAACATGGTACTTGAATGCAATAGAAAAAAAAACTTTTTGTTTATGAGTACATTTGTATATAAAACGAGTATTTGTATGACCTATTTAACGGAGTTACTAATCCATATATATCATTAACATTTTGCGTTGTAAACTAACCCAAAAGTTAATACCCCAGGGGCGTCCGCAGGATCATATATATATATATTTTTTTTTGGGGGGGGGAGCCTTGGTTTTTGATACTATTCACACAAAATTTGAAAAATGAAATTTTTTGAAAAAAAATTTAAAAATTTAAATTCAGATATTACATTGTCCCGACAAAGAAATATTCTTCTGGAGAAAGGACTGGATCACTTTGGGATATGTGAGGATTCCATATCCTTCATCCTGCCTTGACAAATGGGATCAATTTGAACCTCAAATGAATGATGTAGTCGACCTGGCGTGAGTCTGTATCTGGAAAGGAACCAAATCAAGGCTATCTGGAAGATATCTGATTCAACAAATTCTAGAGTGAGGCTGGATTTTTTTGTGATAGAGATGATGTAAGCACCCTCAGGAACATCCCCAAATGACAGACAGATTTTCATCATTGACATAATCTGAGGTCCTTAATTACTTTAAAGCTGTGGGATCTGGAGGAGAATAACGTTGATAGAATTTCGGTGATAATGATGTACTCCTGAAACTAAATCCATAGAGAATATTTTACTTAATGTTAAAAGTTACCTAGCAAAGAATATAACCATAGTTGCGGAGGATATTCCTGCAATTTTAATTTAGGGGGTTGTAAGATACGGAGAGTTCGAATTGAAGATTTCTTAGACGATAGAAAGTGCTGGGGAATGGGGTTCTGATATTATTATTATACACCTCTACATTTTTTGACTTTGCAGAAGGCACTAAAACTTTTTAGAAAGAGCTTGAAGAAACAAGCTAGGCTAAATACAATTTTGGTTTTAATATTAAAAATTTATATTTTACTGATTTGAGTGGCTTGTTTGTTACTTATTTATTTCTATCTTAACAGGAATTGATATGAGAATTTCTATTGTTTTATTTTTTAGTATATTTTGTCATTGATATGATAATGTTTTTAAATTGAATTTATGAATATTTATGTTTGCAAGCTTTAATCTAGTGAATAAATTTTAAACTACAAAAAACCACTCCCTCCTTCATTATTATATATTATTTCCATTTATAACTAATGGGTATACTTAATTGAAAAGCTATTAAATGGCTAAAAATAACTTAATTTATAGTATTAAAAAAAAAAAAATGATTTGTGTCTTGAAAAAGAACAGTTTAGTTTTCGTTTTTTCGTCGTGAATTTTTTCATGGAATCACCTTGCACTTTTGAAAAAAAAATCCAAATTCATCCCTCCTGGTTACGAACCACTGGTCTAAAAGATTAATTTATTTCGTGTTTCTGCTCCACGTTTTTCACTCTATTTGACAAAAATATTTATGTATGATTATTAAATTATTAACTGAATAACATTGAATCTAATTTTCTTTATCTTTATATTTGATTAGGAAGTTGTTGAATTTAGGATGAGCTCATCTGCCAACTGGTTTATTTCTCTAACGCTACTAATTTTACTCCAAGATGTGTTATGTAATTATGTAGATGTGGAAATATTGGATGGTTTCGGGAATGTTCGATTGGAGCTGGGTAAGAACTTTTTATATGCATGTTAGAGCAGATCCTGACAGTTGCAAGAGTCCCTTTTACTCAAATATCAAAGAAAATAGTCACAAAATTTAGACAATAAACCAATAATTTTAATCCTTTTTTTTTTTTGAGATGTTGGATGATGCTTACGTGTAAAAGTAATTGTTTTGTATGTTCAATATTTTTGTTATAGTGGAGTCAGTTTTTAATTGTTTTTGCTGAAGCTTATATCATTTGAATAGTTAGTGATCATTATACTCATAGTTGATAATAAGTTTTAAGAAGACTTAAAAAAATCTAAATTCATCCCTCCTGGTTACGAAACACTGGTCTAAAAGATTAATTTATTACCCCCAACCCCCCCAACCCCCCCCCCAAAAAAAAATATATATATATAGTCCTGCAGACGCCCCTGGTCTGTCAAATTGTCAGTACTAGATCTGATTTTTTTAAAAGAATAAAGTTGATTGACGTCGTCATCCAGGACCAAACTGCATCAGTTTGAGGACTGGACTAGATCAGACCGAAACTGAACTGAACGGGACTGCATTTTTCAGCCCTAAATAAGGATCATCAACACAACACCACTGATTAGAATAATCTCTAGATAGATTAAAACAATAGAAAACTTTTGTGAATGTCAGGTTTTGATTATTGCAGTCAAACCAGCACGGAGAAATTGAAACAAAATCAAAGCCAATGTTGTAACTATCCCGTGCTTCCCTACCAATGATGTAAATCCGGTGTGCTTTTCAGCCAGCCCGTTCATTTGTAATTGGTAATATAAAGAAGGAATTTTCTTTTCCTTAGCAGTTTAATTATTAAATTCTTGAGTAGTAAACATCCTTTTTCTAAATATATTCAAAACCGGATTGAACATTCGTTTGTGCTCATAAAAGACGGAGCGTAACACTGAAGATTTGTTGCAGGGTTAAAATTGCAAGTCCTTGTTGGACTCAGAGTAGAATTGGGGATCGGCATTGGAGTAATTCTCCAAAAAATGTCCTTGTTTATATCCTTTTCTCCTTCCTCTCTTGTAAAAGCTGATTGTAGCTGATCTAATAAAACGTCATGAGCATTATTATTTCTCTCCTCCAACACATTCTTCAAATTGTCAGGGTTACCATGTTGATTAGATGTTTCTTTTGCTTAACATGCCCATTCTACACTGGATTTTCATCATTGTCCCTACTATTAATTCAAAATTGTTTTATTTTATACTGTAAATCTTGCTTAAAAGCTTTTTTTTTTTTTTTTTTTTTTTTGCAATAAAGAAGAGTAGGATTATCTAGTCTTTTATTGCATGTATGCAATGATTATTAAAGCACATTACAGAAGATTGCATAGTTTAATACAACCAAAATAGTAGTGTTCATACATATTTATTGAATTATTTTCTGTTAATAGGATCACTTCAAAAGTTTGAATGTCTGGCCACAGGAGAAGATTTGAATGGGAGATTTGTTTGGTCCATTGGAGGAGAGGAACTTCCATCTCCGGTCATTTTAGATAAGGAAAATGATGACTACGATCCTGAGCTTTGGATTCAAAAATCTAGCATTAAATTCCTTGTTCAGAAGGCACATCATGACAAAAAGTTGATTTGCAAGTAAGTTTTTGATGGAGTAAAAAACTCCTTGAATAATGGGATTTTATTTAAGAAATGTGATCTTTGCACATTTTTACTAATTTAATCAACGGTAAACAGATTTAAAATATTAAAAAAATGTCAAAAGTGAAACGAATGTTTAAAAAAAAGTCGATCATAAAATGTTTCAAAACATTTTGTCAAAAAGTGTCAAATTTCTAATATATCTGCACAAAAAATGTCAAAAAATGAAAATAATAAATGAATTTTTATATCAAAAAATTCATTCAATTTTTTGGTGAAAGATGCTCTGAAAAACTGTCAATTTTTTTTTTCAAATAGTGTCAATTTTTTTCTTAAATAATGTGAATTTTAAAAAAAATTATCAAATGGTGTCCAAAATTTGACAAAAAAAAAGAAATTAAAAAAAATAATCCAAAAAATCTTGGAAACATTATGTTATAAAGTGTCAAATTTTGAAATATATCTGCTTAAAAATGTCAAAAAATTGAAACAAATGTCATTTTTTTTTTTTCACAAAATAAATAAATAAAAACATTCTTCACAAAATATTGCAAACATTATTTTTGAAAGCGTCCAATTTTTAATTACAACTGTATTGTCAAAAAAAGAATCGAATGTTGTCAAAAGAAAAAATTATAAATGTTGTCTGGAATAGTGTCAAAATTGGTATTCGAAGAAAGAAAAATTGGTATCTTTGATACAAAAAATTATCACCCTGTCATCTACCAAAATAAAAGAACTACTCACATCCCTGAATAAATCCCGCATTTTGCCTTTTATCTAGGCCCTGCTGTCGCTAAAACAGCCCTGTTTTTTTACTCTGTGTAACGCTTTTTATCATTTGATAAAGGAAAATAGTTTTTATTTTATATAACTGATATTATCAACGTATATATAAATGTTCAAAGTTTATTTCCAATTTACTTATTTCGCTTACTATTGTAAGTTTTTTAACAAATAAAGGAATTTTATCTAATAACATTAAAATTAAGACTTTTGAAAGTGTTCTTTTTTATTAGTTGAAGATGTATTTTTTTACTTCTATATAAAGTCTATAAAAATTCCTAACCGCTAAAGTTAGGAAATTACAATTCTCAAAAGAAAAATATTATTTTTTCTTTGTATTAGTTACTTTTAAGCAATTTTCTAAAGTTTGGAATTAACCCATTACAGGTGATAAGTTAATTACTTTACCAAAACATTTAAGTATGCACTTATAATCACTTTGAATTTTAAACTTCAACAATATATAATTTATTAATTAGCAATATAATTTCAACAAAATTAATACAATAAATAGATGTGTGTATGAGCTCTCTTAATCATTAATATGGCCGACCTTAGAGGCAATGATGGCTTCCAGGCCCAGAAGGCCTGGCACAAGCTGCAGATGTAGTCCTCTGTCATGGCGTCCCAGTTCTGACTGACAGTGGCTTTGAGGGCCTCAGTGTTTGGTTGACGGACACTTCAGGCCTTCCCTCGACATACACACAAAATGTATAGTCGAGGACGTTGGTATCAGTTCCAAAAAAATCCAAACTTTTTTCTTTTTTTTTAATTTCAAAAATCCATAGCTGTTTACAAAAAATTTCAAAACCCTTAGCTATGTACAGAAAATTACATTATTTTGAAAAAGAATATAAAAAATTTATTTAAAAAAATTAATTTTTTTATTAATTTTTTAAAAAATTTCAAAAATTTAATTTCAAATATTAACTTTTTAGGAAAAAAAGTTCTAAAATACAAAGCTATTCCCAAAAATATTACATTTTTTACTCTGCCGCATAATTTGTACGAATGACCTTTTTTTTGAGAAAAAAAATATTTCAAGAAAAAATTTTTAAACAAATTTTTCCAATTTTTTTTCGTACTGACCAAAAAAATATCTTGTAAACACCAAAAATTACAGCCCCTCCAGCCCCCCCCTGTGAACGCCCCTAAGGACTGACGGTCTTAAGAACGTATCTCAAGGACATATAGGACTGGTCTTAAGACGGAACTGCACTGGACTAAATAAATAAGGCCTTTGTATCAGTCCTCAAACTTATAAAGCTTGGTCTTTTTTTTAATGTTCCTTTAAATGGCCAGATGGAGTTACGCTGATTTACTATAAATAAACATTATAGTATTACATCGTCTCCATCTGACCTAGAAATCTTCTTTCAAGTCCATATAGATTAAGTATATATCCCTCTGTAGGAACAACCGGTGTGCAAACCTACCCACATTGAGTTCAAGAGAAAAAGTTTATCCCAAGTGCGTCGTCCATTGAGCTACGTCGATGTAGTTCTGTCCTTTATGACGTCACTCAATGGTATTTCTTCTTTTTTTTAATCAGTTCTAGTAATGACAGTCCGAAGGATCAACGGCTTTAAGGACCTGTCCCAAGGAATGATACTAGGGGGTCGTCAGGGTGGGGGATGGATGGGGAGCAGACTTCCAAAATGAAATGAATTAATTTTTGTCTTGTCAAAGAAAAATTTTCGATTTGGAAGAAAATATTTAATATGAAAGCAGGAAGGATCTCTTTTCTAAAAAAAAGTTATTTGATCAAATCCTGGGGCTAAGTAAAAAAGTTTATTTATTTTTAAAATTACCCCTACCTTCCAAAAAAAAACTAAAATATATAATCCTGTCACAAAACCGGTCCTAAGACTCTACTGGCCCGAATAAATAAGGACAGATACAACATAAAACAACCACTTTGTCTTTTGTCCAAAGTTTTGATCAGTGGCTGTCTTATTCTAGCTTGTTACATATTATTCCCTTTGTTTTTTCAGATATGTCAAAACCCTGGATGGTGACAGAGTTGAAATCCTAAACGAAGACTCCCTCTCCCTGGCAGTCCATTATTTAAAAGTGCCTAACTCTGTTCTCTTGGGAAACTTTGAGGAAGGAGAGAACATTCGTTTAGATGTGGAGTTTGAAATGTTTCCAAAACCGGAAGAAGGGGATGTTTTGTGGGAAATCAAGGAATCCAATGGGGATCGTCAAATGTTTCTACCTACTGAGCGATCAGACTACGGGCTTTATTCTGCTCATGTAATTACATAATCCATTATTTAGACGGTAGATTTTTAGAAGGAATACTTTTTGCATGGAATATGCACTCTTTTTTTTTTCTTCCTTTTTTTGACCAACTAAGTGCTATTTTATCCAATAAAATCCACGCAATTTTACTAATAAAGAAGAAAAAGTCAGATACACCCCTTTGGCCCCAGGGATGTAGAACACTTCTACTTCTACTGAATTATATTATCAGCAAGGTGGTGGGAGAGTCTACAGGGCGTTACCGCACTAACACGGAAATACTCTCAGACTTGATACGTCATGGCTATTTCATAAATGTTTTTATTTTTGATATATAAACGAAGTAATAAGTTATTCTATAATTATGCTCCGTTTCCAAAAGGGCATGAAAACGATTTCTTTTCTGATCCCTCGTCGTTTTTATATACATATTTATTGGCCATTTCATTATTTCTATGAAGAAATTTTGGCTATCATACACAAAAACAAATGTAAGCTACGCTTTTAATAAAATTTTACAAATCAATATTATAATACACAGTAGAGGTGGATTAGGTCTAGACCCGAGCCTGAAAGCTCGCCGTCCGAACCTCATTTTGCCAAGCCCTAAAACCTGTGCCCTGAACCATCCAGCCCGACATATATTTCTAATGTAAAATAATTCCCTTACAACTAATCCATGATGTCATTTTCTATTTCACACCCAATGAAAAATAAGCTGAAGTTGACGTTATTGATTATTTGTGAGTGTCACACTTCTCCGAGGTTACTCTCCGTCTTTTATGAGGACGCACGAAGGTTCAATCAGGTTTTAAGTGTAATTGAATCTAGTAGGAAAGGATGTTCACTACTCAGGACTTACGGACTGCTAAGGAACAGAAAATTCATTCTTCAGATTACCAATTCCAAAGAAAAAGTCAGCTAAAAAATACACCGAGTTTTCATCACTAATAATAATCTATCACTGAATACTAAACCAATGAACTAGATTTAAACAAGCAAACAGAGGCAAAAATATAAGGTCTGTTCAATTTCGTTGGAGGAGGTAACTACTTCTTCGATAAAGATTCAGTTTTTGATTAGGTTTAAAATATTCCTTCTCGTCTACCCTTAATATGAAATAAGGGCATTTTGTAACTTAAATTATAATGCCTACGTGACTATATTATTAACTAATAGATTACTATTTTTGCAATTATAACTTAATGTTAAGATCCCTTCCTATTATTTAATAATTATCATTATATTTATAGACCCTTCAAAATATGGGCAAGGATAGATTCAAGGCCTCTTTTGACATTGTGAGTGCGGATACAACTGAGAATAGGAAGGAATTTTATCTAGTTGTCGGAAAGAAGAGCGAAGAGGCTCAGGACTGGGGATAAGGAAGTAAGTAGTGTACTCTATTTAGACACTCTGAATTAGGGCATCAAATTAAAATTGACGGAGGATATGCTACTCCGTAAGTTATTGGTCATAGACGCTGCTGTTGCAAGCACATTTATTAATCATATTGTGTACTCATACCTCCCGCCAAGATGTTCTTGACTTCTCTATCAGTTATTGAAATAATATTGCTATTTCTCACTCATTTGCTTCCCATTTGATTAATCGTTTTTTGAATAAAAGTGTTGTTTTAGAGAATGAGTGCTTCATTACCAATTATCTGCAATTAAATAATTAGTAATCATTTTCACATGTGACTCCTTCATTTCACATCATTAATCACTCAGGATCTTTCAGGATTTCTATAGACTTTACTGTTGTTGAAAAGGCTTTAATATCCACTACGATAGTAATGCCGGACTCTATTCTACTAAATACTCTAATAAATGAAGAGAATAATAACAAGGATTCCCTACGAGTTGGCTCCACACATGGGGTAAACAGTTGGCCAACGGAGAGAACATCCGCCGACACCTACTCAGAGGATGAGATTAATGTAAGTCATTTAAAAGTATATGCAATTATCAATTAGAAGCATTTCATTCCTTTCTAGGAGTTAAGGATTGGGATCGTCAGTATAGTCATTGTAGCTATTCTCATTACCATCATTATATTCCTTGTTGCATACTGCTTATTCTGTCGAAAAAAAGGAATTTTCACGTGTACCCACAAAGTGAGCGTCCATGGGTTCTGGATTTTTAGAAAAGTCAAAAATATTTATTTATTTTTTCATTTTTGAATCTCGTGTTCAATTTGAACTTTTTTTTTTGCTAATTAATTAATTAGTATAGTCCATATTATACATATATACATGCACAAATAAATTTCTTTTATTTAATTTTTAGAAATCTTTGTACAAGTCGAGTTGTTTAAGACAATAGAAACTCATTCATTTTCTTATCTCAAGTGTTTTTTATTTTTAAAAGTTAATTATATCATTATCAATTGATGATGTTTCTTTTATTTGCAATTTCTTGCAAGCATCTCTTTTTCTCGAAAAAGAGATGCTTGTATCCCCCTTCTAATTCAAGAAAGCTTCATGCATGAAAAAAACAAACAGTTTTATCAACTTTATTTAAGGTACACAAGATTTAAATATTTATTTAAAGAAAAAATATTTTAATAGATGTTAATCATGAATTACAATTAATAATAATAATTATATGTATTATGGCTGTACCCAGAGTTATTAATTAATTATTATAGATGTATACTTATTTAATTACGAATAAATCTTTATAATATATTATAAGCATAATTATTTTACTACATAAATAGTTTTCTACTTTGTAATTGCAACAAGCAAATTGCTCCAAGTAGTGGCAGTTTTAGGGGAAATTTATTTAAAAAATAAGAGATGTTATAGATATTCTTGTTTCTTAAAAAACGTCTTTCAAAAATAGAGCAATAAGTTTTATAAAAATGAAAAAAAAGTCTATCAGTAGTCTCCCTCTGACATATCCATGAGTAACCATAGATAGTTACTACACTCAGGGTAGAGATGTGCCCATCTCCAGAAGGGTTTCTCAATCTGTTATAATTGGATATTGGTATAATAATAATATACCTATTTATTGGAATTTCGTTTTAATTAGGAGTTAAAGGATTAACTGATGACACTTTGTTGATTGTGAATGCTGACGTAATTAACGGTATTCTACATGTCGTTGAACTGTCAATGGGAGGTCGATTGTAAGAGTAAATATCTTGTAATCAATGCATGGACCACATGGGAAAAGATTTCATTTCTAAAGAGGCGATTCATTAAGGTATTGTTGTAAGGATATATTATGGGCTTAGAAGACCAATCGTGTCAAACTTTATGATTTCAACCATAAAGTATTGGACGAGGAATTTATTTGGTGTGTCGAGAAATTGCAAATCTCGAAAATTTTATCGTATGGAAAGTTGAATTAATTGCGCATCAGAATATAAGTAACTTGAGAATAGAGGAATTTTATTTAGTGAACCATTGGAAGTGGAAAGAAAGAAAAAGAAAGAAGGAACCATTATAATATGGTTTTCTACCTGCCTCTTTCCTTAGACGAGTTACTGTCATGACAGGAACAGAACATATTACATAGGTGGTTACAACTGTTGATATCATAAAATCTATTAAACTATAAAATAATGGTCATTAAACATCCCGTTAATGGTTCATATTACCACACGATAAAATCCGAGTCTGGACTTCCCAGAAGCAATTTAATACTCTACAACTGCTCCAAATGTAATATCCTTGGATTTCCAAGCCTGGGATCTCTACGAAATCACCTTCTAAATTGCTCCGAGAGGAATCTTATACTGACACAAGAAGAAGATCCTAATTATATACCGGAAAAAGAGAATATGAAAAAATGTGGGGAATGTGAATTCCAAACGGAAAAATGGATTCACTTGGAAATGCATCGACGATTCTCTCACACGTCTTGAGATTCATTAATCATTACTCATTTGTGAATCTTTACTCCGATTGATTCGGACATATTTTTCTTATGCGAGCCATGTACATTATCTGTCTTTGGCAAAGTAAGCCGTGGACGATTGGATGCTAAAGTCTCGTACTATGAAGAGTACTTTGAGAGGTGAATCATGACATAAATCATCATACCATCGATAGATAATTACTAACTGATATAACAGACTCCGTGCCCCATTCTTGAAAGTGGGGTCAATATTTATTTATCTATTTTTGTACAGATATTTGATAATTGTGGCCCATCAGCCCAAAATTGAATCCTTTGAAAAATGAGCATTGTCAAACAATTATTTTTGATTAATCCTTTAAAGGCCTCGCAAATGTCACTTCAAGTACCAAAGAATCATCGTCACAATAAAAGAAATTTCTAAATTCTATGGTTGAAAGGAGGCAAAGTAAGTTTCATAGATCAAATGAAGCTATGGTTAAGACGCTTGAGCATCTCAACTCATCCCAGAATTTTAATTACAAAGCTGACCGAAATATGTCCATAAAATATTGTGCCGTTTATAATTATAAAGTGAAAAATAAGAAGGACATTTTCTCTTCTTTTCGTGATTTTTGGTCAAGATTGCTATATTGTGTAGAGGGAACACAATTCTGGACATTCTAAAAAAGTACCCCAGTTTGCATGACCCAGACATATAAGGAACAATAATGGCCCTAAAATTGTATCTATCCTAAAGTGTACTCAAACAATATTCAAATAATAATTATTATGATTGTAACATAAATATATATTGACAATCTCACTTTATGAGGTTAAAAATAAAGTGTTTATAGATATATTCTTATCATGACTTCTTGAATACTAAGTAGATGGGGTACAGGCTGTTATCTTATCTAGCGTCTATCGAAGGAAGTCTTCAAGTATATATATATATATATATATAAGCTCTGAAAGGCAGGAGGGGAAAAGTAAGAAGTAAGAGTACATGAAGGAAAGCGAAAATAATGAAAGAGAATCATCTTTCCCCAAAGTTTTATTTGATTTAAAGAATTATTCTTCTATCTCAAGTTTATATTAACTTTGAGTATTGATACTTGACAATAGTTTTTGAGTTTTCCCTGCTTTAAAATTGTTATGTAAGAGAGAGAGAGGGGTCATACTTAAGTCATAATAAGACAAAATAGACCAAGGGAGTACTTAACTCTATCTTTATGTACAGAAAAGGGTTTATTTGACTGTCTTTGACTACTTCTTGCAAAAACAAGAGGGGGGTGTGGAGGGCCGGAAAGAGAAAGAATGAATTGACTGTATGTAGATTTAACATTGTACTAGAGTACAATTCATGCTGAGACTTTTGATGAAAAGCGACTCCATGCGCAGAGCATGAATAGTTCCTCAATTTGTTGCGCCGGCCCGAGTAGAGATGCTTTCATTTTCAATGATATAAAATAAGCAGAATAAGGAATAGAGCAGCCGTGCTGCTACTCTTGAGTCTTGTCTACTGTACTATGTGTATTGTGTTCTAATTAATTCTCCTCCTCAAATGATCGGTGGTGCTCGTTCTAGTCTCTAGCTAGAAGATGTTTAGACGTCCCTTAAAGTTTCTATGGAGTGAGTCCTGTTGGCTCAAAAGGGGATTCTCCTCAACATTAACGGCTCCCTCCCAAAGCGAGGGAGTCAAGATTGAGATGAATCATGGACTCCCGTATGTGACTGTTCCCCTCCCATCACGCGATGAAGACTGTGTATTCGTTCTTCGACCCATTTCTCAAAACGTTGGGGATTTCTTAGCCATGCTCAAAGACGAGGATAAGGGAGTGGATCGTGCTGTTATACGAGCCTTGAGCTCTGGAGTGAGAATCTCTTCAACTTCTCCCGTTCAAACTCTTTTAAATCAAGACTTTTCCCTTCTAATCAACGACAAGGAGTATAAGGTTTGCCCTCCAAGGGTTTCGGATCAGCTCCTAACTGAAAATCCCCTCTCTGACTCTGATCTCGCTCTTTTTGGAGATGTTCGAGCCCGTATTTCCCAACTCTTTGGTGTTCTTCATGTGGGCGAATATCTTGCTCAACAAGAAGAAAAGAAATTAAAGGAGTTGGAAGAGCCCAAGCAGGAATTGGCGCTCCTTGAGCCAGAGTATACCATCCTCTCCAACAAGGCAAATAAATTAACAGAGCGCTATCTCTACTATTTCCTATTTCTGCCAGCATTTCAATTCGGATTCCTGGCAAGGCTCACTTGGTTTGAGTACTCCTGGGACATTATGGAGCCCGTCACATATTTCGTCACTGCCTTCAGTGGACTACTCTGTTTGAAATATTTCATTATGACTAAAAACGAATATCAAGTCCCATCCTTTGAAGAAAGAATTTACCTCATTCACTTTCACAAACAAGCGGCCAAAGTTGGATTTGACGTTAAACGATACCTTGACTTAACGTGTGCTATTGCTAAGAAGGAAAAAGATGTGGCCAAAATTAGAGAATTGAAGACCTTGGGCATCGCAGGCTCATTCTAAAGCATAAATATGTATTGATGATATTTTTTCCGTGGGGGTTTGACCCTCCTCTCTCTCTCTTGTTAACTTTTCTTCAATTAATTATCATCATCAATTATATACGTTTACATTGAAAAACTATGTATGTAACTTGTATATTTTCCTAGAATTAATTAATTCATTTTATCCAACAAATTTTAAAAAATTCGTTTTCTATTATTATATCAAATTTATATTACATTATTACAGTTACCAATATCAAAAAGTATTTTTATCCTGCTCTCAAGTTTTGATTATTTTTTTTCTATCACACATCATTATTTCTACTACTACTGCTAAGTAATATTGTTTTCCATTTTCTAGCTCATTTTTTTTTAAGGTCATTTAAACCAATGCTTGGGACATACTAGTAATAATTACTACAATTATGAAATTACTTAGAGTGAAGTTAAGCTCTATTCACTCAAAAGTACATAATATTTTTTTAAACGTTTTTTTGTCAAATTCTAAAGTGCTTTTTTAATAATAATAGTTAAAACTTTATTAGATGATTTTTTAAATTTCTTATCGAATGGAAAAAAATGAGTCAGACAACTATCTATTAATCATAATTAATTATTCATACTTGAAATATTTATACATGATATATATATATATATACAAATTTTAATAATAATAATTCATAATCTATTATATTATACACTTTGCTCAAACTAATATTTGTTGACGAATTAAAAAGAGAATTTCTTCTTTCTTCATTTTTCCTTGTTAATATTTTAACTCTTTTATTTATACAATATACAAAACTAATTGTAATAATATAATTACATGCGATTATTATATCATTACTCAGTGTATTAAATAATAAATCGATTTTCTTTTTTTTTTCATTTGCCCCTATGTCTTATTATTTTATGATGATATCATCCATATGGATGAAATGTGGTAAAATATTGGATGGGAATCACTTATGCAAATCTCTTTGTTTGTCCTAGGGGGCAGATGATTTTAATTATGAATTATAATATAGTTTAAATATATAATTAATGCATCATGGATGCGATATGAGAGTGTAACAACAAAGATTAATCCTTGTAAAGGCCGGATTTCCATAGTTTTACTATCATCCTTTATTTTTGAGACGTGACTCCGCAGACCCAAACACCCCTCTTGATTTGCCTGCAAAAGGCAGGAGAGGAGGAGAAGAAATAAGAATGTACGGCCCGAGACGTTAGACAACGTACCAGCTACGTAGGCGATGATAATAGAAGCTGAAAACAATAATATATTAACTTTTATAGTAAGTGTTCCTAGTTGTAGTACTACTTTGCAGTGCTTCTCCTTTTCTCGAAAGAAAAGAGGGAGCTACTCATTCCATCGCCGCCAGATAGAGATTCATTCTGGAAGTACTATGGACATTGATGAGAAGGGACTCGGGGATTCCAAAGGGGAAGGAAAAACACTTTTCTGCTATGAGTACCTTGCATTGTCTGCTCTAAATGCGGATCCAGTCCTTCGAAAAGAATTCCGAAAGTCCTTTGGCTCCCGCACCTCTCCAAAGGATGAGGGTCAGCCCTGGTTCATTGATGTCGTTCTCATGCGACAGAGCTCTTCATTTCGAGAACTGATTAAGAGGGGCTATTTAGATGAGGAAGGAATGCTGGAAGGAGTCTCTTCTTCTGGTGTTGGACTTCTCTCCTCCCCTCGGAGAGAGTCTCTTTTGAAGTCATATCTTTGTTTGTTTTCATTCACGGAATTTTATTTGGATGGTATCTTTAAGAATGGGCATGAGTCCTCACTTCTTCCTCGTGAATTGTTCAAATGTGCACCCAGTCTTCGTGTATTATCTCTTAAATCCAATTACTTAAAATATATTCCTCCAGACATTGGTCGTTTAACTCATTTAGAGCGACTGCATTTAACGAATAATAAACTAGAGAATTTTCAAATTCCATCCTCTCTTATATTTTGTCAAAACTTAAAGGATTTATTTGTGGATAATAATCTTTTGGATGCTCTACCCGGGTTTTTACTCTCAATGCCTTCTCTTCAAACTGTTCATCGTCATGGAAATCATAATTATTTTAAGGTGAGACTCCTTGTCATTGCAAACATAGATCTCTGGACCCTTCAAGTCTTGTTTTACTTTTCAGTCTACCTTCATGTGGTATCACACAGCCCTAAATGGTCGAATAACAATGGATATGCGCTATCACTTGTCTGAAGGTACTCAAACGGAGATGGATGAGGATGAAAATAGCTCCAACAATAAACCCAAGTCTTTACAATCATTGTGCGCCAAGAGAATAATCTCCTCGCGGAATATACGCTTCTTCCAATATCCATTACCAGAGTCATTAAAGGACTTCATTGCAGAATCTTATGATTTGTATAATATTTGTTATAACTGTCCTTCTGCACTCCCAAAGAGCAAATCCGGCTTTCGAGTATTCACTTTTAAGAATCCCTATTTAGGGAACACCTGCGTTCCCTTCCTACATTGGACTTGCTCCTATGATTGCGCCATTTCTATCGAAGGCCCTGCAAGAGTAGAGCAGCAAACCACTGCTTTAGAACAGGATAAACGCTATGAAGACTACATCCGTGAAGAAGAAGCTAATGCTATTCTCAGAACCTCTTCTTCATGCTCTGCCTTATTATCTCATAAGACCCCCCGCTCATCCATGTGGTCCCTTAATTCTCTAAGTGAACGACGGACCTCACCACCACTCTCCTCATCCCTTGCTTCGTCAACCTGTAATATCATTTGAAACTCATCAAGGATTGAATTTTTTTGTCTTTCTTTCTTTCTTGGTGCCATCGTCCAAAATAGAGTCCATATATTATCACTCCCTCCTTGTGTTGAGTATCCCCTCTTTAAAATTGAAGTGCAATCAATCAATCAATTAATGAATACTTGTGAAATTAGTCTCTTGTCATGAAAAATAAGTTAACAGAACAAAAATGTATTAGATTTACATATGATATGATGACCCTTTATGCTGTATACCAATGACTGAATTTAATTTGATTAATATTATTATTACTATTTATTTGATATATTTATTATATGAACACGTAGTTAATGATCTATATAGAAAGCGATAAAAGAAAAGAAAATTAGTGCTGTTTATACATTTCTAGAGAGATATAATATAATAGTTTAAAGTTTTGATTTATATGAAAGCCATCTTGATTTATTCATGCTAAATATAATCGTTTTTAGGAAACAATAGGTCCATTTTTGGTGGAGCAAGGGGCAAAGTATAACCATGCCGTATTGCCCGTTGGATCCTTCCCTATTGTGTGTATCATTGTTCGTGGATTTTGTGGTGTATGTAATAGGGTATTTTTATAGTGGTTTAATGTTAAATTAATTTGTAAATAAAGCCACAGAGAGTGGCGCTGTTTTACGACAAAATAACACAACTCCCTGAATGATCATGATCACATAGAGGAGACACCAGACCCCTAAGCAATCAAAACTCAGACTATAGAAATTCACACCACCTTGCGGAGATAATATATACTTTTTTAATTTGATCATTTACAATTGTCGGCATCGTTTGTCGCTAAGTTTTACTTTGCCCGTTGTTCCACCAAAAATCGACCTATTATGTTCATGAGGTCCCTACATAAGGCCGTATTTGAAATTATTCTGACTCCCCGTATATTGGGGTAATACCCTCATATCCTGTTTTTTATATTATGATAATCAATTATAATCTCTAAATATTGAGTTATACAAGAATTTTTGTAATTGTTGATGATTTTGCTCATATAATGGAAGTGTATAATTTTGCAAAAGATTAAGATTTGTTCTATAAGTATTTGATTTGATACAGCTAGACTTAAAACTTAAGGTTGTTAAACAAACTTGCGATTAAAAAAGTTTCTGAATAGATATTGGTTAGGTTCCGATTAATACATTTTATAGTATTGAAATGACAGGATTAAAAATCAAGTAAATACGAGATTAAGATGAAATTTTGCTGTTATTTTACGAGTATTTTGTCTCAGTCTGGTATACATCAATAAATATTTTACTTGCAGGAACACGATATCTTAAAGATAGTCATTGAAAAATTAAAAAGATTTGATTTATATTTAGTTAGTATATGTTAAAATTATTAACTAAAACGATCTACTATAAACTATTTATTTATAGTTATATAATAGGTAAATTTATATTGTAAAATCTCCTTGTATACAACATTTTTTGTTGTTTTCTGCCCAATTGGTGTAAATATGCTCAAACTTGCACCCCCTTTTAAGATTCTTGAAAGTGCAAAATATAATTGACCATGTGAAAATACAGGCTTTTGGTAAATATAAAGCAATTTATTCAAATGTTTGACCTTCTGATTTATTTATTGTCATTGCCATTGCAAACTAGCTGTGTTCCTTCTTCAACCATAAATATAATGAAGATTGAAGATACATCCTGAGACTAACTCGCTAATCTTCTTCCTAATTCCCTTTTTTAATTCGTATTTAACCTGGGGGATAATGAATTAGATCCCAGATTTAATATATTATTACTCTTTTTTTCCGATTGTACAATCAATAATTCGTTTTCTGTTTGTTTCTTTTTGTGCATCTTCGAATCGACAACCCATAGCTTAAAAAAACTTTGAGACACGGGGAATCGATCTTGCATGTTGAAAAAAAAAAATCAACATATCAGCGAATTATCAAACTTTCCTCCTCAAGGAATCTGGTCTGATCAGAATTAAACGTATCCTTACGAATGTAACTCAAAATTTCTCAACTTTTATGTTATGTTTAAAGTCTATTTCTGAAATAAATACGCTTTTATCCTTGCTCTTCAAAGTGGGACGTATATCATACGCACACACATAAATTATTTTAATACTATGTAGGATGATAAATAAAAGGTTTTGATTGTCCTAACCATACTATAAAACAAAGAAAAAATAGTTATAAGTGGACTTAAATTCTTAATTCATCTTATACTTCCTGTATACAATTATAATCTTTTAGCAATGGTAATAGATAAGTATCTAAGTTATTCACAAATTCTGGAATTAATTAATTTTAATCGAGGATTCAATTAATGTTTTTTAGGCGTTCTTAACACTATTGTGAAATATGTCGTATTTACTACTAGTCTTATTATATTTTATGTATGTATATTTATTTATGTCGGTTTATGCTTTTGTAGTTTGTCTATCGGCGTCTCAAATGTATGTAGTACACGTGTAAATTATAGAATAAAGATAGTTAGTATTAAGTAATACAAGACTACATACTATGTAACTGCATTTTTGTGCTCCGGCTAAAACTCCTTTGTAACATAGTCTTTTTCATCCAGCCCCAACGATGAATAAGAAAAAGTGAGATGGAAGGGAGTACGGAGATGTCTCGTTATTCCGAATAGAAGATGACGTCTTGTATGATAATAATCTATTCCTCTAAAGCAGGGATTCTCAACCTTTTTTTTTTGTGATGTACCACTTGTAGAATATTTATTTAACCCAAGTACCCCCTAACCAGTAGGAAGTATTTTTAGCTTCAGTGAGGGGGGTGGGGGGTTCCGGAGGATTATATTTTGGAAGGTACGCCCATTTGATAACCACTGCTCTAAAGTCTACATAATTGAATATATTTTTCTCTAATTAATATTTTAGATTATGTATTCAAAAGTATTAAATATAACATGATGACAATCATTACATTTGCTCACTAATATTTATAATATCTAGTAACAATGATTAAGGATAAGATATAGGTTATTAATAATAACTTATTATATATTGCATTTCAGTGCTAGGCAAGGTAGCTTAAAATAGTTCAAGTTACCTGGGTGTTAGGATTTGAAAGGAAGTAACGAAGGATTAAGAACAAGATAATTATTCAAAAATATATTATATCGTAATTAGTTATTGTGTGATGATCGGAAATTGGAATATCTGGAGCTCCTATATATATATATTTTTTAGAAAATAATTCCTTCATATTTCCCTTGAAAATATATTCTGTTTTGATCATATTAATTATAATTTTAAACTAATGAAAAAACGCTTCATTAACAGTTTGATTTGTTTCATTAGAAATAGTGGCGTTATTATTATTATTACCTACTAACTGATTATGAACTAATATATATTGGCTACATCTTTTGCTATGCCTATGAGTTATTTTATATTTATTGTAGTAGTATAGTAAAATAAGAGTGACCGTTTTTTAGTTATTTTTACAACAGCTGACAAGATAAACAAACTCGGACCAAGATAAGAAGTAATTGTCTTAAAATAATTAATCACTCGGGATCTTTTAAATAAATCAATACTAGATTTAAAAAAAATACATAATGGACATTATTATATAAGACATGAAATTAGGGTTTTTCCTCTGAAGGTTTTCTTGGATTCCAGTTCCGACTCTCCTAACTCTACAACCAACTCTGAGGGATTACTGGTAAATGCTTTTTGTTACTTCCTCATATTAATGTAATTAACAGAAATAATTTGTCAAACTTTCTCTCTTTAATAGTCACTTAATAATTCCTTTTGTATTATGCCAAAATATTTTTGTTAAATGGCGAATATTATACCAATGAAGCAAGTAGATAATAGGTTTTTTATGCTCATATTTACAATGAAAAGATTTGCAGATGATATGTTCAAATGGTGTTTTTTCTTACAATTAATGCCAAAAAAACACTCATGGTTCAGTATTATTTCTAAACAATAGCTACTGCATAATGTTTTTTTTTTAAATAAAGCTCAATATTTAATTATTAATTAAATATAATTATTATAACTTTTAAGTGTGTCAGGGATTTCCTTAGATGTACTATTTTATATTTAACCTTTCACTAATCTTAAAATAGCATATGAATTTCATTAATGTGGGAAATATAATCCTATTAATAGAATTTCCGTCGAACATGTGATTCATAATTAATATGTCAATACCAATATATATGAATAGATGAATTAATTGTTGGGGATTAAATGATTATTGATTACTTTTCGTCCATTCAGAAATGGCCGGAAGTAGTAGCAATAGCAAGACCACTCTTTCTCTCCCCACAAAAATTACATCCACTGGCTCCGCCACTGGAAATCCAAGGAACAAAACAGCACTTCAGCCAGGATGTTCTCTTATGGACTGGGTTTGTTATATTATTATACTTATACTATCAAAATTATTTTCCCCCCTCCAGGTTGCTCTTATGAACTCTGGCAAGGATTTAACTGGAACAGGAGGACGAATGATCAAAGTCACAAAGGAAGAATTGAAAAAGCATGGACCTGAAGACAAGGAACCTTGGATAGCACTACAAGGCCTTGTGTATAATATTAGTCATTATAAGAGATTTCATCCGGGTGGGGTGGATGAGCTACTACGAGGGGCCGGTAAGGATGCAACAAAGCTATTTAATGAAGTTCATCCTTGGGTTAGTTTTCAGTCAATGTTGTCAAAATGCCTCGTTGGAAAATTGGTGGAAAAAATATTGCCTCCCATCATTCCTCCCAAAAAACCCGGTAATTATAGAGTTCTAATCATAATTATTATGAATATATTTTAAGGATTGTTTAGGGCTTTATCATTTATTCAGAGAGGCGTTTACCTGCTACAAAGTCAATGTGGAGAGAGGCAAGATTTTTGTCATGTTACTCACTCTTTTGATGTCTTAGCACTGCGTGTTCTTAATATCTATGCAAATATTTTATTGCATCTCTTTATTATATGTACATATAAATTATAAATGATCCTTAAAAGCACTTTAACTCTTCATATTCCTTTTATTTTTTACAGTCCATACTCTTTTGCCTCCGCCCGTACCGCCTATTCCAACTCTTAAGTCGGATTTCTACCAAACGGATAATCATATAGTGATAAATATATATGTCAAGAGACAACATCTGAGTGAAGATCACGTAGTGATTGAAAAAATCAAGGATTCTTCCTTAAATGAAATTCGAATCCTAGTATTAAACTATGAGGATGATTTTATCGAAAGCATATACTCCTTTGGAGACTTTAAAGTTCAAAATAAGGATCTCAAAGTCAAGATTTCACCTCAAGGAAAGATAGAGATTTCTTTTCTGAAATATAAGTGTGAGAGGGCACCTAGTATCAAAATGATTAGTCTAGAACGGAAGCTTCGCTTTGAAGACTCTTTACTCCGATCATGGACTCTATTGAGCAAGGAAATAGTGACTCATGATGTGTTTGAATTTAAATTTAAGAAACCATCGCACTTGCTTCATTTTCAAGTATCTCTGGGACATCATGTTCCACTATCGCTGAATTCTATTGAGAAAATGTATACACCTATTAGTGGAGGTCATGATAATGATAGTTTGAGGTTTCTTATTAAAATATACGAGGATGGAGCTTTAACTCCATTGCTTCATTCCCTTAATTTAGGTAATGAAGTGACAAGAGTTTCCCAAACATAATGAAGTGGACCTTATAATAACTTTTTTATTCTCCAAATAGGTGATGAAATACAAATAGGAAATCCAAGAGGAAGTCTTCGAACACCGAATGTCGAAAAAAGAATAAGGCTCTTCGCTGGAGGAACGGGATTTACACCGATGACTCGCCTTATTGAGCATTATTTGAACTTAAATCAGGATGTTCATCTCTATTTTTTTAACAAAACGAGGAAAGATATCATTTATCGTCAAAAAATAGAGGAATGGATGAAAGGTAACCTGAGTGTGATACATATCTTAAGCAAAGACTCAGATGCCGAGCCACCATTTCTGCATGGACGTATTTCTAAAAACCTTCTAGGTAATCTTTTAGATGAGGAGGACATGGATAGAACTAGCGAGCAAATCTTTATTTGTGGACCCTCTTCCTTTACTCAAGAAACATTTAGGTAATATTTCACTGAGGGATTTTTTTGTTTAATCTTAATTTCATTTTTCCATTACTTGCAGGTTACTTACAGAACATTTTGTTTATTCCTCACGCAACGTGTTTAAATTTGGTAGTTAAATTACATTCAGAAATCAATGTATTCCTGATACATAATTATATACAAACATACATACCAACTAGGCAATGCAATGGTTGGAGTCACATAAATACAAACGATTGATGTTAATTTGCTTATCTTTATCTATTATCATCATTTTGAATAAAAAAAAGGCAGTTACAATTGCGTCCGTTAATGGATGAGAATGGGATCAGCAGAATCTCGTACTAAAAGGAGACATCGTGGAACCTAACACACCTTGCTGCTGTGTAGTTTGGGATGATGGAGGAAATACGCTAAAGGTGGTATTATTAGTTTGTCCTATTTGCGGCGTGAGACTGTTTCCAATTCCGAATGAGGAAGTTGATCCCAGACCCATAGTTGGGGGTCCAGAGGGTGCGGAATTGGCATTGTTAATTGAGGACTGTTGCGGTTGAGCAGTTAAATTAGCTCTAACGGCTGAAAAAGGATCTCTATGTCCTAATATAAAAGGAGAGGGTCCCTCCATGGTCATGATGCGCTTGACAAGTTTAGGTTTAGAACTATCAAATAAATCTGTTGACACTCCATAGATTTGTCTGAAATGCAAAAAAGAAATGCACAATAAGTAAATGAAATTGAGTTATCGAAAGAGTGAATCTTTCTACCTGTGTAATTTAACATAGAGAGTCTTTTGTTCCTGAATACAGTCGTGTATGTGCTGATAACGACCAGCAAGACTTGTAAAAGCCTCATGTATTTTACGAATTGCCTTGGATAGATCTTCAGGGCTTAGAGCTGCGGAAGAGGCCGAGGCATGCAAATGTTGCTCAGTTTCATCAATTTGTTGTCTGTACTTGAGCATGTCATTTTCAAAATTAGAGACAAGGCGTGAGAAATATTCATAGGGAGCAACATTTTCGTACTGGAGTGCTCCTGGTGTATCTTTCGTACGCTGAGCAATCTCAGCATTACGAAGCTCTTGTGCTGCTTCTAACTTGAGCTTATCGAGAGCGGCTTTGTTTTTCTTTATACCTGAAGAGAGGATGGAGACGAGGCGGACAAGGGCTTCTGTTTCAGATTTGATTTTATCATGAATCCGGGAGGATATATGAGCTATATCTGAACTGATGTTTCTTTCCTCCTTTACTAATTTCTTGAATTCGTCCACAGTGGAAAGGATTTCATTGGGGATATGTGTTTCTTTCAGTGCCTTGATGTCATTTTTGTTAGACTCATTAGATCCACCACTAGAATATGAAATGCAATTAGTTTGTTTGTGTCTACTCTACTCAAGGATGAATGAATAACCTACCTCGATGAATTGGTTGTACCCCCAAGTCCTAGATTGACTACAGGCTGTTGTTGAGGAGCACCAAATGCGTTCTGTGGTAATTTAGCTCCTCCTAATCCTGTAGCTGCAGTGATACTCGGATTCCCGGCCCCAAATGAAAAGGGTTTAGTGCCAGCAGCAGGAGCACCAGCAAGGCCGATCGATGCAGTGGTCGTGGCACAAAACGGCTTATTGGGGGGTTGTCCACCAAACGCTAAGGAAGAGGTCGTGGTTGTGGCGCCCCCTAGAGTCCCACCACCAAACCCAAATCCCGTCGTCCCACCGAATCCCGCATTCGTTGTAGTTCCAAAGCTGGGAGCGGCGGAGGTTGTTTTAAAGGCGGTTGATGCTGCCCCAAATCCAGCTCCAAAGCTAGGAGCGGCACTTGTGGCTGTCGATGCAAATCCAAAAGCGGGAGCAGCACTCGTGTTGGCCCCAAATACAGGAGTCCCGCTTGATGCCGCCCCAAATGCAGGAGCTGCAGTTGCTCCTCCTGTAGCACCGAAACTCCCTCCAAAAGCCGGAGCTGCTCCAGCACTCGGTGCAGTAGATCCAAATCCAGCTCCAAACCCCTGAGAAGGAGCAGCACTTGTTGCAGTGGATCCAAAGGCAAAGCCTGTGGGCTTGGCGGCTGCACCCGTCGTGGAACCAAAGGAAAAGGCCATCTTTAATCCTAATAAATTACTTTTGAGGATCACCCCTTGACTCGTAGGTGAAATCGCACGTTACACTCCAATGCAAAGGCCGGGAAGAACCTTCAGATAAAATATTTTCATCAATCTAAGAAAATAGCTGAATATTATTATGTAATAACTCGTAAAATAGAAATTAAATTATTTCTATATAGCTAATATCTAGCCATATAATAAGTAAATCAAGGGCACCAACCACTCAATGGAAATTCAGTCAGGCTAAAAACGATATTGTACGGGGGAGGGGGATTCCTTTAGTCCACATGGACATCTTTTATTAATAAAACCATTCACTACCCATTCAGTTCATTACGGTACTCCCATGATTTTTAAATACATTTCTATCATTCAGAATCTATCAAAGTACTATTAAAACCCAGAGGGGTATGCTTTAAATCACGTAACTCCCCTATTTCAAACAATTATGACTACAGTTTCCCATATAATTGATGCACAATTATTAGAATAACAATTCATATTATAAATGTACACTTTAAAATAAATTATTATGTCTTTCTACGTATGATGTAAGTTTACTCTAAAAATAACTAGATTCGGAAAATACATACTATTACAGATCAATTCTATTAAGGAACACATTGTTTAATGTTGCTTCATTTGAGACAATAAGTTTCTATATTTTTTAGCAATTTGATAAATGGAAAATTGTCATTTGAACACCTTGATGAATTATATAATTAGTGATTAAATAGAGAAAAGTTGGATGAGAAGATATTATATATGATCCATTGTCCTACTTTGTCCTTTATAATGAGAATGGGCTATAGTCAATATAGATAGGCTATAGTAGAAGGAGCCGTCAAACGAAATATATATCTAGTTTTTGGTTCCATGTTACTTATAACTTATAATGTTACGCTAATTGTAACTTACTATTAGTGATTACTTATAATAATACTAATACTAATTACTCTGAAAAATATGAGTGAGAACTGGGAATTGCCAATGCTGAATAAGGATACATAAAGCAGAACCTCAGAAGTACTCCATTGAATGTCAAATCAATGGCATTAGAATTTATATTAAAGAATGTGGAAGATTAAAAGGACATTATTGGGATATCCGTAATGATAGTCCCTGGCTTTCGTGGGCGAACTCGATATGCCCTTCATTTCTATCGAGTTCTCCAAGGACTCCAATCCGGATTCCTCGTCATCATCTCTATTTTTGCAGCACTTCTCACAGTCGTCTCTCTGAGAAGTCTCACTCGAATATCGGATCCTCTCACTTCCCCTGGAGTATTGGATCATTTGTCCCTTTTGATGGGCGTTCATGAAAGAACGGCCGTTGTCGTGTGGGAACTGGGTAATTTTTGGGATTTTTTTTCTTGCAATAAATTGACAACTTTTTATTTGATTTGAATTAATTGAAAATGTAATTGTTCCTAGATGATTGGTGCTCCAATGTCTTTGTTTTCATTTACCAAAGTCAACCCTCTGACGGATCCTTTTATATTACGAAGGAACATCGTGAGACGCTCCTACCAAGTTTGCTAGGTGATGAGGAGCGTACTCCTCCCAACGGATCCCTACTCACATTAGAAGAAAAGATTGCAGAGCTAGCCTCTGCCTCGAAAAAACATCTTCCCATTCTTCATAGTCGGGGAATTGTTTTCTCAGACACTTCCCAACATACTCGCTTCCCCATTCTCATACGCCTCTCATCAAAAGCTTTCATTCATCCCAACAAAGAAGCCGTCCTTCTCTCATTAGACTCATTTCTTCGTAATGAATCCACTTTTGAGTATCGGGAAGAAACTTCCATGGGCCTCCTCGCAAATGAGGACAAAAGAGCGCTTCAATGGTTTGCCATTAATTTACTCCGTGGCACTTTTTTTCACTCAGATTTCTCCATCTCTCAAACAGTCCTTATATTAAATGTACGAGAGCATGATGCGGAATTAACCTTCGCCATTAACTCCAGTGTCATTAAATCATTCACTTCCTTCCCTCATGTTAATTATCGCACTTATAAGCTTCGTGCGTATGGACATTTAATACAGCTTCTTACCCTCAAGTTCCCAGGACTGGGGCTCTACTCTGGACGGCGAGGGATGTATGGCCTTAAGAAAGAACTAAAGGAGTCATTAAGAAGCCCTTGTATGAATCCTATTGTGAACGGTACATGGGAAATTGAGGGATCTCTTATTACAGTGAGGGGCCTTATTCCTCCTCAATATGAGATGGTGAAGGAGAAGGATGGACCCTTTGCGGGCAAAAAAGTAAATAAACCTGTGGCTAATATATCAAAGTGCAAATCCAAGGCTGTTGCCTATTTACAAAAGGTAATGCTACCCCAGCAACACAACCAAACTGAACAATTTAAGAAAGTATTCACGGCCCTTGGCCGAGTAAGACCCATATACCTAGAAGGACTCTTTTTAGAAAAGTTATTTGAGCAAGGACTCACTCTTCCCGTTCGTGGAGGAATCATTGGATGCAGACAAATAATGGAATCCCTCAAGTATTCCTGCAAGTCACCTAATACTGAGCAGCCATTTTCCTGTACGGACATGATTTATCTAATTACGATATTGCAGGAGTTACTAGGCCTGAAATCCCTTTCCTGCAGTTTATATTCTCCTAGAAACATATCGAAAGGTATGAATGGAGACTGGCCCTTTGCGGCGGCTTTTTATATATATCAAAATGGTCTGTGATAACGTTATTACATGTTTGACTTTACGCTTACAATAATTAATACTCCCCACATCTCCTTAATATGTCATTTAAGCTATTATTAACACCTTCTTCTGTATATTTTGTTTATAGTGTTGATATAGGAAAGAAACATGGATTGCTTTGATAATATGTATAAATGAGTCGTACTGTATTTTGAGAACCAAGATGTTTGTCAAACAAAATTTGATTTAAAATAAGAGGCATGAAATGCAGGATTCTATTTCATTAAAATATGTTGTTTTTTACATACTATACTAAGATTCAAGTGATCGAGACGACTAATGGGGAAAGAAATAAAGAGCTGGAGGAAAGCGTGTAGACTTAAGGAAGAATGTTGTTGAAGGATTCACTGCTTGCCATGACAGCAACCTGACTTTTTCTCTGGAGATTTGGATCCACAGGGCTTACTAAAGGGCTTGTTCAGCTCATGATTGCAGTTAGAGTACCCCATTCCGAACCCGGAGCCAATGCCAAATATCACTGGCCAGAGACGTCGTTTAAATAATAGAAGAGATGCGACGGCGCCTAGTTTGGTGATAATCATTCATGAGTATTCCAATAAAATAAAGAAATACTCACCAATCCCTAAGCCTCCTCCAATTTTGACGGCAGTGTCGGCGATGCAGCGATCCCATCTCTCTCCAAGAATTTCTTCAGACTTTACGGTCGCTGCCATTTTGTCGTATTATTTATGTACGTGTATTTGTTTTTATTTATCTAGAAACGAGTTGATAAAAAAAGTGATGCAAATTTAGCTATTTAATATAGCTATAAATAATGAGTAAATATAGTACCCCCCATTGAAACTTGTATAAGAAAGTTGTACAAGTTGTCATTTCTAGTCTTCAAATCCATTACTTAATTACAACATTGGTCATTCTAACTATTAACCTGGTTAATCATTTCATTTTGATCTATTAAAATATTCAAAAATGATTCAATTAATATATGGAATATTCAATTATTGTATTATCCCCATTCCAAGTACTGTGAATCCTTCACTTAAAATTACTCAGCTCATTTTCTGGTTGCAACTTGTACACAACATATTTAACAAACAAAATCAACCAGGCGTGCAGTTTATTTTACTGACCATCCCAAACATGTCTATGGAATCAATTTACCGGACTGTTTGAAATATTTCTGCATTAATATAATTTGCTACATTAGGATGATTGATTTTTAAATATATTAATGATTAATTATGATCATTTTTAAATACATCTCTTTTCTAATGGGCCTTGTTTGACTCTCCATAAACTGATGATTGAATTAATAATGGTTTAGATGACATTAAAGTACCCATAAATTGTTGAGACTGGGAATTCGGACACCTTCTACCTCTAGCTCTCATTTTTTTTATTTCTATGAAAAGTCCTTTGATATCCAAAAAGTTTGAACAAGATTACAAACTTGTTGGACTGATGAGTAATCCTGATAAATTTGCCTCTCAGTAGAGTCAAGTCCATCCAACATCCTTTTGAGTTCCTGTTACTTTAGTAAAGTTAATTTTTTTGGTAAACGGACTAAATAGAAAATTATCATCATGAGCGAGAGTGAGACCTCTACAGATTTGCATGACATCCCAACGGAACTATCATTGCTCAAGTATGAAGTATTGCTTGACTTACAGTATCCAAAATGAATTGTTTAATATTGCAGGAACTGTTTTTTTGGGAAATTGGAAGGGATTCTCTGCTTCTTTTTGAAGAACAAGTTACTTCCGGAATACTTTCCATTTATTAAGTTGGTGGATGCCGAGCCCAAAATTGAGGATGTGATTTACTACAAAGTCAAGTACTTGGAAGGAAAAGAAGAATACTTGATGGTCCACGCCTCATTGGACTACTTTGCTCGTGACGGAGCCATAAAAATGAGTTGTCATGGCTTTCCAATCCTATTCAAACAGTTTCGAATTAAAGGGAAAATCCGCATAGCACTCATGCCTTTCAAGACGAATCCCATCTCCTTTGGCGGAATACAATTTTCTTTCATCGAAACTCCTTTAATTTCATATAGGTTGAATGTAACGGCTCTTCCTTTCAGGAGGCTCATCGATAATAAAATGATCAGTTTTATAAACTCCAAAATGGTATTTCCTGGTAGAGGTAAGGTTTTTGCATTCTTTTTGAACTTAAGCCTCTTTAATAACCTTGTCCTTATTTAGTTATTATTCCCATATCCTCTATGGACCCCATGAAGTATCGCTCTTTTATCCCAATTGGTTTGTTTGCTCTAAGACTTAAGCGATTAACTGTGGGAGAAGAACATGAGGTAGGACCCTGCTCTTCTTGTTTCGGAAGGCGCCAACCCCTTAGTTATCATACTCAAGTATCTCTAGGAACTTCTATGATTGAATTTGAGATGCCCAAGGATACGGACATTGAGGAAGAAAAGTGGTGTGAGTTTCTACTGGAGGTCTTTCAAGGCCATCAAGTGATGATTTCTCTCATTCCCTTTGGAGGAAAGGCTATTAAAAAAACAAATTCTAAAGAATTGTTGGGTCATTTGTCATTTGATGTGATGAAAGAGCTTGGAGGGGAAGAGAATCGTTTCAAGAAACTTGAAGCCACCAAAAAACTTGAGCTGATTGAAGAAGGCGTTTTAAGTTTACTCTCTATAGATATGATCTGGCTTCCAACTGAGGGAGCTCCTGGGGAGGACACTGCGTATTCTGGCCCTACCGTTGCCTTATTCTGCATTTATATTTATTCGTGCAACAATCTCGTGGAGTCTGAAGGAGAGGATTCTGAGATTGAATCCTGTCCCGATACTTTTATTGAGCTTAGTAGTGGAGGTGAAGATGATTTCTTTTCGTGCATCTACAGAAGTCATGTTGTTCTCAATTCCCGACAACCTGAATTCAACTATGAAATCATCATCAAATGTAATAGGGATTGGATGACGAAAAACATTTCCCTTACAGTTTGCAAAGACTCTCCTGACGGTAACTTAATACAAATCCATTTATTACATGATGAACAATTTACACTTTTATTTTAGGGAAGTACATTTATGGTGGGATTAATTTGTGTTTGGCAGACATAGAGAAAGCTCCAATCGTTCGTGATGTCCGCTCTATCAATTCTAAAGTACCATACAGTACAATGACCTTATCTGCTAGTATCAAAAAACTTATTCATTGATATCAATCTAGTATTTTAGAGATTTATTTTATATTTTAAAAGTTTTTATTTATCTTTTAATGTCATGATCACTTATGAATATATATACAATTAATTAATGAACTATCTACTTTTTAAAATGAGGATTTTATTATAATTATGGATAGAATATTAGCATTCGTTTTGCAAGATGACGTCATGTTTAATAGTGTACAAGCCTCCTTCCGCCTCTCTCCTCTTTGTCTAATAATTGTTCAATTCCCCCTTGAATGCCTCGCGTGCTGTGAGGCATTTTATTCGCAGGGTTTCCTGGCTTTATCACTATCATGTTCTAATACTGCATACGCTCTTCATCTTTTAGATATTAATGCCTATGGGCTATGCAGTCTCATAGTTTCTCTACATACTAAAGAGTAGAGAGTGAGAGTAGGGAGTTAAAAAGGGGAGGTGGACGATTCCTCTTCCAAGTTTCAAATTTGAAGTTACTGTTGATTTGTTTAAGTATCAAATAGTTATTATCAGAATGATGGGCTGATGAAAGTGCTCTGCTCCCTTCCTACCTCCTAAATACGGAATACCTACACGCCTACCACTACATACCCTTGATTCTACAATGCCTGTTCCCAAAGGCACAACCTCCAACATCTCTTGCCTCACGTCATCGACTCCCGGAGATGTCTGCACTAAATTTGGAGTGGAGCTCGGAGTCCCTGGCTATGAGGGCGCGGCTCCTCATTTCCTGGTTCTCTCTCGAGAAAAGAAATTGATTGTAGCCATCGAGAAGCTCATGGAGACATGGGGCCTTCCTGAAAGCTCCTCATCCTACGCACTCCAGTTCGAAAATGGGTTCTTTGTTACAGAGGGGAATCGAGTCTCTGGCGTAGAGAATGGCTCTGTCCTAAGACTTACTCACTCTCCGGCTCTTGTTGTCTCACAAGTTATTGCTCTGCTTGAAGAGAATCGAGGTTATTCGCGTCTTGAAGAGCTGGCTCCAGATCCTACTTTTATCTACGAGTTACTCAAGGTGAAAGGGGAGGCTCATCTTTTTCGCCTGATCCTTGAGGACAAAACGGAGTCCAGCTCTCTTCCCTCTCTTCTTAATTCTCTCTTTATCATCATGACTAAGGATCGCTCCTGGTGGGAAAACAATGTGGAAACTCTATTCAGTCGGGATATTCTCCTCAAAATTCATTCGCACCTCATAACATCCACTCATGAGCCACTCCTTATCCCTTCCTTTAAAATACTTATCACTCTCATACCCCTTCATTATTCATTATCATTCGAAATCATATCCATACCAGATGTACTCCGCTATCTCAAAACAGACCATACACCCATACAAAGGCTATCCATAGCGATGATTAATGCTCTCTTTAAGAATGGGTCTGCCGCGGATCGCCGTACCATTAAAAAGGAAATGGAGAATCAGAAGGCACGACAACTGATCGTGGATCATATCATAAACAACCCAAGCAAGCATACCAAAGAAATGAATCATGAGCTCTATCTTCTTCAAACACTCCTACTCAATCAATTAAAAGAACGGATGCTCACTCCCGTTGCCTCCCAAGACCAGTCTGCATTAGAGAAAATAAAAGAACTTCGAAAAAGAGCTTTCAACACTCAGAGCTTGGATACTCCTAATACTCAACCAAGAACTCATCGCTATAATCTGGATTATAAAAAATTAGGTTTCAAAAATGACGTGGATCCCACTCAAGATTTTAGAGAAACTCCTCCTGGGACACTGGCGTTGGATTTGATGTACTCATTTTGTAATCATCATGTCGATCAGTATCGAAAACTCATCCTTGAAAATTCCTGCAGAGGAGATGAACATGACTGTCCATTTGCATCTGCTTCGATTGAGTTAGTCAAGCTCATTGTGGGGATAGTGCGAATTGGGGAGGAACCCCTCTTAGATCAGGATCGATACTACCCCATGTTTTTTACCCATGACAATCCTCTGGAAGAGTTTTTTTCAATTTGTATTTTGCATTTAAACAAAACATGGCAGGAGATGCGTGCCACAACAGAAGATTTTTCAAAGGTGATGGATGTGACAAGGGAACAAATCAATATATCATTGGCTAATGTTCCCTCAACCTTAGAAGAGTTTAAACGACGATTGAAGTCCTATGGTGAGGTTCAGAAGGCCTGGGCGGAGGAAGCGAAGTTGAGAGGAGAACGTGAGGGCAAAGCTGTGGATGAGCTAAAGAAAATCATTCTTCCAGATATACATGACTTAGTCCGAAGACAAAGGCTCAACTATATATGTGAGGGAACTCAATTCCCAAAATACAAGGAAAAGAGCGGTCGATATGTGTATGTGAAGCTGAGCCCTAATCATAAAACGTTATGCTATGGAGACTGGAATGAGGACGGCTCCACTCCACCCATAGAAAAACTAGAATCTAAAATACAAGTCAGTGAACTGAAAGATCTTATCTTCGCTTCCTCCTCTCAATTCTCCAATAGTAACAACTCCACATCGTCCCTATCTTCAGCTACATCCCGTAGCAAAAATCGAGACTCACTCGAGCAACTCTCATTTAGTATTTATACGGAGAATGGGAAATCCTTAGATCTCGTCGCTCCCTCACAGATGAGCTTTGACTACTGGACAGATGCAATCAATGCTCTTCTTGGTAGACCTCTTACTAGTGCCGAAGCCAGAAGAGATACCGATAAAATACTTTCCATGGAGATCAAATTGAAGCTACTTGATATAGAGGGATTGGTCATACCCGAAGAAGAACCGGAAATTCCTCCATCTCCGACTGACTATGACTTCGAATTTCAAGCCTGAATCCAAATAATATTATTCTAATCAATGCCAAAAAAGAATAACAAAAAGAAAATAAGCTTTAAATCATTGATACTAAATTATAAATATTTGATTTTTCTATTTGCAAATGTAATAAATTAGTAATTAATTAATTATATCCTAGTTCTTGTATCAAAAGATTGTTATTTCATACATTATATTGACTTCTGTATGATAATCCATCTTTGGCAAAGTGAAAAAAAAAAATAATTACCGGTCCATGTTACCTTAGTATATAAAATTTTATACTAGAACTTTCTTTTCTTCTAATATTGAGAACATATTTTTAATTATTATTATTAAGTAGCTTTAAGTTCATTATAAAGAGAGTAATGAGTTGAGGAACACTCACTCCCATTGAAAAGGAATGTTTATGATCAGGTGTGGTACTAGCAAATTTTCTTCCAAATGGCGTGAAATCTCGATTTATCATCGAATAAGGATCTAACTAGGATAACTTGACATATCCCTGAGACTATCATTATGGAAAGGTGCACTAGAGACCAAAAGTTGACATTTTCAAAATTATGTTCAGCCACAGAGCGATCCCTATATTCAGAGGCTTTTATGAGATCTTGAAACTGGCGAGATCGAGTCATATGTTCCTTCATGATCTTGAGAGCCTTATCGATTTTACTGACCTAGAGAGCAAGGGAAAAGATAAGATTTAGAGCTTTCGGCTTGAAACAAAGTGTAAATAAAAAATAGGTCATACTTGGATATCCTCCTCTTCCATATTCTTAAGGAGACTATTATCCTCTGGCACTTCCTCCCCGTCCTCCTCATCCTCATCTTCACCATCAATAATAAGCTCGAAAAATACAATTTTATTAGCAAATCGGGAGTAAGCGTTATCAAAGCAGATTTTATAGTCTCCCGATAAATCCACCGAGGTTCGATGAGCATTGTCTGACTTTTTAAAGTCCGATACAAGAATCATTCCATTATTAGGACGGTATATTCTGAAATTAATATCAAGCTCGTTACGAGATCCCCCATCCACGACTTGATAGTCAATTTCTATTATTTCTCCTGCGTTAACTTGTTCGTAGAAGCACTCCTCCTTACCAGCTCCTATCTCCACAGTCCATTCACTCTCACGGTCCTTTTCTCCCGTAACAGTGCTCACGAGAATGGTGAGGAGTAAGGACCAGGTGACAGTCGTAGTAAACATGATGTTCTTGACGGTTGATCGAGGTTAGCAGCTTCTGCTGTTGTTGTTTATAGCTCGACCCCCAAGATTTATTTATTATATAATTATTCAGAGAGCTTCTTCATCGACCCACAATCTTTATGCTTGGGTAGGCGTTGTGCAGCTTCTGAGCAAAGTTGTAGGCTATTTACATTAACATAGTCTGTGTTGAGTATTGAACTACTATATAAAAACAAACAGTGTTGTATTCTATCAATCTGAGTTGTAACTTGTAACTTAAGTTGTACTACAAGGAAGGGGCTAGGGAATTTTTTATACTCCACGCAAAAGACGTAGGAGACAGCAAAAAGGAAGGCCGATGAGAGAAGGAGTCAAATGTCTTTTTTCAAATGCCTATCAGTAATCATAATATGATATTATATCCATAGGATGAAAAGTGCCTTATCCAAGAAGACAGATATCCCTCATTTTATTAAAGAAACACTACAGATTGAGATAAAATAAATATAATATGAAAACTTCTAGAGAGAATGTCAATACCATTGATAGATATGATTATATGAATTATACATAGATTTCTCCCTTTTTTAAAAGCATAACTCAAACTTAATTTCATGAATACAAAATCATATCATTTATTCATTATAATAATTAATATAAGTATATAACAAATATATATTATTTTGAAGAGAACTACAAATAGTATAATGAATTAATCAACCTTAGATATTTATTCAATTATAGGTGACTTAAAACAATACTAAAATCAGTCTATATTATACAATAATTACAAAATGATACACATTTTATAATGACTCATTCCAGTTGTTTGGCCACTGCTGGTCGAGGAAGAGGTGAAGGATTTGTTTGTAATGCATTGGAAATGGTAGATATTTGAGTAGTTGTGGATGAGTCATGAACAACCTCCTCGGAGCAGGAAGTTTGTACGACTCCACTTAAAATCAAATCTTTCTCATTTTTTGTCCTTTCCTTGCAAAGAGGAACGAAGAAACAGAGGGAAAGAGCCATGAAAATATGCCATGCACTATGGACATAGGCGTACGTTTCTGAGGTTTCAATTAATACGAATAGAGCAAGAGCAAAGAGTGTACAGGAAATTCCTGGGATCATGAAGTATAGACAACGAGTGTTTGGCTTAACGATTCTTCCACGTGATTTACCTTTTATCCCATATGAAATAAGGAGAAGAAATAGTCCCAAGGGTATGGGTATGGCAAAAACTTGTGCTCCAGTCCGATTATATTGAACAAGCACTGCTATGAGTATAACTCCAATGGTATTTAAGAAACTGACTAGTTTATAATTAAATTTGGAAAGGGCAATAATTGTAATCCAAAAAGAGAGGGTCGCGGAGTAAAAGTCACAGAATTGGAGGACTTCGTTGTTGACATAGAGATTGTTACACAATGAGTCCATGGAGTGAGGCAAACTCTTTTCCTGAGCTTCCTCATCACACATATGATAAAAAGTTGAGAAAAGCATAGTTGTAAAGTAGGCAAGGCTCTGAGTCCAAAGCTTGTAGTACATGGCAAAGAGTACGGCGGGGAGAAAGGCTAAATTACTCATGGTTAAAAGTAGGGTTGTTATGACCTGTTGAAATTTAGAGAATGCATAAGTGGCATCATCGCAGGTCCATCCCCTATATCCGGAGAAACATTTACAGGCCGAATAATGTGAAAGTCCATCGTTGGATAGATAGCAAAGGCCGTTTGGCCCACAAAGGTCCTCTGATTTCTCATTCAATCTATATCCACAAGGCTGAAGTCGCACATCAAGAGACACCATTAAAGATATACCTGAGCTCATTTCCTCGCTTGGACTTAGAATTTGAGAGCCCAGAAACCAGGCTCCATACTCAGGGAAAGGAATATACAAATTACCAAGGGTGTCGTTTACATTCAAAATGGTTTTTTCATCCTCATGACAGCTCATCATTCCATCTGTCGAAATCATGGGCTCCCGATTATGTGAAAGACAAATAAGGACAGAATATTCTTTTTTATATGAGAGTCTATTAATATCTACTTCAAGATGAATGACAAGAGTTGCTCCCAAGTCCATGAACTGATTTATATCAAATCGAGTAAAAATAGGCTCAGTATTTCTCACAGTAATCCAATTTGTGTACCATCTTCTGCCTTGAAGAAGGAAAACCGTATAAAATTCCCTTCCTTCATCTATCCGCGTTAATTCAAATCGAGACACACAGTTCTGCTTATCAGGAGAATCCAGAACTAATGCTGCACTCGGAAGAAAATGATCATTTGGATCATTTTCAGGGAAATGAAAAATTTGAAAGCCAGCCTCTGGTTCTCGAAACCCTGAGGTTTTATTAGCATTCCAAACAAGACCTTTTTCTTCTAGAAACCAATTCCTTTGTGTTTCGCCATAAAGCCCTGGCTCACCACAATTTCCATACTCGATTTTTAAATCTATAGAAATCTTTCCGTTGGAAATAAGTAAAATATAATAATACGCATTAGATTTAAAAGGCCGGGATTCGTTTAACTCTACAACATCCTGAGTTGATATGTTTAAAGCAAATTGTTGGTCTATATTTTGATCATAGCTAAATGGTATAGCTCTTGCTCTTAGAGCTGCCAGTTCCACACATGATTCTTCCTTAAACCATGGTCGTGAAATATCTTTGACAAGAGACTTACAGTTGGATAGGATTATTTTGAAATGAGGCACTGAATCTGGAACAAGTATTTTGAAATAAGAGTAGCGACTAGAGGTTTTGAGTGTCTGATCTCCCAGAAACACAGATTGAATATTATCCGCTTTATTCCAAATTCCAATGGATCCTACACTGTAACGACATTCCCCTTTTAATAAAGATAATTTCCCCTCAGTCGGAGTGTCTGGAGAAATATAGGATACAGTAAACCAGGGTCCAGGTAGGGGATTGAACACCGGATACAAACTATTGGAATGAGACTCATAGGCAGAAGGGATTCTTATACAATCCAATTCAGATCTCTTTATATAATAGTCTTTTGCAAAAGTTCCGTTATCAGGATTAATAACAGGATAGCTACCGTGTTGAATGCAGGTTATTATCCAAATACTGGGACAGTCTGGCCTGTTTTGAAAAGCAGCAAACTCGAATGTTGCCTTGGATAACTCAGAAGGGAGATTGTAATGGAATAAGGCAACATCCTTGTATGTTGAGAAACGGTGCACAATGCCTTCATTGCTCACATCTGGTAGGATACCTCTGGCATACACACTTTCTCCACCGAACAAAGAAATGCTCAACAAGATTAGACAAAGCTGGGTCATAGCATTCTTGAAACTACAATGAAAAATAAAACGACACTGTTAAATACTATGGTGCTCATTTTTTTCCTTTATTTTTAAAGTCTCAAGGTATAGAATCTCAAAAATGATATTGACATTGTACTTTGTAGAACTAAAATGTACTGGTAGAGGGAACGTACGTACTTGCGCTCCTTGATATATAACTGGTGGTATTATGACTGTATGACTGAGTAGGGTAGAGTAGAAACGTTCTACTCTATGTAGAATATACTGTCTACAAGTTACAATAACTCAAGATGACCTTCTAAAAAATTTTCAAATATATATTTATAAAGAACTTTAGTACTATGCTTCACACTCAACGATGATTGTTATAAAATATTATGTACGTATCATGAATACCGAATACGTATGAACTGATATTAATTATCTATAATATAGTAGATAATATGACGAACATATTAACTATTATTTTTGATATATTATGTCATTACTTAGAGCCTTTATCAATTGATTAAATTACATAGAGATAAAAAAAATACAGATTTGCTTATTGTTGAGCTTAAAAAGCAAGAGTTCTACACACTACAGCTCGACATGCGTCTTATCTGACTAGTATCATTGAGGTTGGAGTACAATTTGAATTTTATTTATATTCGAGTGATCAACTGTCCTCTTTTACGCGGACTTTTGACATACTATTTGCAAACTTTTTATGAGGCCATAAAATCTCGAGTTTTCTGTGAGAAAAAAAAAGTCGACAGTCGACTAAAAATATAAGTAAAATTAAGAATGGAGAAAGATCAAAAAATGTATTTTTAAAACTAAATCTAGATTTATAATATTTTATCATAAAATTTTTGTTAATTTCAAAATATTAACACGCCCACAGTTAAGTATCCTTAATCCAATATTAATCGATTCACCTCTTAATACAAGGATCAATCATTTTCTTTTCCTTCTACATATTGCTGACATTATCTTTTTTCAACATTTTGCAGGAGTGTCCGGAACTTTTTATGAATTTAGGATAAATAACTAATGTTGAATGGTTAAATGGACTTTAAATGAAAATAAAATAGATTAATATTTGATAATTTCAAAATATCAATCTCCGATCGCCTAATAATTGCGTTCCATTATAATACCAAATAGTATAATAGCCTCTTTTTAGAAATCTAAATATGATTACCCTAATTTATATACTGTTAAATAATTCAGATCTATGCATCTTGATTCATGTCAATCCACCACTGTCATGTTTAAATTAGGATCTGATGAGGGGATCAAATAAAAATTAAGTGACATAAATATTTGTTTATATTTTATTTCTCTAGCTAACTCCTACTTCACAATACAAGTCCAAACAATGAATATACGTAGGATTGAATAATTATGGATACAATTCGTCGATACGTTCGTATGCTTGCCACATAATTGATAATTAATTCACATAATTACATAGATGAAATTCTACTCGCCGATTTAAGAATATGTATATATAAAATACAGTTTGTGTGTCATTTATGGATGCCCACACCGTTGGACCTAGGAGGATAAAAAATGAGATGAATAATTTAAATATCGATTGATATATTAACAGTGTAATAATTATTGACTATTTTAATAGAAATTTTCCATTCTTATTCTGTAACGCATTACAAAATTAATTATATGACTAAAGGGAGTTTTCACATCTATCGTACGTGTAGACGTAAACAGCATATATGAAAATGGACAATATATTTCTTAGAACTTTTTAAGTTACTTATAATCTTCGAACCTCAACAATTATCACTTACAAAATGAAGAGGTTTTTTTTTGGGTTGTTTTTTTGGAGAAGAGACAATGTCTTAAAAAAATCAAATTCTAGAAGTATGTATTTTTTTTTCTTTTCCAAACGAAACAAAATAAAATCACAAAACCTTTTCTTTTTTGAGAAGAAAAGTTGTTGAGGTTTGAGAGTTATTTTGTGTAAAGTCTATACACATGCCTATTTTTACTAAACACTTTGTTCAAGTGTACACGTTGGATATTAATTCTGATTTACTTACAACATCGGTCATTTTAATTATGAATTATTCATTGATGCTATTATTTCATTTTTGTCTATTCAAAATGAATCATCATATATATTGATCACTCCACTATAATAATTAATTATTTAATGACGTGGATGAATTCCTCTTTGTTTATATATGACGTCATAATGACTTGTATGCCCGCAATCTGCTGCTGAATTTGGTGCAGTGATGTTGTCTGTTGACATTATTTTATTACATCAATGAAACGTCAAGTAGGAATCAAATACCTTTTTGATTTTTCGTAGAGGCGTTTATTTCTATGCAATCAATTACTGAAGCACTCGCTCCTAATAATAGAACGCCTTTATTAGTACCATTCGTATCCATCAATAATAATCATGGGAGACCATTCACCCCTTTCGGCACAATGTGTCAAGGCTCTTACGGACAAAATGAACGAGAAAAAGAGAGCCGCGGCAGTGGAAATTGAAAAAATGGCTCGGGAATTTGTGGAAAATGGAAATAAAACGGTTCCATTGAATAGATTAATCAAAGTGCTCGCCGAGGATTTCGTTAAAACCAATTTGCCCCATTATCGTAAGGGAGGTCTCATTGGTCTAGCTGCAGTGGCCGTGGGACTCGGACCTGATGTAAGTATTCTAAATGTGGAGAGTGTCCACAAAGAAATCTACAACAAAATCATCCCCAATTTTCTTTTTACATTTTTAAATTTTTATTAATTATTCATGGACATGTTTCGGTCAATTACACAGGTCAACAAAATTCTCAATTTCTCATCACAACTTTCATAGCATTTTTCTAAATGCATTTTTTGGGCTGATTTCAAATTGGATTTTTTATTTTTTTTGAAGCACATAGAGCTTTCGAAATAGAGTGGTTTGAAATTTTTATCAATTTTTTGAGATTGTTATATGACATAATCAAACTTAATGCAAATAATCTAATTTTGGGAGCACAAAAAAACAATATACATAAAAGTGATATATGTGAATGTGTTTTTCTTTTGTATATTTTGGTTGGATTCTCACAATACAGTATCCAACAGTGATCTGCCATTCATTCCAAAATCCAAAACCAAGTTTTTGGTTAAGAAATCTAATTGGGAATGCAGGGAGTGCATTTTCAACGACATTCAAGTTCTTTGTATGTATCAAATAAGTTCTTGACTCCATCTTTATATGCATTTTGAAATTCAGTGTCATTCAAAACCTCCCTCATTTATGGTCCGACAAAAATTCCCTCCTTCAATTTTGCTGCACGAATTTTCAAAAAATTTATGGAAGGGGTATTTGGAACCTTTCATAATTGACTTCACCCATTGCTCTTACAAAATTCTCCACATTAAACTTGGTTTAATGTGGAGAGGTGCTTGAAAGATTTCTTGGAGATCCACTAAAGGGATAAACTGGACACTGCTTATCCCTGTGATATATGATAAACTAAGATGCTAGTTACATCTGGTGTAATGTTCAATAGTGCAAGACTGTCCCAGAGATATAGGAAACAATAAAATTTTGTTAATCCTGATTGCATAATCATAAGCATTCCTATTGAGATATCCACATATTTTCCATTGATAACTGTCATATTTAATTGATTTTAGAAGTATTTCCATACTCTCCTATGTCTCTTTTAAATGGATAGAACGGATGTCATTTCATTACCATTATGCAGAAGGACAATATATTTTATATTATACTATATTTTAGAAAACAAGAAGATATGTGTACAAATTTTGAGGCTCGTAGATTTATTTTTTATTTAAAGGATATCATTTAAATATAAGGAGGTTTTATCAAAATTATTGATTTACCAGAAATAAATAAGCAAACTTCTAAAAATATGCAATATGCATAATTTTTTAACAAAAATTACGGGTGAATTATTTGTCGAAGAATCAAAATGTAGTACAGAATCAATTATTTTGAGAAAAGCCACAATAAATACCTTAAAAAAAAATACATTTTTTTTCTTTCATTCGCCTAGAATATAGGGAACTACATGGAGGTTCTCATCAATCCGAATCTAACCTGTCTATCAGATAATGATCCAAAAGTGAAGGCCACGGCTTGTGAATCTCTATACAACATCATTAAAATGGGACAAAAAGCAACCCTTCCTTATTTCGTTAAAATATTTCTTGCCATAATCCCTGCTGTGACAGACACTGATCCATATGTTCATAATGGAGGAGAACTATTGGATCGCACTCTCAAAGATATTGTGTTAAACTGCTCGGATTTTAATCTTGAAGAATTTATTCCCATTCTCAAAGAGCGTTTTTATGTAAAGGATTCATTTGCACGCATGTTTCTCCTTAGTTGGTTAAAACTCATCGAGGAGAAGTCTCTTCCAACGGCTACATCCCATATAGCCGAATTCATTGACGCTCTTTTCAATATCCTTTCAGACTCGAAATCTGACATTTATACTTTGTAAGTGGCACATTTACTTTTTAATCAACAGGAATTACTTGGATGTCACTCTCTTACAGATGTGAGAACATATTGAATCAATTTCTTGAGCGAATCAAGGCCAATCCCCAGCTTATCAATTATTCGGAAATTTATGATTTCCTCATGGTCCATTCCTGCTCTAACAATGAACGTCTTCAGATCGTAGCCGTTCATTGGATCCACGAATTTGTCAATTTATCAGGAGGTCGTGACACACTTCCTCGAATTGGAGTTATTCTCAAAACTGTTTTAAAGAATTTGTCTGTTGATCAAGATGCATTAGAGTCTAGGCGCTTCCTATCTTATTCCAAGTTTCGAGATATGTGCGACAAAGTCAATTTGGACTTGATGCACCTAACTCATGAACTTGGAGAAAATAAAGCTGGAGGCCTATCTTCTCAGGAGTTGATTTTAATCCTAAAGGAACTCATTGAGCTCATGAAAACTGGGAATGTTGAAACTCGATTGGCGTGTCTTCGTTGGGTATATCATCTCTTTGAAGTCTTTCCTCAAAATGTAAGATAGAATAAGCTAATTTTTGAAAATAATTTATACAGCATGTTTATTTTTAGATGTCAGATAATATTGATTACATTTTCCCCATTTAATCATTTTGATCAATGATCAATCCGACGATGTTGTTATTTTGACGCTTGAAGTCTTTTCCAAGATTTGTTGTATCTCCAAAGCTAATGGTGGTGCTCGATTTAAAGTCTTTGTTTCTAATCTATTGAAACTTTTTCGCGAGGATAAAAAGCTATTAGAGCTGAGAGGGTCGTTTATAATTAGGTAATTTGAAAATATTTAACTAACAAAATTGTTTTATTATTATCTAAATCTCTCTCCCTCATCATAACATGCAGGCAGTTGTGCCTCAAGCTTAATTCCGAGGATGTTTATCGATGCGTTTCTGAGCTCCTTGTATCTGAAAAAAATTTGCATTTTGCACGACTCATGGTAGAAAATCTTAGTACAATTTTGTTAACAACGCAAGAGTTATGCGAACTTCGAAATGCACTGAAGGATCTTAATTCTAAGGTAACTTAACTTGAAATCCATTTTAATGAGATTAGTCTTAAAACCTAGTATTTTAGGAAGCCTGTGAGATATTTTGTTGTCTTTATCGGACTTGGTGCCATAGTCCGGTAGCAACTCTGGCTCTGTGTCTTTTGTCTGGTTGCTATAAACATGTTGGAAGCCTTATTCAAATAATTAGTACGACAGATATCACCATAGAGATCCTTGTGGAATTGGATAAACTTGTGCAATTAATTGAATCTCCAATATTTACACGTGAGATTTGTTTTCTCCTCTATATAACTTCTTTCTTTTTTCGTATACTGATAATACTAGAGATTCCCAACCTTTTCATAAATGTAGAGCCTTAAAGCATTTTTAATAACCTGGGGCATATATAATATGCTCAAATAAATGTTCTATTTATTATTTATGTAACCTTGACGATGTATCGAGGAGCCCCGGTTGGGAACCACTTAACTATACCCATTATATGTACGCTATGATTTATCGTATGTATTTAGACATGAGAATGCAATTGTTGGATACGGAGAACAATTCAGATTTGATTCACGCATTTTATGGCCTCTTGATGCTTTTACCTCAGAGCAATGCGTTTAATATTCTAAAAACACGGTTGTCTTGTATTCCACCTGTATCTAATCATCAGGGATCTGTAAGGTAAGGCTTGAATAATATGAAAATAATTACATAATCATTTGTATGTCTCTTATTTTACAGACAATTCATTCAGTCCAAGCCATCAACACGAAAATATCTTGATGAAATTGACTTTGAGTCATTATCAACACATTACATAGATCTCCAGGAACAACATAAGAAACAGTACAAAGAGTCGAAGAAGCGAGAGCTATTAAATCAAGTCGTTGTAAAAAACACGAGAACATCTATCTCACCTGATTCTTCTAGGCTTTAATGATGGAAAAAACTAGATTTCGATTGTGATATTATTTTATTTTTTAAGATGTATTTTATGCTATTAGTTGGTTTGATTGAGTATTATCATAATATCATTGGCTTGTTCTATTTTTGCTAATTAATTATTATTTTTAAATAAATGAATACAGTTAGTGTAGTCGTGCTTTATTTTGTTTGTAGTCATTTGTTGCTATGATACCAAGTCAAGAGGGAAAAGAAACCTTTTAACATTAAACTATTATGATATAAAATATGACATCATCGGTGAACAACGACAAATTGAATGACTCCACAACAGAGTCTTCAATTCAATCAAAACTCATTGAGTCTGGGAAAAGGGAAGAACTAAGAAAGAAATTAGAAGATAGATTTGAAAATTCTGAATGGAAAGCAGATTTGCAAACTCAATGCCTTGAACTCATTGGAAAACATGCTGACTCAGAGGATTACACATTAGAGCGTTTGGTAAACGAAATGGTTCCTAGAGCCTTTCACGCCGTGCCTCATATTCTGAAACAGGAGCTCATCAAAGACATTCAAGTATTCTTGGAAAAGGAAGCTATGGACGACTAATTATTTCTTTTATTATATAATATTATAATTCGTAATATGTATTCCGTTTCATTATGTAATTACTCATGATATTAAGTATTTCTGTTTTTTGGATAACGAAATAACTTTTAATCAGATTTTATCAAATAAAAAGTTTCACGTCGAAAAAGTTGATTGGATAATATTAATCATTAATTAATTTTATGATTATGTTTTCTAAATATACATAAGCGTCGAACGGAGTTGGTAGCCTTTTTTTTCATAATATTTTTAGTGACCATGATCAGAAATTTTACTCAACACTTTAAAGTCTTACCTACAAATTATGAAATTTAAATCTTGATGTACTTTCATCATGGAGCCTTAATAATTAAGCACAAAAATTATTTTTCAACTATGAAAACTCCGGTTATGGGTTTGTTTCCCTACACTATAATTAATCAGGGGCGTTTGCAGGATTATATGTATATATATACATATATATTTTTTTTTTTTTTTTTTGGGGGGGCTCGTTTTTGGATTAAAAAAAAAAAAATCCAAATTTTTTGAAAAAAAAAGATATTAAATTTTAATTTTAGGAAAAAATTCAAAAATCGACAGCTATTCACAAAAAAATAAAATTTTCTGAAAAAAAATTTCAAATATTAAATTTTTTGGAAAAAAAAATTCAAAAATCCAAAGCTATTCACAAAAAGTTAAATGTTTTGGAAAAAAAATTCAATAATTAAATTTCATATATAATATTTTTTGGAAAATTTTTTCAAAAATCTAGAACTATTAAAAAAATTTAAATTTTTTATAAAAAATTTCAAAAATTAAATTCTAAAATAAAAAGCAAAAATTCTATAATTTGGGCAGAGCTCCAGCCCAACCCCTTCGGACGTCCATGTTAATGGTCTATTAATCATGACTTGATTGGTTATTTTCACACGATTGATTAATAGAAATGTATTTGTCATTAATTATATGTTATATAGTTATCAACCATAGATACGAAAAAAATCAAATGAAGCTATGAACTCATTGTTAGTAAGATAAATATATTTGAGAATCTGTTAATTCAAATATATTTTTCAAAGAGTCAAAATTTACATTTATTTAGATTCAAAAACATTATTTTTCTAGTTATAATTTATAGAACACACACACTACACAGTCATAATCTAGGTATGTAATTTTTTATGAATAGTCTGGGTATTAAGAAGAATCTCTTTCATGAAATAAGTTCTATGATAAGCCCATTTTCTGAATACAACCATATATCACTGATTGCAATAATCTGTGTACAATTTGTAACTTGCATAAGCAAATTATACAAGTTGTAAGCAAAGAATGAAAATAATAATATAAAATAACTAGTTTAGGGACTTTTGATGAGGATAATGCAAAAGTTGAATATTCCATGGATGGTGTATATTTAATTTATTAGTATAATTTTTTGAATATTTTGATGGAAATTACTTTTCTCTCAAGTGTTCTGTGGTACAATATTAAGTACAAATGCCCAGTTATATTACTCTTAAATGGATGAGTAATATTCAGGCATGGACATTGAACGGAAAAACGAACGGTGTTCACTCTTTCCGTCCATTTTTTGAACGAAAAAAAATAAATATGAACGGCGTTCATTTTCTTATTCTCCATAAGAGGTTTTTTGGCTATTTTTGCCGAAGATTACTACATCCTTTTTTCTTGATTATGAGTATAATTATAATTATTATCTTTGATAGTGGCTAAAATATAGTTTATATAGTCTAATTATTTTTCAATCCGTTGCTTCGTTTAATTGCACCATTCACTAGAAAATAAGTTATATCAAGATGACCTTCAAAATCACTAATAGGGTGTAATGGATCAGATAAAAGGTACAATGGACGTTAATGCATTTATTTATCTAGTATTTTGTAAAGTTTTTATCCAATCTTTCTATTCAAAGTACATAAATTTTAACCCGACGCTAGTACCTTCAATCTTTATTCCTGCGCAATATGAAAGTACTCAGTCTGATTTCTTAACACCTTTTTTTAAATATCTAGCATTAATTGTCTGACTAGAATTTCATATTATACAATCCAATTGCAGGTATTTAAAATATCAACTTTGTGATTTAAATTTGTTTTTTCCATTAATACCTTATTTATAAACGCTATACTTAGGGTTTTTAAATTATTCTCCATCGTTATATTCTTGTATTGGGATCCCATTGACGTCATCATTTATGGTTTAAATTTTTTAGTGAGAACTGAAAATTGTTCCAGACTAACGTAGTTAAAACATTGAGTTCTAGCAGGGTATGTAGAAATACATTTGAGTTCTAGCTGCAAACATTTTCATGTACTTATATGACGTTATGACCTTCACGTGACTTACATTTGTTTTGGTGTAAATCATTGATCAAGTATTATTAGTAAACAAACAATGGACGATTACTTAAGAGAAGACTATCGTGGAGACGAGGAAATTAGCGATGATGAGGGATGTGGAAACTCTTCATCCGATGACGAAGAAGCTCAAGCCTGTGATTCCCATGGGAAAATTAATATCCAAAAACTGATGGAACGGATGGAGAGTAAGAAGTGCCCATCATCGACGAGAAGACAAGATGATCCTCCTGAAGAAGAAGAGGAGGAGTTGGATGATTTTGAGAAGGAAATGAGGATTGAATTTGAGAGTCGAGCTCAGGATGCCAAATCCTCATTTATGCCTTCAACCTCAAACAGCGCATCGGCTAATGACTCTTCTACTAGTACTAAAAAGACCTACGATGACATCTACTTTGACTCGGATGAAGAAGAGGAAAGTGGATCCGGGATCAAAGATAAAAAAAGCAATGATGAACTATTATACGATCCCGGAGAAGACGACCGTGATCAAGCATGGGTGGATAGCATACGACGATCTTATCAAAATGAAAGTTCAAAGAATAAAAAAACAAAGGCAGCTCCATCCGAAGTAAAACCACTGCCCAATAGCGATGCAGTCCTCAATTGCCCTGCCTGTTTTGCTGTTGTGTGCCTAGATTGTCAAAGACATGATGTGTACAAGAATCAATATCGAGCCATGTTTGTCATGAACTGTACCGTTGATACTTCCAAGGGACTCGCATATACAGACTCTAAGAAATCCATTAAGAATAAAAAAAAGATGGGAATTGAGACTGAAGAAGAGCTGTATAATTCAGTGAAATGTGATGCTTGTCAGACTCAACTCGCAGTCTATGACAAGGATGAAATATATCACTTTTTTAATGTTGTCTCTAGTCATTCCTGAAGAAGGTGGTTTAAAAAAATAAAGGACTTTGTATTTTGATAACTATATAAAACTTTTTTTTCTTCCTTTTCCTTTCTTTCCATGATTGAGATAATTAATTAAATAATAATTACGATGTTTTTTAAGATATTCCAACGTTACTCACAAGTGCTGCCATTAAAAGTTCTAATTTACTTAAAAGATTTTTCCCATCCATGCGATCCAACCGAACTTCTTTGAAGGACTCTGGAAGGTTTTCCCATTTCTTATGATCTTTTACAACAGCACTTGGGAAATAATCTTTGCAAGGTGCGGAAGATACCCAGACAGAGGTTTGAGTTATAGGACTTGGACGCACAGAGATAAATCGATCCCCTGTAGGGCTTGAAAGAAGAACTCCGGCTGCATTACCCAATGGCTCAACTACTCCTGAACCAAGGTTACTAGAGCTGGAGATCACTTGCCAACCAGTCACTTTAGCCAGAGCTTGAACTCCATTCACCTATTAAGAAAGAAGTAGGGAGTATAAAAAACAAAAAAACAATGAATAAACACAGGCTCTGTCTATATTAAGCTCTTGTGAGATATCTTACCTGATGTTGGGCAATTTGACAAAGAATAAAGTCTCGTAGCTCTTGGGGTTCATGACTAAACTTCAAAACTCGGCCATCTCGACAAACAACGGTTAGTCGTTTCTCTTCTACTTTAATGAATAATTGAGTCTTGTTAATACTGTCATAGCCTGAGGTAACGATCATAACTTTGACGGAAGTGCAAGTTGGACTACTTAGTGTACTCCAATGGCATGTTATGAGAGGGTCTTTCATGTCGCGTCCAATGGTGTCTAGAACAAACATGGTTCGGAGTCGAAGAACAACATGCTGTGCTTGAGCAATCACTCTTTCCAATATGGTCTCATGTTTAGCCATTTCAAGAAGGGATTGACGATCACAAGCTGAAGGACCGGCAATGCGTCTCTTTTTGGAGACTCCAACAGGTGCAGAACTCAAACTAGGACCTTCTGGATTTATATTTCGAGCGTGAGTTTGGCGAAGGAGTTGATGAAGAGAGTGTTCCAAAACGTGAGAATGATCTTTCTGTGATTGAGAGCTCTGTTGTTGATTTGAAGAATTAGATCCATCTTTTCCACTGTTCTTGGAGGTTTCCTCCATTGATCTTTTACTTCGATCAGAGGAAGATGAATGGCATAATGAGATAATGAGCTGTATATCAGTAAATAGAGAGGCAATTATTTGAGTACCAACCACCATGTGAGGAATAGTAGCTTTTAATTGTATTGCCTCTTTGGCCAGTTGAGCAAAGAGCTCCTTACAAAATAGAACATTTTGAGCTTGTTCCAATTTCTTCTGCCAATGAACCTCTTGAGAGGTGTTGCCTGAATTATTCGGGGATCCATTGCCAAAGGAGCTACCTGGTAGATTTGTAAAGCTGGTCAAATTGGCATTCATCATTTGATCCGATTCCTTTTGTATAGTAACCTGAATAAAAGCAATCCCTTCCAACTCCGACGGCACTGTTACATTAAGAGCAGACCGTTTCTCTTCACCCTCAGCCGCAGGAGTAGAAGCAGCAGTGGAGGCAGCCTTAGTTACCTCAAAAACACCCGACTGTTTAAAATGAGACCCTGCAGTTCGATAACTCAAGTCACCCAAAATATTGTTTGACACTTTTTTAAGTCTCCAATTTTGTCTTAAGCGTAATAATTCAATATGAAATTCATTTGTCGCATCTTTAATAGATTCAGATCCAGCTGAAGCTCCTCCTGCACTCGTTCCGTCAGGTGTGGAAGAGGCTATATGTTTCAAATTCTCTGCTCCTTGAAGGAGAATCCTAGCAGGTCCATCTAGACTTTTTTTCTTGGCTACAAGACATGCATATGGACGCAGGTCATGGGCGTCTGCTTTAAAGGGTCCGTCCAGGATCATGTAGCGTTTGTGATCCTTTAACTCCTTACTGGAAACTGCGAGTACATCGCTTAACACACTTAGTTCCGTTAGAGCATCCTTGAGCTTATTTCGAACGTTTTCCCAGGGCCAGTCTGTTTTTCCGTCAGTTGGACTGTCTTCAGATTCACTTGATTCTCCAGACTCGTCGGACTCTTGATCTTGTTCCATTTTTTCATCTGCTGAAATTAAACATTAATCAATGAGAGGAATTATTAAAAGAACTACTCCTTATATTAATTACCCTCAATTGTCGTGTTTGAGAAGTCAATTTTTGAGGCCTGTTTAGCCAAATGCTCCCCAAGACTAAGAGGAGGCTGAAGGATCTCCGTTCCGTCATAGGCCACTTCAATGATTGCATTATCCGTCGAGGTCTCGACACATACAGACTGAGATGCCATATTTATTAGTATAGACTACAGTTAATAAGTCTCCAGGAAGGAATATCCCCTAGGATGGATGGAACAATTCCTAGCTGTACCCGGCTTCAAATCAGCTTAGATTAATTTCACAGTCAATGTTTTCATTGATTTTAAAGCTCTTATTATTCAAGCGCAGGTACTATTTTGACCCCATCTTATTTTGTTTACAAGTCAGCTGTTGAATTTATCACATATATTAAAGATGTGCTCTTTTCCGCGACATTCGATCCTATTCAAATTGGTAAAGTTGAATCAACTACATACTCAATTCTGGTTACTTATTATTTATAATGACTCATAATTAAAAAGTAAGGAGTGTATGAGTACATTGCCTGGATATAATTTGAAAAATTTGATTTATCCTTATTAGGAAAGTGTAGGACTCTTACTCCCAAACACTTGGACTCGAGCCACACTCAAGTAAGTATTATTAAACTGCGATTTTAAAATCGAGCTAGAATACTCATGAAGATTATAATTTATATCTGGGGGCGGGGAGGGAGCGACTCATGTCTCAGAATTTGATGATTTTTAACGTTTATCGTAAGTTTATTTTTGAAAGTATGAACAGAAAAGAGCCGAGTGCTATGGGATGACCGGTACATGTTTTATTGACACCAAAATTTTGTAGAAGGTCCTCTAGTCCCAAAAGTTTGAGAAGTCCTTCTACTCTCCCTCTCGTTCAATTTTCAAAATTTTGCTATCAATATTTCTTAAAAAATTAAATTTTCAGATTTTTTAATAACTTTTTGGTTTAAGACAATGGTTGGGTAATTTTTGTTTGATTTATTCTGGATCTTGACCATTGACTTTGAATAAAACATGAACGACAAGAGTAAATAAGCTAAAAATTGGTAGAATCAATAAACTAATGCATTATATATCTATCAGCAGGGTTGTGCCCTTATCGGTCTAGCGGTTCCGGTTCTTGAACCGATAAAGTCGAACCAAGACCGCAATATATTGCTGATCGGTATCGATTCTTGTGCTTTTTTTTCTTATATAGAATATATAAAGAAAATACAATAAACAATGGTCGTTAGAAAAGTCCGAGAGATCGCACTACTGGTACGCATCGAGGTTATGTTTATTTTGTAACAATTCTTGGAAGAACACACGCCAACTTTCAGACAGATCGATCTATTTCTTTTAGTTATGCATTCGTTTGAATCGAGGAAGTGGAGTAATTTTCAATAAAATTTGTGCAAATTTTTTTTCGTGTGTTGATTAAATATTACTTTATGAAAGGCAAAACGCCTCAGGAGACTAAAAAGAAGCTTGATAAAATTTATGGGGACTTTGCACCTTCGATTAGATTAGTTTATAAGTGGTTTCAAAAATTTGGGAGTGGGCATATAAGCACAGTTGACGCTGAACATTCTGGACACCCTGTTGAGGTTACTACTCCAGAAATCATTCATAAAATCCATGATATGGTGATGGATGACAAAAGAGTGAAGGTGCATGAGATTGCTAGTGCTATAGGCATCTCGAGTTGGAACCCTATTTTTATTCATTTTGCGACCACAACTGCTGAGATGTGAGCTGGTGCATTGTCGTGAATGAAAACTATTTTGTGGGGGAATAGTGTGCGTTTTACAAACGGTCCAATAACGATGATTAATATGAACCTGTAATAGTTTTACTCTTTTCCGTATAGACGATGAGGATTATTCCTTGGGAATCCAAAAGACAGTCACCATAATCTTTCTGGTCGATTCCTCGATTCAAACGAATGACAAACAGAAAGAAATTGACCGATATGGCTGAAAGTTGGTGGGTGTTCTTCCCGGAGATGCTACTAACTAAAAATAACCTCGATATCAGGGATAGGCAAGTTGACATATCTTTTTAACTAGTTAATTATTATTATTTTTTTATTTATAACTAGTTGAATGAAAGTTAATTTCGATTTCTATGAAAATTAACCCCTAAAGTTAAAGTTAATTTTGAGTCTATTTTTTTTAATTAGTTAAGTTAAAGTTAATTTTGAGTATATATTTTTTAATTAGTTAAGTTTAAGTTAATTAGCTTTAGACTCATTTAAGTTAAATTAAATCACTCAACCTTGGTTAAGTTAAAATTAATTTCGATATTAAAAAATAACTATTAAAGTATGTCCATTGAGAAATTTATCAAGGCTTTATAATAAAAATTATTCTCTCGGTCTCTCTGCCTGAAATTTTCTTCACTTCCAATTCAACGATCAAGAAAAAATACAAATTCTAGTCACTACTAAAATGGAAGTCAAAGACAGCTGAAATTTGAGATTTATGAATTTTTAACTATATGTAAAATTATAAAAATATCGGAGATAATGTAAAAACTACATTTCCTACAATAATGAGAAAATATACTTTTTATCGATTTGATGTGGGATGACCTAGTTGAAAAGTTTAATAAAACAAATAGTACCGACACAGTGTTTAATTAAATTATCGGAGAACTAAGAGTTACTGAAAGACAGTTTTTTAGTATTTCAACTTAGAATTACAAAATAAATTTAACTTGAACTAATTAACTTAATCAAGTTAAGTTAAAATTAAGATAGTTCAGTTTAAAAAATTAACAAGTTATGTTAAAAGTTGATTTTGATAAATTAAAAATAAACTAATTAATTTGAACTTACAATAACGCTGTTTAAATAATTAACTAGTTAAGTAAATAGTTAATTAACTTAACTTATTAACTTATCCAAGTTAATAAGTTAAGTTACATTAACTTGCCCAACTCTGCTCAATATGCACCAGTAGTTTCATCTGTCGGACTTTGCATGGACTTTTCAAAGACCCTCGTATATTATAAAAAAATGGATTACTTTCAATAAGTCAATTTTCTGAATTTTTTTTTTATAGCCATTGCAGCATTTTCCTATGATTTTTTTTTACGTCGCCAGGGTAATACAGTTTTATCTGAGTTCCAAATAGCTAAGGGATTCTCATGAATCTAAAATAGTGGTTTTAGGCACTAGACGGTGTAAATAAAAGAGGGAAAGAGTGGAGTAGATTAGGGATCCAGGTCCGCTATTAAGCTTGTAAGGCCCCTATAATATAATAACCATGATATTTGTTAAGCCAGGGGTTCCCAAACTTTACTATGCCAAGGCCCGCCCCTACACTAATACGTTTTTAGCTGAGGCCCCTTTATTCGAAACATGTATAGACTGAAAGCAATCCTCAATTCTCCATCTTACTACCCCCCTTATCCTCCCCTCACGCCCCCCACTTTGAAAACCTTTACCATAAGCTACCTAAGCTTTTGGGCCCCTGCTAGAACTTGGGGCAGTCCTGTTTGTATGTAATATCATTTCCTGGGCCCGAATTTCCTAACAAAGCCCATTGTTTTAAGTGCCTGTTACCAAAATGAGCCTGTATACAAAAGAACCGAGACCGGATCCGAGACCAATAAAGCTTCAACGACACTGAAGCTGTTGAAATGAAAGAAACGGGACCGATAGAAACACTGAACCAGGCACAACCTTGTCTATTAATTATAAATGATAAAAAAACTGAGTGGGACTATGATGGGGCATGATAAAAACGGACCAAAATGTACATAAATATTGGAATGTTACTTTGAAGCCTCTAAACCTATCTTTATTTATTTCCATACTAAAGGCTTTTAGTACAATAGAACAGGGGTCGCCAAACTATGTCCCACGGGACATATCAGGCCCTCGACGTCAGTTCATCTGGCCTGCCGACAGAATTTGAATTTAGTTGATAAAGCGTATGTAATATGACACTTTGTGATAAAATATAAATTTGAATATTACATTTAGAATACTAAACGATCCTGATTGCTATGTGCCTTTAATTTACTATTGTTGTAGTATATTTTACGCGTAGTATCTTGTAAATAACTATAGAGTACCTTTGTCATATTCTATGCATTCCAAGAAATATATATTCAGTGTTGTACATTTAGCACCAGGAGGAACAACTTTCATTTTTCCATCTTCATTTGGGTATTCTACAATGATGCATCTTTCCCCTTCTTTCATTTTTAGATCCAGTTTTCTTCACCCTTCATTATGGCTACTGAAAAACAAAGTGGCCACAGGATGCCGCGGTTTCAAGGATATGTGAGGAGTAAAGTATTTTTTTGTGGAAACAAAGGGTTAGAAATCTAGTTACGTTATGTGTAGCGAAAGTATTGTACTTTTGAAAGAGTATAATCTTCGGAGTCACTATGAAACAAAACATCTATCAACATATTTAAAGTTTTCTGGAAAGTTACGCATGAGACAATAAAATATGGCTTAGAAATTCAAAGAAACTTTTTGACATTAAAGTTTGTTGAAGTTAATGAATATGTAAATGTTACAAGTAACAAAACAGAATGATTATGCGGCCCGACCTCGTCATTCTTTCAGTTATCAGGCCCACAGTAAAAAAAAGTTTGGTAACCCCTGCTTTAGACTCTAGGATCCTAGATTAAATTAATAAATTCAATATGAATTTATTAATTTACATAAGTTTTTGTGAAAATGATCAAAGTGTAATATACATTAATTTAAAAAACAACAACTATCGTTTGAAATAGCCACCCTTTGCCCGGATTACATGGGGGAGACTAAGAGGCGCATGGGTAGAGGCAGCACGAACAGTTTCTTCATATTTTGGTCCACTCCTGATCTGGGCACACTTGAGAGTATCTTTGTTGGGGTGGTGCTTGGCACAAGCCCTGACTTGAAAATGGACATCTTTGATAACCTGAAACAGGAATAGAGTGGAACAGTTTAAAAAAATCTAAAAATTCTTTAAAAAATTTATTTACACAGATCCCTCTTTAGTAGTACTATAATATTTACTAGTTAAGTCGAAGTTAAAATAATTAACTAGTTAAGTTAAAAGTTAATGCAACTTAACTTATTTAAGTTAAGTTGCATTAACTTGCTCAACTCTGAGTATGTTCCGTTCTATTCGATAACTTGTTGCCAACAAGAATCTAACTTCATAACGCCCTTCTCATAGAAGACCTTGTCCCTATTGAAAAAAAACTCGTAAAACCAATTTTCAGATTTGTAGCCCCAAGCGCGTTGGCCATATACAGGAACATGTATTAGTGACTTGGTGCTAAGTCCATAACTGTAGGGTAGATTCATAAAAACTTCCCATTCGAGCTCCTTGAGCTTCTGGCGCGTCATCAAAGATGCGCGCGTCCTTGCATTGTCTTTATGATATCTTCTTGTCTTCTATTCACCAATGTTGACTGCTTCTGTACGAATGCCAACTTCAAACGGTCGGTCTCGAACCACTGTGTACAACAGTTTCTCTCACAGTAGAGAGCAGAATTGAGCGGGTAAAAAAAATAGCTCGAACCACTGGTAAAAAACGAACAGAAATAATATCAGCTCGAACCACTTTTCTTCCTGTACAACACGAATACTCGGTGTATGATAATTCACGAATGAACTGGCTAAGCACAATACTGCCTCAAAGGCGTTTGTAGTATATACTCCCACCTTTACAAGGCCTTATCGTTTCATCCAATGTGACACATAATTATACTAGTCCTAGTTAAAAAAGAAAATTTGAATGAAACATTTACGTTTGCCCAAAAATGACGCAGAGTAAACCAGAGGATTTGTCGTGAATTTGTAATTTTAACTCCTTGTTCGACTCAATGTAGAATTGAGGATCGATTTTTGGCTATGTTCTAGTTTATTTCCATCACCCTTCTTCCTTGTTACAGCTGCTTATAGTTAACAGCATGACAGCTAAGCTGATCTCCTTCAAAATATTCTTCAAATTGTCAGGGTGACCGCATTGTTTTTGTGGTTTCTTCTTATTTTGTAACATCTCCAAAATGCTCTTATTTAGCATCATTGAGTATATACTTGGAGAGTGCACTGATTTTGAAGAAATACAAAGATTAAACATAAACAATGATTTTTATTATTTTTGTGTGACTAAGGAAACTCCTTGAATTCATCAGTTGATGGGTAGTAATTTAATTAATTATTCGAGCAAACAACTTTGTATTTGGAAATCCATCGCATGCATTCATGAGAAACGTTCGTTTGGCAACAGCAGTCTACCTATTTGTATCCTTGCGTCAGTTTTCCTGTTTATAATTAGATAGTTCTTAGAAGTTTTGAGAGGCTGTATAGTGCTCCCTGTCTAAGACTACTAGAGAGCTTCACATAATTGATAGAGTTGAGACTGCAGTCCACAAATTCAATTTATCTATCTTTTTTTCAATAAGGCCTAGGGAGCATACAATTAAAAATAGTATATATGGGTAGCCTGCAAGATATTTGTGCTTCAGCTCATGGATTCTCAACCTTTTTTAGTGAGCTACCCCTTGTAAAATATTTGTCGAACCCAAGTACCCCCTTACTAGCAATAAGTATTTTTAGCTTCAGTAATGTACCACTTGTAAAATATTCTTTCAAAATCTCAAATACCCCCTGAAGTGCCTCCAAGTACCACAAGAGAAGAACCACTGCCTTAGCTTATTAATTATGTCTCCATATTTTGGAAATTCAAACATATATTAGCGGGAAAGGAGCACTATGTATTATAGTTTCTGTCAGCAGATAAGATGTCGTCAAAGTTATCAGCATATACTTTTCTTTTTGATTTACACTCGCGAAGATTTAAACAATTTTCACATTCCTAATAATGACCATTGAATTTATTGTCAACAGATGACACAGCTCTGTCTCCAGCCTTTCTCTCTAATAGTTCTTTGTTGATGCTCTTGTCACAATTAACAAGAGTATTTCATAATAATGAGTCTGCAGAAATGATGTTTTGAATGGCTGGTTATTGTGGGGCTGTATCATTCATTGGCCGCATTTGGGAGTGTGGGGACGTGAAAGAAGGAGGGAGGGGAGATCCCGGTTTCAAAATCCTTTCTGCATTCTATCAGTTTTACCGAGTGTGCTCTGAACCGTTTCCAACCCAACAAAGATACAAGACATTAGTTCAGGTGACATTTTTATGTTTTTGGCTCAGTTACTCCGAGTTGGACTGACGAAAACGCTTCAAATTCACACACAGCATGCCTTTATATGTCTGTTATTGTTTAAAATCTATTTAAAGGTTGGGCCTTCAGAAATAATTTATTTAATGATGGCACCATATTCGATTTTGTCCGTTTTCGCTGCAACTTTCACATCAACTTACTCAAACGACTCTGATATAACAACTGCACCTTCCAAAATGGCTGAAACTTTGTTGTGTAACTGTTATACTCAAGATATAAGATAGATGTGACTAGATAGGCGGAAACTTTTCAGGCCAACCTCTTATATATTATGTGGAAAAAATATAATGAAGTAAAATCTATAATGAATCTATCATTTCGGAATAAAAGTCAGTGTCGATAGTATGTTATTTGAACTATAATTATTATGTTAGGTAAATGATGACATGCTGTCATTGAGACAAATAAAATAGATATTATAATAAGTATCTGATTGAATATAATATTTGTCTAGTAAAATGAATAGAAACAAATATAAAAGATTTATCGTGGACCTGGCTATTATTATAACTTATAAGTGATCTGAGATATACGTAGAGACAAAAAGGAAATAAAGATGACGAGAGATAAATGGCTTTTGTCAGAATTAATTGCGGAAGTTTTCCAAGGGAATGGCTGAGAAGGAAAACAAATATGTAGAATGTATGTACACGAGATGTGATAATAATTTTTAAAGTGGCTCTCCGTATTAATGGAAGATAAGACACATTTTCATTCATAGAGATCTGGCTCAAACTTATGAAGTTGGTATATACAGTTGTGATGGGACGATTAAAAAAAAAAAAAAAAAAATCCAGATGCAAGTTTCGATGCGGATCGATTTAAAATTCCCAATGCCCATTCCGATTCTTCAATATTTTGAATAATTGTTAAAAAATAACATTTTGCTATTAGGAGCGTTTTTGAAAAAAAATCCAAAAAAATCGAAATTAAATATAAAATATTAATTTTTTGAAAAAAAAAATCAAATATAAAATTTCATATATAAATTTTTGTCAAAAATCCACAACTATTCATGAAAAGTTTAAATTTTTCGTAAAAAAAATTCAAAAACCCATGGCTATACTGAAAAATTATATTTTTTTGGGAGGAAATTGGAAATCCCCAGCTGTTCACAAAAAATAAAAATTTTTGGAAAAATTTTCATAGTACCCAGTTGTTATCAAAGAGTTAAATTTTTTAGAAATAAATCTCCAACTGTTCTCAAAAAAACAATTCCAAAATCTCCGGCTGTTCACAAAAAAATAAATTTTTTGAAAAAAAAAATCAAAAATTAAATTTCTTATATAAAGTTTTTGTAAAAAAAATTCAAAAATATAAATTTATTCAGAAAAAATTAAACTTTTTGGAAAAAAAAATCAAAAATTATATTAAATTTCAAATATTATTATTATTATTTTTTTAAATAACATTAAAAAGTAATAAATTGTTAAATGCCAGTAATAAATAGTAATTGGAATCGCTAATTAAGCTTTATTTTCCTGATGCCGATTCCAGAAAAAACACCCGATTCTCTAATTCTGATTCAGATTAATCGTCCCATCACTACTAAATATGTATATGCAGATGAACCAGGATTTTCTTTCTATCTCTTCAAAAAAGCATATAATATTATCATACGTAAATAGATTAGAATAACAAAAATGAATAAATATATATATAACAAGACGGAAATAACAAATCCCGAAGGAAGATTTCTTTCTTCCATGCAGTAAACCTTTTCTCCCTCGAGGAGAAGAAGGGAACAAATCCCACAAGAGAACTTTCTTCCTAAAGACTTTTACTGTGCGAGTTGCTATTATTGTTATCGTGACTGTTACTCCAACAACAACAACAACAATAACAGAATCTCTACCTAAAAAATGGATTTTAAAGTACGGGGATACCATAAAGATCTTCAAGGAACAAGTTCCTCCACTTATGATATGTACAAATAAAAGTTGAAGAATATAATTAACGTTAATTTAATTAATGGAACTTTAACTCAACTCACTACCACGCAACCTCTTCTTCTAGGAGTATCTATTTAATTACATAGGAGTAATAGCTATCATTTCATTAGTAAGATGACATGGTGTCTTTGAATAATAACTAAGGGAGCTTGTGAGTACATAACACGTCTTTACTTTTATCATATGGCACAGCCTTTCAGGCGAAATGAAATGGAGGAAAATACACAAAATCAGTTGGTAGTGTTAGTTTCGGTCTGAAATTCCTAGACTGGTTTGTCATGATTGTAAAGAAGTTTGGTCTGGACCTCTCTTAAAGAAAAATTGGGTTTGGATCGGTTTTACCAAAAAATCAGTCTCTTTATAAATTCGAATATTCAACGATAGAATTACTATTCCATAATTGTTGAGAATTGTTCACATTACCTTAACATTATCTCATTCTAATACAACTAATGAAAATAAAGATTACTCAATCTGAAAAAATCAACTGAAAAATCAACAGCTGACAACAAAACACCATGTAAATTTTTGTGTTTATGTACTAGTGAGTGCAGTATTAACCGTCTGTATAATTGTTTCTATTCGTTTGCTAATTTTAAAAGCATAGTTATTCTCTTTTTGACTAAAATGGCTATGTTATTAATCTGAAGGGATGTAATTATTAATCATTGACAACCCTTACATGTATTGTATCGTGCAACATTTCATTTGAAAAGAAACAGATTAAAAAACCACAAATCTGTCGATAGTTTGTCAATTCATGGTCAATTATTGTTCAAATCTAGTTGGGATTTTTCACAGCTTGCTTCTAATTCAACCAATCAACTTTCAAAAAAACTGATTTGGAGAATAGAAGCAGAAACCTTCACAGCTTGCAATAAAGAGTTGGATAAGGTAAAATGATGTCATTGCTGGTATCATAAAAATAAACATCTTGGATGAAAAACAAGGAAAATACCATGTCCATAAATACCTTTATTGTATCACGCAACCTTTCATATAAAAGGGAACAGAAAAAGGACCCGAAATCATAATATGGTATTTACCCAAATAAGTCAATCATACCAACTGCTATTTATCCCTTAAGTATTCCGAGACTGTTATTGACATATTATTTCCCCATAACTGTTTCAATGAATTACATTCATTATATTCACAGTATCTTATATAGTATTTTTTTGCTTAGTAATAATATCTTTTATTAAAAGCGTAGCTATAAATTCCTATTTTTATATGATAGCCAAATGTCTTCTTAGAAATAATAAGATAGCCAAAAATACATATATATATATATATTTAATTATACGACAAAGTATCAAGAAAAAATTATATCCCTGTCCAGTTGGAAACGGAATAAAAGTTTAATATAACTTATTACATCATTTATTTATCAAACAGCAAAATACACCGTGAATTTTGCTGTTAGAGAAGTAACGCGGCACGTGATTACCTTGATCATTTCACGCAACCTTTCCTCATAAAAGAAACAGAAAAGAACCAATCTGAATTCATTTGTTATTTAGGCAAATAAGTCAATAACTTATATTTATCTATCAAGTATCCCCGACTATCATTTTAATATCATTTATTCACAACTTTTAAAATGAATTACATAAATACATTTCATAATATTAAAATCCTACAAAGTATTTTATTAGATAGTGAAATATATTTAGTAATATTATATTAAAGCGTAGCTGTAAATTTTGTATTTCTATATGATAGCCAATATTTTTTGTGAATAACTGCGAATTTTTGAATTTTGTTTGGAAAAAATGAAATATTTGAAACTTTTTTCTAAAAATTTAATTTTACTAATTAAAAAAAAATCAAATTAAAAAAAAATATATATATATAATCCTGCGGACGCCCATGAGGGATCCACAAATAAATAATATTCCTGTCCAATTGTGTTTTGTTGTTAGTAATGTAAGGCCGTGATCAAGAACCACTTTCTTCTCTCTTCCAGTTTTTAGTATCAATTAATTTGTTTTTGTCAAATATTTTCGTATTATTAATTCAAAAGAGTTCTTCTTTTGGCCTGATTTGTTTAGTTGGTGGACAGTTCCACTTCCTTCTGTCTCCATTTTTTGACTATAATATTATATGAATATTGTTTTTTTTGTTTTGTTACTTTTAGGAGGTACAAAAAGTAAGTAGGTTGATGAACCCAAGATGATGGATAGAATGAACCCTCAATTCACATACCTATACATATTTGAATATTTTTTTTTCTTTCCTTCAAAAGTCCATCTACAATCTGAACTCTTTGACCGTATTAAATAGAATGCAGAATGGTTCTATGCTAACAATATGAAAGTCAATCACAAACGTTATAATATTCAATACTATGCTATAACCATAGCTTGACCTTGTACTCAAAAGGTTGCCCTATAATGAAGAAGAATTATATCAAATCTAAGCAATCACCCCGTAATTTTACTTTTCAAGGAAGAAGTAAAAATAAATTAATGTATATTATATTATGTCAAATAGAGAAATTGATTTTTTATGGAGTAAAGGAAGAATTAAAGTAGGAAAAGTAGACGTACAAAGAAGGGGAAAAAATCCGCCGTCTCAACGGGATTTATTTCATCATAGAATACAAACAAAAAGGCGCCTAAAAAACTGCGGTAAAGGCGGAGGCTTGAGGCGTACACGCCGATAGCACTCCTTATATATTCGTCGTCACTCACTGTCGTCGACTCCTGCTCTTCTACGTCGCATTAGTCAGGCACGCCCGTAAGTAGTCACTCATACCAACCTCACGAAGGGGCAAACAAGAAGGGAGAAGAAGAATTCACTTGTACGTAAACAATAATAACTGCCTTGGCTGATCAAGAAGAAAAGCTAGAGGAGAAGAACAACAACAATCAACAGCTGACTCCATCTTTATTTATAATATTTACTTCAGACTCCATTCACGTACTTTTATCGTATTTAATATTTACTTCTAATAAAACTGCAAGTGGCTTTGTAAATTCTGCAATAACGTCATTCGTTTGTGAAGAAGAAGTGACTGTTGGATTCATCAGTATCTGCAGGTTCAAGTGAGTCTTTGAATCCTCGTGATTGCATTAATTAATAAAAGGATCACCTCTGAAGAGCACCACCGAATGTATGATAAGAAGAATAATCCGGGTAAGTTTGTAGTAGCATGAATAACACATTTTGACGAATTATATTTTTAATTGTAGTTTTGAAAGTTATTTTATATGTATGAACTAAATATTCTCTTTTGGGTCTACAAAATAAATAAAAATACACTTGTAGATATTTATATATTAAATGTGTATTTGGGTGGTCGTCGGCTCATTTATTTTTGTCCATATGTACTTGCTTAAAAGCAGGTTAATTTTTAAACCCATTATTTTTTATGGGGTTGAGCCAATCCAAAAATGGAATGGGTTTATTATTTACTTAATGGAAGGGGATGATGGCTATTTTTATGGTATGGATTTTAGGCATCAACAAAAAAGCAAGCTAGAATCTATTTTGACTATAAATTGACTCTGGCTTCTATTAATAAATGAATTGGATAAATCTTTTTGACGGGACCACAAATTGCAAATGAAAGTAGCAAAGATTCATTTCACACAATTACATAATTATACATTAATATATTTTATTTGAAAGGGGCCAAATGAAGTCACATAAATCAAATAAAGGTTCTAAGCCAGTTATTCCTAGTATATTCATCCCTGTAGACCCCCTGAAAAGAAATTTTCTTTGGCAGGGAACTAATTTTGCCCGATTATTTGGGTTTAAGATTTTTCTTAGACCTTGATAACCTCCTTGGAGCCCTGGAAGGAAAGCACTGTTAAATATATGAAAAACATTCTTTTTCGTTATATTTTAACTCATCCAATAATAAATTTGAATGCAATATCTATACTAATTATTAACTGAAATATACCTATGGTATATTAGGCTTTATGTATGTGTATTTTCGATGGCTGAGAGCTGTTGTAAATCAAAAATTAAAGTCTGATATTTAAAAATAGAGAAATTCCGACTCTTAAACTGAATTTCTTAGATCCATATTATTGTAAAAATTGGAAAACACCATAGTTCATAATGAAAGGATGGCGTTTTCCGGCTTCATTCTGTAAAGTAAATATTTGAGGTACGTCAAATTTGTGACTCACCCCCTTGATATGATGTTTTCTTACAAGTTGCAATTTCAATACAAATTGCAATTTCAGCATCATTATTCATTTTAGTTACCAATCATACATTATTCTTGCTATTAATTGATTTTGATCTATTCAAATTATTTATTTACTACTTATTCATAGTGTATTTACGTATAATAAAACTGTGGTGGACATTTGAACTTTATAATGCGTCACAGAATAACCATCTTTTATTTCTATTCTTAACCTAAGAAATCAAAATTGATATAATTATATAATTTCGACCATCAATTAAATATTTGATAATTATTGTATTAACCTCATCAAACGTTTACATTCAGAGGCGTCTGTAGGATTTTATATATATATATATATTTTTTTTTTTTTTTTTTTTTTTGGGGGGGGTTTGGTTTTTGGACTAAAAAAAAATCCAAAATTAAAATTTTTGAAAAAAAAAATTGAAAAACTAAATTTCGTTTATCAAATTTTTTATCAAAAATCAACAGCTATTCACAAAAAAAAAAATTTTTTGGGAAAAAAAATTAAAAAATTAATTTTGTAATACTAATTTTTCTAGTAAAAAGGAAAAGTCCCTTAATTTGAGGAGGGCCAGTAAATAATCTATGGTCTTAAGGACCGGTCCTAAAACTGGAATGGACAGAATAAATATGGACTGACACTACATTATTGACAATAATAATTTATCTTCGTTAAAAAAAGTCAAATATGGGGAGAAAATATTCGATTTTTTTTTATCAAAAGCTAATCTAAGGGCTTTATTGAAATTCTGAAATTAAATAAGGTAAAGCTTAAGAACCACTGATCTACAGAGAACTAAAATCAAGGAAAGGAGAATTCATTTTCTTTGTATTATATATTTATGATGAGTACAATTAGTAAGCCAAAAACGCAACCTCGTTAATAGTGTCTTTGTAAATAAATAATTCTTCCATTAAATAAGAGAAGAATTAATTTTTGTGATGAATCTTGAAAGTAGAGACTTCTCCCATTGTCAATTGAAATTTGTGATTTAAGTAATTAATCGTGGACCTGTCTAAAGGTGAAAGATTTTGTAGGAAAGTTTCATTTTTTTTTTTTTTTTTTGGGGGGTAAAAATTGAAAGAGTGCTCCAAAAGTAAGGCCAAATTTGGCCAAAGAGAGAGCTAATTTTTGAGAGTATCCATAACATAGTTATTATATTTTCAGTTCCTTCGTAGTTCATCATATTTATTTCGTTTGTATTATAGAAGAAGGTTTCTTGAAAAGTATTGGTGATAATAGAGAGGTTGTGTGATTTTATAAGTGAATAGATAATAAATATGGTAAGATAATCTATGATAAGACTCTCGGTCCTTCGGACTGTCAGTACTAGAACTGATAAAAAAAAGAAGAAATAAAGTTCTCTAACGTCATCAAGGACCGAACTTAATGAGTTTTATGACGTATATGCAAGACTCAACTGGACAGGAGGGATATCTTCAGTCCTAAATAAGGACCGAGACAACAGCAATTGTTATTAGTATTTTAAGATAATAATATATATATATTTACTTTTCGTGTACATAGATGGCGTTTTATACGAAATCTCCAGTATTATTATTAACTTACCACAGTTGATTGCCACGTTTACATATAAGCTTTTCTACCCTCATTGCGACTTTACTTATGATTATATACAGAGTGGTCCATTCAAGTCTGAACACTTTGAATTTTAAACTTTAACAAGATATAATTTATTAATTAAGAATATAATTTTAACAAAATTAATGCTATAAATAGATGTGTGTTAGAGCACTCATAATCATTAATGTAGCCGCCCCTACAGCAATGATGTCTTCCAGATGGTGGTGGAAGGCCTGGCTCCCACTGCAGATGTAGTCCTTTGTCATAATGCCCCAGTGCTTTTGAGGACATCGGGGTTTGAATGACAGACACTGCAGACCTTCCCCTCGACATGTACCCAAAAAGGGTAGTTGAGGGGGGTTGGCATCAAGGATGTATGGAGCAAAAATACTCAAAAGAGTTTTGCAACGGAAAAGATAGGTTTCTTTTATTTTTGGCGTGTGTAAAAATTACACACACCACCCTCACATGGATCTTTCCACTCACTTTTTTTGGTAGCTCTCCTGACAGTCTCGTGTAAACCCCTTATATCTCTTGTATGGACCCACATAGACTAAAAGTGTTTGGCCCAGGCTGTTTTCTTTAATTTTTTGGCCTTTTTGACAGAGCCTTTCTTCCTCTCCAACGTTTCAGATTTGCTGATGGCGTAGACGATGGTCCTGTAGACGCTCAAACGACAATTTGTCGATCACGTTCAAGTGTCATTTTCTTGACTTCTACGTAAGCTAGAGAGCTCAGCTTTGTTTTTGCTTGTAACCAATTGTTTATTCCTTGGTTTATCCCTCAACCTTCTTTAATTAGTAGATGTTCAGATTTGAAGGGACCACCCGGTATATATATGTATAACTAAAAGAAAATCTTCTGTGTACATAACAATATTTTTTCATCCACATTCAAAAGCAAATAAGTCATAAAAAATATGACTCTAATATGATAAAACAACAACAACAAAGGAGAAGGGCTAATAAAGATTATCCGTGATAAAAGATATCGAACATAGGTGTAATGTAGAATCCCTCTTTCGAAGAATCATACTCCTCTCACCCACTCTAATCATGATCGTAATTTTGTTAAAGCCCTCGTTTGGATTACTACACATAATATGTACATTCTTTAGTACCCCCATTGCTGCGGAGTTGTTTTAGATGACTATCTTTATGATGGGACATGGATCTTAGTTGTTACATACGGATCTATGTAGTAGAAGGTATGTTCCACATTCCTTACTAAAATATATGGTTGTGATATGTAGATCGATCTAAGGAGAGAGAGAGTGCCTTTGAAGGTGTTGATAAAGGTATTTAATTACCCTTATGTCTTCATTATCCCACTGACTAGCACTCAATATTAATGACACACTTATGTACGACCACAGCAGCAGCAGCTCAGAGATGAACCGACAAAGGAAAGGAGATATGAGAGTCTTTTGTGGTTGGTGGGCTGTTCGCGATACATATTTGTGCTGTCTTATGGTTGGAGAGGGAGGGAGCTGGCTGGGAAGGGAGATTCGTGGTTAACCGAGGAATTCTACATCTCGTCTCTTCTATATACCGAGTGGTCCATGTAGATCTGAACACTTACTAATTCAATAATTAATACAAAACAAAACAAACCTAAAATCTCTCTAGCTTGCGTACAAGTCCAGAAAATGACTCTTGAACGTGATCCACGAATTCGCCACTCCAAGCAGTTGGGCGCCTCCAAGACCACCGTTTATGTCGTCAGCAAGTCGGAAACGTAGAAGGGGAAGAAGGGCCCTGTCAAAAAGGCTAAACTGGTCACGGATGAGTGAAACAAATAAACCATGGGCAAACACTTCTAGTCCATGAGGCCCCATGTAAGAGATATCGGGATTTCACACCAGACTATCAAGAGAGCATTTAAAAAAGTGTGTAGCCATGTGAGGGTGGAAAGGGCACTTTTTACACCAGCTATGAAATACGCCCATCTCCTCCGTTGCAAAATATTGTTAGTCTTTCTCCCACCTACATCCCTGATGCCAACCTCATCGACCTCAATTTTTGGGTACATGTCGAGGGGAAGGAATGCAGTGTCCGTCATTCAAACACAAAGGCCACTGTCACCCACGTAAAGGGACATCATGAAAGAGAACTACATCTGCAGTATGTGTGTGCCTCGCCTGGAAGCCACTTTAATGTTCCAGAGAGCTCAGACACACATCTATTTAAAGTATTGATTTTGTTAAAATTATATTGTTAATTAATGAATATTATCTTGAGGAAGTTTAAAATTCACAAGTGTTCTGATTTTAATGCACCATTCAGTATATATTAGTGTTTTGTTGGTCGTTATTTATTCGGTCCAGTCCATTCTTAGGATACGTCCTATTAATTTTTGACTTAACTTAAAATTTAACAACTTTTGATGTTATGAAAAAAAAAAATTAAATAATATTTTATTTATTTATAAAAGATATCGTTTTTATTTATTTGAAATCAAAGTTTTAGTCAGAGAAGGGGATGAGGGTGTAATCCCTATCTTTACGTACCACTATAGGGAGCATTGTATCCATAGTTTGAGAACCACTGCATTATATGGTCAATATAATTTTAATGGTGTAATTTTCGACACTATTTAAAAAGAAAAAAGATTACTAAGTTTTCATACATAGATAAGTATTCTGTGGCAAATTATAATAAGTATCAATTAATGATGGCTAATAAAAAAACAAACAACTGATGTTATAACTAAACTTATTTAGTGATTAGCATTAATTTTTTTAAATGTTCCTTTATTTGGTCAGATGCTGTTGCACTGTTGAATTCTGTATACATGACCACGGATGAAAATCCGCCGTATTCTTTAGCTGACCCTTATTTTGGAATTGGTACTCTGAAGAATGAATTTTCTTTTCCTTAGCAGTTGTCATTATTATTTAATTTCTGAGTAGTGAACATCCTTTCCTAAATGGATTCAATTATATTCAAAACCTGATTGACCATTCGTTTGTGATCATAAAATAAAATAATGTTTATTATTGTAAATCCTTGTTGGACTTGGAATAGAATGGGGAATCGACATCGAAGTTATTCTAGCAAATCTTTTTCTCCTTCTTCCCTTGGGACATAATTATTTTTCTCCTCTTAAACATTCTTCAAACTGTCAGGGTTACCATGTTGATTTTCCGGTTTTTTTTTAATCATTCCCATTACACACTGGATTTTCATCACTGTACATGAAGTGTATTTCCTTCTCTAGGAACGACCGAGGCGCGAACCTACGCACATATAGTAAATTTCTCCCGAGCGTGTTTATTCAACTTTTCGAAAGTATGACTTTTTTTTAGAAAATAAATTTCTTAAGCACCTTACCATATCACTGGCTATGAGAAAGCATTATTGGTCCATAGTTTGAAAGTGTAACACAAATCAAATATTGGTTCAAATTGGTCTAGAACAGTTGTTCTTAACCTTTTTGTCTAAATATATTCATCCATTTCATAATCTCAATAAAAGTAATTTTTTTTAGCTCATAAATTTAACAATATCTTTTAATAAAAATTAATTGAATGTTAATTCTTTTATACAAGACCTCCACTCCCTCGAATACCTTAAGAGATACCCAAAAAATCCCTCCTGTACAGTAGTTTCATCAATACTGTAAATAAAACTTGCAACTCGTACACAATATATATATATATTGTGTACGAGTTACAACTTGTATAAGCAAACTGTACAAGTTGCAGCCCAAAAATGAGATGAATCTTTTTAAATAAAGGATTTACAGTACTTGGGATGAGGATAAGGCAATAATTGAATATTCCATGGATAATCAATATATTAATGATGTCATTTTTGACTATCAAAGATCAAAGTAAAATGAAAGTATCAATGAATAGCTGCCAATTAGAATGAACAATGTTGTAATTAAATAATCCATTTTGAGACACAGAAATTACAACTTATAAAATTTGTACAAGTTGCAACCAAAAAATGAGTTGAATAGTTTTGATTTAGAGTACTTGGGATTCGGATAATTGAATGTTCCATTAAGTTTTGATATAGGTTCATTCCAAGCCAACTCAATCATGAAAAAAACAGCACCATTTTGGATTTTTTTTTCTTTCAAATTTCGCACATATTTTAATATAACTTAAAAACTCAAAATTTCACCCTTTTTTTGTCCTCCGGTTCAAGATTTAGAGGCTTCTAAAACTTCGTCCTCGACGCCACTTAACCCATTTTTAAATCCCTGTATTTTGATTTCTTTTTGAAGATATTTTCGATTTATTTTAAAGGACATTTAATAGATAATTGTCTCGTCCTTTTGTTGTGTATTTTATTATATAAATCAACAAAATGCGTTTTTAACAAGGAGGTCACGAGATCCATATTTTGACCTTTAAAAAAATCAAACATATCCACTTTCAATTCAACTCAAGGTTTTATTCGTTAATTTGTAATATATGATGAACATATACAACAATTTTTTAGAGGTACATTCTATTCCACTTAAATACTACAGATGAAAATGTGTGCGTTGGTTCAGGAAATTTCTGAATATATGTAAATTAATGATACATAATTGATTTGGCTTGGAATGCCCCTAACCAGAATTAACAATGTTATAATTGAACAAGGTTTTTATTAAATAATGACGACTAAATTGTAACTTATACAGAATATACCTATATAAATAATTTTCCAGGTTACTCAACTCAGAAAATCAAGTCCATTTGCGCGGGATGTCGAACGGAGATTGATGATCAATACGTTCTTCGAGTCTCTTCCGGACTGGAATGGCATGCATCATGCCTACGATGCATACATTGTAAGCGCCTTCTGGACGAGAATGATACTTGCTTCGTGAGGAATCAAAACATTTTTTGCAAACCGGACTACATAAGGTAAGAAAAAGATTAAGCATAAAATCAGGAATTAAGAGATGGATTACGTACAGCCCTAAAAGCTTCGAATCTCATTTTCTCAGGCCTGTGGCCCAAACTTTCCAACCCCACATCTATTTATAATGTGAAACAATTCCTTTACAACTAATTGATGATGCCATTTTCGATTTGACACCTTATAAAAAATAATCTGAAGTTGACGTTATTGATTATTTGTACAAGTACTTACAAATATCTTTTTTAAATCTTATTTTTATGATTGATTTCGTACCGAAATACGTTCAACACCTAAAATGTCTCATCAACCAGACTCAAATATTAGAAATTGAAAAAATAGGCGTCAAAATTAATAAACTCCATGGAAATAAGTTTATTAATATGTAAATCTTCAAAATTAATGCATTTTTATTAAATTGATAGGGATTTGATTGTGTAGTAGTGTCTGCAGGGGTTGAGGGGGGGGGGTGAAGAGCTTTAGCCTCCCACCTAAATGAAGAAATTTTTGTTTTTACTAGTAAATTTTTTCGTTTGGAGTAAAAAATGAATGATTTTTTTTTCTTAAAAAAACAAAACAAGATATATTGTATGTAGTGTTTTGTCAATCTTTATTTAGGAACAAGGACCGCGGTCCATTCTGACTTGTCGGTCCTTAAAGAAGGTAGAATCCATCCTTCGTGACGTCAATGAGGATGTTTTCTTTTTTAAACTATTCCGTTATATAATAGTATAAATAATATAACTAAGTAAGAATAAAAAATATTTCATTAAATAATATTTTTTGCAATATATATCTTAATAAATATTTCATACATCTTATTTGAACCATAGAATTGATAGAATTGATGGTCCTATGGCAGGGGTGTACGCAGGTTTATATTTGGGATTTTTTTTTTAAAAAAATCAAAAAACTAAAATTTGGTGGGGAAAAAAAAAAATCTTTTGGATTTTTTTTTTTTTAAATCCATAGATATTACAGAAAATTAATTTTTTTCTAAAAAAACATGAAAAATTAAATTTCAAATATTAAATTTTTTTCCAAAAAATTTCAAAAATTCATAGCTATGCACAGACAATTAAATTTTTTTATATAAAATACTTGAAAAATTAATTTTTCTGTAAAAAAAATTAAAATGTTAAATTTTGTAGAAACAAAAATTCAAAGCTAAATTTTTGCACAAAATTTTCAAAATTTAGTTTTCAAAAATTATAATTTTTTGATCAAAAAAAAAAATAGTAAAAAGCAACAATTCCCTTGTTTTTACTTCGGGGGGGGTAGGCTACAGGCCCAGTGGACGCCCCTGTAAGTACCAGTCCTATGACTGGACTGTACTGAATAAATATGGACCGACACAACACCAATTGTATGTATGTAAAGAGGCTGAAAGTGAGGAGAAAGGAAGGAAGGAGAGAAGGAGAATGATATCCAGAGGGAGAAGAGAGGACATCATATATGATGGCTTTAGGTTACAACCATTAGAGGATTAAAAATAAAACAAAAATTTAAGATTTTTTTTTTGTTGTATTTTCTCCATCTTTTTTTGTTTTTATTATTATAGTTGTTCCTGCTTCATTTATGTACATTGTACATACATAATATATCTCCCCGGTTCCTTGAGTTCCTTCCTCCTTGAAACGTAATCTTATAATCCCCTTCTCTCTCTCTCTTTTTCGGGCTCCAATACTGAGAATTGATAAAGTAACTACTCCTACCTAAGTTGTTTAATTATTATTATTACTTCAATAACTACCTCTAATACCTATATATAAATACACAATAGACTGACATACCCCTCAATTAGGTACGAGAGTGGTAGGAAAAGTTTCCGACCTAATAAAGATATAATAAATCTTTTCTGATTTTTTTTCTTTCAACAAAGTCTCCATGTACCTCGTCGTCACACTTCTCCTAGTGATGATTCCATCTCTGTAACCCGTCCAAATAGATCTCAGCGTTTTCTCTGTAAAATAATTGTAGGATTTAGAGAATTTTCTCATTGCTAATAATGACCAATAATGTAAGGGACATACTGTTAAAAGCTGATCAACTCTGTCTCCGTCCTTTATTGATGATCATACCACAAATAACAAGTACATTTTAGAATAATGTGTCGGCAGAAATAAAGTTTTGAATGGCTGTTATAGTGGGGTTGTATCGTTCGTGGGCCTCATTTGGGAGTGTGGTGACGTGAGGGAAGGGGCATCCCACTTTCAAAATCCTATCTGCATTCTATAGATGCTAGATTGATGTGATTTGCTTTTATTTACGGTTGCTGCGATCTCCACGCTGAGGTCGGAAACTTTTCAAACCACACTTGTACACTGACATACCCCTCAATTAGGTTTCTATGTTCTTTACTCAAAGTAGTCTATTCCTCTACGTCTATGGTCATTTGGGGGTGTCACGGGAACCAAAAAAATAAGCTATCACGGGTTTAAGCACCTCAAAAGTTGTCAATGATGAGCTCATTTAAAAAAATATATCTCTCTCAGGGTTGCCAAGGTATTGAGCTCTAAATTTGTTCCGGATTTCAAATTCCCGCCCTGTACTTTTAAGTATAAAATAGAAATAACATATATAGTCCCATCAGTAACATCAGAGCAGCTCATTCAAGAAAGATATTCGTCCAGTGTGTTGACTCTCACACCCAGAGAGCTTTTAGAGACAGACCCTATTTATTTATTCAAGTGATTTAAATCACTCCAATGTATGTATATATATATGTATATCCCAAAGTACCTTTGATTAATCCCTTGAAATGTCATGGATTTTAAATAAAAAAATGGGATGTTCGTATGTTCAATTCATAATGCGATATCTTCATAAAGAGGATTTAAGGATAATAAAAAAAAATGTGAATATACTACTTAAATATTTTTTAAAACTACATATATACATATAAAATAAAAATCCGGGATCATTTGCGTAAAGTTTGAAGAGAGGGGGAGGGGGTTTATCCACCTCATATTATTATAACTATAAGATTTTTTTATTTGAGGTACCATTTTTTTAACCTTCTTATATATATATATTTGTTTTTACAATTCTTGCGAGGAAAATGATTCTGAGATAGAAAGGGGAAGAAGAGCTCTGTAAACATGACAGTTCCAGGAGATGTTGTTTCTTCCAAGGAAGAAGAAGAGAGATGAGAACCCCCACCATATTTGTTCTTCATTCATTTTTATTTTTTTTCAAATGCATTTCTTCTCTTCTTCTTCTATCTATGTAAACATTAGGATTTATACAAATTCCCTTCAAAACACTTTTTTAAATTCCGGAATAGGCAAGAAATATTTATTGGTCTAAAAAACCTACAAGGGTCTGAGATATTATTACTAATTATTTCCTTTAATTGAATTATCTTTCATCCTAGCAAAAAAAACCCTCAATATGTAATTAAATATTTTCTACACTGTTAACGCATTCAATTTTACTTCGTGTCCATGAATTGGAACGACCTCTCCGTTCAGGCAGTATATAACTTTAAAAGCTTATAACGAACAAACTAAATGTTATAGAACCATATTTGATTACGTACCATATATATGAAAGCTTCATTTAATGACATTCACTTATTCATAATGAGATCTGCCTATCTTGATAACCTCGGCCACACGGCCCGGAAGCTTTGGCTGGCCCGGGCGACCTCGTGCGGACCCAGCGTTACCATTTTACAGATAATGGACTTCTTCAGGGCCTCCACAGACGACTTATACTTGGCCCAGGCCTCATAAGAAAGATATCGCATGGTTTCAGGTTCGGGCTGTTTGCAGGCCAAAAATCCGGGCTCAAGTTTAAGGGTGTTCAAGAGTTCCTGTACTTTTTTGGCTCTGCAGGCCGGTGCACTGTCTTGTTGGAAGATGTAAATTCTTCCTTGGACTAATCCATCCATCAAAGGAATGTAAATTATAAGTGCAAAACCAGAACCCGTATAATGATGGACCCGAACGAGCCTGCCAAAGCTTTCGGCGCCGTGTGACTGAGGTTATCAAGAAAGTATAATTTCATTATAAATAATTGAATATTGCTTTCAAATAAAAAAAATGAAAAATATGGTTCAATCTCATCTAGTTCGCTCTTTATACGCTTTTACAGATTTTCCAAATTTATCTGGACCACCCTGTATCAGGCCTACAGAACAATTAGGCTTCCCCGAAATCAGTATCCCCCTCCCAGTCTTTTCTTTTGTAGATCTGATCTTGTTTAGCGTTCAACGGTCCTAAGGACATATTATTAATTATAGGTAGAACGTATTTGATATTTTATGTTCTAGCTATACTTCAGCTGTTGTAGTTATATTAAAAGACCGATACGGACAGGGCCTAGGACTGACAAACTTTATTAAATAATGAAAAAAAGAACTGTTTTTCGTTTTAAAATTGTTATACCTAGTTTTTTCTTTATTAACATCCCCTTTGAAGCTTTATATGCTTCAAATGATGTTTAGCAATGACTTGAAGATCTTCCTGGATCATCATATCACCATAAAAAAATTCTGAGTCTGATATTATTTTTTTAAATTTATCCTTGAGAAGAAAACGTCCAAGTATTGAGTGTAAGACTAAGGGTTTTTTGGTGGTGTTATCTTAATATATTATTAAAGCAGAATTTGTATCTTCTTTGACGCCCAATAACTCCTCTGAATGCGGGGTACTCACTAGTACATCAATATAGCTAAATAGAGCTTTACTTAATTAAATTAAAGATAAACTAAAGATGTGAACCAAACAAAGTTCGATAAAATGTAGTCTTGAGTCAACTCATCATTCACATTTTGAAGAGGGAAAGTAGGGAGAGGACCACACACAAGCACGAACACACACACTTTGCACTTGAAAACAAAAAAACCAAAAAAAAAACCCATTTATTTATTAATTTCTTCACCTACTCTGTCAACATTACTTGTGAATTTTTGAGGATTTAATTCTATAACAATGAGTATATCACACTAAATGATTAAATACACTTAGGTAGGTGGTACATTGATATTGTGTGTTTGAAGAAGGATCACCATGGCATTTCTTTCTTTGTCTATTAGTGTTGCTTCGAGTGTTCTCTCGACTCTTTTTGTGAGTCCATTTGCAAATTTAAAAGTCATACTATTCTTATTGAGTCCGCTGGTGGATAATTAATTATCAGTACATCTCATCAAATGATGTTTTTAATTTCATTGTGTTCCTGTCCCAAAGGTATTTTCTAATCAATCACTCATTTCCATTATTGACCAATTAAATCTCTTAATAGAAATATACTGATGCCGATGCAATTCAAATGAAGATACTTTAATAGTTTCAATAATTGATCAAAATCACAGTTTTCCTGTAAATCTCTAAGAAGTACAATTGATCAAATTATTAATTGCCTACCAACATTTAATGTAAATTATATTTACATTAAATGTTGGTAGGCAATACTTCTGACTGATGAGCTTTTTCCACTGCAAATTTTCAAATATTCTAATATACATTGCTCTTACAATGGGAGGAGATAATGATTTTTAAGACGAGGCAATAGTAAAAATAATTGCAATTATAATTTACATTCCTTTGATGGATGGATTAGTCCAAGGAAGAATTTACATCTTCCAACAAGACAGTGCACCGGCCCACAGAGCCAAAAAAGTACATCTTTCTTATGAGGCCTGTGCCAAGTATAATTCGTCTGTGGAGTAATCAAATATTAAATTATCTTGTAAGAAGCAAAAATTCCATTATTTTATTCTTTTTTTTAGGGGGGGGGAGGGGGGATACAGTCCTTCTTACACCCATTGATGAACGCCCCTGACAATACATCAGAATCCTCAATTAAACATTATTTTCCAGACGCCGATGCCAGAAAAAACACCCTATTCTCGGATTTCGATTAATCGTAGCATCACTACTTTAAAAAATAGTTAATGTTTTGTTTTTTTTATCCTCAAGTTTGAGTATTATTCACATCTAGCACTAATATGTTTAATTTTTTCTTTGTTTGAAGAAGGATATAAATTAAATATCTTTATTTCTTTTTCTGTCGGATTGGATTTAAGTGGTATTTTTTATATTATATTAAATATCTATGAGTGTTGATAGTCATAATAATAAAATAAATAAAAAATAATTTTCAAGTGGTGGAAGAGTAGAGTTTTATAAAGGTAAAATAAATAATAAGAAAGATAAATTACTCATTAAAATCAATAAGCATATTCGTATTTTATTATTTGAATAAGTGAGTGATGAAATGGAGCATTATTGTATGAGGATTTCTTCAGATTTTAATGGAAGTACATACATACTTCTATAAGCGAGTGAGTGAGTGAGTGAGATAGAAGAAAAAATAAAAGGGAGAGATGTAACGAAAGGATTAGCATATTCAATAAATGCTTTTGTTTTTATTTTAATAATAAAAAAAAGGATTTAATAATGAGAACGAGGATAACTCGTGGTGTATATTGATGAATGATAGAAAAGACTTTGTTTATTTAGTAGTTTTTTTGTAATGTAAGTTAAATTAATTATTAGTATTGTTAGGGTAGACTAGATTAGCTGCAAATGTCTCCTCTTACTCCCCCTAAAACATAAATAAAAAAACCTAGAGCAAAAAATATGCATTGCAATGTTCCATAAAAACAACCGAAAACAATATGGTAAGAGATGATCATACATTTAGGTTCTCGCCCCATCGTTCCTAGAGAAAGAAATATATATATAATGTATAAAGACTTCACACAAGATTCCTAGGTTATTTTGTTTAATTATCAATGCTACCATATGATCAATTAAAGGAACATTAAAAAAAATCTAATGACCAATTAGATTATAAAAACTATAAAACACAAATCCTACGTTGGGGGTTGGGGGGGGCATAGCTCCTGCAGCCCTCATACAAAGGCCCCGCTTATATACTTCATATTGAAAAGGTTTTGTGGATCCGTGAAAAAGTGATATGTTCTCAATGTAGTTGGACTACGAAATTTACCATACCTCCTCTCACCCTAAAAAAATCTTGAAATCCGTCAACTGGACGTCATGAATAAATCCGTGTCAAATAATAATTGGAGAAAAATATATTATGCTTGCAAAATGTAATAGTTTTGTGTTTGTCCAAAACTTAAAACCCCACTTCGATTGGACATCCTTCATTTTTAGATTCCCAACCCCTGTTTGTATTTGTAAAAAAAAAATATAGAATATATATTGATTATCTTGAAGACCACCGATCAGGGGCGTAGGGTTATATTTGGGGGGCGGGGGCATAGCTCAGCTGATGATAATATTATTTTCATCTATGGTCATCCTGATGTTTACGTTTTCCTCTCAATCTTCCCTATTTTTGGTGTAAATTGTTTTTAAATATATATGTATTTAAATATAATTAGAATATTTTCCTTGTAGTAATGTTATTTTAAATGTAGAAGGTTCTCAGCTCCTCTTTATACTACCAGTAATCCATTCCTTACTCCCCCAAATCATATAACATCATAAGTCTACGTCCGCCTTCCCCTTGCGCTCTCCAAAACTCCCATCCCTAAAGATACTTTCTGGTTGTAATTGTTGTATTATTTAACTACTTTTCATGTGGTACTATTACGGCGAATTCGGTTTTGTTTTTTTGAGAAAATAATAGTTTTTAGTAACTATGAGATCGTGGAATTTGTTACGAGTCCCCAGTCTATCTGGAGCCTGTTTCATCAGGGATTTCTAATTAAATCACTTTGGGGCAGCAAGACCATGATGTTTATTCATCCGGCGGACTCCATTTATTAATATTTATTTACATATGGACCTCCTGTGGACGCCCCTGATTATATACTTGTGGTATTACTGAACTAAGATAATTATTAATATCAACTGCCTGTTACATGATTTGGGGGTAGAAAAGGAATTAATGCTATTAAAAAGAGAACCTTCTACATTTAAAATAACATTAGTGGAGGGAAAAATATGATAATATATCTAAATTCATAAAGATTTATTTTATTCTACGTTTTTTAAACAATCGGCGCCAAAGATAGGCGATAATACTTACTTCAGAGGGAGAGGCTAACACCCCGACGACTTATTATTTGTATTCAATCTATGGGTTGGAGTTCCCATATCTCTTTTCACTTATTTATTTTTTAGCTTGAATGGTATTTTTCCCATTCATGAGGGAGTATATATATTTAAAAAAAAACCCGAAATTAGTTTTTTGATCCATTGTTTGGAAATATCACAATAACCGTGTCACACTTTGCACAATCACTCACAAACTAAAGCATAGATTGTCATGAAATTTTGACAGCTGGCTTTTGAAGGTTGCTACTATCTCAAAATGAGGTGAATAATAAAAAAGAAGGGCTATTTATACATGAAGTCCGGGACATTTCAGCCCATGTTTTATGTGTAAACCCCCGAGAAAACGGGATTTCGAGAGTTGTTTGTGCAGTTATTACTCACTTATAGATAGCTAATAAAATATATGTACATAGTTAGGTATGTTTTTAGTACATTAATAGAAAGGATTAGAGAGTCAACAAAGGAGAAGAGGAGAAGGTTACCAACACCGTATGTAGTGATTGTAGTTGTTGATCAATTGCTTATCAATGAATAAACAATGGGTAGCTTACTATCTATAACAGCTAAACACAAAATCAATGAGAGGTTGCGTTGAGTCACTCTCTTTCTTCCTACTGATGTACTGACTATTTATGTAATATCAATATTTGTATCAACTATAAATAACATACCTAAATAAACCCTTTAGTTTTAAGCTCACTACCTTGGAGTTGATTTGCTTCAAACACGCTAAAATGTAACACAAAAGCAAAAATACAAGGAACTCTCGATTAAAAAAATATTTAGCTGGAAATCTTCCATTTATTCATACATATGTTCTCTTATATATAAAGCAAAGATTATCTCTGGAACCACCGCTTTGCAATTGCATTTGATATAGTATTGGGTACAAAAACAGCACCTTTTTTGGGCGCCTACTCCACCTTTTCACCTTGGTCGTAGTGATACTGAAGAATGTATCGAATTTTCTCATTTTTTTTACTTCCAAATTGGAGCATTGTAAATCACAGCTGGCTTTACCAAACAGTCAACTGTAGATTAACTTTTTTTAAGTGTACGCTTAACCTTTAAGACGAAAAGGAAGGGGAGAATGAAATAAACAAGGACCGAACAGGATTACTCCAATGTCGATCCCCAATTCTACTCTGAGTCCAATAAGGAAACTTTTTTTTTGGCTAAATTACCCCGACTTGGATTGACTTTTGACGTGTCCAATTTTAACACAAGTATTTGTATGTAAATCTGCTATTTAAAGGTTAAACCTTAACTTTTATAAGCCTAATATTGCAAGGCAGAGCTGTTTTCGAGAATATTTCCTCTTTTCATGATCCTCCATGTAGAAGTGAATAGAGTTCTTTGGGGAAGACGTAAACTAATTGAGTCCATATATTTTGGGCTTAGTCCTAAGACCTTCCTCCAGAGATAGGCTGCATTGTCGAAAGTCATCTCATTTGGTCCTAATTTCTTGTTTCCACTTAATTTTGAAATCAATAAAGCTAATAAGAACCATCCTTTTTCATCGTTAACTTCATCAATTTCTGATGGCTTTTTATTGAATAATGATTCAATTCCGTAATTCCTAATTGAGTAAATTTGTTGTAAGATCTCTTGTTTTCCATTACGGTGGAGTTTTCTTTTGAGGAAATCTCCGATGGGGTCTCGGTATCCATATCCAAATGGAAATCTTTCACTATTTCTGCGGAGTTTGAGGTAGGGATACTATTTTTTTGGAGTTAGAAAATTTTGGATGTTGGTTTGCCTCGTCACGTTCTTAAAAGCTTTTCCTCATGAAAGGACATTATTCTTATGGAGAAACGACTTCAAATACTTTGCAATCCAAGTATATAGAGTTTTTTACTGCACTGCTGGAGAGCACGTATTGTCAGCTCAAAAAAAAAAAATCTGCTATTGTTTGAATCTATTTAAAGGTTACAATTTCAAAAAGAAATATTCATTGACGGCTACATACTCGTTTTAGTCTATTTTATGCAATAACAATCGCATCAACTCACTTCAAAAGACTGTTACATACTTTTCACAAATGGCTGAAACTTTGGTGAGTATCTGTCAACATTCATAGAGGTGATTAGCTTTAATTTATGAGCCCTGCCATCTTCCCGTTGAGGTGGTAAACTTTTCAGGCCACCCTCATACATAATGTATATTTCCTGCTCTAGGAACGACTGAGGCGCGAACTTACTCCACACATTGAGAAGTTGAAGAGAATAATTTCTGCAATTATAACTTTGTTACTTATAGAATATATATATATGATTATTATTGTATAAATGTATTGGGAGCTCTCTAATGAAATTATATATCCTTCACTTGATGGATTAAATTTCCTCATTTTTTTGTTCTTCCTCCTTAACACTCTATAATCGTATAACAATAAGAGCTGTCACCTTACATAATAGACAAATTATTATTATTTGCAAAACTAGTAGCTTTTGTGTAGTTCTTATTCGTAGCTATGTTTGTACTACAAGAAGAAAAAGGGGTAAAAATCCAAACCCTCTTTCTCTATATAAGGAGATACAATATCAAATTACCTTAGAGGAATCAAAAATCAATAGATATTATTGTTCAGGGGCGTCCAAGATTATATATATATATTTTTTTGCGAGACGGTTTGGTTTTGAAATTTTGAAAATTGAAAGTTTTTGAAATATTAATTTCAAAATTTAATATTTATTCTATGGCTAAATTTTGTATAAAAAATTTCTAAAATTAAATCAATTTTTTGGAAAAATACATTAGAAAAATGAAATTTTTTGAAAAAGATTCAAAAATTAAATATTTTCGAAAAAATTATTAAGTCCATAGCTAAAAATTTTTCGTGGAAAAAATTTGTAAAATTAAATTTTTCAAAAATTCAGAAATGAAATTTCAAATATTAAATTTTTTATACAAAAATTTCTTAAATTACAGAAAATCAAATTTATTTTTTAGGAAATAATACAAAAAAATTAAAAAAAATGAAATTAAATTTTGAAAAGAAAAAAGAAATTTTTTTTTTTGAAAATTAAATATTTTTTTGGAAAAAAATTATTAAATCCATAGCTTTTTATAACTACTCACAGAAAATTAAAAATTCCACAAATTAATTTTTAAAAAAAAATTAAATTTTTCGTTTTTTGAAATTTTTTTCAAAAAAAATGTAAATTAAATTTTATGAACAAATTTCAAAAATTCAAATTAGTTAAAGTATTAAATATTTTGGAAAAAATAAATTGTTAAATATTTTCTATAACTACATTTCAATTATTAAATAATTTTGAAAAAAATTACAAAAATCTATAATACTCACAGAAAAATAATATTTAAATATTAATTTTTGAGATAAAAAAAAACTTCAAAAAAAAATTAAATTTCATACAATTAATTTGTTAAAAAAAAAAATTCAAAAATCTATTGCTTTTAAAGTTTTGAAAAAAATTTTAAATAAAATTTCAAATATTAAGTAATAAAAACAACAAACAACAACAAAAATTTCTGAGAAGAGAAGAGTGAAAAAAGGTAGAATCCAATCCCTCTTTCTCTCTCTATATATAGAGGTGCAATATCAGATTACTTTAAAGGGATCAGAAATCAATAGATGTTATTGTTACAGTTATGTGTGTAGGTTGTACTTTTACATACTATATACATGTACTACTTATTTATTGATGGAAAACAGATACGAACGTGGATGTGTTATTTATTATTATTCATCATTTGAATCCATTCCTGTATACAACATGTAGTACAAATCACTCTTTTTGGGAGGGATTAAGGAAGAAGACTCTATAGATTGATCAGATACATGGAATGAATATATATTAATATTTATTATTCTATGCTAATGAGGGATTGGTCTGGTGAGGTTCTTGAGAGACCCAGGGACACTTGATCTCTAAAAGTCTATAGAACCGTGTTTGGAGAAAAAAAAAAGGAAAAGTGACAAAAATCTTATTAACTAATATAATTCCTATCATCAATTTAATCTATATATATTTTGCTATATGTCTTTAGTGAGCTCTATCTCACGATTAATAAACAATAAGGTTGCAATGTTTGAGTATAAGAAACCAACAAAAAAAACCAACAAATGAACACAATATTTGAATGTAACTCTAATGATTTATGAAATCTATCTTTTTAAATGCATTTATTAATAATTGAGAATGCTACAAAGAATTTCATTTCAACAAATACCATTTTTAATATTCTTCTACTAATAAATAATTTACTTACAATTTCCTAGATACATAAAAGTAGTTTCAATAGGTTCTTGAAACTAAAAGGATTGAAGCAATCGTAAAATAGGTCAACTCCGGTATTTTCGATGTTAAATTGTATGAATATTTATTCATAAACATATAGAAACACGATCATTCTTGCAGGTCATACTTTTTTTTGGAGTATTTTTTGTTAGAATAATAGGGCCTATTTTCTTAAGTGTGTTCTTGGGCAACGTTATGAGAGAAAAGTTAAGCGTGCATTTAAAAAAAGTTAATTTACATTTCTGTATTTGGTGAATCCATTTGTTTGTTACCATGTTCCAAATTGTCCTGTTTATGGACCCAATACAGTATTGAATCCAAGAGCAAAGCAGTGGTTCCAACGTTGAAATAATGGAAATCGTGGAGCACTTACTCCATTGCCCAGGAACCAAAGATGAAATGAGATAGAAACAAAAAAAAAGGAGAAAAAGAAAAGATAGATTAAGCCTCATGTCTCAAACTGTATAAATAAATTATTTCAAGCTTCATGGACACAAAAGAACTCGTTGCATACCCGCAGTGAGTAAGGGATTCGAAAAAACGGACATTCAAGGGAGCCCTCGTAGCAAATCCATTTTCTTTTTCTCTCTATCTCATTTTTTCTTCACTCTCTCTTAGTTTCCATCTCTTGTAGTTGGGGCATACGAAAACTTATGGACTTTTATTATGAGATCAATTCAAACATGAGTTTTATCCTTGAAATATTGTCGTGGCCTTATCTTAAATTGACAGCAATATAGAGCGTTTTTGGAGAGGTTCTTAAAAAAAAAAAAAAAAAAAAGATAATAAATTCAGCTATCAAATGCAATACTATTAAACTATTTGAATCTATTTGTCTTGAAGCTATGAGCCTCTGAATAAAAAACATCTATTTTCCACTTTAAACAAAGATAACTCGAGTTAAAAGTATGATGCAGACATTTTAAAAATGGTTTTAGAATTTTTTAACATTCAGCTTTAAAATATATTCAGCCCTATATTCAACACCGAGGGCTTAAAACTGCTTTGAACCTTAAAAATAGTCAAAAATAACAGACAAATGTATGGCTTTTTTTTAAGGCCACGAGGCTAGTAGAGAAAAAATAAGGCCATATTTGAAATCAGAGGATCAAACTCTATTAAATAGAGCATATACTGTTTTTGTACCATTTTTGCTGGTGGACAGCGTTATTAAACATTCTTTTAATTGGCAGGGTTTTACCATGTTGATTTTTGGTTTCTTTTTTAGTTTTTCTCCGATAAATGGGAGTACTACCGCTACTTAGCATACAATATTATAGAAAGAAAATAGTGAAATGAATAATTAGTGATCATAAAAACAATATATGTATAGAAGGATGGAAAGGGCATCAAATTGATTTGTCTATTCTTGCTCTAGTGTACATACATAAATGAAGGATCCTCTTCCATGTGTGTCTATAATTTCATTCTCCTTCGATTTTGATAGGGCTAACACCAGCCGTACCAGCACCCCAGAGTACTTACGTACATATTATGTTAGATATAGGAGACAAACAAGGAACCGTAAACCGTATTAACTTACATACACACATAGACCCTTCATCCTAGGGTGGGGCGAATACACATTACACACACATAACATATCCCTCTGTTTATTATTAATAAATATGCTACTACTCTCAAATAAAATAAAAAAGTCTACTCCACACCCATTACCTCTATTATTAAAAACAATAGTACATACATAGTATTTAAATAATAATAATAATAATAACGCCACGAGAAAGAATTTGAAAAAATGAAGGATATTTTATGTCTCTTGTAGATATTATACCGAGTGGTCCATTAAACTCTAAACACTTTGAATTTTAAATCTACACAACATATAATTTATTAATTAGCAATATAATTTCAAGAAATTGAATACTTTAAATAGATGTGTGTCTCAGCTCTCTTAATCATTAGGAGTAGCCGCCCTTAATGGCAATGATTGCTTCCAGGTGGCGGTGAAAGGTCTGGTATCCGCTGCAGACGTAGTCCACTGTGATGGCGTGCCAGTGCTGACTTACAGTAGCTTTGAGGGCCTTGGTGTTTGGATGACGGACACTGCAGGCCTTCCCCTCGACATGCACTCAAAAGGTTTAGTCGAGAGCGTTAGCATCATGGCTGTAGATGGACCAAAAGTGTCGAAAAATAGCTATAAAAAATCAAAAGAGTCTTACAACGGAGGAGATGGGTTTCTTTTTTTGATTGTGTCTAAAGTGTCTTCTCTTCCATCAGAAACCTTTTTCCATCCTACTTTTTTAATATATATCTGGAGAGTATGGTATGACACTCCGAGATCTCTTGCAATGCCCCTCATGGACTTGAGGTCTGGATTATTTTCTTTAATTCTTCTGGGTCCAGCCTGGCCTTACTGATGGTTTATTCAGTTATACCGTCGACGCTCAACTCTATGGAGTGTGTAAATGGAAATTCGTCGATCACGTTCAAGTGTCATTTTCTCGAGAGGAGGTATCATTTAAAAGAGTATATTGTGCACTTTCACTAAAATAAACAGGATAAATAATAGAGGAGCTAAAACTCAAGAAAGTGTCCCGACCCACGAGTAAAAACCAGATAAAATGTATAAACATGATTGCATAAAATGTTACAAGGAAATCAATTTAAAAAAAAAAAACCTTATGTATGAAAGGATTGTGCAGACATTACAGTATATGATATACATCAGGGATCACTATATACAGTGCATCACACATTTAGATATTCATACCGATACACTTTGGTTTATTTATATATGTAGATAATCACTACTGCCTCAACGTGCCGTATAGATGGTGGGGCATGTTGTGGGAAAAAAAATAAAAAATGGCAACATTCAAATTAATTTTTCCATGTTATAAAATCAGCCGATTGTTTTATTCATTATTTTCTTACTCTCCTTTCAGACTCTTTGGCTCCAAATGCGACAAATGTGATTTACCCTTCTCTAACGAGAATGAATACGTAATGAAGCTACAAAATGAAAACAAGATTTTCCATCTGGACTGCTTCGCATGTCTGACATGCGGTATCCGCCTAGTCCCAGGGGATAAGTTTGCCCTTCGTAACAACGAAGAACTCGGTACAGCACTCCTCTGCATCGAGCACTACGATCTATTAGAAAAAAGATCAAATGAAGAGGACTTGTTCACACTTCGCAATGATAACATTCTACAAGAGGGGAGCAGTGGAGGCTATCATCACCCTTCTTTTCCCGAGGAGATCATCAAGCGAGAGGAGAACGAAGGCGTATATGATTTGGAGGAGTTTGTGGAAGAAGGTAAGAAATACGTGGAGAATTAGGGACTTGATGTTAGGTAAAAAGAAATGACAAAACTATTCAGAAAAAATAAAGTTTTGGGGATTTTTTTTTTTAAATGGATTCTAAAATTCAAAGCTATTTACAGCAAATTATTTTTTTTATGGAAAAAAATTTAAAAATACAAGGCTGTTCACAAAAAATTTCAAAAATAAGTTTCAAATATGACATTTTTGGGAATTTTTTTTTTTTTGAATCCATAGGTATTCACAAAAACTTATTTTCTTATAGAAAAAAAACTGAATAAAAAATTAAAATATTTTATTTATTGGTCTGCTGCATAATTGGCCCGAATGACTTTTATTTTAAGAAAATGAATCGTTCAAAATATAATTTTTACCTCTATTTCCTCGTGAATTTTTTTCATCCTGACCAAAAAAAAGTTGTTGTAAAAAGTAAAAAATTGTTTGATTTTCTTTGGGGGGATATACTCACTCCAGCTAACCCCCTGCGGACGCCCTTGAGAATGGGGAGAATACTGTGGTAATTCTAGTTATGGATTGAACACGTGTGTTACTGTTCATCAGTCGTCGTGTGTTGTCTGAATAAATTTTAAATTTAATTTTTGGAAATTTTTTTGTGAACAGCCGGAGATTTAAAATTTTTTTTTGTACATAACTTTGGATGTAAACTTTTTTCTAAAAAATTTAATTTTCGATAATAATTTGTTATTTCTGAATTTTTTTCCAGTTTTTGAATTTATTTTTAAATACCTATGGATTTTTGAAACTTATTTTATAATTTTTTTGAAATTTTTGTAGAAAAAAATATTATTTGTAATCTGCGATGGATTTTTGAATTTTTTTTTCCAAAAAATTCAGTTTTTATGAATAGTTAATATCGTTAATAGTTTATGAATTTTCAATAGAAAAATTCCATAAACCAGCCCCCCCTAAAAATATAATTCTCCGGACGTCCCTGAGAATGGAGCGATCCCTGTGGTTGTTATAGTGATGGAGAACCATTGAACACGTGTGATGTTGTTGATCAGTCCTCGTCGCTGTTGTTTTTGTCTGAGAGTGTGGCAAAAACACATATGTACTTTATGACACCTCATTATGTATAAGAACACACACACGCTATAATAACATGTTCATGTCCTTGACATCCTTTTGCCTTTCAATCTGTTTTAAAAATTTTGAGTGTGCTGTGGATTGCATCGCATATGTATATTAAAAGTTATATTACTACGGCAAATCACTCAGTCATAAATACAACATACATCATTATCAAGAAGAACAATAATATATTATTTTGTATTTAATAGCTCGATCATAATATGTACATACATGCGAGAATTGAGTAGTTGCAAGGAACGACTTCCTATTTGGGGTCTCATCACTTAATAATAATAATAATAATCATATTGACAAAATAACAATAAATAGATAAAACCTTTTAAAATATTTGAATGCAATAATTCTTTATTATGAAAAAATAATAAAACCTTTTTGGACTTTAAAATATGTAATGGTACAGGGTGATGCTTTGAACTCTCCCTCCTTCTATATGCAAAGACAATTTATTCACCCCTGAAACATTCTTCTAATATCTTGTGTCTATCAATTTTTTGCTCCACCTATACTTACTGCCTATTTTTTGGAGTATGGTACAAACTGCATGTCTGAGTTCTTTACAAATGACCGGTTCGTCCATTGAAATATGAACATTTACGAATTCCATAATTAAATAAGGTTAAGGGATGTAAATTAATTCATATTTCAAATATATTAAAGCATAAAGAATTAGCTACAAAACCAAACAAAGCTGAGCTCTCTAGCTTACATACAAGTCGAGAAAATGACACCTGACGAATTTCCATTCGTGCACTTCAAGCACTTGGACGTCTCCAGGACCACCGTCTACGCCGTCAGCAAGTTCGAAACGTTGGAAAGAAAGAAGGGCTCTGTCATAGCGGCCAAACTGGGCTCGCAGGAGTTAAAGAAAATAGCTCAGGCCAATCCCATCAAGTCCATGAGGGCCCAAGCATGAGATCTCGAAGCTATAAAAAAAGTGGGTGGAAAAAACCTTGCGAGGGTAGAAAGGACACTTTAGACACAATCAATAAAAGAAACCCATCGGAGTTTCACACCAGACTATCGAGAGAGCTATTAAAAGAGCCTTGTGATGATGGAGAGGGTACTTTAGACACTATCAATAAAAGAAACCCATCTTCTCTGTTGCAAGACTCTTTTGAATGTTTTTTTTTTAGTTCTTTTTTTGACACTTTTGCCTCTCATACACCCCTGATGTCAACCCCTTGACTACACCTTTTGGGTGCATGTCGAAGAGAAGGCCTGCAGTGACTGTCAAACAAACACCGAGGCCTTCAAAGCCATTTTCAGCCAGCACTGGGACAACCATATTAATGATTAAGAGAGCTCAGATACACATCTATTTATAGTATTAATTTTGTTGAAATTCTTTTGTTTTATATGTATATATTTAGCAAATTGAGTGTTGCAGGGATTCTTATACCTTTTATAAACTTACATATGTCACCTGGAATATTGTTTTTTTTGTGAGCCTGACCCCTTGCTGAGTCTGGTCTCCTTATCCCCCTGAAAATAGCATTCGAACGGGTATTTTTAACCATAAGATACATGGAAAAAACTTGCATCTGTGTATAGTCCTTTGGCGAACATCACAAAAAACCAGTTCTAAAAGAAATTGACGGAAAAGTGAAGTCAGATGCCCTTGAAGTCCCCCAAAGTTTCCCGAAAAACGTTGAATTTACGGTTTATTTCACCCCATAAATTACATGGACAAAAATTTCATCAATGTACAGTACTATCTTAGGGCATCATAAAAACCAACACTGTCAACCAATTTTCGTCTAGAAAAATTAAGTCAGACGTTTGCAGCACTTTGTGATACATTCTGCATATCACTGCCTTCCTATTATGTCTTCACGGGTTGTGACTATACCTCGTCATTCCATGGAAAGGAGAAAATAAGACCACAATAGCTCATTCAGAAAAAAGAAGATGCACAGTCAGGTTTTAGTCAGCTTGTGTCAGATGGAGTCTACATCCACTATTACAGCAGTTGAAAAGTTTGTGATTGGATGTTCACCAAGAAGAAAATGACATCTGTAAATGAAGTGCGGTTCCAGTTGTTTTTGGACAAGTACAAGCCAAAGAAAGCTGAGGAATGAATCATATGTCTGAAGAAGTTGGATGACAGTTCTTTACCACCATGTTCAAGATCACTACTCCAAAAGATTCGTTACACTCATTTAGTTGCTAAATCTACTTTAGATCGACCCAAACAGATTTATCTCCCCTAGAGTATTGATGGAAGGATGTAAATGGTTTTTACCAGTTGGTGTGTTTTAAGGGCGATTCATCCCCAAAATCGTTAGATGTTCTTCGCACAGAGGCAGATTTCTTCCTGAAAGATAGTGCTGAAGGTTAGTTATAAATTGCAGGTTTGCCTAGTAAAATTTTGCGCTTTCAAAAATTTTCAAGAAAAATCAGAAAACTGAAAAAGTGGTCAAAATTCCACCCTAACAAATGCCTAAAATAATCAAACTGGTTCATATATTGGATAAAAACGGTGCATTCAGTTTAAAACTGGAAATTGTCATCCCTGAATTTCGTCCAACTAAATTCTATTATCTCAATTTTAAAACCTGTAAATGTATAACATTGTTTAGAAAATGATCTTAATGAAATTCTATTCCTTTTGTGTTTTTTCTTTAACAGCACGTTGACGAAGATAACGATAGTAGTGATGAAAATAAAGGTCATATTGAGAAAATTTTAATTCCACACTTTCCAAGACCAATTTCTTTGTAATTATCATTTAAATATGTATCTATTAACTTTGTAAACAATTTGTAACTGCAAACTTTCTTAGTCTTGATTTTTTATGATGTCCCGACGTAGTACTATGCACATATGCAAGTGTTATAGATGTGCCTTATGGGATACAAAATGGGAATTTTATAGTTACTCCGGGTACTTCGTGGCGGGTCTGACCTCAAGTTTCCGACCGATTTTTTTGTCAGTCTTAATTTTTGATGATGTCCTAACATAGTACTATACATTGGTACAGGTTATGTCCATGTACCTTATGGTTAAAAAACCGTCTGGATGCTATTTTAAGGGGGATCTGGATTTGGTCAGGCTGACAACCAAAATCTTCAAAATGTATTATATATATTATTTTGAATTACTTTATTAATTCATACTAAGACAAACTCGCTAATCCATTATTAATTCCTTTTTTGAATTCGTATTTAATTAATGCATACTAAGTACAAGGATGTACCCGTTATACTAAGACCAACTTGCTAATCCGTGTGACATACATACATGCCCGTACTACAATATTATATTATATTTGATATGCTTTTTGAAAAATATTCGTTTCTGAAATTTTTTTACAAAAAAAAATTAAATTGTATTTAAAATTTTTGTGAATAGATATGGATTTTAGAAATTTTTGTTCCAAATTTTTACATTTTAATTTTTTTGGAAAATAATCAATATTTTAAATTGTTTTCAAAAATTTGAAATTTTTGTCAGTACATATGGATTTTAGAAATTTTTTCCAAAAAATTTATTTTTCAAATTTTACATTTTGAATCTTTTTTTTTGGAAAACAATCAGTATTTGATATTTTTTTCCAAAAAATTAAAAATTTTGTGAATAACGTTGGATTTTTGAAAAAAAAACCGACAAAAAATTAATATTTGAAATTTTGCTTGTGGAAATTTTTCTTCTAGAAATTTTTCCCAAAAATTAAATTTTTTGTGAATTTTGGAATTTTTGTTTTGAAATTTATCGTTTTTGAGATTAAATTTTTAGAATTTTTTTTTTCAAAAAATTTAATTTTGTGATTAGCTATGGAATTTTTAAATTTACCAAAAGAAAAACCCTCCCAAACAAAAGATATAATCCAGCGTCCCTGGAGCACCCTGTATATTCAGTTTGGTTGTTGTAGTAGTAACATCAATGTACTCATGATGATAAAGTTTTTTGAGTTAAAGATTACAATAATGAGAATGGACCTATATTACCTATATACCTTCCTATATAGTCGTCTAAAAAAAGAAAGAGTGGTATTATATATAAAATGTGTGTGTATTGGTTGGAAAAGGTCTTTATAATCACATTCTTTTATAGAGAGAGAAAAATAAAATATGTGGGATGGAATTTTAATGGAATATGTATGTATGTATCCAAGTATGTCAGCAGCTTTATGTATAATAGATATACAACCATAGTTAAATACTTATTTCTTAACGACAAATACGTCGTGTGTACATAGATTCAATAAAAGTTGTCCATGTTGGAGTTCTTGGGTCGTTGGGAACTCATAGTATAGATTGAAGAATCAATGGATCTACATAGTTCAGGCATGTCCAAACTTTTGATATAACGGGAAACATTGTCACTTCAAATATGTTTATGGGCCATATAACCTATTAAATTAAATTTATGTGAAAAATGGTTTTATAAATTATAACTATTAAACACACATTTATTTCAAAATTAGTCTAAACCTAATTTTTCAAGGCCAAACTGATTAAGAAAAAAAAAAAAAAAAAAGGATGAAACGTCATAGCTCAATCGACAACGTGCTCGGAAGAAATTATTCTCTTGAACTCAATGAGTGTAGGTTCGTGCCCTGGTCATTCCTAGAGAAAGAAATATACTTTAAATATATGGACTTCAAAGAAGATTCATATTTCAGATGGAATAAATGTAATAGTATAATGTTTACATATGCTTAATCAGTGCAACTCCATCTGACCAATGAAATGAACATTAGGAAAACTTCTTTTAAACTTTTTGTAAAAATGTATATTTTGATCGAATGACCTTCTTTTTTAGAAAAGAAATCCGCAAAAAAAAATTATTTTCTCTATTTTTTCATAATTTCTGTTTTTCACATGGCGATAATTTTTCAAAAATACTACTTTAAATGAAAATAAGTAGTGGGGCGCAATTAAACATTGAGCGGGCTGCCATGCGGGCCACGTGTTGGACATCCCTGATATAGATTAATCATAAAATGTGTACTAGGTAGTGTTGGATCAGTACTACTAGGACTGATTACCAAATCAATCTCTCCCCTGTCATTTTTTTATCGGTCAGAGTTTTTTTACCGTTCAAAGTCGGCCCTTCAGTCCTAGCTATCTTTATAGCTATTTTTCACTCATAGCTCTAGGATTGAATAATATAAAAATGAAGAAAATAATAAATGATACCAAGAACGTATATTAATCAGTTCCAGTCAGATACCTCCTTCTTTAAACTCCAGGTATCTTGTCTCTTGAAAGAGGTTATGTTGAACAGCTGAAAATACATAGTTAGTAACTATTAGATCGGACTGGTAGTCTTGCATTCTTTTCAGTTTTTTTAAACCGATCCAACACTAGTTCTAGGACATGTTGCTAAAAAAACTTATTGTCGAATGACCACTTTGCTGAACAGACTCACTGCCGAAAAAATAATTAGTATAATTGATGATACTCGTACTTTATACTGTAATGATCTACTCAGACCATTTTCGTGAATTGATTTTTTGTTCATTGAAGCAACTTTAATAACCCCACAAAAGGACATCCATATAAGCTCTGTACCTAAGTATGTTCAAAAGTTATGTGCCATTATGTATTTTTAACGTTTGGTGCTACCTTGTCCTCTCAAAATTTAATGACTTCTAACATTGACTTTATATAATCTTTGTTCCAAGTTAGATCAAAATCAATCCATCACTTTTGCCTTAATCCTAGTTACCAACAGATGAACAAACAGACGCATAAACATCAACTTCATTGGCGGAAAGAGTCAGAAACGACCCTAGGATAGAGTAGTGTCAATCAGGACATGAACAGTTACATCGGAACTCTAATCCGAGGTACATTCGATCCAAATAATTGGTTGATTCGCAATGTCCATTAAGTCTCAATTAATGTTTTTTCGGTCCTTATTTAATTTGTCCTGTCCAGAGATACAAAAGACATAATCTTACGTACAAAAATAAAAGCCATCTGGGCTGCCCACGTAAGAAAATAACTGAACAATTTAAAGTCCCATGGTAACCAAACCATCTTTTATTCGGATGAGAAACAATCCCACAACATCCAGAACGACAGAGGGTTGTACACAGAGAGAGCTAATGTCTCCCACGTCTTTAAAACCAAGTTTCCGGGCGGTATCATCACCCTTGAGGTCATTGGGAGCAACGACAGTGTCATGCCTCCATCTTTTTTGTGCCAAAAGAGAGGGTGGGTGATTTACCTGAACAACCCTGTATATCGGAAAAATAATTAATTTCTTTTAACTACACCTATTAAAAAACTATCTTCAGATTGCCAATTACAGCAACAACAAAACTCCTAACTCAGGAAGTGCTTAGGATTTGAGAGGTACAAATTACATTTTGTACAAAATAGCAAGCAACTTGTAGTCTACTTATAACTAAGTAACTAACAAATAATTATGCTAAAAGGTTGTTATTGCATTGATTTCTTTTTTTCTCTATTTTTCTGATGATGATTCATTGGAGGAGGGATTCTCTCTTGTCTCTCTCTCTCTCTCTTGTGTTGTCTCATTCAATGTTGTCTTAACAGTCTGGGGTTTTCATATATACATATCTCTCCGTACATATGTATGTATATAATGGACATTAGGATGTCCCAATAAAATAAAAAGTATACTTTTTTGTTAAAATATCCCTATTTTTCTTTCTATTTGATCTCAGCTTCACAAATATGAACGGAAAAAAGGTGTATTTAAAGTATTCAACTAATTTCAACGAAATTTCACACTGATTTTAAGTTTCAAATTGTAGAAAAGGGAGTTTTAAATATGAGACGCTTCTCAAGGACCTATTAAATAGAATAGGTCCGATAAATTGTCCCATACTCTGGAGGGATAGGATACTTTAAAATACGTAATTTCTATAAACTGTGTGGGTCGATATTTATTCTGTCCAGTCTGTTCGGTACAGTCCTTTGGACTGTCGGTCCTTGGAATTTTTCCCAAAAAATTCTTAGGTTCATTACATCAAATAACATAATAATATGTATTAAGAGCTGTGGTGGCGCTAGCAACTTTTTGAAGTGGGGGGCTTCAGCCCCACTTCAAAAAGTTTCTGAGCCTCTCGACCGATTAAAAAAATATATCATATATAAATATTTATAAGTCTGTTTTTGTAATCCAAAACGGTCAAGCAGATCAGTCTGAAATTTAGCAAGTAAACGTATAAAATAACCAAACATGTTCCTATGACATATTTTTGAGCCTCCCAGGTCATTAAGAGCCTCTTTTTGATTGAAACAAAACCTCCCTTGTCAGCTCTCTGTCTCTTCCCTCTTATCTTCTCCCCAGAGTTGGGCAAGCTAATGCAACTCAACGTAACTTAGATAAGTTAATTTAATTAACTTTTAACTTAACTAGTTAATTATTTAAACTGCATTATCTTTCTTAGTTAAAGTTAAATTAATTTTTTTATTCACAGTTGAAATACTTTCTTGAGATAGCCATTAGATCTCCGATAATTTAGTTAAACACTGCGTCGACACTATCTGTTTTATTAAACTTTGGACCAGGGACATTCCTCACCAAATCGTTTTTGTATTATCTCCGATATTTTTATAATTTTACTTATATTTTAAAATTACATAAAAACTCAAAAATATAAATTTTAGCTATGATACTTTAAACATAAAATGAAAGTTGTTCAGAATTTTGAGTTACGTACGTAGAGATATGTTTTTTTCTTATCAGACCAGATTCCTGGGCTCTGGAATTTTGATTTTAAGGAAAGATAGATTCCCCGTGTACCAAAGTTTTTTAAGGCTTGGTTGTTTCGAAAATGTACCAAAAAAATTAAAAATCCAAAAAAACGAATTAAAAAAGGGAATTAAGAAGAGGATGAGTGAGTTAATCTTAGAATCTATCGTCAATCTTCATTATATGAATGGTTTAAGGAGGAACACAGCAAATTTGCAATGTCAATGAGAATTAATAAATCAGAAGGTCAAACATTTGAATAAATTGTTCTATATTTACCAAAATCAGTATTTTCACATGCTCAATTATAAGTTGCATTTTCAAGAGTGTCAAAAGGGGGTGCAGATTTGAGTATATTTACACCAATTGGATAGAAAACCACAAAAAATGTTGTATACAAGGAGATTTTACAATAGGAATTTACCTATTATATAATTAGAGTTTAGAATTTTAATATAAACAACCTTAATATAAATAAAATCTTTTGAATTAGCTATCTTTTTTTTTTTGAAAACACCATCCATCATTTATTGAAGTCATCGTTATAAAAACTACATTAAAATTATAAAGTATATAAAATATATACAGTAGAACATAAAACCAAAAAATGTGGTAAAAAAGTTTATCTTCGTGGTTTTTGAGGATAAAGTAATCCGCAACATCTCATCTCAGTCCAGAGGAAGCAATAAGTGACTAGTGCAATCAAACCATAATATTTCCGTCCATCCAGTAATTTACAATCATAACATTATCTTGATTCTTGTTCCACCTTCTTAATAAAATCGGCAACTTGTGGATTAAAAGAAGAATTATCTGAGGAATAGGGATTCCATTGCATTGGCATACATTGTAAAAATGCATTTCCTTTGGAGAATAAGAGTCCTACTTCGATTGCTCGAGCCGATTTTCCAAAATCTTTTCTTAACTATACCATTCATGGATTTGTAATTGTCGTTATATGTAATCAAATAAGTGGTCAATTAACAGAGGTTAACCAAGTCCTTGACTAGGGTGTGTGGAGGTACTGACTACGATATTATTTTAATAAATAATCTTTAAGATAGCTTTCTACAAGGCCCGTAATATACATTCGAAAAATGTCAAAAATCAAAACCCAATCCTATATTTTTGGAGGAACACCCTAATGACAAGAGTTTCTTTCCTACTTTTACCCCACTTTGAGCGTTTATCTATTTATCTTATATCTATGTAATATGATGTACTTGTTATGAGTATGATACTACTTTCTTGGTCTTTTTATCCCTCCTTTTTCTGTTTAATCCAAGAGGAATGTTTACTCCGTTTTCTTCTTCTTCGTCTTCGCCTCCTTGGTATTGTTTATTCCTGTGAGTATTATCAAACTCACACACGCAAAAAAGTACATGGTATAATGTGTGTACACAAATGTATTTATGTAGTTTTTTATTTATTTTCTTTTCCCAATAGGGGAAAAAACTCGGGGGATGGTTGAGTTGGTAGTTGGGGGAGTGAAGAAGGAACGAAGAATTATAAAAACAAAAAGAACAAGAAACGAAGAAAAAAAAGCGTCTTAAGTGTGTGTGTGTAATTTAAATACCAAATGTAGGTATATTTGTTGTAGTGATGAATCGGTAAAAAAACAACAACATCCCAATGCCGATTACGATGTGATTCTTGTAAAAGTTACCCATTCTGATTCTTGACTATTTTAAGTAATAGTTAAAAAATACAATTTTGCCATCAGGGGCGTTCAAAGGATTATATATGTATATTTTTTGGTGGTAGGAGGGCTCGGTTTTTGGATTTTTTTAAAAAAAGATCAAAGATTGAAATTTTTTTAAAAAAAATTTCAATTTCACAATTTGATATAAAAAAAATTTTTAAGAGAAAAATTTCAAAATTTACAGTTTTTCACAAAAAATAATTTTTTTGGAAATAAATTTCAAAAATTAAATTTCTAATATAATATTTTTGAAAAAAATAATCAAATATTAAATTTTTTGAAGAAAAATTTCAAAAATACAACGTTTTTTACGTAAAATTAAATTTTTTCGATTTTTTTTTTGTTTTAATTTGAAAAATTAAACTTTTTGAAAAAAAAATATGAAATTTCATATTTTTTCAAAAATCTACAACTATTCACAAAATGATTCAAAAATACATGGCTATTATCAAACATTTAATTTTTTTTTGAGAAAAATTTCAAAAATCCACAGCTGTTTACAAAAAAAAAAATAATGGGACGATTATTTGGAAATTGGAAAATCGTTTATTTTTTCTGGAATCGGTTTTGGTAATGAATACCAGTAATTAATCAGAATCGGAATCACAAATGAAACATTACTTTCCGGATGCCGATTCTGATTCCAGAAAAAACTTCCGATTCCCTGATTCTTGAGTCATAGTCCCATCACTAATTTGTAGAAGGAATTTTTTTACTTGTTACCAAAAAGTAACAACAACCATTCCCTCTTGTGTTTTCATCAAGTTTATTTTTTGTTTTAATTCTTCTTCATAATCAAAAATAAAGTTTCTTTTCGAATAATGAAAAGTTGAGTTATATATAACTCAACGTTCCTCCATCATTTTTATTTTTTGTTAATTGAATTGATGAGTTAGGCTAGGGGGGCTTACTTTCTTCTTCCTATTATAAATTCATCATTCACGAACAAAGAAGGAATTTCAAGGAAATAAATTACTTAATATTTTTCTAGCTCGACCATAACGACTCAATATTAGTGTTTCGTCTCTGTCTAAAAATCTTGGAGACTAGGGATGTACCGAGACCAAAATTTCAGCAGATTCCAATAGCCATTCCAAACAAATAACAAAATGATTTACTTTTTGTATTAATCTGCGACTTTTTTATGAATTAGGGCTTGTCAAGAAAAAGACATCAATGTATATTATGAGTATAATTAGTTGTAAATAATTTGAAATTAAAATTATTTCCTCTCCGTGCACAGGAGTCCATTATTTCCTGATTATCTCATATATATTGCCCGGACTACTGAATAGACTTTCATTTTTATTTGATTTACCTGAGTTTTGTTATGCATGTCGTTTATTTTTGCACTTATTATATGTTAAAATTAAATAAAAAATAATTTTATCCTTGGCCCCTACAGGTAGGAGCCCTTAGACCCAAGTATTATATACTTTGTTCCTCACTTCCATTTATTGGTTGAGTATTTCAAATATTAAAATTTGTCATAATTATTTAGTTACTGATTAGCGAACATACTTTCCAACTATTTATATTTAAAACCTGACTGAACATTCTTGTGTCCTCTTAAAAAACAAAGCATGTCCTTAAGGATTTGTTGCGGAGTTATAATAATAAGTCCGTGTTGACATCGGAGTAATTCTTCTCAATGTACAATGATAAACATCCGCTGTGTTTTTTAGCGGGCCCGTTAATTTGTAATTGGTAGGATAAAGAAGGAATTTTCTTTTACTTAGCAGTTGTTATTATTATCTCATTCCTGAGTAGTGAACATCCTTTCCTAAATAGATTAAACTATATTTAAACCCTGTTTGAACGTCCTTGTGCTCATAAAAAACGGAGTGTAGCTCTGAGGATTTGCTTGCAAAGTTATAATTGTGAGTCCTTCTTTGGACTCAAAGTAGAATTGGGGATCAACATTTGAGTAATTATAGCAAATGTTCTTGTTTTTTCCCTTTTCTCTTTCCTCTCTTGTCACAGCTGATTGTAGCTGATCTAATGAAACGTCATTTTTCTTATTCTTTCTCTCCTCCAAAACATTCCTCAAATTTTCTGGGTTGCCATGTTGATTTTTGGTCTGGATTTTCATCTTTGTCAATGTCCATGTTTATCCAAACGTCACAGCTGATAAAATAAATAATTAAAGTGTGTGATCATGATGAAATAATGATAGTCACAATGAGGGTTTGCTCCTCTGGAGTTAAAAGTTCCTTGTTGATCTGGGAGTAGATTTGGGGATCTACATATGAGTTTTCCCAGCCTATATGTCCTTGCTATATGGGATTGGTGTTTATTTCCTTGTTCTCAGAGCTGTTTGTAGCTGATCTAATTAAACGTCATGACAGCTAAGAGTCTCTCCTCCACCAAAACATTCTTCAAATTGTCAAGATGGCCATTGCTGAACGACACAACACTGCATACACCCTTAAACTGATACGAATATTATGTACGTGCATAGATAAACTGCTTCTTTGTTCCTTCTGCTCACAAAGACGACAATAAGAGTTCTATTGTCAATATTTGCACACTTTAGTGTCGTAATTTATTGTCATTTAAATAGTCGTCATCACCATAAAATAATAATAAGGGACGGAGTCATTGAAAGTCTATTAAATGCCGATTCCAAGAACATGCAATGTCAACAAATTATTATTATTTTTCTATTTATTAGAGGATATCTTTTTATTTACCTTTCAATGTATGTATTTATGTATAAAAGAAATAACATTTATTTAATTAGAAGATTACTTTCCTCAAAGAGATCCGAATTCTCTTTTACTTACTTACTTACTTTGAGTTACATACCTATCTATCTATGTATGTATGTAAATATATGTAACTCTTTATAAAAAGGAATATGTACTCATCTTCAAAGGAAATCATAGATTAAAGAAGACGAAATCTATATACAATGTACATAATATATATTTCCTTTCTTCAGTGTACATATGGATATTGAGTCTCCTTCATCATATGTAAGATAGATCATAATATGTGGTCTTTTCATTTAAAAAAACAATTATTTAATAGTTGGGAGTCCTTTAAAATCCGAACACTTACTAATTGCAAAATTAATGAAGGGCGAGTGATTGAAATTAATTCATATTTTGATATATTAAAGCATAACCAATTAGTTACAAAACGAAACAAAAATTGAGCTGACTAGATTATGCACAAGTTTAGAAAATGACACTTGAACGAAATTTCCAATCGTGCTCTCCAAGCAGTTGGGCGTTTGCAGGACCACCGTCTAGTACGTCAACAAGTCGATAACGTTGGAGAGGAAGAAGGTATCTGTCAAAAAGGCCAAATAGGACCTTGAGGAGATAAAGAAAACAGCCCAGGCCAATCTCCTCAAGTCCGTGAGGGTCCATGCGAGAGATCTCGGGGTTTCACACCATACCGTCTTGTGAGCTATCGAAAATGTGGGTGGAAAGAGCCGTGTGAAATTGGAGAGGTCACTTTTGAAACCAGCGATGAAAGAAAACCACCTCCGTCGTCCTAAAACTGAGGACATCATAGCCACTGTCAACCAGGACTGGCACTTCTTGCAGAAGACTACATCTGCAAGGGGTGCCAGGACTTTGACCGCCGTATAAAAACCATCATTGCCGCTAAGTGCGGCTACATGTATGATTAAGATAACTCAGGCACACGTCTATTTTTAGTACTACTTTTGTTGAAATTCTATTGTTAATTATTAAATCATATTTTGTTGAAGTTTAAAATTACAAGTGGTCAGATTTTAATGGACCACTCGGTATGTACAGCCTAATATTTCATGTGGCATATACATGGTTCTCAATTTGTTCCAAAGTGATGGTGGAGTTTGCATTTTTTTTTATTTTACGTTTTTACGCTGCAAAGACTTTATTCCTGCCTTTTTTAGAGCTCTGGATATCGTTGATGTGAACATGTTCATCTTCCTAGCCATATCGGCAATTTAAGAATTTAGCTTTTTCTTGAAGAAAGACTTCAGGCAGTTGACGGATACGGAGGGTTTCCTGCCTGCTCCTGGAGAGTGTCTGAGTTCCTTACTGACGTTCAACCGCATTAAGACATTGTAAATCGTCTTCCTCGAGGCCTTAATCTGCTCTCAGATGACCTTCTGGGACAATCCAGCGCGGAAGAGCCCTGCGATCTAAATCCTTTTCTTGTACTGTGTCCTGATGGACAATGTTTTTCTTAGTAATCCACAGCTAATTATGTGTTCTATAACATTGCCCTTGGAAAATTGTAAGAAAAATGACTCTTAACCTCTCAAAATTTGGGGTAATAGAGATGAGTAAATAATAATAGGTAGCCTGGCATATTCGTGAAAGCTCATTATTTGGTTCTTGGTATACCCCTAATACAATCTTATCATTTTTAATAGATCAGTACCATGTCAAAAATGTCTAAAAATATAGAAACTTTATTAGGTATTAAAAATTCTTTTTTTTAAATATTTATAAATCAATACATTGTTGTTGATTAATGTTTGAAATAGTGTTTTTATGGACTCTGTTGCAGGTGTGGAGACAATGAAACCCTTTTATTACCTATTGAGTGTTGTGTCATTTATAATTTAAGGCTAATCTCGTCTGGTCTTTTGTCCAAAAAAAAAAATGTACGCTACAATTCGACGGTGGGAATGAATATCACTTATCTTTATTCAAGTTTTTAAAGAAATATCATTAATTAGCTTAAGAATATCAAATATTATAACGATCTATTTTATCTTTTGTGGGATTTTAGTTCTATTAAGACCATACTCGTTGGTATATAAAGAGTGGGGACCCAAAACTTTGCAGGTGTATTTAATTAGGATTTTATAAACTCGTTATTTTTAATTCCAAGGTTTCATAACGCAATCAAACGAGAGCTGAAACAAAAATAAACAAGTTTTTATGTTTATACTGTGTCTTTATGTGTAAAAATGTCGAAGCAACAGCAAAAAAATAAAGGCAATCTCCTCTACACCGGTGTCAGGTCCAAGAAGGCCATAAGGACCACTGTCATCTCCATTTGGACCGCCTACTACATCAAAAAGTATATAACAGCCCATACAGCCAGAATAACCAAAACTGCTACAGCAACTATAAGGCTGACTTCTGCCCTGCCTCCATATGGCCCTCCTCCAGCCTGACCTTAAACCCATGGACATTGCAGTCAAGAGCCCCCAATCTGTTCACCAACGTTTGTAGGCTATTATTGCTGTTGAAAGAGGACATATTGAATATACAATATAGTTAAATATAATGTTGATACATGCCACAAATTTGTTTGGAGTGGTCTTTTCTTGATGTTTCCATAAAAATCACGTTCCTCTTAATTAAGTCATGCTAATGCCATTTCATTAACATTGCAACTGTCTTAAAGATATGAGATAGATACGGATTGGGAGTGATTTGGGTATCTGTGTGGTTATGAGGTAATCAAGATATTAATATTTGTATCAAATATACCCAAGAAATTGACGTTTCTAAAAAAAGGGTCCTTTAAAAAATCATAGGCCCAAATATTTGGACAATTTGCAGAGTATTTTATATAAGTTAAGTTTTTTAATGATCTGATTGTCAGATTTTTTAATTTTAACGTATTGTTGAATTCAAAATAATTATAAGTGAAATATGTTGTGCAATATGAAGCGAAAAGGTATCGGCCCCGTACATATTGCAAACTTTCTTGGTTGCTTTTGAACGAGTTTCTCACCTTCAGTTAGTAAAAATGTAAAATATGTCGAATTTCTTCCTTTGAGACCTCCATTCTCAACGCACAATAATTCAGGACTGAACTTTGCCAAGTGTAATGCAAGCATTTTGTAGTATACACTCACAACTTTACAAAACCAAATCGTATGATTTTATTTTACAATAATGAATAAGATATACTTGGTTTAACAAAAAGGTGGGGAATACGTAATTACTTTTTTCTCAACATAACATCCAGAGATTCAAAAACATCGATCCACGCTCAGTGAACGGGGTATGGACCGTAAAATCGGTATTGAAAAGTCTTACAACTAGTACGTTTGTAAGTTATGAGGAGCAAATGGGTATACAAGGGTGTATCTTGGGTAAAGGTTACATTTCCGCTTGTAAAAATAAAATAATAATTGTTTTTACAAATGAACTAACTAGGTATGTAACTCAAGTATGTAGATGTCCAAACTTTTTTTTTTTTTTTTTTTTTAAACGTCATCATCATTTATTTTGGACAACGTGTGTTGTTGTTTTTTTAAAACAAAAGTGTTCCTCTACTTGGCAGCATCTGCTGCCTTTGCTTTTTCTTGTAAATATTTTATTCTTATTTCTTACTCTTGGAAGAAATAGTCATAACAAAAACTTAATACAATCCTAACCTAATAACAATACGAACAAAACGACACGCGTGAATGTGGACCGGAAGTACATCTAAGAAGGAGACATTTTATTATTTAAATAAAATCCATGCCAGAGCAAAGTAACCAAAAACACAAAAATAATAATATTTTTCGCTTCATGCTGCGCATCTGTCATCTTTCTATTTCCCCTCGTGTGATCTCTTATCAAACTTTTTATAATATATATATACACCTATAAATAGGATCTTTCACACCTTGTTGAAGAATCATTAATTGACGTCAAATACCTATATATATATATATATATAAGGATCTTCTCTCAAAGACTTTTGTTCCATTTTCTATTACATATTAATTAATTATTTTCTTTTTCATATTTGTCTACAGGGTGATCAAAGAAAGAACTGTAAATTAAATGTATATATTCAAGTTAGGATGGAATGTGCATTCTTTGTTTTTCTGTGTGGTTATTTGACCAACTTAAGGCTATTTTGTTTATTAGTAGACTAGTTTGTAAAGACAGAAATGAGTTGAAACGATGTTGTAATGATTGTCTTAAGGGATTAAAAGGTTTTTTTATTAATTATTATTATTTTAATTCTTAATAACATTTGTTAGATAGTCCCCATCGCTAAATATACATTGTGTACGAGTTGCATTTCTTTTTGATCTATTAAAGTTATATGAGTATTATGTATTTATGTGTAATATAACTGTGGTCATTTAAACTTTATAATATGCCGCAGAAAACGCATATTTGAGTAATTACCTCCACCAACGAAGTTAGCCGGTGGTTATGTTTTTGCCTCTGTTTGTTTCTCGTTAGTTTTTTTAGTCACTAGGATTACGGAACAAGATACAAATCGCTTTTGCATCAAACTGGGTACGAAGATTGACATTGAATTTTGAGAGTTCAAATTCAAGCTAACACAAAACGTAAAAAAAATGGATAGCACAATCGACCATCAATTTTGAACTAATTGAGATGCACAACTCCGTTATATTTTATGCAAAATGTAAAAGTTAACTTTTAACAAAATACCTTTATTTTAGGAAATAAAAGTTTATTTTTTTTAGTCGTTGCCATTTGAAATTGCTCGCGCAAAGCGATAGCTTTTGGACGATAATGGTAAAAATACATTTGACTTTCGCGGGGGGAGGATTCTAGCCCCTCACCCCATCCTTTGCGGACGGGGATTCACAAATTCTTGATTCATTATTAATTGACGTCAAATATTTGTTAAATGATCTTTTGTACGAGTCTTTTGTTTCAGGTTTATTATATTGCTCATTAATTAATTAGCTATTTTCATATTTGTCTACGTATTAATGAACACACCTGATGATATATCTACTTAATAATATAATCTTATAACGTCATACTGTATTCGATTAGTGCATATTGAGACGGATTGATAAAGAGTACTATATTGTACATTGGTAAATATTATTCTAAGATATGGAATAAGTGTATTAAGGTACACAATTAATATATCTACATATTAATACCTTATTGGTGTACTCATAGCTGAAAGAACTCTGGAACAAAAGTTGTTTCTACAGGTTGAGGACTCAAAAATTAGATAATTTAATACGCACCAAATTGCAAAGTTCAGGGGATTCACGTCGGTTAAGACAAAGGCCAGAAGTCTGACGCCCCTAAGGCAGCTATGTTCTCCCTGCAGAAATACTGCACCTTCTTGGACGTGTGTGCCGGGGTGCCGTCTTGAGTAAACACGTAGTTGTAGCCAGGGAACGTGTTCTTCAACCATGGGGAGACATGGTACCTGAGGAGCTTCTAGGAAAAATTTGTGTTGAATTTCTTATTAGTCTTGAAGAAGAGGGACCGTCGGACGCCATGATGCCGAGGACCATGGTCTGAGCTACATATTTGGTCCTGAAGGTTTTCTCGACCTGAGCTCTTGATTCAACCAAGAAGCGATCATTTTTCCTGTACAGAACAGCCTTAATTTTTCGACTTGTAAGCGGGAGAGATCGCAAACCCTCACCCGTTTTGCTTGTTGCTCGGACATTATGATCACACTACAACAAAATAAGCATCATATTGTAGCTTTTTGTCAGCTCTTTCGAATGGCGTCAAGTACAAAAATTTCTGACTTTCAGAACTGAGGCTAGACTGCCTCAATGAGGATTCTAATTTATGAGCCGTCGCCCTGCACATTAATTATAGGTGGGCCGTCAAAGCAAAAGGAAGGTAGAATGATGTTTCTATAAATGGAGTCTGGATTACGGGTAAAATCACTCCTTTGGTATTCCCCTCATATGGGAATACAAATTATGCATGATTATTTCAGATTTTTATAATCCATACCCTACTCCCCTTTTTTTTTTTTGGGGGAAGAAATTGCTTATTTAAGCAACGTTGCTCTTTTTGTCAGCCTATCACTCCTTCTATATTCCCCTCATGTGGGAATATAAGCTCTGCCTGATGATTCCAAGTCTCTAGAATCCCATACCTTACTCTATGCACACTTAAAACCAACACTGCTTAGAGTTGTAAGTACTATAATTAGAAAATCCGTATTTGGAACACCAGTTCATCAAGTATCCCTGAAATACTATAATAGATATTAGTACGTAGATCAAATTTGTATCCCTTTGAGAGAAAGGGAATAATATTTCATGGTTTTGAGTTTCTCTTCTTCATATACAAAACCATCATAATTTTATTATCTATCATGAATCATAATGATGAGAGTTACGTTTCGCGTAACAATATACCCTCCTTCACCTCACGTGCCACAAATAATACATAGCATTCGTGGGGAGGGGGTTGGGGGAAATCAACTGCCATGATGCTTTTTTTTATATCTAGATATATATGTTGAGTAATGATGATTGTAAATATGTTCGTATTATATAATATATATATTATAAATTTGTCAAAAAGCTTCAAAAGAGTTTTTTTTATTTGAATACGCCTTTCAATAATAATAAAATTATCAAAATGGAGACCTTTTTTCTTCCTTCCTTCTTCTTTTCTCTCTCCCTTTTCTTCCCCCATTGTTTAAGTAGATGTTCTTTTCCTTTTTTTTCTCCATAAGTGTGGAAGATGAAAAGGGAAGACAAAAAGGAGAAAAGGAAGGGAAAACAAAAGAAAAGAAAAAGAGAAATGACCTTAATTTTATTACAATTTCTTATTTTTACGGAAAAGATTCTAAATAAAGTTTTTATGCTTCTTTGAATAATTATGTCCATTTTATTGTACTTCTATAGATATGTGGGGTCATTGTTTCTAATAGTGTTGATACCTTCATCCGATACAAAAAAAAATTATAGCTCGGTTTGATGTTAAGTCATTATTTTTTCTAACCCGATATTTTGTTGATTATGACCAAGATACCCCGCGACACTGTTTTTAAGAAAAATAATATTAAAAAAATAGCTAATTCTGTGACGTAATGAGTTTGAATCTTACAAATTTAAGAGGAAGACTACATGTATATATATATATATATATATACATGTTAGGGTTCGGTTCGGAACAAGCTCATCTTTTGACAAAAGAAATTATTAATATGTACAATAGTTATAGTATTAAATAACCCTTGTAAATGTTATACCAACCTTTGTTTTTTTAAAGAGATATTAAGTGCTTCGAAAGAATTTATCTGTACAAAAAAAAATTATTAAAGAATAAAATATCGAAAAAAACATGAAAGACTACATTAATTATTTTTAAAAATAAAACAATTTGATGTTATAGCGTACCGAACCGTGAGTTAAGCGTACCTTTTCAGCCCTAATATATATATATATATATATAAGCCACTCAAGGGAGATGAAAAAAAGAAGAAAGAAAAGAGATTACTGAATTTGTACAATACACCACAGTCATAGATCTTGGACAGAAAAGCTGTCGTTATTAAATCGTAGAGTAATTTTTTCGGCCTCACTCTTCTGTGGACGAATTTTCTTTTAACACCAGTTGAACAGGATTACTTTTTGGAACGTAATAACGCAACGACTCAATTTTGACATTGCCAATGTTAGGGGCTAAAAAAAACCAAGTTTTATAACAACCCTTTTCATTAATATGAAGGAAACTGGTGTACAAAGTTGTGTTAATTTAACTTATCTAGTTTCCGAAATGAAACTTATTAAAGTACCATATTCAATGTGGCGCTAATTAATTTTGCTTCAGGACGTTTTGACTTAAACCCTTTCCCTTTAGAACATTTTGCCTTAAAGCCATTTTGCCCCAAGGATATTTCGCCTTAATAAATAAATAAATGAGATTTAGACGTTGTTTTTTTTGGTTCAAATTGATGCTCCCTTGGAATTTTTTAATCAAAATATTTAATGGATGTTACTATAAAACGCTATCAAAATGGTTGTTTTCTTTGGAAAAATGATGTAATCATACCCCAAAATTTCAATTCATACACCAACGAAATCTCACTATGTAATGAATTCTCCGTTTGTAATTATCATTAGGCATGATGTATTATTCATACTAGAAAAGACTCATGGATTGACGAACAAACATTATATGAGGCAAGAGCAATATTCCATCTTTATTCAAACAGAAAACAAAGATTTAATGCATTTTATAGTAATAAATATTCCATATTTTGATTTAGAAAATTCAAAAAGACCCTCAATTTGAACCAAAAATAACAAAAACAACATATAAACTTCATTTATTTATGTATATTAGATTAAGTAAAAAGTTCTGAGCGTTTTTCATTAGATGTCTTTAATGAGCTATATCTCACAATTAATACATTGTATCAAAAAAAAAAAAAAAAAAAGCTTAAAGGTTAAGCGAACACTTAAAAATAGTTCATTTACAGTTTTGTGTTTGGTGAAGGGAATTTTGTGTTACAGCGTTCCAAAATTGAAGAAAATAAAAGGGAAAATTCGATATATTTTTCTGTATCACTACGACCAAGGTGAAAAGGTGGAGTACGCGGTCAAAAAACTGTGCTGTTTATGGACCCAATACGGTATCAAATGCAACAGCAAAGCGGTGCTTCCAATTATTCCGTTCTGGTAATATGGATATGAGGAAAATATCGATAAAATAAGGAAAATTGTGGAGTTGGACCACTTATTCCGTTCCTGTACAGGATCTGAAGAATAGCTAGAAAACTGTTTGGAATCATCTAAGTCGGATAATTCTAACTACGTTAATTTATTTGTCAAAATAAAGAGAAAAAACGCTCAGAACGTTTTCTGCACCTATTGTTAAGGCAAAATTATCGGCGTCATTCAAAGTGTCGATTTTTCAATAACGCACCCTGTATAATATATAGAACGACCTTATTTTGTGTTACCCACCCTGTTGTATATACATATCTAGAAATATATATAATATACGTATTACAAGGGAAGATTTACTAATTATAAAGTAATTTACATATCTCCTGTTGTAAGATTTCTCCTTATTATTCATTTAAAAGTTTCCCCCCTCTCCATTCTACTCCAAACTCTTCCCCCTGTTTACATAGTCTTATTGAATATGAATGTTTATTATATGAATATTATAGAATGAATCTGTTTACTTATGACTTCTTTAATTTCAGATGAGTCTCAGGGCTCCTTCGAGGGCTTCCTTCGCGGAGAGCGAGGAGGTGGGGGTGGAGGTCCTCCCTTCTCTGGTGGCTTTGATGAACCCTCGTCCTCTTCATCCTCTTGTTCTTCCTCCACTACTGCCACTCCTACCACAGCCCACTACAAGTCGTCGTCCTCTTCCAAGTCCTCCAATCGTCGAGTAGGCCGCGTTCGCACCGTTCTATCAGAGAAACAGTTGAGTATTCTCAACAAGTGCTATAACAACAATCCACGACCTGATGCCAATGTCAAAGAGCAAATGGTTGAGATGACTTCTCTCTCACATCGCGTGATTCGTGTCTGGTTTCAAAACAAGAGGTGCAAGGATAAGAAGAGACAGATTTTAGATAGTGAAAAGGAGACCATGGTTAAGGTTCTTGGATATGGAGCCATGCCAGGGATTCCTCTCATTGCTAGTCCTCCTGTGAAGGCGGAGAATGACTTTGCGAACAATTATGGGACTCCTATTCATTCGTATCCGTCTGGGACCTCATGGGGAGGAGGAGGGCATACTCCACGTCAAGGACAGGGGCAGCATCATCTTGATGGCCTCTTGATGCCTGATAAGGTAAGCATTAAGTATGTACACTACTCTTAAACTTTAAGATCTACAAATTGTGAATTCTGTATATGTAGAGGTTCGGTCGGAAAACTCTACAATGCTTATAATTAATGTTGGACCCAACCATTGATAAGTAAAGATATACAAGTGACTCAATTGGACAAACATATACTATGATCTTGAGAAGTTTAATGCAGCTGTTATGTTTGGTCTACTACTAGACGTTGTTTTAAAATCAGAAGGGAAAAAAAAAAAAACCTTCTCACCTCAGTATATTTCTTTCTCTACGGAAAGTAACTACATATTTTGGCCCTGTAAAGAAGTCCAATGTGGAGCGGTCACTTGGGAAAATTCGGGTTCGATTAGTCCTACGTAGTGTTCGATGAGTCCAAAGACTTATTTTCTAGTCAGTGTCCCTCCAGTTACCCCCTTTCAGTCTTTTTTATTTTTATCGATCCGATCTTTTTTGACATTTTTCACGGACCGATTAGTCGGTCCCTCAGTTAAGGTATCTCATCTCTTTGAAAGAAAGAGATTGAGCTGCAATGACATAGTTAGCAATTACGTCATTTCAGTTGTTCTAGTTACCATAAAAGACCGACAAGGACCAGACGAGAAAGAATACAACCTCTTTAGTTTTTTTAGACCCATCCAACACAAGTTCTATACAAAAATCATCTCTCTAGACCAATTTTATGAATGTATTTTTGATGAGGTAGTGTCTGTTTCAATCAGTCGAAAGACTTCATATGCGTGTATAACTAGTATAACAGGATAGTGGATACGCAGGGTAGACAATATTATATTCAAAGAGTGAGATTCAAAAAATATGTACACGACATTGGTCACAATCGGACTAGAATTATTACTCAAACCCAACCAAAAACTAATTTGTTTCAAGCCGAGTCTCAACACTATATATTTTATACATTGTTAGGCTGATAACTTTCCCTTATTATTGTATACAGGAACAAAAATTTCAGCCTAATATTTCTCATAGACGGGTGTATATTTTAGGTGTAGGAGTCAGGCAACCTCCATTATTGTTTGTTGGTAAACAGGGAGTTCAATTAATGTGTCTATCTGGACATGCTATAGTTCCAAATACTTCCCTAGATCCAGAACTGGGAAAGTCTTACTGCTTCCAGACGGACAGAGAAACTTCAAACACTGCAAGGTATGTGCAAGAGTGAAGTCAAACAAACCACTTTCGAACACTTTTGGTGCAAGGACATGTGCCCCCTTCTTCCCCAGATTTCAACTTAATAGACCTTTCCATATAGTCTATTATAGAGAGGGAGGTTTGTGGGACTTCTAATCCCAGTGTCGACGATTTAAAGGGCACCATAGTGTCCGCATGGAAGACTTGTCGGATGAGACCATCCGTACAGCAGTTACGAAACGTCTGAAAGCTGTAGTTGCCGCAAATGATTGCCATGTGGAATGAACAGGGATTCATTTTGTATGGAATTTTAGGTTGACTGCAATGGTGTACAAAGATATTTCGAGAAATAAATATGTGTGTACTTTCATGACTGTTGAAGTTGTCCTAAGACTCATGGGTCACCTAGTAATATTTTTGAGAAAATTATCTTTCTTTTCTTTTTCTTCATGGTGGCCTTTTCTTGCTAATTGTAGTTATTTATCAGAGGAGACTTTTCATTATTTATATTACTTTAGGTAGAATATAGTGTGTACATCCCTATTAATGGTGTTCTTATCCATTTGAAGACGAGAGAGAAAGAATTGATAAGACGGAAAAGAGGGGAAAAATAACATATCGCCATCATTATACAGAGAATTGTTTTTACTATCGTTAATATTCCCTTTAAAGAAGACAGAAAGAGACTCGTTTATTGTTTCTTTTAATTTTTCATCACTCAGTCTTTGGGTGATGCCTCCACCCTTTAGATAGTTGTTCCATAAATGTATATTTTGCAGTCATCCATGGATCTGTCTATCATCAATATCAACAAACAGCACTCCTTCCAATAATAATAATACATAAAAATAAATAGTATAAGTGTTAAAAAATTGTTACTGATGGCAACTTTGACATAAGGTCATGACTTGATGCCTCACGTCGTCTCCCCCTTATTTTTTAAAAGACATTGTCTGACAATGAAAACCACATTATATATAATAATTTATATATATATTAGGGTGTCCCGAGGCATGTAAAATGTCCCAATTTTGAATCATCCTTTATAAGTTATATTTTTCACTACGGATCTTAACACTCACTAATTCAATAATTAATGAAGGTTGAGGGATTGAAAGTTATTCATATTTTGATATATTAAAGCATCAACAATTAGTTACAAAACAAAAACAAAGTTGAGCTCTCTAGCTTAGGTACAAGTCGAAAAAATGATACTTGAACGAGATTTATGAATTTCCATTCGCCCACTCCAAGCAGTTAGGCGTCTCCAGGACCATCTTCTACGCTGTCAGCAAGTCCCAAACGTTGGAGAGGAACAAGGGATATGTCTAAAAGGCTAAAATGGACCTGGAGGTGTTAAAGAATACAGTCCAGTACCCCCAAGTCCATATGGGCCATGCAAGAGATCTTGGGGTTTCACTCTTAGATTTTTTCTTTTCTTTCCAAAAATTTAATATTTTAAATTTTTTGTGAACAGCTACGGATTTTTGATTTTTTTTTCAAAAGATTTAATTTTTTGTGAGTAGCTGTTAATTATTGAATTTTTTTCCAAAAAATCTAATATTTGAAATTTTTTGTGAATAGTAATGGATTTTTTAAATTTTTTGGCAAAAAATTTATTTTTTTCTCAGTAACTGTGGATTATTGAATTTTTTTTCGAAAAAATCTAATATTTTGAAATTTTTTGTGAACAGTAATGAAGTTTTTAATCTTTTTTCCAAAAAAATTAATTTTTTGTCAATAACTGTGGACTATTGAATTTTTTATTCGAAAAAATCTAATATTTGAAATTTAATATGAATTTTTTTTTTTTTTTTTTTTTTCTTCTTTAAAAAATTTAATTTTTGTAAATAGCCGTGAATGGTTGAATTTTTTTTTCATTCTAAATATAATATTTGAAATTTTTTGTGAGCAGTAATGAAGTTTTGAATTTTTTGAAAAAATTAATTTTTGTCAATAGCTGTGGATTATTGATTTTTTCCCCAAAAAATCTAACATTTGAAATTTAATATTGAAATTTTTTTGTGAACAGCAACGGATTTTTGAATTTCTTGTTTTTAAATTTAATTTTTGTGTGAATAGCTGTGAATTGTTGATTTTTTTCTCGAAAAAATCTTATATTTGAAATTTTTTGTAAATAGCTATGGATTTTGCAAAGTTTTTGTTTGTTTCTTTTTCAAAAAAATTCAATAAACAAAAACCGCCCCCTCCCTTAAATATAATCCTGTGGACGCCCTTGAATAGTGACTCCTAACTTTGAAGCAACTACATAAATAAATGCCTTTTATACTCTGATTATTACTTATTCTTCTGACTACTCGTTACTTTGTTAAAGAGATGGACTACTAGCCTATAATTAATAATGTGACGAAGGCTTCTTCTCACCGCCTTTTAAAGAGACTAATTTTCCCAATGTCGGCAAAGATGCAAAGAGATTCTTTTTTATATATTATTTTTTTACTATTTTGTACTTATCGTCGTCTCCATTAAGGTGTTTAGTGTGTATACCCGACTACAATTCCATTCAGTGATTCTATCAGCAGAGCATGCCTTATTATTGCAGCAGTTGTATATATATTGAAGAAAGAATCTCCTCCGCATAGTTTGGAATCTATGTATCTCGCTTTCTTATTCACCTTACTTCCAAAATGGAAGTACTTTGTGGAGATAAGTATCCATCAAAGGTGTTGAGGAGAGATTCTCCTAGTAATATGTCCACGAGTACAGGGTTGATCTTATCTACTGGTACACATTTTATTATTTTCAATCAGGAAGGACATTGATGCAAAATCAAGGAGGAGAACGACAAAATATCTCAATTCGGAACAGAGCAAGTTGAGACTGTTGGAAAGAGCAAAGAAGATTCTGTATTTTCTTAAGGCCAACAAAAATTCGGAGAAAATTTGTCCTCTTTTCTGAAGCGTTGAGGCCACTGTGAATAAGCAGAACAGCCATTTCATCTCAACCGAATATACAGATAGTGTCTCAGTTTCAGTGAGAAAGGTCTTGAGAACAAAAAATCCAGTGCCCAGCACAGGTGAAGTCTCCCATTTTTGTGGAAAGTCTTAAGGCAGATGTTAAAATTACATATTTTATAAGAAAGTGGATAGAAAAAAGTCCGGGGCAACTTTGTTTTGAATCAAGACTGAGCTCAGTGTCATCACACTGCTATAAACCAGGCCTACCTCAGAGACAACTTTCCGGACTTTAGGGACCTCAACATGTGGTCGCCTTCCTCTCCAGATGAGAACCTCTTCGACCATTAAGTCGCGTCTAGAGGAGAGAGTGTGTCCTTCAGTCGCTAAAGAGGCTTCCACAAAGAAGGAATGGACCAATCTCGAGTCAGACTACATAGTCAAGGTATGCAAGAGATTTGTGCCTCTTATTTAGGCAATTATTGGAGCTGAGGGCTTACATATATTGAATTAAAGTTGTGTCAAGCACTATTTTCAGATGATCTTGTTAAATAAATGTCCTCAAAAAACCTCTTGTTTAAATTTTAATCTAACAAAATAGAATGTATAGCAATAAATAAGATCAACCCTGTATATTGTAGGGAAGACTAGGGCAGATGTAAGAGCTATGGTCACAAAATCTATTATAAAATGTTGTATTGGAGCATTTTGACGTGATGTCGTCATCACTGTTGATTAGGGAGTTCCTTTTTCAACTCTATTTTTTTTTCGAATTTTGATTAGGGCAAGTGCGGAAAAGTTGACAAATAGTATAGAAATTACATATGCAAAATTTGATTGCCCTACAAAGTTATCTGTAGGTGGCAGATTGGGTCAAGTTATGAAAAAAGACGTAAACTCTTTACTGAGCGAATATTGATACTTAAAAGGCATTTTTAGTTACTTTGCAGTAAATAATTTGATAAAACATACTTGTATTAAACTATAAAAACTGCAAAAAAAGTTTGATTCTAAAATTGTCCCATGGAACAAAAAAAGAGAGAAAAGTTAGGAATATTTGATGATCAAAATTACCTTGTTATTCTTCTTTTTTTTCCCTACAGAGGTTAGTGTTAGAAAAAAACTTTAATTATATTTTTTATAGGGCTATAATAATATCTATCATAATTAATTAATGCAAAATAATGATTAATGCTGTATTTTAATCCTTATAAGAGAAATAAAGAATTTTTGTCTCTATTCAAACTTTGAACTGGACGTAGTCATAGTCGAAATTTGATAAACAAACCGCCCTATTGTTGATGTCGGCCATTTTAGGGCCCTAAACAATCAAACCCCTTATTGATAAATATATAGGAAAATAATGAACTATTAAATGTTAAAATGGAACTAACAAATAGAAGGACTTAACCTTATTGCCTTTAAGCATTTTATCGCTCAATTGCCTTGTTACAGTATATTTGACCCTAAAATGTGTTAAAAATATATTGATACATCGTTATACAATCTTATTTCCGTATTTTATTATTATGGAAAGAATAAGATATTTTTACACTAATTATCCGCCTTCTCTTGTCCCTAATCGATCAAAAATATAATAAAAATTGTGCAAGTCTAACCATTTTTGGTACATATTACTTTATCGATTCAATGTATAATTTAAAAAATATGCAACTCCAAGGATCTTTGTTCCATTTTGTAGAGATCTCATTTTTTATGGGGTTGTACTTGGAAATATGCAAGAGTATCATCATATTTTCCCCGATTTGAATGCCAATTTCATGACGTCATGCCTCGTGAAGGGAAGATCGATGCATTAGAAGGAAGATACTTCTAACTTGATTATCCATCTCAAGAGATGTTCCGATTTTGAATTACATCAGGGATGATGGGAGGAGAATTCATTCGAGTAAAACTACCAAGCCTCATAAGGCAGTAGAGTGGACTCCTTCTTTGGGAATGAGATACAAAGATCGAAACAATAAAGCGATCAATTCATGATGAGTAGATATTTTTAATATTTCAATATGGGAATCACTTAAAAAATATATAATTGAACAAAAATCCTGGAAGATTCATATTTTTTTAAAGTTCTACATTGAATATTTTTCTATAATATTCCTCATCACTATGTATTATGAATAAGTTATAAGGGTCTAAGGAAGAGTGTTGTTGTTCATCATTTTACAGCCTAAAAATGTAGATATATCGAATTCAGAACAAGATACAGAATCAATGAAAACACGTTTTAATCACAAAAAAACACTTAAAGGCATAATTGTCATATAGAGAATGACGTCATTGATTAGTTGTATAGGAATTAGAAATACATGTTGGGATGAAAGGTTCCCATTACTTTTGATAGAATTGTCAAATAGAAAATGACGTCTTTTAGTTGGGCATGGAAAAACAAGCAGGTTCAGACCCAGGAATTTCGGACTCGGGCCTAGATCGAATCCACCTCTAGTGTGTATGCACATATGAAGTATAAAAATATACTGAGATTTTCTCCTTTTCTTGATTTTTGCTCCAGATTATTTTTATGTTGAGGTAATACATATATACTGTATCCCACCCCGAATTAAGGGATTTTGGTTTTTTACGAGAAAATTTAATATTTATATATTTTTTTCTTCAATATTTAAATATTTGAAAGGTAATTTAATTTTCTGTGAATAGCAAAATTCCAATAATAATTTTTTTCTAAAAAATTAATATTGGATTTTTTTTCCCGAAATATTTAATATTGGAATTTTTTCTTTTCAAAAAATTTTGTCTATTCAATTTTTTTTCAAAAAACTTTATAAGTAAAATTTTTTGTGGATTTTGAATTTTTTGTCCAAAAAATCTTACATCTGGAATTTTTTTTCAAAACACTTTATATTATAACTTTTATTTTTTTGAGAATTATATGGAGGTTTTGGAAAAAAAAAATTCCCAAAAATGTAATTTTTTGAGAATAACTATGGATCTTTGATTTTATACGAAAAAATTAATTTTTTTATAAATAGTTGTAGATTTTTGAGCTTTTTCTCTGAAAAAATGTAACATTTTGAATTATTTTTTCCAAAAAAAAAAAAAAATTTTGGATTTCTTTGCAAAAAAAAATCCAAAAAAACCCCCCCTCCCAAAAAAACCCCATATTCCTGCGTACGCCCCTGTCACTAAAGCTAAATGCTTTGTGGTGGGAAGGGGCTGGGAACTTGAGTTAAATAAATATTTTACAATTGGTACATCACTAAAAAAAAAGGTTGAGAATCCCTGATTTAGGAGATACCTTTGAAGATAGGAGTAGGAATTAAAAGATTTATTTTGCAGTTGCTCTTAAAAAACAACAACAAGAACACAAAAAAACTTTCTGTGTAATTACACTTTTATCTCTAAAGATTTTAATATTATTATTTTTTTATTTCTTGACTCTCTGTTTCTTCTTTTTCTTCAGACGGGCTGTTGTTATTCGAGTTACTTGCTTACTTAGATATGTAGGTAGAAGATGTTTTCTGCATTTTTCTTGTTATTGACGTTATTGATCTAGTTACCCTTCATCAAGACTATCGGATCTCCTTACAGATTTCTTATATTTTCTTAATTCCAAGGATGTGTTGTGTTATCTCACTTAATTGTTTATCATTATTGACAATGACAAGTGAACGGTTGGATAAAGAAGGAGATTGACTCTGTAAGCTTAAGTACAGCACTTTTATTTTTGATAATAGAAGAAATAAACATGAGGTTCGTCAACATAAAAGTAACCCAGAATGATCTTTCTCAATATTGAGTCTGGACCCGTAACCAAAGAGTACTCCCATGTCTATAAGGGACCTGGATTTTTCTCTAAGGGTTCACTAGCTTGGTTATTAAGGAAAATCGTGTACATTTTGAGCATGTTTAAAAAAAAAAAAAAAAAGAAACTGAAAATCATTTAAAGAATGATTCATGACGTTTCATTAGATCAGCTACAATCAGCTGTGATGGGGACGGAGGGGGAGAAGGGAATAAACAAGAACATTGCCAAGGTTTGGTAAACCCAAACCTGGTCCCCTAACCATCCCTATACGAATCCCATGGATTAATTCTTTAAGAGGTACTTGGAAAGGAAGGTTTTTGCCAATTCACACAAAAAGATCGACTCTTTGAATGCCACTATCATCAAATACTCTAACAAAGTCTCCCCTGCGGACGTGCACAAAGCCTTCAAATCCTTTAGGCCTCGTATCGAGCGAATGATTGGTGAAGATGGTGGATACATTAAATGAATTTATTCGTTTGTGTTATTAGAACTTGTAAATAAAATTTCAAGCCTATAATTGCTTCCCTTATTCATCAGGATGCAGTTAAAGGTTCGCCGGATTGACCTGTTACACCCTCTTCATGAAGTAAATGGGAAATAAATGGAGAATTTTTCATTGAGTGTATATTTATTCAATGTTGATTTTGTGTTGACGGGTCACATATGCTCTGATAAATAAGGTTATTTCAATGTATACAATATATATATTATACATATATTTATAGTGGGAAGGAAGAGTTGTTCAAGACACACACTGCTTTGATGGATGTAAATATAATCTGTATATTTTTGTTAATATGAGAGGGAATTCTTTATCCGAGATTATAATTGATAGTCGGTCTCAAATTCCCAAAATGAATACATTTTTCCAATTTAAATAAATTGCTTTCATTAATTATTTCCCTTCTCTTCCTAAGAAATTAAATTAAACAAAACAAACTATTTATATGAATAATTTTTATTTATATAATACAACGTTCACACAGAGTTCGTTCTACGTACAGCGTGTACCAGGGAATGTTGAATGAAACTTTGGAAAAGTTTGGATTGGCTTTTAGAATCTTTTTCTATTTTATATAATATTTAAAACTTAATTTTTTGTCAACAAATTTTTGAAATTTTTTTTTGGAAATATCTATAGATTTATGAATTTTTGGATATTTAAAAAGACAAACAAACATAATATTGCGGACGCCCTGCTACTTAACTGCAATTATTGGTGAGTTATTAAGAGATTTTCAAATAGTAACTTATACAATCTACTCATACAAGTTATGTCTTGTACAGAGCACATATATAACATTGTTATTATTTTTTAAATATTAAATATTATTACTTGTGAAGGACTTTCCGGCTTTATTTATATATAGTATGAATATTTTATATATGACGTGAAGAAGAAGGGGGAGTCAGTTTTGAGATAGATAAAAAGTTGGGTGTTATTCCTCAAGGTCACAACTTGTATGTGTAGGGGGATAAGGACACTTTTGGTTGAGGACCGATCCTACACTATTTTTTATCCAATATCTCAGAAAAGTTTACGAAAAACAGTTTTTTTTGCCACTATAATTGAAATGATAAAGTAGAGCTCTAATGTAAATATTGGGGCCAGGGATGACACTCAAAATTTTATAGTATCACTAGAAACTAGGTGTGGATCATTGTGAAAATATCGGATTTTGGCCTAAGTCTGGTTACGAGGTGTCGGGCAAAAATATGAGAATCTATACAATGAAAGTATTCTAATATATACTCATGAGAGCTAAATATATTTAAAACATCAGATTGTAATAACTAATTGATAAAGTCAAATATCGCAGAATCAAATCCCGATTAAAATAATGAAAACGCATTCATTTTGAAGCTTTAAATATAGTTAAACTTTTTTCAATTTCTAATATTGGAATTGAGGTGATTATACATTTTAGGTGTTTAACGTCTCTCGGTACGAAATCATTCATAACAATACTATCTATAAAATATATTTGTAATTGGCACACATACAAATAATCAAAAACGTCAACTCCAGTCTATTTTTCATAGGATGTTAAATCGAAAATGACGTCAACGATTAGTTATAAAGGAATTACAAATAAATGTCGGGATGGCATGTTCAGGGCACGTGCTTTTTGGGTTGGGCAAAATGAGGTGTAGATGGCGGGCTTTCGCTCTCGGGTCTAGATCGTATCCACCTCTACTAGAAACTGAGAAGTTTCATAAGAATATTCATCGAACCCTTCTTAATTGGTCAAGTGAAGCTTGTCATCGCAAATCATATGTGTTTTGACCTCTTTTGAACCCCTGAGACTAACTCACTGCAACCCTAGGGCTCGATTGAACCCAGGTTGATAACCACTGCTTTAGATAAATAAAGTTTGTAGATATAATTAATATAATCAAACGAAATTTATCAATTATTGTTGCATGTATAAAATCCCAAGATTTGGACATTTTGATACAAATCATTCCTAACGTGACGACGTCAATAGCCCAAGGAGTGTCATTTTTTTATTGTGCCTATTGCTTTTTTGATGTTCGAGTATAAGGGACTACTGTACTGAATGATAATAATTAAAAATTATTGAAATCTTTTAAGCATGAGTGAGCTGATATCTATGTATGTATTTATGTAGATATGTCCATCACGTCTCGTCATGGTACTCGTCAACAAGATTAGCTGATAAATATTTTTTATCATTTTATCAAAAACAAATACTGATAATAAACCCTTTCTGTCAACATTCATTTGTCATTAATTTTACGAATTGGTAGTAGGCCTTTTCTTTAGTCAATCCCACCCCCTTGGCACATTTTCTAGAAAAAAAGAAAGAAAACAAACTCAAAATTAGAATCCATTTTATAGGGATCAAATAATTGCTACTATTTTTGAGATAACCCTGTTTTGTATAGCCTTAATTATTACGTAACAATTTAGTTTTTCATTTTTTTCTGTTTAAGGCATCAGTTTCCTATAGATATTTTAGAAGATTATAAAGTGCGTGTTTAATACTCGTATGTAGCAATGACGACTTTATTAAAGACCTCTTCCAATACTCCTGACATCACTACTTGAAAACGTTCGGTTCGATTCATCACTTTTTTAGTGCGAATATTTTCGGCCCATCTTTGATTTAATTTCCTTTAACATCAAGTGTTGTCGTACAGACCGCAGCTGTTGGAGGGGGGGGGGTCTTTGGAGTATCAGAGTTGGTCAAAATAGGTGTCACATTAAGTTGTTTAAATGGATAATGAGCGTCAAAAAAAATTGAGGGCCCATAGAAAAATGACTTTAAAAAACACGTCATTAAATTATTTAATATCGACTCAGGTTAGAAAAAAATGAGCTAAATAATGTATTCGAAATTCCATTTATTATTTTGGTAAAAGTGAAGAGGGCAAATCATATTTTTTGAAGGTCACATTAGGCCTCCCCAAAATAATTTTTTTACCATAGGCTCAGGCAACACCCAACTATAGATCCAAAATAGACCAAGACTTAAAGAGAGATTAAGACCATAGCAAGACTTCTTTCAAATCTAAATGAAAAAAAAAATACACGTTCAGTCTAGTTTTAGAACCGGTCCTTTCTTTTAGGTTGCCATCTTGATTTTCCGTTTCTTTTAATTTAACATGCCCAAAATACACATTATTTTCAGCTCAACCCATGGTTCCCGCCCCACAGGACCCACACATTACTACTAATTATTATAAAATGGGGTTATTTTTACCCCCGAAGATGATTCACCTTATTAACAACAATGTGACGTCACATGAAAACAATTAGGTATTTTACAAAGAAGGAAGTATACTCAGATTGAAGAGACATAAAAGATCATCAAAGAGCTACTAATCCCTTAAAATATGGATTAATAATCTCTTTCCCTCATATTTTATTCTTTAATACTTTAAATATACAATCATATATATATATATATTCTAACTATTAATCAACTAACGAACCAAATATGGTACATGGTATGATGTTCAAAAATAACAAGAGTAGAAGTTCTGAAGGTAAGCTAACTCTCACTTAATTGATGAAAAACTATAAAGGCGTAGGGTGTTGTTCTTGTATATACATCTATGTACTTATAGTTTTAGTTTCCCCCTGGGTAATAAAAAAACCATCTTCCCCAGAGTCGTTCCTACAAACATACATAAGACAGAGTGCAGGGAAGACCCCGTCCCCTTTCTCCTCTTAATAATAATGATAATTCTATGAAACAACTATGTTAGGTAAGTAATGGAATAATCATCTTCTTAATGGTCTTTTGAGCATGCTGCGTCCTCCTCCTCCTCCTGATCACGATGATAAGACACTCACTAATTCGATGTGATTTCTCAAACAATATCACATCCCCCCTCTTCCTCCTTTTTCATTTAGTTAGGCGTACATATTTGATGTATAGGGGTCGGGAATGATATGGGGGAATTGGGAGAGACTACTTTTCTTTAGGTAAATTGAATTAAATGTTCTTCTTGGATGCTGTTCCTATGATCATCTCTATATATACCGGGTGGGCCATTGAAATCTAAAAACTTACTAATTCAATGATTAATGAAGTTTCTTGAGTGATTGAAATTTACTCATATTTCGATATACATATATTAAGTATAAACTATTAGTTACAAAACAAAACAAATCTGAGCTCTCTAGCTTGCGTACAACTCCAGAAATTGACACTTGAATGGGATAGACGAATTTCCATTCGCGCACTCCGAGCAGTTGGGCGTCTCCAGGACCACCGTCTACGCCGGCAACAAGTCCCAATTGGAGAGGAAGAAGGGTTATGTCAAAAAAGCCAAACTGTTCCAAGAGGAGTTAAAGAAAACAACCCAGGCCAATCCTCTCATGTCCATGAGGACTCAACCAATAGACTATCCAAAAAGCTATCAAAAAGTGAGTGGAAAGGTCCTTGTGATGATAGAGAGCCCACTTTTGAAACCACCAATGAAAGAAACCCATTTCCTTCGTTGTGAGACTCATTTGAACTCTTTTTTGACACCTTTGCCCCCAGCCCTTGAGCCCTCATGCCAACTTCCTCGACTACACTTTTTGAGGATGTTTAACAACGATGCTATTTTTGTCGTTCAATATACTGAATAAACGTTAGACGTAAAGTTGAGTGACGTCATCAATGACTGAAATTTATATGTTTTTAGGACTGATATGCAGGACAGAATGGGAGAAGGTGTGTCTTCAGTTCTACATAAGGACCACTGACATAGCGAAATCTATTAGTGATCCGCTGTGACCGGAAGTTTGCTGCTCGTGATTTTTCCGGGTTTCTAAATAAAAACTCCGTAAAAATGGGGAACTAAACCTTTTGAATATGAAGTACATTAATGGTCTTCAAAATAAGCAATATATTTTATTTACTAATGCATAGTCCTTACATCAATATGAGACACACTTTTCTAAGTAGGAATCTCTGTTGTGTGAAATCTATGAAAACCAAAGAGTTAATGATTCACAAGTTATTTTTCTACGTTATAAGCAATTGTCCTCCCAACCAGATTCCATTTCGAAAGAGTATCAAAATGAATGAACGGTCAAAAATGGTACTTTGGGGTCATACTTGATAAATGTATGACCCCAAAGGGGATTTTGAGAACCACTGTTCTATAGTAGTATTTGTACATATTATAATATTAAATCTATCTACAGAACATACATCGAGTTACTTTTCCAAAAGCCTCCCCCCAGAATTTTTTAATGCTTATACTCATATATGTATAGATATACATATATATTTCAGGATTTTTTGTTATTCTTTTTATTATTATCCTTTTCGTCTTTCCTTTTCGTTCCTCCTTCGCTCGATTTACTTTTAATTTTCCTAATGGATTTCACTGTACAAAAAATGTTTACACTCTAAAAGTACATATTATGTAGTCTGTATAGTACAGAGATCAGGGGCTCTCAATAGTTTTTGGCTGTTAGCCAAAATCTCAGGGATCATACTCATGAAACCCTGGCTTAATTGTTCATTGTACACTCTATAATATAAACATGAAACAAGTTTTATTTATAGATTCGCTTTATTTCATGCCTTTATAAGAAGTGCTACAATCATCTGATTACAGCCAAGTATGGTCATTTCTGTTTGACAAGGTGTTGCTAAGGAGAATCCATCTTCATAACGCCTATTCGAGTTTCTTTTTGTATCCAGCCTTTTAAAAATGATTCAAAACGGTTTTATGATCGATGTTCAATTCCTTGGGGATGCTTACGACTCCAAACATAACGTCCTATCTCGATATTTTCCATTATTCTATTGAAATTTTCGACAATAGGCCTGTCAGTGCATGCTGCATCATTCACCTCCACCACCCTAGAACGATTAGATTTCTGTGGCTTTAGAATGTTTAATTGAGTATTATTATTATGGTTCTATCTATTATTCATTCAATTATTGTCCGTCATTCCTAGCTTATAGTACAGAATGTTAAAAGATAACTAGGACCCCTTATGCAGAATTTTTATAGTGATCAAAATAAAAAAAAGTAATTGTTATGCATAATTTTTTTTCTTTTTTGTCAATTTGTCATATTTTTAATAAAAGGTTGTTCATTTAAATTGTATCTCCTTCAAAAAAAATTAAGAGTCTGTTGTTGTCAATTATAAAAAATGTTTTTAAATATTATGTCAAAAAAGTTGAAGGGCAATGCCCTCTCCAAAAAAAAAACCCACATTTCCGGACGTCCATAATGACGTCACCATTATGTAATTTGCCCTCTGTTTGACTTATTTGACTTATTCTGTCCTTATTTGAAGGACTGTTGAATGTTGAAAAAGATCGGACCGATTCGGGGGAAAAAACCAGAAAGGGGGAGGGGAAAGACTGAATATGAAATAAGTATATAATATACATTAGGATGTCATTCTTGTAAAGAAAAAACTAAGCGTATCGATTAAAAAAGGATTTTATGTTACAGGCAGCTGATATCATCATATGTCTTGCTCCCGCTTTTTCTCTAATTTATACCTAGCGCGTTATCCATTGAGCTACGTCACTCCATTAATCAAATAAAATAACGTTATTCTATTGATTTGCATAATTTAGAGACACACATGACGTTATAAACAATTCATATAACATGTCTAGACCGAATTTTAGATTAGTTTATGACATAATCTTCCCAAATTTCTGAGTAGTTTCTGCGTATATGTAGAGTGATTATATTATAGCTAATTCCCTTCTCATTTCAGATGATCTACAGGACTAACAACCTATCCTCGATTCCTCCTCCTCCTGGCGTCTATAATCATATGAGCAATGATGGAAGAACAGCTGGGCCAGGGGATCCCTTGGTGCGTCCTACTTCGGATCCGAGTTACACTCTTACATGTCTTGAAGGGAATGGTCGACTTACAGCTGGCGGGATTTTGATGGAAGGGGATTCAAATGGAGGTGGGGGTAGTAGCGGGGGTGGCTCATCCAATTTGATCATTGGCTCAGAGGCATAAGTCATACACGCTCTACGACGACAACAATAAAATATGTAAATGATATTTTTCCCAATGTGATGAAGAAAACTACAATCAGAATTTGATTTTTTTTATTATATTTTGATTTTCAATATTTGTGTGTGAGAAGGTTTTAATGTGAGTTGAAAACTATTTAGTGTGGATTCTTAATAGGATTCGTTTTTTTGGTTTTTTTTGTGTGTGAATTTTGCGAAAAAGTTTTTATAAATATACATATTATAATAGTATAAAATAAGTCATTAATTAATATTTATATCATATATAATATACCGTGTGAAGATTTTAAATATAATTGTGAACTTTCAAACTTTGAGTCTATAAAATGATTGTCTCAAAATCTAACCTTTGTGTAAATGAGGAGAAATAGAGTCGGAGTTTATGCCTATTTTGGTGTAGTCGGTGTCAGGAGTCGGAAAATTTGTACCTAGTCCAACTAAAAACTTATTTATAATCTAAGGCTTACATTGAGGGTTCCTAAAGTGTTTTTCTAAATGGCTATAAATTATAAATAGGTATTAAGTTCTACTAATTTATGAAACTTGAAAGTAAACTTCTCCTTATAACTTTACTACACAAATTTCAAAGAGTCACAATTCTCGAACATCTCTAAATTATCAAATTGGAAGAGAACAGCCACTAGCCATACCAGTTCAATACTTATGTCTTGTGAATAGTGAATGTCATCAGAGTGAGAGGTTGTTTCTATTGTTGTTTCTGGGTTATGAGTACGTAAATTATGTTCAGAAGCTTATGAGAATGTATTAGCAGTAGATAGATTTTGATCCATTTCGTTTGTTGTTGTCCATCTTCTTCAATATCTTATATTCTAAATATTTGATTTTACATCTGTCACATTTATTTACTACATCTAAACAACATACATTTACTACATTATATAAAATAAATGATTAAAAAATAATGTGTCGGAGTCGATGACATTACAATAAAGGTTTATACATACAATCTGAACAGACTTCGGTCTCGGATTTTAATGATAATTTTTTTTGAAGCATATCTTTTCAAATAAATAGTCATTCCACCAAATTATGCAGTATCAGAAAAAAAAAATATATATATATTTATGCACTTCATGGTGGCCTAGAGGTACTAAATACTATTGCCTGAGGTGGCTTACCTCTTTAACTACGCTCAGATATAGAAATCCAAGGTTGCTTCATCCCTTCGACAAAGACTTGAGGCATGTTCTGGACAATCCTAGTGGATCCGAATACTCTGTTATAACTTCCTCTGTCGTCTCAATTCTCCTACGGAATGCTCGGGAGGATTTGATTTTGATCGTAGAAAGGGACTTTGGAGCCATGTGCTTTATGGTGACCTTGATGGACTTCACGCTGTGCCGTGAAGTGGTACATACTTGCCTCTTTAACTCTCCCCCAGACATAGAAGTCCAAGGGTTCATCAGGATTGTGACAAATAGGATAGATGTGCATTTTTCACCTGAGACCTGTTCTGTATTTTCCTAATGATGTTGCCAGAGGTCTCCATCTTTTTAACGACCCTCTACTAACTCTCGATGAGTAATTTACTTAGTACAGTGGTTTACAAATCTGTTTGAGTTTGACCCTTAAAATATGTGACTATACAGGGATTAATATATCATTTGGAGTCCCGTTGTTCTATCAAAAATCGACCATTTATGTACGTTCCTCATTATTTAAGTTTTGAGGTTAGTCAAAGTAGTGTCAATTTAAACTATATATATTTTTTTAAATCTACCCCGACACCTCCGTTGTGATAATAGGTAACTTTGTATAAAACATATTCGTATAAGGATATTTCCTATTAAAATTTTGAGTATAAGGACATTTTGTATAACAGCAGTTTCGTATACATCCATTTCGTATAAATTTATGAGGAAACGGGGCATATACTTTATGAATGTTGGGGGTGTTTTAGAGTACTGGCATGTCCCAAAACAGGATGCAACCCACTGCCCATACTTAAGAAACAACTAAGAGCCCCTCACAACCACCCAATTATACCTCAAATGGTGGGGGTGTTTTCGCATACCGCCAGGTCCCAAAATAGGATAAAACCCACCGCTTATACTTAAGAAACAACTAAGAATTGAGAACTACTAAACCCTGAAAGCACCACAACATTTTGGGTACAATTGGGGTGTGGTAGGAGGGGATCTTAGTAGTTTCTTCAAGTATTGACGGTTGGGTCATCTCGTTTTGGGATCCGGCGGTACCCTACCCCAACATTCGGATACAATTGGGGGAGTTGTAAGGGGCTCTTAGTAGTTATTCATTTATCTGTGGGCCCTAAAATACCCCCAACTTTAGGAGTACAAAATGAGAATTCATAAATTTAAAAGAAATGGTTATATACGAAATGTCTGAAGTTACCGTACACCCCTCGTTGTGTACTGCGACCCTCACAAGGGTCACAACCTTCACTTTGGGAACCACTGACTAAGAATACCCATTTTGAGGGGGTATTATATGGGTGCAGACCCATCACTAGTGAAGATTGAAAGTTCCTTTTTAAAGGGATCTCTGAATGATGGAGGAAGAATTCAATTAGAAGGATCCAAGCGCTATACTACTCCGTGATGATTGAATAGGAACGATCAGGGAACATGACATTACTCTCTCTCTCTCTCTCTTCCTCATTAAGTAGGGGGGAAAAGGGGTACTTTTTAATTCCTTCCCTTTACGGGGAGCAGCATAATTGAATTAGCTATTTCACTCTCTTTCATTTTCCTTTGACGATTGCTCTGTTCTATATTAGTACACATATATTCTTGTCAGATGTACAGAGTACATTTTTGTGACTGACATATAGAGCTAGTAGCTTAGAATAACACTTCACACTATGAGACCTTCATTATTATTTCCTCAGACTACTTCTACAAGGTGTAGTAGTACAATTAAACATTTATTTTTATTTAAATATATGAGATGTTTTGACAAGATTTTAAATATTTAACTATGTGTATATATTATAATACACGAGGCTGAAGTTGTATTTTATTTTAGGAAATGTTACATAGTACAAATAAAAAAAATAGGTTGGGTTAGTGTGAGGTCTCCCCCCCCTTTTAAATATCTGTCTCGTATATTTAGAACAACAACAAGAATAAAAATAAAGTACTTGTCATTTTACAATATACGGAGTACACACCTTAACTAAGTAACTTTATGCTTTCGTCTAAGTAAGTGTGAACGCGCACAGTGCGTTCACCGCAATAAGTTAATATATATTCTATGATAGCAAAGGAGTATGTGCAGAGAGAATGAAAAAAAAAAGAAGAGCGCGAGGAAAAGCGGAAGCGATACTTTTGTTATTACTAGAGATGATTTTTTTAAAGTCTTTATTTTACATATAAAAAAATACATTATAATAATAAATGCGGAACTTTAATAGGTCAACTTTTTGCAATATAAACCTTAGGGTTAAGTAGTCCAAATCCGATTGTGTTAGCCTTCTTCGAAGGAATTAAATTATTTTTGGGAAGGTCAAACAGAGTTATGGCCGAGATATGGATGTGTTTTTTTTTTTCGTTCTATGAAGGCGAAGAAAAGGCGAGAGCGTGACATATGTTATTACTGAATTAAGATCCTTGTTAATATCAACTGCCTGTTTTATGGTTTAGAAGGAAGTATAAACTGGTATAAAGAGGAGAACCTTCTACATTTAAAATAACATTATTGCCAGAAAAATATTTAAATTATTTTATATTTATTTTATTATGGATTTTAAATCAATTTACACCAAAGATAGACGAGAATTTTTTTTTTTTTTTTTTTTTTTTTTTTAGAGGAATATGTTAAAACCCCCACAACCTATTAAATAATGATAAAAAAGAATAACTAACACACATAAATGCAGTTTTTTTTCTTTTATAATATCGAAGTTAGTTTTTTCTTTACACAAATCCCTTGACACTACGAAAATCACTTAGACCTTTATAGTTTACAACATTGCTTTCTGAGACAAGAGAATGTGGCTACCATTGAGTCAATGTATGCCCACAACTTTTCTTATTTGCTACAGATCACAAGGAGGGCCTGTAGCATCCATCACCAGTCGTTCAAGCAATGAATGCCTCCTACGACGAGGAGGAAGCTGCCATATATCCGAACTTCATTCGCAATACTTTTCACAAGAGGTTTGTCTCCATCTGTGAGGCTATGTGAACTCGAATAGAATAAATCAATTAGAAATTGGTTATGTATCAGAAAAAAATATTTTTTTTTGTTTAATGTATAATTTTGTATTTTCTTTCCAAGTGTGTAAATTTCAAGTTTCCACTCAGTAGGACTCTGCAAGTTCGAACATGTTCCACCTTTTTTTCTAATATATTGTCTAGCCACTCTATTAAATCAACAAAAAGAGAACGAGCTCAAAACCACTAAATTAGTAGTAAACCCTTAAGAAGAACAAAGTTTGAAGATATAATGAATATAATCACACAAAAGTAATCATTATTGTTCCATGTTCAAACTCCCTAAATTTCGACACTTAGATATATCAAAATTCCCAAGATTTTGGGATAAATCCCAAGGAGTGGCATCTCTGCCCCAGACAAATTTTAATCTAATAAATGTCATCCAAAATTTTTGTTTAACATTCTCTCAAAAAATTTCATATTTTAAAAAGTGGTGTTATTTGGGGATTTAAGAACCATTGTCCCAGATAATTGGTGTATGAATGGGGAACATTTTTGACTTTTTTTATAAATGAAAATTACTAATAAATCAGTATTCTGTGGCTTCAATGAATAGCTATTACTAAAATGTAATTAAATAAGGTGTTATGAGACGAAGAAATTGCAACTTGTACAGTTTTTCTTATACAAGTTGAAACTTGTATAAGAAAAAAAAATTATTATATGAAATGTTAAAATATGTATAATGAAAACTTGTCAATTTTTGTGTTTGTGAAGAGGGGAAAAAAGGGAGCTGCACGTATGATATTCCGTATTTATATAAAGAGAGAGAGAGAAGAGAAGGAAGAACCAAGAAAAAAGAACAACAATAACAAAAAGGGAGAAGAAGAAAAAGGTGCTTCGATAATTCTTTTATTAGAGTATTTTTAACCATCTGGTAGATTTTTTTCCCTTTTTTTTATATGTATATATTTATTTTTGTGTTTCGCTCCTCATGGGATTTGAAAAAGAGAAGGAAAGAGAAGGAAGAAACGAACGTAATGAAGATGTATGCGCATCCAAAAGAGAGAAAGAGAGAGAAAAGAAAAATGGGACCACAAATAATAACAACAAAAATAACAACAAGGAAAAAACAATAATCATCATAATTTATGAAGAAGATAAAGAGGAAGAAATGACTGCCAATTACGTCATTGGCGGAGCTTATTAATATTGATGAACAAACGACAAAAAAGAACTAAATATTACCATCAAATGGAACAGATTAATTCATTTGTATTTATTATTGAGTAAATTCATTAAAGAGGAAGAAATGACTCCCAATGACGTCATTGGTATTGTAAATGATTATTGAAAAAAAGAATCCCTTCCTCATAACAGGACTGAGGATTTTTGAGCAATTTTTTGACCAAAATGAGTAAAAAAAAAAAATTTTTGAAAAATGAGCACCCAAAATATCAAAGTTGAGCAATTGGTATTGAAGAAAAATACAGTTTTATAAGAATAATTTAAAATAATTAGTATTTACTATATATTTACCAAAATTTATTAATAAATTTTGCAATATTATATCGACAAATCAAGATTTTGGAAAGATTTTCTCCTGTTAATCTTTGCTAATCTTCAATACAGTATTGGTAGTTTTAAACCTACTAAATGACGTCCAAATTAGTAGTTGAAAGATGTTTGAAGTTGTTGAGATCTTCAGGATCTCATCATCACCTGAGTATAACTTTATTATAAATGAAAAATCCGGATTTCGCAATTTGGCGCAAAAGTATTCATTGTTTGTTGCAAGATTCAATGAGGATTGTTTAAAAAAAGTAAATATTTATACATATAGTGAATTTTGTCGTCAGCTGTCATTTTTTTACTTAATTTCCATTGATACATTTCTTTGTGCATTGATTAATTGAATTTGAATCAACCTTTTCTAACGTACTGTCTAGCGGGACTTCACTAACACAAAAATACAGTGAATTTGTGTTGTCAGCTGTCGATTTTTCTACTTTGCCCTCTTGATCAGTGTTTTGAGCATTGATTGGTTGAATTTATATCAGCTTTTGCAAACATACTGTACGGTGTTACCACGCTAGCACAAAAATATACATTGTACTATTGTTGTCAGCAGTTGATTTTTGTACTTTTCCCCTTGGTTATTCTGCTGTTAGCTGTCGATTTTTCAGTTTCCTTTCTCCGGACCCGTGTTCCAAACTTTGAATGGTTGAATTAGAATATGCTTTTGTTAAAATATGTACAGTTTTCAACAATTAAATTGAATAATAATTTCATAAATAGTTGAGAAGAATTGGCTAAGCTGATTTTGAGCCTTTTTCTCCCTATTTATTTTCGTATGAAAGGATGCGAGATACAATAGGACGTGCCTTGAACAATCCCTAACAATTATCACTAAATTATAATAATTCCATGAATTAATTACATTTCTTTTTTCCTTTTTTTCATTTTTTGCTTAAACATAGGTTTGAACAAAAAATTTAACCTTTGTTTTCTATTTATGACAATTTTCAGCATATGACGTTTGTGCTTCATAAAACCAGACATTTCATGAATTGATAGAAAGTACTCGCATACCTCCAAAAAATTGTTAAAAGAGGTCTGTTGGTCATTCTATTAAAAAGTGTGTCCATGTACGTCATAAATTACGTCATAATAGAAGGCAAAGTCATCTAGAAGGCTAATTGTTGATACTTTTATAAATATAACGAATAATTTTCTTTGGAAAACCTTTCAAGAAACTTTATCAAATGGTTTTAAAAATTAAAAAGAACTTAATTGGTACAGCTTAATGCAAAAAAAAAAAAAAAAAAAAAAGCTATGTAATATACATTCTGCCCAAAAAGTACGGGGGAATTATTAATTTAAATTGCCCGACCTCAAGGGATTGAAAACATTTTTTTTTCTTTCTATGTCGGCAGCACTTTCTTTCATTATGATGCCAAGTTTGAGCGCAATCTGTAGACCAATTTGCTTGCAACAGCTGGAAAAGTCAGTTTACCTTACTAATACTCCACGATTTTTATGATGAACGAAATTATTGAACAAAGAGTTTGCCATAAATTTTGTGTTGCGAACGAAATTTCATGCGCTGACGCGTTCAAAATATTAGAAACAGATTTGGCAAATTAGTTTTATAAAAAACCTGTGCATATGAGGGGTACAAAGCGTTCAAGAAGTGCCGTGAGATCGTCGATGACATGTCGTGTTATCAGATTAAGGAAGTCAGCACGAGTCAGTTTGTACCATTCTGACTGAAAATTTGGCCATGAGACGGGTCACTGCATGGCTTGTTCTAAAAGAGCTGAATTATCTGCAGAAACAATACATTGAGCAAGTCTCTTTGGACATGCTTGATGGTGGAAATTCCAACCGAATGATGATGGAATTCATCATAACTGGTGATGAGACGTGGGTCTACGAATATGAAATAGAAACAAGGCCATCAGAATTCTTCAATAATTTTGTTCAGATCCTAAAAGTATGGAAAAATGTCTCGCAGGAAGGCCTGGGTCTTAGCGAAAGCAATAGTGAGCACTTTGAAGACTGAAGGTCTATCGTTTGTCAGTCCCATTTTGACATTGGTAATTCCTTACCGTTTGCTCTAGTATAAATGGAAAAAAAAAAGGTTTCTATTGACCTTATAAAAATTGATTGTTAATGCCTTCCCTTCAAATGACAGACATAAACAGCCCTGAACAAATCAACAGCTTCCCTAATAATAAAGATAAGAAGAACGAAGAGATCATAAAATGGAACTGATCATTGAACAGGTGAGGAGGGATTTTGTTGGAGATGCTCCTACCGTCCGTGTACTATCTCTTTAAGTAGTTGTTGATCTATTAATAACAACAGATGTTGAGAGATTTTTATTTATTTTAGTTTTTTATATAGTACATAACATTGTATATTTAGTAATGACTCAATTTCCCTGGATTTGAAAAAATAAAATAAAAATATTTTATAAAAAGGATATATTCAATATTATGTGATGGATCCTTTTGGCTATGACAACTGACATATCAGCCGTGAAACGGTGACCTCTAACTAAAAACCATCTGTGAAAATGACATCAAATAATGATACTAATTTGGAATTTAAATAAATATTAATAAAAGTCATTTATCAAATATTAATTAGATATTTAACAAATTATTTAGTGTCCCACCTCAGCTCTCCTTATCTTAGACATTGGATTTTTTTGCTACTGATCCCTTTAACTTTGTAAATTGGAGGATTGGCAAATGATACAAAATGTTAAATTATACATTTGGCTCCACTGGATATGGACTGGATATAGGTGACTCTTTGCACATTCTGTTTGGATACTTTTTTATATAAAATAAATTTGATCTAGTGGTACAGATTTTATTACTTTCTATCTGGAATGAACTTGTTGAATTAACAAGACATTCTGAGATGGTTTTAAATAGCAATGAATATTCTCAACATATTGCCACCCTCCTCTCCAGGAGCGAACCCCTTGGAAAACTCTAACCATACGTGTATCTAAGTGTTTTACTCCTCAGAGAGTAGAACACTCTCTAGAGGCTTCCATCAAGAAGGAGTGGACTAAGCTCGACTCTGACTACATAGTCATTGTCTGCAATGGATTTAGGCATCGTATTGGGGCAATAATGAGAGTTGAAGGCTCACATATGGAATAAAAGTTGTGCCAAGTACTATTTTCAGATGATTTTGTAAAATAAATGTCTTCACAAAACCTCTCCTTTAAATTTTACTCTCGACAAATTGAAATAATAAAATGTGTAGATACTAGATAAGATCAACCATGTATATTGGTCATTCGAGTAGAAATTTTAACAGATCTGACTAAAATTTAGTAAGTGGTATTATCGCAGTAGACCAGCTGAGAGGTAAAACTTAAGATCTGTTTCTTAATTCAACTCTGAGTTAGAAGACCATAAAGATGAAGAAATAAGCATTTTAGTATTTTTAATCTTCTAAAATACAAGCCTGATGTCTTGGACTACGACATTAAAATGAAATAGTTCATTTAATTTCGGGATAACAAAATCTGAAGAGTGCCTTCTCAATGAGCTATTAAGATTTTTCAAGTTTTGCAAGCCTTGTATAGAGTGGTTATTTGCCAAAAAGTCTGGTTTGAATATTTCTCACATCCAAATCCGCTAGGGTTCTTCGAATTGACCGTTCGGAAACTCTGAGAATCCTTGCTATTTCAAAAGGACAAATTTCGGTGCAAAGTAAATCTACTACTCCTTGCCTATTGCGTTCTTTCTCCAAACTTTCAATATCAAATAACCTCACATCAAGACCAGTAGATCCATTGTTTCATTATTCAACCAAAAAATGTCATTTTTCTTGTATATTGGGCCTAATTTAGATACAGTATTTACAGAAAGAAGTCTATAAGTCCTGTATATATATATATATACATATCTTCCTTGGCTCATTAAAGATGCTTGCAAATTCTTCTTGTACATTGTACAAATGAATCATTAATTGGTCCTCAATTATGATTTCTTTTCATTAATATGACTACCAATTATGGTTTATAATGTGGATTACTATTTGCCTTCCCTTCCTCAATGTATGTTAAATGTATATAACCAGAGCGTATTGTGTTCATCACAATCAATTAGGCGTCCTTGTTCTTTACTCTTTCTGTCATTCATAATGGTTATGGTGTTGTTCTACTTGGTACATACAACCATAATATAAGGGAGGCTGATTATATATTTATATAAATGTATCATAGGAGCTCACAGTAAGAGAAAGTATACTGACTCGTATATATACTTACCGGGTGAGTATTTGAAATCTGGTCACTTGTAAAAGAATGGGGATAAGATCAACACACATGAGAAGAATTGGTTATTCCTCCCATCAGCTGGCAAGCTGTCTATATTGTTGACACTCCCTCCAAAAAAATTAACACAACCAATCTAAAAAGGAGGTCACAAGTAGACATAAAAATCTACTCTACTTCGCGCGGGACACAAAACAAAGACCGAAACATGACTAAGGCTAGTAGGAAGACTATTTACAACGTCAAAAAGGCCATTAATGACGGTATTGGTATGCAAAGGAAGCCAACACACTGCATGAGTAATTAACTTTGGATTTGTTGCATCAAATAGACTGGAGATGCTACTCCTCTGCTTCAAAACAAGTTACAGTCTCAACGCAACTGACTATGTCGATATGACGATATAAGGTGGTGCACCGGCACAAAACGCAAAGATAACAAGACCAAGACTCCGTTCTGGCTGACAACAATGTGGGCTCCACAGGGGCGTCCACAGGATTATATTTTGGGGAAAAACTTGGTTTTGGATTTTTTTTTGAACAAAAAAAATGAAATTTTTCTTTAAAAAAAAAATTTTGGAAAAAAAATTCAAATATTAGAGCTGTTTACAAAAATTTCTGAGAAAAATTTCAAAAATTTATAGCTATTCTCAAAAAATTCCAAAATCCAGAGTTGTTCACAAAGAATAAAATTTTTTGGGAAAATTTTTTCAAATATTAAGTTTTCGGAGAAAATTTTCAAAATCCATAGATATTCATAAAAAGTTGGATTTTTTTGCCAAAAAAATTTTAAAATCTATAACTTTTTTCAAAAAAGTTTAAAAATCTAAAACGGACAGTAAAGATTGAATTTTTTTGGAAAAAAATTCTAAAATTAAATTTGAAATAAAAATTCTAAAATTAAATTTGAACTAAAAATTCTAAAATTAAATTTGAAATAAAAATTCTAAAATTTTTTAAAAATTCGGAAAAATTCTAACATTAATTTTTTCGGAGAAAAAAGCCACTTCAGCCCCCCTTGCGGACGCCCCTGCTTCATATTCGACAGATGCTCTAATCTCGTGAAATTATCTTTCTGACTGCATGTCGAAACCAGGACCTGCTGGATAAGACCACTGAATCTCAAAGCTCTCAAGTCTTTTGTTGATGAAGATTGGAACTCCATGAGTCCCAATCACATTAATACCACCATTCAGAGATTCTGTTGCCGTATCGATGCGATTAGTAAACCTGATGGAGGTTCCATTAAAAATTAGAAACTGCACATTACATGTGGCAACATTTCTACAAAGTTTAATTATTGTAGCCCTCTTAGTCTCCGAAATAAAACTAGATAAAATTACTGAGTCAAAAGTGTATAGTTTTCAGTTACGCACCCCGTATATATATATATATATGGATAAATTTAGATTAAAATTAATGAGTTTCATGGAAATATATTATGGATATTATGTAGCTCACATATTTTTTCTTCTTCTGTTACAGAACCATCATATTTATATTTATATACTAGCTGAAATATCAGGCATTCCACGGATTTATTTGTATAATTCGAGTTGATGTTTTTGTAAGGAAAAAAAAGAGCAAGAGGAAAAGGCAGGAGCGAGACATATGGTGCAATTTAATTAAGGTTGTATTTAGTGAGGAAAATCCTGTGTATAATGGGCACGTGAAAAAGAAAACCAAATCGACAGTCAATATGGTAACCTTGACAATTTGAAGAATGCTTTGGAGGGAGAAAGAATAATACTCATTACGTTTCATTAAATCATCTACAGTCAGCTGTGACAAGGGAGGAAGGAGAAATTGATAAAAAAAAGGACATTTGCTAGATTGCCCCGGATCCCGATCCCCAATTCTATTCTGATTCCAACAAGGACTTACAATTATAACCCTGTAACAAATCCTCAGGGTTACGCTCCGTCTTTTATGAGCACACACGAACATTCAAACAGCTTTTGAATGATATTGAATCTATTTAGGAAAGGATATTCACTACTCAGGAGTTGTTAAGTTATAATGACAACTGCTAAGGAAAAGAAAATTCTTTCTTTATGTAAACAATTCCAAAAAAATTCATAAGAACCTTTTACATTTAAAATAGCATTAGTGCAGAGAAAATATTGCAATTATATTGAAATTCACGAATAATATTTATTTGAATTATGTATTTAAAAAAAATTACATCAAATATAAGGGATAATGCTTACTTCAGAGGTAGAAGTTAACAACACGACGACAGGATCGGAGTAATTAGTGCAAATATCTTTGTTTATTTCCTTGTCCTCTTTTCCTCTCCTCACAACTGCTAATAGAAATGCTGTAGAAAAAGTATAATTTGCACTCTACCAAGTGACCATTCTATTTTTGGAAAATATATTTTGGATATTACTTTTTGTACTTCTCAGAGGCGTCCACAGCTTTATATATATATATCTCTTTCTTTCTTTATGGGGGTGGAGACCTTGGTTTTTGGAATTTTTTAAAAATAAATCCAAAAATATAAAGTTTTTTGGAAAAAAATTTATATTCTATTCACAAAAAAAGTCGGATATTAATTCATTCAAAACTGCTTGTCTATTCACAAAAATTAATTTTTTGTGAAAATAATTTCAAAAATTCTTAGCTATTCTAAAAAAAAATTAAATTTCTCCGAAAAAAGTTCAAATATTAAATTTTGGGAGAAAATTTTTAAAAACCTTCGCCAATTCACAAAGAATAAAATTTTTTGGAAAAAAATTGAAATTTTTTTTTTTTTATTTTTCGAAAAAAAAAAAATCAAGTATTGAATATTCTATTAAAAAAGTCCTTAATTTGGGGGGAGGGGGGGGTCTACAGACCCTCCTGTCCACTTCTTGTGGACGCCATTGTTTATATACGTTTGTTGTGAAATATTTTGGACTTTGTCCTCCTAAAAATTAATCTTGTCCTTTACATATGGTTAATCAATAAAAATAGTCTTAACACAGGACGAAAAAAGACCCAGTTGTATTATTTATAAGATCAATATTGATATACGTATTTACTTAAACGTTTTTCTTATATTATTTGTAAGAACAATGTTTTGACTCTTTCTTCAGTCTGACTCAAAAATAGGAATATACTAACATTGCAACACCCTGTATATTATGGTTTTATTTATGAAGACGAGCCCTAAAATACACACATAGGAATTGCTATTAGGAGCTGTAGTAAGCAGTAAATGACGTTTTATGTGGATGAAGATAAACGAAAGAGTAGGCTAAACAAATATAATGTAAATATGTAAATATCCAACTGTTATTTTGACAAATTATTCAAATGAGTCCTTCTAGTCGTTATTGTGGTTGTTATTCCGCGTGAAGAATTTATGCTAATGCGCCCAAGAAAAGTGAAAAAAAAGAAAGAAGAAAAACCATTTAGACTTCATAAAGAGGGTATGCGTGTCTCTGTCATTTTTGATGGTTGAGAAGGTCACTATTATTAGTGTTGAGACTCTGATCAAGACCAAATCCCTCCCGTCTGGTCTTAAAATATATTTGTAAACTAATTCGGATCAATAGTTTGGTCCAGACTGCGACGTTAGACCGTAGACCAGAATACATTTTGGACATAAATTGTTTAACATATATTTAATACTTAGTATTTTCCATTTTTTGAAAGATTTTATAACATAATTTTTACAATATTTGCAAAAATGAACCAGTGATCCATCATTATTTTTTCAACAACATTCTTCTCCATAATTTTTTTTAATTTTACAAGTACAAAAAAATCTTGATAATTTTTGTGTTCCTTTTTAGAATGCCAATAAATGCTATCTACTACTATTTTTGCAAAATTCGTAGAATACAGTTTTTTTGCAACTTTCATTGCAAATTTCGATTAAGCAATTTTTTGACATTAAAACAGATGGACTTCTCATCTAGACAAACTTTTCCATTCCTATATGTTGGTATGCTATTTGAACTCCATACCACAATTTTCTATTTTAAATTCATAATAATACATTTTATATAATATACAGGCGCTATATTTTAATACGTTATAGAATACCCTAACGCTCACCCGCACGGAAAGGGTCTAAACATGAAGAAAATTGCAATGGAATTGCCGTAGTTGGGGAGAAGTTATTCTATCTTGAATTCAATGTATGTACGTTCGCGCCCAGGTGATTCCTAAGAAAGGAATATACTTTATGTATATGGATTTCACCAAAAGATTTTAGATGGAGGAAATGTAATTCTATAATGTTTACTTATACTTAATCAGTGGAACTCCATCTAATCAATTAAAGGAACATTAATAATAATAAAAAAATTGTATTGACCATTGTCAATTGTGATTTCCTGCTCTCTGTTTGGCCCGACCAACCTTTAAGCTTTTTTTTGAGCAGAGTGGGGTGGGGGGGTGAAGAACAAATGCCCTTAAAAAGATGCACAAAATAATAGTGTTGGAGTACAAACTTTCGAATTCGATCGGTCTGATGTTATTTAATTATACTTCGAGTCGAGTTTCCTTTGGGAGAAACTACCAATTTTCAAGTTCTGTTGAGTTATTGAGAATTTCTACATATAAAGTCTAATGTGGTTTTCTCTTTCCAGACATTATTTACGCTTCTTTGAATAAGAAATGGATGTTTGTAGTTATGGTTTTTGAGTGTATTTTTGATGGATATGAGTAGAAATTTATACAAATTTAAAAAGATATGTAAATAACATCTATCCAGCATCTGTTGATAGTTACTCAGTAATGTTTCAGGGATTTTGGAGGCGCAGTTGTTATGATGAAGTCGTTTGAGTGGAGTTTTGAGCCGTCTTTTCTTAATTCCACGTTATTCGTAGTGACGTCATGCAAAGTCCAAGTTTTGGGTCCGTAGTCTGTACTTCAAATCTAAAATCCATTCACACATTTCCTATCCGAGCCTTAAAGTCCTTTAGGTAATATGTATGACTCTAATTACCTCACCAATCCCCCGCCCTCACTACTATCAATCCACCATATCTATTAATGAATTGTTTTTATTACTCTGACATTATTAAATGATAACTTTTTTTCGTTTTTTTCTTTTTAATCATTATTTTTATTTTTGAAATAAAAAATGCTTATCGTGAATTTTTATCTCTTGTCCAATCCCCCCCTCCCTCCCTCCTACCTTTTTGAATCGTCACAATAATAATAATTATGTTATTATTATTTTTTGTGCGTTTATCATTTGATATTTATATAACATTTCCATATACACTGCTATTATCTAATGATAGTCCGCAGTCATATTCCTATGTTGAATACTTAATGAAACATGAAATTAAAATGTAAATTTGTTAATGCAAAAGGAGAAGAAGGGGAAAACGGAATAGAGAAGGAAAAAAGTTATCCATGTTTTTTATTTGCAATAGAAATTAACTTTGTGTTTTTCTTTATATACATAAATAAACCCCAGCTGCTCACAAATTAAAGACCTAGTTGCATTTATGATTCCATGTTATTATTAAAATACAAAACATGCAATCATCCCTGGATATTATAATCAGATAATTATGCTTAAAACTGGTGGGGGATTCGGGTTTGGTTATAACTATATAAAAAACCACAACTATACTCTACTCAGTCAAAAATATCCTCAAAGTTATTTGAACTCTCCCGAAATGATATATATATATATATTTAAAATTAAACTTAACCGGATTTAGTGCAAATCATCCCTTACGTAACATCAATATCCCAAGATTTAGGGATAGCGCCCAAAGAGTGGCATCTCTTCCTACATCGTCCCCCTCCTCTAAGGGTCACATTACCAAGAATAAAATTCCGAAGGACAACAGCAAGACCCTTGGAAGAAGCCTGGAAGACCAAAAAAAAAAAAAAAAAAAGTGGCGTGAATACAACTTGTCAAATTTCTGACCCTGTTTAATGTAGCCTCCTTCCTCACCAGACTCCTACCTTCTTGACTATGGGATCTGGGACGTCATCGACAGGAAGACATCTGGACGTCATGGCATCGATCAGGAAGACATGTGCAAATGTTATCAAATGCCTAAATGTTATCATGGAGAAAGAGTGAGCTGATCGAAGGTATACGTGAAGACGACATGCAAAGCCTTTAGGCCTATGATTGAGGCCATCGTTGAGGCCAAGTGTGAACACTTAGAGATGTAATTGTTTCATAAAGTCTCATTATCTTACAAATTGTACTTTATGAGGATATTGATGGGGTTGAGCTAGGGAAAATTTGTTCACGATTTGCAGGCCTCTTAAATGTCTTGCATTCTTAATAAGGAGAAACAAATACGTTGCACTTTCTTATGCGAAAATTCTCATGAATCAAATTTTGACCATCAAACTAGTCTATTGTCTTCAAAGGCATACAAGACGGAAAAGCCCCCAATTGAGGCCAAACTATCAATATTTGGACAATTAATATGGTATGGCAATATTCAATCTTTTCTATAGAATAAACGTAACCAAAAAATATATTTTATGTAAAAAAAAAAAAGAAGAAGATCAATAAGAATTATCGTCTAAGATGTAATCATAATAGTTATAAATAAACCCCAGGCCCAATATATTCGGGCAAAATGTACTGTTTCCCTGCTAAAGTATCCTCTTCTAGGCCTAGATTGCCCGAGTACGAACTCCATACAATTAAGCAATATCCTACTACACCAAACCCGAACAGTTGGACTCCAATACAACACTATTTATAGCAAACAGGTCCCTCTGACTAACTCTCCTTCAACGAATGTATCAGCATGTATTATACATAATTATGAAAAAAAAAATATATATTTCAAGTTCTTTTTTGACCAAAAAGTATAATAAATAACAAAAAACAGCCACACGAACTAATTTAATAATCAAAAAAACAAAAAAACTTGACTAAAAAAGGCTCTGACAACTCTATTCATTCCTTATCAGTAAGAGTCAAACACACATTCCTTCATACTAATTAATTATGTATATTAATTTATTATTTCCAGAACTGTTGCGTGCAGGTATATGGAGAATCAAAGTCGTTCAACCATCACCTATGCGGGTGTAGATCATTATATATAGATGGGGTACAGGGTGCATGGATCATTGTCCATCCATCTATTCTTATGTAGTGACTATGGGTCAAAAGGCTGTGTTTTTTTGTTCTTTTTTAGGCCAGAAGACATCCGTCCCTTCCAGATCAGTCTCGGTACGGTCCAGCTTATTACTATATATCAATAATAAAAACGTATGAAGTTTGGTCCTTGATGACGAGAGTGAACTTTGATTCTTCATTGTCTAGTCAGTTCTATGGCTGAGAGTCCGAAGGATAGGTTATAAGGCTGGACTGAGCTGAACCAAATAAATATGGACAGACATAAAATTATGAATAGGATGATAAATACTGCTATTGTCAAAAATATTCTGGCACCAGGCTCCTGCCCCACGGCGATTCAGGGGTGTCCACAGGGTTATATATATATATATATTTTTGGAGGGGGGGGGGAGAGTCTTTGTTTTTTGACTTTTTTTCAAAAAATTTCAAAAAACAATAGTTGTTTACAAAAAAATTTTAATAAAATTTCAAATATTAATTTGTTTTGGAAAAAAATTTCAAAAATCCACAGATACTCACAGAAAATTAAATTTTTCGAACAAAAATTTCAAATATCCAATTTTTGTAAATAAGTTCTAAAAAAAAAAAAAAAAAAAAAGAAATTTATTGGAAAAAAAATCAAATATTAAATTTTTACTCTGCTGCATAATTTGCCAGAATGACGAACAAATTTTCTAGTAAAAATTCCTTTTTTTTTGGGGGGGGGAGGACTATCGGCCCTCCAGCCCATCCCTTTATACACACTCCTGTGATGACGACCCTGTTAAATGCAATGTAGTAGGTATGATTTCTTCCTTTATATTCCGACTCAAAAAATCCACAACGGCCCTGGTTTAAAAAAATGACCTCATACGAGTGCAAGACTTTTTTGTAGCTGTAACTTTAAAAAAAAAATGTTCCTTTAATTGGTCAGACGGAGTTGCACTGATTAGGTATAAGTAAACATCATAGTATTACATTTACTTCATCTGACATAGGAATCTTCATTAAAGTCCATATACATAAAACGTCATGACAGTTACTCTCATTCCAAATAATCTATATATTGTCAGGATTACAATGTTGATACTCGTTTTCTCTTTTTAGCACACTGCAAGGTCATATTTATAACAACTATAGTTACGAGGATATGTGATCATAAGTTTATGTGGAGAGTGTTGATCTTATCTAGTGGTATATATTTTTTCAAGAGTAAAATTTAAACGAGATGTTTTTCGAGGACATTTGTTTAACAAAATTATCTGAAAATACTACTCGGCACAACTTTTATTCATTATGGAACACCTCAGCTCTAATAATTGCCTCCATACGAGGCCTAAATCCTTTGCAGAACTTGACTATCTAGTCAGATCAAGCATGGTCCACTACTTCTTGATGGAAGCCTCTATAGACTGGATACTCATGCGAGGAGTAAAACACACCCTCTCCTTCACATATGCCTAGATAGAGTGGTCCAAGGGGTTCACATCTGGAGAGGAGGGTGACCACATGTTGAGGTCCCAAAGGTCTGGAAAGTTGTCTCTCAGGAAGACCTGGTTCTTAGCAGGTTGAGGACACGGACCTCGGTCTTGAGTTAAAACAAAGTTATGCCCCAACTTTTCTCTGGCCCAAGGGAGTACTTTCTTATACGGAAGTTCGATGTAAGTATCTGCATTGAGCTGTTTCTTCCTTTCCACAAAAATGGGATAGCAGACTCTACAACCCCCAAGACCTTGGTTACGGTTTGATTTTTTTTTCTGAAATACTATCTCACTGAAGATTGTCTGATGTTCGGTTTTGATGTAGCAGCTGTTTTGCTTATTCCCTCTAAATGAAGGTATACATTTAAACAGTTGTATTGAATTAAAAACAAAATGAGTTCATTATGAGAAGTATACAAATTTAATTAATGTTATTTTTCCTCATTAATAAAGGAAGGTTTAGTGATTATTTTTTGTCATACTGATTCAGTCAACCTTTGTGCATAAACAAACGATAATAAACATTTCGTCATCATGTCATCTCTTTGATGCTGATGTTGAGGTATCGAGGATTATGGAGATTGTAAAGTGGTCCAGGAGCCGGGTTTTTAAGGTGGCCAAGATGTAGAATCATAGAAAATACCTTTCCAGGTAAGCGGGAAGTTGAGAGTACAGTTTAAAGAAGGGTCCAGAGTTTCTGTACAGTTTTGAGAAGAAAATGAAGGAGGGATCCAACAAAACAATGAATAACCTTGCCAACGAACACTTCTCCGTGTCTGCTAGGACCATCAGTACGGAACTGAATGGCGATTTGGGATTACCCTGATACAAGAGGACCCTACACCACCTTCTGAAGGAAATCATGTAGGCTAGGAGGCTCAAGAGTCCACGTTTTTCTGCACACTACCTTTACATGTTACAATAACCTTCCAAGCAAAATCCTAACTTGTAGCGACTATGCAAGTTGAGATTTTGTACGAGTTTGAAGGAGAAAACGCAAATTATACAAGTTACAAATTCTACGTCTATTTACAAAGTTTTTAATTAAATCAGTAGTCATTTGTTAATAGCTAATTATGACTAGTGAAAGTTATCATTTCATTTTGATCTATTGCAATTAAAAAAAGATAAAAAAAAGGTTTTTTATATAAAATAGTCAAAAATTCTTAATAAATATCAACTATCTCAAAAACTGCATTATTTAATGTCAGCATTGGTCAACCGACTATACATTGAGCCTATCATTTCGTTTTGATTACCGACCATTACGTGATACTAAGATCTCATTTTGTTCCATTAACATTACATGGTTATTATGTACTTAGTAGTAATATAACCGTGGGCATTTGAACATTATATTGTGCCACAGAATACGGATATTTTAATAGTTGACAACATTAACTTGTGGAATATTCAATTATTTCAATAAATCCTCATCCCAAGTACTACAATGCCTTTATTTAAAAATATTCATCTCACTTTTGTCATTTCAACTTGTACAATTTGCTTATACAAGTTGCAGCTTGTACTTTCTGCACACCAATTTTAATACAACTGCTTTAAATCTGCTTAAAATACATTTTAATGCTTGAAATATCATTAGCATGCTTTTGGAACATTTTTCAGAATAAATGCAACTTTTTGTTGCAGAAAAAATATATTTTCTTGAAACTATTCACAAACTTTGCAATTTTTAATCAAAGTTAGTTAAACTTGCTTTGTCTACTTTCCTTTTCTTCAATTTAAGGTATACGCATTGCTACAAATGTAATATCAGCTGTTATCCGCTATATCAAACTCAATCTCATCAAAGTTATTACATATTTTTATACCCGAAAGTTTGTTAAAAGTAATAAATATTTCATAAAAGTTTTTATCGAATATGAAATTATTATATTGATGCCCAAATCTAATGTTATTATGATTAATGAGCCTTGTTTTGAGTCAAGTTCAACTGAAATACAATTCGCTTAATATTTAAGTTTACGTTGAACGCATGTTCATTAAATACGTTAAAAAAAGACGTTCACAAACGGAGGATAAATAACATTGCAAACATATTTTGCCAAAATATTCTTTTTTTCATTATATAACAAACATATATCACTTTTTTTATCCTGCTTTTTAACAGGGTCATTAAATCAAGGGAAACACTCTGAATAACGTTGATTTTACATTCTTTAAGAGCCTATGAGTGGAACTGTACTGGATGAGACGGAACTTGACCGATACAACACTAGATTATAACCCCACAAATCCCATATATCCCATCATAATTGAATATACATCAACTATTAATGCAATAATTCAATTATTGCATTACAAATGTTCATTTTTTGGTTTTGCAACCTGTACAAATAGTCGTTGTGTACCCAAGGACAGGTTGAGTACAAAGTCTCAACCTGTTTAAGTACACAACATATACATAAAAGCGAATAGATAATAATATATTATACTATAGTATATATAACTATTTATATATGTTAAAAAAAAGGGAAGAATTTGGAGGATTTTCTATGCTTTTTTTTTTCTAGTTACTTCACTCGTCTCTTATATTTTTCTTTTTTATAAAGAGAGAAAAGAAGAGAAGGTTGCTGCTGCTGTGGAGTAGTGACTTAGCGTCTTATTATTGGAGGAGGAAAAATATATATGTATATAATAATAATAACAACAAGAAGCAGAAGAATGTAACACAAAAAAAAGGGGAAGAAAAGAGAAGAGAAGGGAAAAATGAAGAAAAGAGAGAGAAGATATACTTTACACTAATGGCTATCGATCCAAAAAAGGAAGGAAAAAAAAATGCTTTTAAACCTCCCCCCCCCCACTTCTCCTTCGATAACAATAATAAAAAGAAGAGAAGAAAGAATAATAAAAATAAAAAATTCTTTATACATACACTACCAAAAAAAGAAGTTCTTTTCCGCCAAAATAAAAAGAGTAAAAAATAAACTTGAACACTTTTGGGAGCAGAGGAAGAAAAAGGAGAGAAAAGAAGAAGAAGAAAAAAAGGAAGGATTTGTAATGTCATATTTTATATTCCTTTTTTTTTTTTAACAATATTTTAATTTAATTTCTTAGTTTGTGTATAACTTGCGATTTGATGTATCTTGTATTGAAAAAGGAAGAATTATCGACTCTTTTGATGCAAATGATTAATTACTTATCCATGATAAAGTTTCAATGCCCATGACGGTGTTATTTCTTGCAATTACTTAATAAATGTCTCATTTTAAGGGATACAAATGAAATTAAATCATTATATGAAACTGGTAATTAAAATGACTCATATTGTAGAAAGATTGCAACTCGTAGAAGTTACAATTTTTTCGTCTTGAAATACATTATTTAATTACCAACTGTATATTGATAAAATCATTTGATATGGGTTATTATGTACTTATTAACCCTGTGCATTTGCACATTATCTTAGGGGCGTCAGCCGGACGTGCCCTGGAGGGGCTGTAGCCTCCATCAAACCAATGAACTTTTTCTTTTTTATTAAAAGTAATTTTCAATTTTTTTTCAAAAATTATAATTTTCCGGGATTAAATGTCTATTTAAAAATGTCCTCAAAAATAAATAATATTTTTTGGATATAAAAAAAACAACATAATCCTGTGGACTCATGTGCGCCAGAATACTTGACTATTTGAATAATCAACAATGATGGCATTAAACTCAATTATTCATCCACTCTACTGTAAAACTGTTTATTTAATATGATTCACCCCATTTTATGGTTGCAACTTGTACAAAACATATCAACTGCGGTCATATGAGTATTATTGTACTAGAAGTACTTTATAAATAAGTAATTCTATCTTCCTTACACGACGGAAGATTGTTTTTCTCCCCTTGTTAGTTATATATGTATACAACAATCAGGCCTCTCCCCCTCCTAATATGTATGTTGACTTCCTCAGATCGCTTTACTAGTCAAATAGGGAAACCCTGGCAAAGTGTATATCCATTTGCAAACAAAGATATCTTGTATACAACAGACAAAGACAAATAAACCCCAAAACTTGATCGTGGTGGAAGGATACAAACAGAACAAAAAGGATCTCGAAGGAAATGATCAAACATGACCCCCTAAACGATTCCTCGGAGGGCGTCCACGGAAGTGGACGCTAGGGCCTGTATCCCCCTTAAATTTAGGAATTTTTGCTGTTTAATTTACTTTTTTTGGGGGGTGAGAAAGAAAAAAACTTTGCCAAAAATCGAGGTAAAATTTTTTCTTTCTGCAAATTCTGCAAAAGAGCCAAAAATTTCATATTTTTAATTTTTAGTGAATAGTTTTGGGTTTTTGACATTTTTTTCTAAAAAATTAATTTTTTTGTGAATAGCTGAGGATTTTTGAAATTTTTCTACAAAAATTAATAGTTGAAATTTTTCTACAAAAAATTTTTCTTCAAAAAATTTAATAATTGAAATTTTTCTACAAAAAATTTAATAACTGAAATTTGTCTACAAAACATTTAATTTTCTGTGAATAGCTATAGATTTTTGTAATCTTTTTTGAAAACCTATAGATTTTGATTTTCTTTTCAAAAAACTTAATATTTAAAAATTTATAGTTTTTTGTGAACAACAGTGGATTTTTGTAATTGCTTTGGAATTTTTTTCCAAAAAATTAAATTTTCTTTGACTAGCAATCGATTTTTGAAATTTTTTTCGCCAAAATGTGACTTTTTAATTATTTTCACGAAAAATTTAATTTTCTGTAAATATCTATTGATTTTAGATTTTTTTATAACAAATGAAAGATTGCGTCTTCAATACTGAAATAATGAATAATTCTCATACCATAATATATATGTATATGTATATTAATCATCGTTAATTAACAGGTCATTAAGATGATAATAATTGTTTGTGTTTTTATAATATGTAATATGTATGAATAGCTTCAATAAAAGTATTTTATTTATTTCGTATGTATGTATGATAGTGAGTCCAAGGGTGGGAAAATGGCGACACCGCGGCTCTTCTTTTTCAAAAATATAAAAAGTATGTATGATGCAAAAAAAAAATTATCCAAGTTAACATCCAATTAGTTCGAACCAGGTGGAAGTGATGGAGCATTGGATGAGGGCTGTGGATCGTTGTTGTTTGAGCCTCCAGAGGATGAGGATGTTACAACGTTATTGGGCGGCTCACTCAATGGAGAGTCCACACGTGAGGAGTGTGGAGAAATTCCTCCCGGAGGCGGTGGAACAGCCGAGGAAGAAGAGAACTCAGAGGACGGTACAAAGTGATCATTGTTGGAGGGATCCAGCGGTGGGGGTGGACCTTGATGAAGAAGTGATGGATGGTGCGGATGATGGATTGGAGGATGGTAGGGGGAGGCGTCCAAAACGGGACCACTCTCACTGCCCGGAGGAGGAGGACCTCCTTCAGGAACAAAGTTCCCATGCATCTGCAAAGAAAATTGGAGTGGATTATTAGTAGGGCTTTTTTGGAAGGTGTCCTAATACCCTGCTCTAGATATTATCTATTTTCATGAAAATCTATCAAAACCCTCAAATCATAAAATATAATGAACTATGTTTTTTAATGCATAATTATTTTTGATAAATTATTATCTGTAATCTGTGTTTTGCTTTGAGTATTTTCCAAATTGTCTATTTATGAATATATGCAAAAGATTGAACAGTCGTGATTTGAGTAGACAAAATAAGAGTCATCAATATACCTTCTTGAATTATATTATAGCAATTGATTGCCTTTAACTTAAAAAAGGCGGGACTTTTAATGATCAAAATTGTACATTGATAGCCTAATAAAAAACCTCAAATCTTTTTGACTATCATTTAAACAACCTGATTTAGGATATTTTACAGGGAAAAAAAATCCTTTTAGAGTTGTTTTTAAGTGTGTAAAAAAAATTATTATACTTATCACATATACTTCAAAGTAGGAAGGAACCCGTAGTCCCTTGAACGCTCTCCCAAAATAGAGAAATTTTTGGTCGTAACGTACAAAAATTATCCCATTGTAAGACTTCTTTCATTGCGAAAATAGGTGATTTTTTTTATTCAACCTTTACCAAAATATTTTTACACTAACATTTTTCAAAAAATATATATTGTCTCATAAAAAAAAATTAACCCTCTCAAAACAAAATCCTGTGGACACCCGATTTTTGTTCGGTTCGATATTTTGAATATTTTGGTTTGAAATCATAGATAAATAATTGTAGTTAAAGACCGGTTCAAAATACGTCCTTGAAATTATTGTTTTGGTTTTACAAAAATGATATGAGATTTATTGAAATATCCCATATCCTCTAAATTGGTAAAACCTATTCTGATTTAAAAAAAGAAGAACACTCGTAGTCCAATCAGTTTTAGGTGGGGGGCTTGATATTTGGAATATTTAAAAATAAAATATTAATAAATTCTTTTTTGAAAATATGTTTTGAAACTTCATTAATAATAAATAAATCAACACTCAATAGTTGTTTGTCTCACAAAGAATCGTACATTTCATGAATTGATAACAAAGTATCCGAACGCTCCGGAACATATGTCCAGATCAACAATTTTTGTATATATACCAATTTTTGTTAAGTTCGATATTTTGTTTTGAAACCATAGACAATATGGTACTTAAAGACCGGTCCAAAACACAGACATCCTTGAGCAAATGAGTTGTCCCTTACAAAAATGATGAGGATCCTTGTTTTTCTTAATGAAAAACCAACACTATTATACAGGGCCTTTGCAAGTTTTTATTTTGGTTGGGGATCTTCATTTTTTGAGTAAAAATGTTTCTTTAATTGGTCAGACGGAGTTGACCTGATTCAGTATAAGTAAATATTAAAGTATTAAAATTACACCATCTGACATAGAAATCTTTTTTGAAGTCCATATACATAAAATATATTTCCCTTTCTAGGAATCACCGGGGCGCGAACCCACGCACATTGAGTTCAAGAGAATAGTTTTACCAAGTGCGTTGTCCATTGAGGTACGCCATTAATTATTTCTTTTAGGGAACGGATAATTTTGGGTTGATTTGGGCTGGAGGGACTATAACCCCCATGACGGTACTCCAAATTAATAAAGATATATGTTTACCTGATTCACCAAATGTTGAAAATGTGGATTGTTGGGATGAAGTCGATCCAGATCCGTGTTTAAGGCAAAGTCGGAAAGGGCCTTCCATGGTGGCTCATAAGAAGATATCTCTACGGGATTCATACCTACAGGAGAGTCATGTCTCACAGGGGATGTTGCAACCATGGGGATGCCATGCATATTCCCATAGCCCAATTTACGGCCATCCTGGAATCAGTAAAAAAAACAATTAAATTTTATTATTTTTATTTTTTTTCGTCAGATAAAAGTAGTTTAGGGAATATGTAGTTAGTATGGCAAAGTAAGTTTCCAACTTCTACCTTGAAGGATAATTTTCCCTTTATCTCTCTTAAAGTTAAGTTGTTAATATATATTTAAAAAAAAATAAAATAAAGGATCGTTAAAAGAAATTGACAGTATTCTTTTTTTGACCATTAGAAGGGGAAGGGGGAAAAAAGGAGAATTGAAAAGTAGAAGAAAAAGGAAGAAGGAAAAAAAAAAGGGAGAATTTGAACTTATAAATAATATATATTTTGACAATTTTTGAATAGGAATAATATTTGACTCTCTTTGTTTGTTGTGTCTCAATGATTGACTCTTTCAATTAATATTAATACCCTTTCTTTCCCGAATGAATATATAAATAAATAAATGTAATTTCATAGCCCTGAGAAGATATTATATAAAAATAAATAAGTACATTTTAACGGAAAATAATATAAATAAAATAATGATTAAAGTGAGTCAATAAAAGGAGATTTCTATTTGATGTTGTGGAATTGTTTGCTTAGAAAGGGAGATATGCATACTATTCAGCTGACTGGTTATGTATACCGTATAAAATCATTTAAATATTTGATATTTTTTGAAGTTACAGGAACATGGATTCCCTTGTGAGTTGATATGGGGTTTGCTGAATTATTATTTGATGATGACATCTACTTCATGAATATTTATTTACTTCAAGTGAACGACAGCAGAAATAAAAAATTTTTTTTTTTTTTTTTTCATAACAAATCTTATGAGCCTTCAAATTTTTTATTTTTTATTTAGATTTTTCTCTTTCTAGTTCCTTTTCTCCCCCTCTCCAAGGAATTCCAAGATTGAATAACAACAATTCAATTCAAAAAAATAAAAAAAATTGATAAAAGTTTTTTTTTTTTTTTTTTTTTTTTTTTTTAAAGATAAAGAGAATCCCCATTTTGAATCCACCACGACTACTCAAAGAACCCACCACCAGACCATCCACTAATAACAGGACTTCTATCTTATCAGAGATCTTTTTCTTTTTTCTCTTACAAAAAAAATATATTTATTTTGATCGTTTTTTTCTAGATATTATTATTATTATTAAGCTGTTGTAATTTGCTTTTGAGAGATCTGAAGAGAGATTTTAAATTACTCAAAAAATCAACCAGAAAAAAAAATCAAATCATTTATTTATGGGGACCAATTGAAAAAGAAGATTAGGATTTTATTTGGACTAAAAAGAAACGTTCGTGGGTTTGTTGATTCATTTTCCGGAGGCTACAAAGGTTTAGTGGAAGCCTTTTTCTTATTAATCAAATAATTAATGATGAAATAATTTTTGCCTTACACTTTCTCGCTGCATTTGTTTTTCCAAGAGTCGATTTTGAATTTTTTTATCCTTGCACCTTTTATTTTGAAACCAGACTCGAATAACGCGTGGAGAGAGGGCCGTCATTTCCACAAGTTGTTCCTTCATCAGCGCATCCGGCCTCGGATTCGCAGAATAGCACGTTTTTAAAATATTTAATTGTTTTTCACTCAAAACTGTTCGTGCTCGCGCACTTTTCCGATCCGCGTTCTTCTTTGAAAGAGCGGAGGAAGATCCCTTTTTAGATCCAAAGGATATACTTCCTAATCCACCTCCGCCGCCTAAGCTGGACACACCGCTCAGTACGTCCTCTTGGGAGTCAACAATGCTCATATCCTCGTCGGAAAAATCGAGGTGTGCTGGAAAGGAAGATGGGAGATTCGGTTGATGACGAAAGGGGAACAGAGGGGGGTACTCACCCTCAGAGTTGTCCTCGGAGCTGTTGGAAGTGTTGTGGTGATGGAGATTGGCGTGGTGATGGAGAAGCATGGCAGAGGAGTCCAGGAGTAGATCCTTGCTGTGGATATTGTTATTATTATTATTATTGTGCATGGTGTTGACTTTGGACTCGACAAGGGACTCTCGGTGATCCTCCTTGCAAAAGAGCTCGTCTTGTCGGAGAGCAAACTCATCCCCGGGAACGAGCTGTTTCTCGCAGGCAACACAACGGAAACATTCCAAATGGAATATCTTATTTTTAGCACGCATCACATAATCGTTCTTTCCAAAGCTCCGGCAACACTTTTCGCACTTTGTGCCAAATAATCTGCAAAATCATAGGATATCTTTATTATTCATCTGGGGGTTTCCAAAGCATTCTAAACCTTTCTAGTAAGACAAAATGACCTTATTTTAAGCGCAGCTCATTACTTCAAATAGTATTTTTTACAAAAAGTGTCGCAATATCACCCCCAAATAAAGAAATTTCTGAAAAATTATACTCCGAGAAAAAAAAAAATTTAAAAGAGAAAATAGATAAAAAAATTTTTTAAAGATTTATTTTCAAAAAAAAAAAAATATTAGATCAAATTAATCGACGGAGCAAAATTTTTAATTTTTTCAAAAAATTCAACATAACCAAGCCCCCCTTCTCCAAATAAAAAATAATTGCCATTGTTCAAGTATTTTGCCCTTGAAAAATTAGATTTAGTCTTTTTTTTTATATTTGGCCTAAATTTGAAATAAATATATATATTTAATGGGTTTGTTTATTGAAGCCATTTTTAATGAAATTTAATTGAATATGTTCTGTGGCCCATTAATATATTTCAATTGGAAATGGAGCCCAGTATAATAAAGCGTTGGGCATCCTTGGTCTAGTTAATAGTAGTAACAGTTGGTTCCCTAACACAAACTGACCTTATTTTAATTTGTGTATGAAAACTAGGACTTAAATTTGGATCCAGGCTTTTAAACATAATTGAAAGGGGTTAAAAAATTATTTTGAACTTACCGAACATAGTCCTTTTTACAAAACGTTTTCCCGTCTCGTACGAAGCAAGTACACTTTTCATCAAGAAACATTTGGCACTCATTGCATTTGAGACAGGCGGCATGCCACTCCAGATTAGGAGCCACACGAAGGATATATTGGTCATGGATCTGTGTGCCACATCCCACACACAGAGAATAGCCGCTACTACTAGTTCCATTCATATTCCGTCCACTGCAAATATTCGGCAGAACTATATGAGGACCAAAAATAAAAGAACTCCTTTGAATAACTATATGGTATTAATCTATCAGATAAATCTGATTCAAACCACTAGAATAAAAAATGTAAATACGATCAGTCATAATACTATTAAAAACACAAATCAAACCCCCTCCGTGCACCTCAAGTTACAAGGCAGTTAATCGTATTAGCTAATAACTAAGTCTACCTTGAAATTTGAGTAGCGGAAATCAATTCTACGCTCCCAGGATTTACATTAGCCTTATATCTCATAATATTATAGAATAATAAATATCGATCTCATGGGTCTTACCTAATGACTCGGCTACAAGTGTCATGTTGGGAGAGTAACTGATTTGTTAGTTAGAGTATGTTGTTGAATCAAATTGATTTGAGACTTGCTCTTTGTCTGATGAAGAAGCTCTGAACTATTTCTCTGAATGTCTCTTAATGTGTGATGATGACTGAGCCTCTCCACGGACTTGCTCTCCGTTTTCCAAGTCTCTTCATTCCACACATATACACACACACACGTTCACTTTTAGTCCGTTGTTGATATCTATCAAGTTAATTCTGTCTATAGAACATTGCACACGTTTTAAATAAACATTTATTAATTGATGTCGTATATATTCACCACGAAACTAATCTTTCTTATAACTAATTTGAAATCTCGCGAAAAAATTATCCAATTAAACAACAGTGAAAAAAAATAAAAAAAATCAGGTTTTAAAACTGTCTCCTTTTTTTCTCTTTTTTTCCCCTTTTCCTTTTCTCTCTCTCTTTCTCTTTCCCAGTACAACTACTACTAGTACTACGACTGCGACTATCTACCTTAGGATCAATTCAAACGAAACTGAACTCCATGCAAGAAAAAAAAAGGAGAAAAAAAAACTTTTTTTTTCTCCCTCTCTCTCTCTCTTCCTCTCTCCCTGCGCTCACACTCAGAGGAGGAGGAAGAGTAAGGGAGCGCTTCTCCAGGACGAATAACGCGTGCGAGTAAAATTTAAAAAAAAATGACGGAAGCGGCGATTCTCTCTCTCTTTCTCTGTCTCGCTCCCTCTTACATACAAAAAGAGGAGGAGACATTTTTTAAAGGGGGGGGGGGAGAAAAGAAATGGCGGAGATTTATTCAAACTTTGATTTTTTTATTCTCCCCTCTCTTTTTGACGTTACGGAAATTATATAAGAATACGCTACGGTCACTACTCACTTACTCCTTAGCATCACCCTGTAATGTCTCTTCTCTTCACCAATTTATTGCTTTGTTTTTGTTATGTGTGTGTTTTTTATCGTTTTTTGGCGTCTCCCGAATTTCAATTTATATTATTTATTTATGTTTACGTAGTTGTTATTCATTCGCATATCCATGATAAAAAAGGATTATCAGGTCTCAGAGAACAACTGAAGGATTATTTTATATAGGTATTTAAATAATAATTATACAAAGTCATGGAAGAAACAAAACAAACGGAGAAAAAAAACCCATCATCAGAGTAGTAAAGACATTGTGTTTGTAGGAAACAAAGGTCAGGGTCATGAAAAATAAGGACAATCGTGTAGAAAAAAGCTTCATACCTTTATCATAGTGAAGAGTTTTATAAAATAATCTATTTACTTTGGTCACTGCGAGATTATAAAGGTCAAGGTCATGAAAAAGGTCATTGTTTTTTTCTCTCTATACCACTTTTTTGGCTTCAAATATGCTGATAATTTGTCTTCTTTTTTTATCTATCGTATTTATTCATGTCATAATTCAATCAAACTTAAAAATATATGAAAAAAGCACAATTGTGTAGAAAAAAGCTTCAACGTCAATAAAGTGAAAAGATTTAGAAAATGTGTTATTTATTTGGTAGCTGCTAGGGAATAAAGTTCGAGGTCATGCAAAAGGTCATGGTTTTTTTTTTTTACTTTATGGATTATTCTCAGCTTTAAGTACACTAATAGCACTTATTCATGTCATATTTCAATCAAACTTAAAAATATAAGAAAGTATGAAAATTGTTTAGAAAAGGCTTCTTAACTCTAACATAGGGAAGATTTTTTATAAAATGTGCCATTTCCTCAGGTAACTGTTAGAGAACAAAGGTCAATGTCATGAAAAAGGTCATCATGTTATTTTTTTCTCTGTCTCTTTCTGCTTAAAATACATTCTTTCTTCTTTTTTACCAATCATATTTATTCATATCATAATTGAATCAAACATAAGAATATAAGAAAATTGAGCATCTAAAAGAACCTTTTTAACTCCAACATAAGGGAAGAGTCTTATCAAGTTTACTATAAGCTCTTGTTGTTGTTGGAGAATAAAGGTCAGGGTCGTGGAAAAGGTCATAGTTTTTTTTATTACATTTTATCCCTCTTTCGGCTTCACCATACAAAAAATAAGAATAAGGAATCATAAGTTGTGACGAGTCCGGAGTAAGTACATCCATTTTTAGTACATGAGTCGATTTTTCATGTCCTTTTTTTTTATTTAGTTCAGTAAACTCGTTTACCAATTGACAAGTTTTGCTCTTGGCACATCACTAATATTTATTCATCTCTAAATTCAATTAATTTAGATACTAAATTTATCTCAATGGGACAATTTAAAAGAAAAAAAAGCTCCATCACTTTAATATAGTGAAGAGAGTCTTACTCCTGTTGTTATTAGATAATAAAAAGGTCAGGGTCATGAAAAAGGTCATCTTTTTTTTTTACTTTTTCTTCCTCTATTGTCTCTTTATGCTGCTACAAACTTATTTTATGTTTGTGGCCATCATATTTAGTCCTTTTCTAAGTCCAGACCAACAATTTTATATGATAAAATGTAAAATACTATTTGTCGTCCATAGAGACAGAGGGTGTGCCTGAAGGGGACATTAATCTCTCTCTCCCTCTCGGAGCATGACTACTACATCCAGTACTTTGAACATTTGGTTATCGGTCCTTTAGATCTCCTCTCGTACATACAGAATAATAACACCTGTGAACCCTTTTTTGTTTTTGTAAGAGTGTTTCTTTTTGTCATCTAGGCAAAGGTGTTGCAAGGATCAAAGGAAAGATGGAAGACAAAATGATAAATCTAATTAGTCCTAATTAATTAGCAAAGAAGAAACGAACAAGGAAACCGTGTTGGTTGAAGAAAGAAGACGTAGTCTTCATTTGTCTTTTATGAGTATCACTTTGAATTTCTTGTGTAGATATTCTTCCCGGTTAATTGGATTATGATATTTTTTTTATTATCCTTATTTTGTCAGGGGGAGAGAAAAGGAGTCTTTTAACTATCCTAGTAGTTAGACACTCAAAAATGTTAGGAAAAAAGGATATCTCAGCAGTAGGTAATTAATTACTATAATTATTAAATCTGTCACCCCTTCCTCTATGTCTCAATTTTCTCTCCAAATCTAACCAAGAGTAATTTTAAAATTGGTGCAAGGCTATTTTGCTTTAAACTTTTTCGCCTTGACATATATGATAAATGAGATTTATACGTCATTTTCAGGTAAAATGGATGCTCCCTTGGAAATTTTGAATCAAAATATATAATGTGTATTAAAGGATTGTTTTCCATTGTAATCACACTCCAAAGTTTCAACACTTAGATCCACAAAGTCTCACTCTGTAATGAATTTGAACCTGAGTCAAAAATGTTCTAATTCTAATTAGTAGAATTAGAAAAATAAATAAACACGGCAACGATTCGAATAGACGAATTGTTCCTCACTTCTCTGTTTGTAATTATCATGAAGGCATGACGGATTATTCAATCTAGAAAAAAGACTCATGGTTTGAAGAACAAGCGTTATATGAGGCAACGACTTAATTACTTCAGTAAACAAGGATTTAATGGATTTTATAGTAATAAATATTACATATTTTGATTTACAAAGTTCAAAAGGAACATCTTTTTTTAGCAAAAAGGAACAATAACGACGCCTCACTTCATTTATTTACAAATATATTAATGCAAAATATCCTTTAGGCGAAATGGCTTTAGGCAAAACGTCTTAAGGCGAAATGCTTATGGGAAAATGTGCCGAGACATTTTATTTTAATCTCTTTAGTGGTTATTCAAATATTATCAGTAGTTTTTGCACAAATTGCATTTAAATGCAATTTTCTTTAACATTTCATTATATCACATCCCTTTATAACGCGGTCAGTGAGCGGGGTAAAAAGAAACCACAAAATTAAATGTGATTACTAGATAAAACGTTGAACGATTATACTATTTAGATTACATAAATTTTATACCATTTATTAAAATGTTCCAATTATTTGACACTCGCAATTACCAAATAAAATCCCTAAAATACTTGTATCTATAAGATATTATTGTTAAACTTAACTTACTTATACTTGAAATATCCTTGAGTAAAAATGGTTTAAGGCACAATTATCAGGCACAATTAAAACGTCTTTACTCTATTAATAATTCTTGCATATGATACTCATTCTAATGTATCTATTGAATCATTTTGAGTAACTAAGCATATGGAGTTTGGAACTGTACTACAATCTTACATAAATAGTAGGAATCAATGCTTTAAATATTCTTTTTTTGGGGGGGTATTTTGGCCTTAATGCCTATGGAGCCTTCCCTAATGAATGTATAGTTTTTCGTGGATTTCGCAGAGTATGATTTCATAGTTCTAGTTTGCCTCTTTGCTCAATACGCAACAAATAATTGACTTTAACACTCAACGTCAAAAAAAAAGAAGAAGAAAATGAACGGTTCTCAAAGTCCTCTGGCGTCAAGAGTTTTGGATTTATTTGAATTGGAAGAAAAGGCTTGGATGGTCCTTTTAGGCCCACATTAGATGGGAAGAAAAGTGAAGATTGGAAGAACCTGCTTTGCATTTAAAAAAAGCTGATACTTGTAAGTAGGAAGACTGTGCAAATGAAATATATGGAGGTTGTCAAATTGACCATTTAACGATGAATAAAATGAAGAATATAAATTTATGGAGTTTACTCGATGATACTTTCCTGAGAGAGATTTTATGAAATTTACATTTGGAAATGGGATTTCTTCCGACCTGAATCTGAAGATGGCAGTATTTAAAAAAAGAAGCAGTTATCAATAACCTATCTAGCATCTGTTGATAGATACTTAAAAAAGTGTTAGTCATTTTCATGTTTTGTAGCAGTCGTTTGAGTGAGTTAATTCCAATATTTTTGTGACAAACGGAGAAAAACAGAGTTTCCTGCTGTCCTAAGTTTTTGTCTTGAAAGTGCAAGTTTCAAATAGATTCAAACAATAGTAGATATATAAAGGCTATTTGTGTGTCAATTTGACGCGTCTAAGTCAATCCAACTCGGAGTAACTGAGACCAAAACAGAAAACGACACGTGAACAATTATTTTGTAGTGAAAAACGTCAAGGACTATTTAGACGGATCCCAGAGATGGAAGACTCTCTGGGAGAAGTGTGTGTATAGAGTTACAATTTATTGAAACTTTGTTAGGTTTCCCAAACTTTTGGATACAGATCATTAAACAAGGTATTTTATACCTGTGAATTATTCAATATCTTTTAAGCTGTACTATATCAAATTTCCTTCATATAATCTAATGAAATATACATATATTTTTTTTTTGCAACAAAGTACAACAACTTTGTTATAATCACTTAAAAATATCCAAATGAATAAAAAACGACCTGAAATAAAACAATTGAGTACGAAAACAATAATAATAATAAACACTCCCGATGTCAACAATCTAGGATGTTATTTCCATATTTAAACCTGTTTAGGAGTACGGGGTTTTTGTGCATTTAAATCTGTAAAAAATACTAATTTTTTTTTTAGGTAAAACACTTTATTTCTATCTTGGTAGGCCCCAACGTAAAAAAAAGCTAAATGACTTACCCGTACAATTATTCGATATTTTTTAATAACATTCTGACAGAGTTTCCCTTCAGTTTTTTTTGCCAAAGAAGCAAAATCTATCCTCAGAGACACTCCCGTGTACAGTGTTGTAAATCCTGTGTATTTCTTAGCTGGGACGATTTTTTTGAATTGCTAATCTAAAGAATGACCTTTCTTTTCCTTGGCATTTTTTAATTCCTGAAATCTGTAAATAGATTCAATCATATTCAAAACCTGATTGAACATTCATATGTGCTCATAAAGGAAAAAGTGGAACCCTAAGGATTTGTTGCGGAGTTTTAATTGTAATTCCTTCTTAGATGTAGAATTTAAATTTTTTTTTCCAAAAAAATTATTTTCTGTTAATTGCTATGGATTTTTGGAAATTTTTTTCCAAAAAATTTTAAACTTAAAATATATTTGTCTCTAATTTTCTTCCAAACAAATTAAATTTTGAAATTTTTTGCGAATAACTATGGATTTTTGTAAATTTTTTCAAAAAAATTCATACTTAAAATCTTAATTTTCTTCCAGACAAATTAAATATACAAATTTGTGTACAAAAATTTAATTTTTTGTGAATAGTTTTGAATTTTTGATTTTTTTTTTGGGAAAAAAAAATTTTTTAATTTTTTTTCTTAAATATTTGCTTTTTTTTTGGTTAAAAAAAATCAACATCTCCTCTAAATATAACCCTATAAACGCCCCTGATTTAAAAAGTCAACAATAAATCGGGTTTATTAATTTTTTTTAAAGATTGTTTTTGTGCTGAGTCATCACCACATATTACTATGCCGTTTAAGTCTCTGGGCAAACTCAAAAATTCTAAAGAGGTTGCGTGAGATAATATCTACAGAAAATAGGGGGGGGAAATAAAAGATTTATGAGTCCTTTTTGCCTCATTCCTAAATAATGATTATATTTTTTTCTCCCTCCGACTTTTTTAGCAAAATTACAAACAAAACGTCTACTCATAAAAATCTCAATACAAGTTTAGATAAATATATTCCATACTTTCTTATCTATGACTGAAAATATGTACTTTTGTATAATATAAATACTTTTATGGGAAAATAATGTTTGAAGAATGAAAACATACAACAAACATATATAAAGTTTTCCTGTCATCATAAAAGCACGCTAGAGGGATTTTTATTTAATTTGTGTATGAATTACATATTATATATTGTAATCTTCAACTAATCATTTGATTAGTCAGTTAAAAGCAACGCAAATTGCGGCAAAAGTAACAAAAATCATAATATAATAATTTAAAAAAATGATAGATTCTATTTGAAATACCATATCGGGTTCAAATTAAGTCTTACACATCAAATGAAGGCTTCAAACTATTATAAACAATCTTGGGTATAATAACACATACCAGACAATTAAATAAAGATCTTATAATTACCAAAAATATGTCTATCAAATATTGATTCCTATGTATATGGCGTAAGAAGTATAAATTTGACCTATTTTCTCTTTCAAATCTAAGCACTTACTAATCCAATAATTAGTGAAGTTTCAGTGATTGTAATTAATTCATATTTCAATATATTAAAGCATAAAAAATCAAGGACAAACGAAAACAACTCTGAGCTCTCTAGCTTACGTTCAAGTCAAGAAAAATACACTTGCACTGATTGACGTCTACGTCGTCAGAACGTCCAAAACGTGGAGAGGAAAAAAAGCTTTATCAAGAAGGCTAAATTGGACAGGGAAGAGTGAATGAAAACAGCACAGGCAAATCCACTCAAGTCCATGAGGGGTCAACCAAGAGATCTCGGGGTTTCACAACAGACCGTCTAGAGAGCTATCAAAAAGAGCTTTGTGAAGGTGAAGAGGCCACTTTTGACAACAGGAATGAAAGAAACAACTCTTTTACATTGTAAAGATATTTTGAAGGAATCTTTGAAGTTCTTATCAAGTCTTTTTTTGACACTTTTGGCTCTCCTACAACCCTGATGCCAAATTCCAAGGGCTATACCTTTTGCTTAAGCCCTCAAAGCCACATTCAGCCAGCAATGGGACGCCTTGACAGAGAATTATATCCTTAATGGGTAGCAGGTCTTCCATTGCTGCCTGTAAGCCATCATTGGCACCAAGGGAGGTTGCATTAATGATTAAGAGAGCTCAGATACACATCTACATATTTATAGTATTAATTTTGTTGAAATAATATTGTTAATAAATAAACTATATCTGTTTGTAGTTTAAAATTCAAAGTGTTCAGATTTTAATGGAGGACGCTGTATAAGAATGCAATAAATGTAATCAAGCCTTAAATTTGAGAAACATCTTTCCAGCTTGCTCTAGTGTTGACGGGTCAGGGGGCCACATATCTAATATTGTATGTAGATAGATCTCGTACTAAATTAATATTTGTTGATAAAGTTAGTTAGTTGGTTGAATCTATAACGACTAAAATAAGGTATTCTTAGATTTTTTATAAGTAGCTTTTATTTAGCTATTTCTCAATGTATGTATGACTGTTTGTGCAAACAAATGAAAGTCAAATAACAATAACAAACAGAAATCATAATAATAAATATAATTCCTTAAAGTAAACATTCAATTTCCCTACTTTTTTTATTTTTTATTTTTATGATGATCTAATCTAAAATTAAAACGAAATTCCGGGCATTTCCATCCAATTTATGTACTTGATATTTACATAGTAATACTCGTATGCTTATACAACATACATGCTCGTCCGTCAGCATGAAAGCAATCTAGAAGGATTCTTCTCATAATGGAATTGGGATAGTATCTATCATTTCCAGGTATTTTTAGCGCCTGTATTTTATCCACCACTAAATTCGTCACATACATTTTTGCCTATAAAATATATTTTCACAATTAATATTCATCGCCTTTTATGTATTTGTAAAGCGTGTACCGATTTTTTGGACTAAAGAGAATCGTGAGAAATTGGATCTTAGGAGATTTGAAATCTGGTCAGACTTTCAAGCATCAATTGGAGCTGTCTGATCGTTAGAGATACAAAAACTCTTTTGAGGTCGTTTGCTAGTGAGGTCCTTCTCTCCCTTTGCTGGATAAGAGGTCACAGTAGTGTGACTGGAAATTAAGTGGCTGATATGCTAGCCAGAGCTCTGGATCTACCTTTCCAACTCGAATTGTTGGTATCCCTCGGTCATATATTAGGGAAAGGGTCTCTACCTATTACATAGACGAATGGCCGACACTTGGTAGAACCTTGACTATTGAATTCAAGTTATTTATACATGTGCCCATACTGATTGTAAGGTTTTTTTTTCATCGATGTGTAGCAATGCATTGGAATGGGCAAGGGATATCAGACTCAATGGACCTGTTGATGATTTTTTATCATTTTTGTAGTCAAAGAATTTAAATCTAAAATTTAAAAGAAAAAAATAGAGTTTTTAGACCAAATTGTGCATCCACAAAATATAAAAGACCTCCCACCCAAACATCCCTGACGACGTGTGCCTTATACAAATCCCCTTCTTGCAATTATATTTTGCCATCATTGGAATGGGCTTGATACTGCCAATTCCACGGATAGTTTATTAAGCAAAAAAAAATAAAATCTAATTTTAAATCAATTGATTTTTTTAACTGATTATTAATTCATAAATAATTGAGTTATATCATGATGAGAATGCTTCAACAATTTACTCAAACCGCTATTAAAACAAAATTGTAAGAACCGTCTAATAAATAAATTAAAAACATATGAATGAATCAATATTTATGAACACTTGACGGTTGTAATTCCTTGTAATTAAATATCATATCTTTCAAGCTTGGAGTAATAGGATTGAGAATCCTAATTGTATGGAATTGGAGCAAAAATTATTCATCAAATATATATTTATAATTTTTTTCACAAAGTGTCATAGAACCGGGTCATATGACCAGGTCCCAAAAATAGTCTCATAAATCGAACAAAGGAACTTAGGTAAGATTAACATTCTTCTCGTATCTTAAGTTATCCCATAAATTTCAAAACAAAGCCTATAATTGAGACAAATTTTATATCTCTATGAAGTTTTTGGCTGTATGGATATTTGAATGATGTCTATTTTTGAGATGAAATTGCAGGAAGGTATTCATTTAAAGCAAAGGGGTTTCCAATGAGAGGTGTCCTTTTGGTATTGAAAGTAAAATTGCATTTTTGCGATAAATGATCAGATGTTTATTTCAATGTAGAGTTATAATATTAATAATGAAAAATATTATCAGCCAAAGGGGTCCACAGCTACGCTTACAGGCCCGTATCCTTTTTATAAAATCAGATGAAAACAGCAGTTGTTATAATTGACGGATTTTGAGGAAAGGTTGCGTGATACAATAAGGGTAACGACATGCACGACTAAGGATTACAATTTTTTTTTTTTTTTGACTTCACTCCAAGTCCTTCCAAAACTGAACAGGTTTATTTGAAATATTTTGCTAAATTTAGTATATGGTTGTGAGGATATACTGATTTTAGATGTACACCGAACAATAACCTTTAAAACCGCCTATCCGTCTTCTTTTCCATATGCTGATATTAAGCACAAGTATTAAATACTGTTTCAGTTAAAAAATAGTGATCACTCAAATGGTCTGAGTGGTCCATGAAAATCTGAACAATTTGAATTTTAAACTTCAACAATGGATGTGTGTCTGAGCTCTCTGAATCATTAATTTAGCCGCCCTTAGCGGCAATGAGGGCTTCCAGGCGGTGGCAAAAGACATGGTACACGCTTAGTATGTTGTCCTCTGTCATGGCGTCCCAGTACTGGCGGACAGTGGCTTTGAGGAACTCTGTGTTTGGGCAAATGGACCCTGCATGTCTTTCTCTCGACATTCGCCCAATAATATAGTCGTCAGGGCTCTAAGGGAGCCAAAAGTGTCAAAAAAGAGTTCAAAATACTTAAAAGAGTCTTTTAGTGGAAGAGGCCTTTTGTTTTCATTTCTTGGTGTCAAAAGTGGCCTGTCCACCCTAACATGGTTATTTTCTCCCACTTTCTCGATAGCTGTCTGTACAGTCTGGTGTAAAATCCGGATATATCTTGCGATTCCCGCATGGTCCTGAGGGGATAGGGATGTTTTTTTTTACTCCTCCGGGACCAGTTTGGCCATTTTGACGGAGCCCTTCTTCCTCTCCAACGTTTTGGACTGGCTGACGGAGTAGACGGTGGTCCTGGAGACGCCCAGAGCTTGGAGTGCGCGAATGGAAATTCAGGGATCACGTTCAAGTATCATTTTCTCAACTTATACGTAACCTAGAGAGATTTTAGTTTTCTTTTGTTGTCTAACTAATAGTTTATGCTTTAATATATCGAAATATGAATTAATTTCAATCACTCAACCTTTATTGATTATTGAATTAGTAAGTGTTTAGATTTCAATGGAACACCCGGTAATTACTATGTAAAAATATGTATATGGGACAATTCTTCATTTGTCTATTATTGTACCAGAATATTTTTGTGCTAACGGACCACACCCAAATATAATATCTTACATCACATAACCTCTTTACTCCAAGCGTTTTCTTATTCTCATCTCCTTAACCGATTTTTAAATTGGCATATTTTTCATGTCAGTTAAACTTCTTTTTTTTTTCCCCGTCTATTTTTCCTTTCCCCTACCCAAAAGTAACTTGGTGTAGAGCTATTTATGAGCTATACACCAATCTTTGGACATCCAGGTGGACGTATGTATGTACATACGTTTATAGATAGTATAAATAACTAACTCTTGTCAGTCAGTCAAATAACAAACAAACAAACAAAAAATAAAGATAAAAAAGTATGTTTTAAATCAAAAAAGTTGAGAGGAACCAAATGGAAAGATTGGTTGTATCCCATTTGGTCAATCTTAATTCTCTATTGGGGTATGTAAGATTGTGTAAGATGAAAAAAAAAAAGTACAATAATATTAGATACAGGCAATTCCTTGAATTACAAGTGTCCACAACTATGCAGTACAATTTCTTAATACAACTTTATCAACCCATTTAACTTCACAGCACGTTATTGTAGGTAAAAATTTCCATTTCCAAACTCCAAGTAGTTGGACGTCTCCAGAACCAGCGTCTACGCCGTCTGCAAATCAAAAAAGTTAGATAGGAATATAGGATCTGTCATAAAGGCCAAACTGGACACGGAGGAGTTAAAGAAAACGGCACAGGACAATTCCCTCAAGTCTATGAGGGTCCATGCAAGAAATCTCGGGGTTTCATACCAGATTGTCCAGAGAGCTATCAAAAAAGTGGCTGGAAAGAACCTTGCGAGAATGGAGAGGCCACTTTTGACACCTAGAAATAAAAGAAAACCATATCCTCCGTTGCAAGACTCTTATAAATAAGTTTTGAATGAGTCGTTTGAGTTCTTTTGAACTCCTTTTTACCCTGATGTGAACCCCCTCGATTATACCTTTTAAGTACATGTCGAGGGGAAGATCTTCAGTGTCCTTCATCCAACCACCAAGGGCCTCAAAGCCACTTTCAGGCAGCACTGGGACACCATGACAGAGCACTATATCTGAAACAGGTCCTAGGCCTTCCGCCACCGCCTGGAATCCATCATTGCTTCTAAGGACGACCACATTAATGATTAAGAAAGGTCTGACACACATCTATTTATAGTATTAATTGAATGGAAATTCTATTGTTGATTATTAAATTATATCTTTTTGAAGGCTACAATTCAAAGTGGTCAGATTTTAATGGACCCTCGGTACACCGAATATTTATTTGGGACCAGTCCAGAACAAAAAAATTTAAGGACCAAATTATTTTGATGCACTAAAATTTATAAATGACCCAGAGAGGCTCAGGATTTTCTGACGGAAGTCCAACATTAGGAGCCTTTTATCTGTTGTCGTTTTTTGGATGAAAGGTTGCGATATAAAATCAAGGCAATGATGGAACAAAGAGAATTAAGCAAGGACACAGTTTCCCTATTTACACCTTACAATTTGACTGATGAATAATAAAAAAAAACTTCATTGTTCCAAAGGTCTCGCAGACCAAGTGTCCTGATTGTTATAATATTTACTTTTTATATTTTATCATTTGATTCGTATCTATTTCCAATTTTTAAATCCATTTATTTATGTTAATGATATGACGAACTATTTATATCCTATGATGTATATATTTAATTAATTAGAAGGATCTGATAACACAAAGTTGGAGATTTTGTTATTTTTTTAAAAGTCGTCGTTCAACAGGAGGGAAATGTGTTATTATGAATGGATAGATGATATAACTAACACATAATAAGTGGTTACTCCGGCCATACTATTAAAACGGTTTACAGACTCGATATGAGAGATCCTTATCACTTGACTTTTTCATACACACACAAATAGAAACAAATACAAAAAGTGGTCAAAAGAACCCCTAAATTAAGGACTCTATTAGCTATGTAGCACACTAAAAATCCCCAGACGGACTTTTTTTTTTTTTTTTTTTTTTTTTTTTTTGCTGGAAGGGGTGTAGCCCCCCCCCCATCACTTAAGGAACTTTTGTTTCTAAATAGAAAAATTAATAATTTAAAATTTAAATTCATTTATCAATTTTTTGGTCCAAAAAATTTCTTAAAAATTCAATTTTTTGTGAATAGCTATAGATTTTTGAAATTTTCCTACAAAAATTTTGTTTTTTAAATTTTTTTTTCAAAAAATTTATACATGAAATTTAATTTTTCAAATTTTTATTTAAAAACCGTGGATTTTGAATGTTTTTCCTGAAGAAAAGGTATCCTTTTTGTAAGCAGCTAAGAATTTTTGAAAAAAAATTACAAAAAATTTGATTTTTTGTGAATGGCTATGGATTTTTGAAATCATTTTATAAAAATTGTAATATATGAAGTCATTTTCCCAAAAATTCCAAAAACCATGCCCCCTCCAAAACATAATCCTGCAGACCCCCCGGGCATAACATCTAGCCATTGCATAGCTTCAACGGTATTTTTATCCATCAAGAAGCATTGTAAAATTAAATTAAGAAATTTGTTTTTGATCATTTGTTTTGAAAAGTACGCAAGGTACGTGTCCCACAAACTAAAGAACAGAAATGAAATTGTGACAGCTGTCTTTTGAAGGTTGATACACACTGAATATGAAGTAAATTTAAAAAAAATAGCGCCATCTATGTGTGAAGCCCGTTACTTTCAGCCCATATGAAATGAGATTAATTTATCGTACGATTTTCGTAGGGGTTCTAGTTTGTTTCAGATTTTGGATATTGATTCGTCTAAAATATGAAAGAGCATTCACCAATTTTTTTATTAATCTTTATTCCCATCATAGATGAAGATATATGTATATAAAAATACTAGAATGGACACTTGGTAGAGCACAAACCTACCCCTAAAATCAAATTTGAGTTATTTATATTAATTTATTCCAAAGTTATGGTCGATTATGTATTTTTTGCTATTCAGAACTTTGACCTTGGTCTCTTCTACTGTGGCCATATATAATCTCCCTACCATGTTTGATCAATATCCATTTGTAACTTTTGCCGTAATCCTTGTGACTAACAAACAAACTAACTAACAGGGACAAAAACATAGCCTCAATTCAACTTCGTTGAAGGAGGTAATTAGTTGGTAACGCTTTTTGATTGTCACACATCTCCCCCGGTCTACCCTACCAAAAAGTTAATATTAGAATTATATCCGTAATATATTTTATTATACATATTAGAAACGAAATGTTAAACGAATATTTCCTAATAATTCATATTATGTAAATAGGATATCAAATCAAAAATTGTCAAAAACATTTCTCTTCCTTTTTCGGCCATAGGGAATAAATAAAATATGTTTGTTTATTTATAAATATGTACAGTTAAAATAATGGGAGCATTGTTATTTTACAAAGGCATGATGCAAAATGATGTATAGTAAGAGCGCTGAAGAGAGAGAGAAAGAAAGAGAGATCAAATCCCCCTTCCCCCCACCTCTATTCCTTCCCCGTTTGTTGATGTTATTCTTCGTATCTACATACATAAAGATTCAAAAATAATAAAGAAATATGTCAATCAAAAAATAACATGAAAAAAGAAGAAGAATATTATTCTATACACACTTGATTAGACAAACAAAAGAAGGGAGAAAGAAGGACAAAGACAATAGAGAAGGAAGAAGAGAAGAACAGAGAGCGTTTTTAATCACATGTCTTTATCATCATCCTCATTATTCAATTTATTTTTGGCTAAAAGGAAGAAAAAAAGGGAAGAAAAAGAGAGAGAAAAAAAAAACCAGTGTGACCACAACGGATTTTCCCTACTTTTTATATCCATTTAAATAAATATTATTATACCTACAGAGTATATCTATTTTTTTTATTTTTTGTCAATGAGTGTTTAAATATAAAAAGAACGATCCCAGATGTCTTAATAATTATTATGTCTCTTGATTCTCCTTCTAAAGAGATATGATCTCTCTCCATATCTACGAGAACAGATGCTTCATCGACAACTTCCACAAACAGAACTCTGATTCAGAAGCAAACTCTCTCCGCGCCATATTGAATCCTTCCATTCCTCCTTTTTTTTTTTCTCTTCCCTTTTTTCCAGTTTGACAGAAAAAATATTTAATTATTATTCCATCCATTTATTTAATTATTACTAATAGAATTTATTTGTGAATTAATAACACTTAACATGACTATGAATCCTTGTAGTTGATAGGATCGAGTCAGTAGGTATTAACAAAAAAGTTCAGTGATTTCCAGAAGAGAAGGAGGCCAGATGTCATCCTCTCTTGCCCCCTTCATTCCTTTCTTCACCCCATGAGGAATAATCTTTTAGTGATTGTTTAGTGATTCGAATAGACTTGATTTAATTTGTGTATATATATATAACTATAAATTGTGTTTATTGAAGAGAATTTGGTGCATTATATTAAATATTATTATTTATGTTGATATTAATGTAATAATAACGAGATGAATGGTTGAGTGACTCGAAATGATTTTTAAATGTGTCAAAACAATAAGAGATTTATGTATCTAACAGCAACTAATGTATATATATATATATATATACTAGTATTGGGGGAGGTCTCAAAGTACTAGAACGTTAGGGTTTGTAGTGGACGCAATGAGTTCGGTCCACTAAAGAAATTTGTTTTGGATCTGTCCTAAAATAAAATAAATCTCATTTAAAATTCGTTCTAGACTGACTCTATGAATCAGAAGTTCCCAAAGGGGGGCGACCCCTGTGGGGGGTCGCAGGACACAAAAACTAACAAACACATACAAAAACAGAACTGGAAATGCCCCTTTTACAGCCGTAGTTAACTATTGGTCGTTTGGCATGTAAGATGCGCTTATCGAACTTTCGTAAGATCAAACACTAAAAACAAATTTAAATTTTTAAACACTTGTCGAATTCAGAATTTTTGTTATGAATGAGTATCCACTGCTGGCTAAAGTAGGGTTAGATTACCTTACACTATTTGGCTCAACTAATTTATGTGAGAAACCATTTTCCGTATTAATTTATATCCAAGTCTTTGAGTTGCTGTGTTGAAAGGTAAACCTAGAATAGACCTGCTTGGCTTAATGTACAGTGTACATCCGTCAAATTAAGACCTTGATTCGTTTATAATCCTATTTGCAAATCCACAGACTGTGGTCTTATTTATTTGTTAGTCTCAATTTTGACCTTGTTTACCGCAAAATAGTGAATTGATATTATAGAAATGATTCCATGTAGTATATATATAACAATATATTCGATTATTTCTTTGTTGTATTCAAATAATATAACAATAACAATTATCAATTTGTAACAAAAAAAAAATACAGAAGACTAGTAACCAAATGTTTTTGTGTATTTTGTCAAATTTTCCCTTTCTAATTTGACAGTCGAGATAGAGAGTTGCTAAAAACGCTCGTCATGTGAGGCGCACAAAATTATAATGTTGTAGTAATTATTTTAGATATTACACGCAACCTCATCAAAAACTGATTGTATTCCTAAAATTTAGATAAAGTAAGGAATATTTCATATAATTTTTTATCACTAATAAAAAGTTAGTGTTATTCATAAAGAAATAGCAAATTAAATGTTTGTAAAACCCCAACTCATGTTGTATCATGTTGTATAAGGATTTATTTTTTTCTCAAAGTCTTAAGTGACATAATTAGCATGATCGTTCAACTGTTTATCATACAATTAAAAATGGTTCTTTTTTATCCAGCTCACTGACCGCGTTATGAAAAAGATGTTTACTAACGAAGACTGAATAAAATTGCATTTACGAGGTTGATCTGAAAAGTGTCTGAGATACAAAAGATACAAGCCATTTTTTCTGTATTTCTTATTTTATTTTTCAACATAGTCCCTTGTACCTTATCACACTTCTCCCAGGGAGTCTCCCATCTCTGTAATCCGTCCAAATAGTACTTTGCGTGCGTTTCTGCAAAATAATTATTCATTAAGTTGATTGTCTCCTCATTTGACAAAAATCTTTGCAGTCCATTGTTTGGACTGTATTTTTGTTTCGAGTGTATAATGATAAATGCAAGTTTCATTTGGAGTAATTTATCGGCCCAGAAACTCGTAATTATTGCACCTAAACTCCACCAACAGAACGTTACTCAATTTATATTGTTGTGTAAATAAACATTATAGTATTAAAATTACTGACTTAGGAATGGTCTTTAAAGTACCCAACAATGGGATAATACATATTTTGTGTGTATGTATTTTTTTGTCAACATAGTCTCCTTGTAATTCTACACAGCGATGCTTCCGTCTCTGTAACCCATACAAATATTCTCGCCGAGTGTCTCTGGAAAATAATTGTTTAGGAGACACTTTTTTTGGTGCTCAATTACTCCAAGTTGGATTTACTTCGACGCGTTTAATTTTAACGGATGTCGTTATATATTACACTATTAAAAATAAATGTTTAATGAATGCTCCATTCTCGAGTTGGTCCATTTTATCAAAAAAACCAACAACTCACATCAACTCACTCAAACACCTGTGTTATAACAACTGTACGTCTTTGGTGAGGTACATAATGAGGTTGGAAACTTACCGAATCACCCTCTTAAATGCAATTTGTGCAAAAACTACTCATGATAATTGAATAATAATCATTAACAGATCCAAACAATATTAGAGCAAATATTTGGGAATATTATCAAATTATCATGTCTCTGAGTCAACAAGAAAAAGTACTGCAACTGACTTCCCTATTTATTTTGACGATCTTCTATTATTATTTTTTGTTAAAGTACGTGTGTAGTAGTATTGACCTTTTGTGTTGAAGACACCTAGTCAGTCTGTGTATGTCTAATGTCTAGAAACAAAAAAAAACTTAAAGTAAACAAAATTTTCATATTTTATAATCTTTTTCTGATCGGACTAAGACAGAGGAAAGAAGAAAAAAAAAAGACTTGAATATCTTCTTCTTCTTAATCTCAATTCAATAGGAATACATAAACAAATAACAAACAAAAAAGCAAGGGATAGACAATCTCTTCCATGGCGCCAAATACTAATACTTTTACATTTATTAATCAGGATGCAACAGGTCGGACTTGTCAAACATTCCTGTTTATCCTCACGCCATACCCTCGCTAATACAAAAATACCTACTTTATTTTGTTGTCAGCTGTCGATACCCTCGTCTCACTTGATATGTTATAGCTATTCAGGGGCGTCTGTAGGGAGTGTGATGGAGAGGCTGTAGCCCCCAAATCAAGGTATATTTGTTTTTTACTAGAATTCTTTTTTCAAAAAATTTCACTTTTTGTCAATAGCAATGAATTTTATAATTTTGTTTTCCAAAAAATTTAATATTTGAAATTAAAAATTTTGAAATTTTTTTCGAAAAATTTAAAATTGACAAAAAGTGAAATTTTTTGGGGAAAGTTTTCACTTTTGTCAATAGCAATGAACTCTATAATTTTTTTTTCCAAAAAATTTAATATTTGAAATTAAAAATTTTGAAATTTTTTTCCAAAAATTTATTATTTCAAATTTATTTTGTTTAAATTTTATTTTCTGTGAAGAGCTATGAATTTTTGACAAAAAATTCAAAAAAAAACAAAAATTTGAAATTTTATTTTTGAATTTTTTTCCAAAAAAATTAATTTTCAATTACTAGCTAAAGATTTTTGAAATCTTCCCCCCCCCCCAAGTACATATACGGGGGTGTTCTGAAAAGTTTCCGACCTAACAAAGATACAAGGCATTTTTTCCGATTTATTTTTTTCCAAAATAGTATCCTTGTAATTCTACAGGAACCTCCCAGCGATCCTCCCATCTTTGTAACCCCTACAAATAGTATTCGGTGTTTTTAAACATTTATGAGAACGTATAATACACGGGAATTGGTATTAAATCACAACATTGGCTTAACTTATTATGCATTACACTTTTTAAAAACCATTGCATGTGAAATTTTATATTAGGTTGGGAAAAAAGTAATTTCGTATTTCCCGCCCTCTTTTTTTGAAAAACTAATGATATCTTTGTTCGTTATTGGTCATATCGGGTTATATGATAAGGTGTTGTGAAGGTGTGAGGGTACACTGGAGACGCTATGCACACAGTCTTGCCCTTTTGCCGGTTCCGCCGCTAATTATCGTGCGTCGAGGATGGAGGTCTCAAAGGAAGAAATCCGCCATATTATACATTTTTACTACGTTAAAAGAAAAAACGCGTCGAAAGCGACCCAGAGAGTTTTCAATGTATACGGGCCAATTATCTTTCGTTTAAAGCAAGTAAATTGGTCAAATTGCCAACAAAAAATGAATTAATTATTTCAAATGAAAAATTTAGATTACTGGTCATTTTTGTTGAGTTAGTCCTTATTTAGGAATGAAAACTACAGTTCTGCACAGTTGAGTCCTACATATCAATCATAAAAACGTCATAAAGTTCGGTCCTTGATGACGTCACTCAAGTTTATTTATAATAAATTATTTATTAAAATTTTTTTTTACTACTGACAGTCTTAAGATACGGTCCGAATTACTGATAGGACTGGTCCTGAGATTGAACTAGACCGAGAAAATAAGGACTATAAAATACTACTTGTGATGAGTATGATGCAATAATTAACTATTCAATGGATGATCTATCGATTAATGATGTGATTTTTGACTATTGTAATACCAATTACCAAGAGCTAAGTATTCTATGGCACATTATAAAGATCAAACCCCCGATGTTAAATTACTCATAAGTACATAATACATAATTTTAATTGATCAAAATTAAATCATAGTATCAATTCGTGATTGGTACTTGGAATAATCAATGTTATAATTTTAGCATAAAGACTAGTCGATTTGTAATAAAAACTATGCTTGAAGAAGTCTCGTTTTGTAGCAGAAATAGCCAGTTAGGAATATTGCCTGTGAGAAAATTGCCCGTATTTTGTTCAAATTTCATGATGAATAATAATAGTTTATAAATTCACTTTATATTATTTTTGACATATATTTAAACATATTTGTTTGTTCCATTCTCCAAGGGAGTACCTTCAAGTGTGAGTAATATTATTGCAATATAGGAAGAGGAGGGGGCAGACTAAATAGCTTAGTGTTGCTTAAAACATGTTTGAATACTCTCTGCCCTTTAGTATTAGGGGTTCTTTGGATGTATGTGATGCTTTGGTAGTGGTTTTTAAGGATCAAGGGGTCCACAAGCACCCTGCGCAACCCAAGGGATTGGAACTATTTTTTGGTATTAGAGGGGTTCCTTGGATCTTGGATTCTCACTTTACCCCCGGGCAAATCCGAAGATAGAGGGTATTCAATCGTATTTTAAGAGACCCATAGATATTTATTCCACCCTCCCTCCTTACCAATCGTGTCGATTAAAAATTGCTAGGAAATTGTATTGCAATAATATTACTCACAGCTGAAGGTACTACTTAGGAGGATGGAACAAACAAATAGGTTTGTTTGGATATTTGTCATAAATAATATTAATTGAATTTATAATATGTTATCATGAAGTTTGAACAAAATACGGGCAGTTTTCCTCCATGACAAACTTCCACTGGCAATTTTCCCCAGGGCAGTTTCCCTAGTACCCTTTCTTTAGTATCCAGGGTGGGGAAAATAGGGTTATCTTTTTGTTTAAAATTAAATTTTGCTGAGAATAATAATATCCTTAATAGCACGTCTATGATACAAAGTGATGAGGCAAAGTAATTTGATTTTGCATTGATAGTTGTCGTTATCACCCAATGAAGAAAAAAACGAGACAAGTCTTGCTTGAACCTTTTCTAAAGACTGAAAGAGGTAGTTTCTGTAAGTTTTGACACTTCTTTTAATCCTTCAACTTCCTTATGATATATGTAGCATCTTAAATCTTAGATCTCGAGAGATGTAAATTCCTAAGTCTGAGTTATAATCTAACACCTTAAAACTTGGGTAGATCAACTTTTTTTTGGGGGAGAAAGGAAGTGGAACATATTGGTTAACATTTATAGGCATTCTCCAAGTAACACTCCTGTAATACATTTGGTATAGACATCACCGACAATGTTTATACTGCTACTTATAGACAATATATAGCTTTACATCGTACGTGGAAATTTGCCCGTGGAAGATTGCACTGGAGAAAATTGCCAGTTAGAAAAATTGCCCGTATTTTGTTCAAACTTCATAATGAATAATAACACATTTTAAATTACAAATGTAAAGGAAAAACAATTATTGATTTTGACCATTCAAATACAAATAATTTTATTGACATCTCTTGTAGTAATCATAAGAAAAAAGAGTTAAATGCCTTAAAAACACAGAAGAAAGGCAGTTCTCCAATTTTGCAAACGGAGGGGTTAAACTATTTTTTGGTATTAGAGGGACTCCTTGGATGGATATATTGGATGAATTGGCGGTGGTTTTTAAGGATCCAGGGCTACACCGGAGTACCCTGCGCAACTCGAAGGCTTCAAACTACTTTTTTGGTATATATTGTTGGTGATTTTTAGCAATCCCGATATACCTCCGGCCCATCCGATGGTGGAGGGGATTCAACCATATTTTAAGAGGCCCTAAGCAATTTATCCCCATGCTCTCCTTATTTATCCTCTGGATCAATTGGATTTAAAAAATTGTAAGGACATTTTATTGCTATAAAATTACGCACATTTGAAGGTACTTCCTTTGGGGGGGGGGGGATGGAGCAAGCAAATATGTTTTATATTGAGTTATCATGAAGTTTGAATTATGAAATTCATCGACGGGGGACTACAAAAGCAGCCAACCCTCCCAGAAACAATCATACAAAAAAGAAGGGTAACAAAAAAAAAAAAAAAGTCACGCCGTGTTTTAGCAAATGTAACAAGTTGATTGCTCTTCTTATTTTGCAACAAAAACATAGGAGATAAGTATCATTATCATTTAGAGAGGGTAAAATGAGAGATAAGGACATAGAGTGAGAGAGAGAGTTAATAAAACAGTCTGTTGTTTCTCTCCTCGCATAACGAAATGAGCTTTCTAAATGGAGAACTTTTGTCATATGTTCCAACAGAAACAACAACTACGCAAACATAGAGGAAAGATAATCATAACGAGAGAGAGAATGACTAATCTTCTTATCAGATTAACTCTTCTGTTTTTTGTTTTTTGCAATATGTATTCCAGCCATTTTTTTCCATACTTTGCTTTGCAACAATGTTTACTTTTGATTATTTTTTGGATTACTATACATATAAGCATTCTCAAATTCTACGTCGTTCATGGAACGACGTAGCTCAATGCCCACTATGCTGCTCGAGACAAATTATTCTGTTAAACTCTGTTAGTGTAGGTTCGTAACTCGGTCGTTCCTAGAGAAGAAAATACATACCGGATGATCCTTTGAAATATGAACACTTACTCATTAAATAATACGTTAAGTTTAATATTAAAGCATACATAATTAGTTACAAAACAAAAAAAAGCATAGCTCTCTAGCGTACGTACATGTTGAGAAAACGACACTTGAACGTGATCAAAAGAAATTCTATTTGCGCAATCCAAGCAGTTGGGCGTCTAAAAAACCCACCGTTTAAGCAGTTAACAAGTCTTAAACGTTGGAGAAGAAGAAAGGCTCTGTCAAAAAGGCCAAACTGGCCTCGGAGGAGCTAAATAAAATGTCTCAGGCCAATCCCTTCAAGTCTATGAGGTCCTATGCAAGAGATCTCAGGGGTTGACTCCAGACTTGGAGTCTTGTGAGGATGGAGAGGCCACTATTTGAGTCTTTTGAACTCTTTTGGTACCCTTGCATCCCTGATGCCAATCCCCTTGACTAAATGTGGAGAGGAATGCCTGCATTGTTAGTAATCCAAACACAGAGGTTCTCAAAGACACTGTTAGCTAGCACCGGGACACCATGACAGAGCAAGTCATCCGCAGTGAGTGCCAGACCTTCTGCCGCCTGGAAGCCATCATTGTCGCTAAGGGCGGCTTCATGAATGATTAAGAGAGATTAAACACACATATATTTATAGTATTAATTTTGGTTAAATTCTTTTTTTTAATTAATATTATTTTTTATTGATTGTTTAGCTTCTATTTGGCATTGGTTTTGATTAAAATGGAATATCCATTTAAAAATTGTGTTGGTTGTTAAAAGAGGGCACACCCCGTACATACTTGTGGTATTTGTACGTGCATAAAATATGTTCCTATACAGAAATATCCACCCCATACATCCATTGTTTTCCCATCTTAATTGACATCTATTAAAGTCATAAATTTACCTGGATCTTATATGAGTATCATCATTACAACATATTACTAATAGTTCTTCTTTTTGTTATTTCAAGTCACGATGAATACAAGCTGCCCATAAAAGGTAAAGGAAAATAAAAAAATTGATTTAAAAAAACTAAGTAATCAAAGATCTTTAAAAAAATTCATCAGGTCTTGCAATCAAAATACTTATTATAAAATAAAACTATACTCATTAGATCGCTAATGTCATGGAAATTCATTTGTATTTTCTGCGAGATGGAACATAATGGATCTTTAAAATAAATATGTATACAATAATGAATAAATTGTATTCATTACAAACATGACATGACACCGCTTCTCTAAAAAGCATATAGGTAGTCTTTACCCATTAATGGACCAGAATCTATTTGATTTATTAGTCAGAAATATGTGGTTATTAATTGGGAGGTGGGGTACTTGTACTCACGAATCCACTTGGACTCGAAAGCTAGTCTCAGGAGCGTCCTAATTGGAGGGGGCTGAAAACCAAGTCCCAGAGGAAAAAAAAATAACTTCAATATGTAAAATCTAAATCATTGCTCAGGAAAATGGGTTTTGTAAATTTCAAACTTGATTATTCGTGACGTCAAATCTTTTGAATTATAGTATGTTTGTGTGAGGAAATTAAAAGGCACTGTTTTAAATCAGATAAAATGATATAAAGATCAAAACCTAGTATCTCAAAAAAGGCACCTGACAGGAATGCTAAGACCATTTTGTTAGAATATTTTAAATCTGAGAATCTGCTTTAATGCCCGACACAACAAGACCATAGAGATGAAGGAAAGGTCCGGAAAAGCCCATAATTAATGGGGCCCTCAAGGACGATCCAGGCAAATCAATAGCAATAGCTGTGAGTTTGTCTTTAATGAAGTATTCAGGAGGGAGGCTTGGATCCATGGTCTGAGGCCGGAGGAAATCACATCTCATAACTTCTCCGTCTACTCCAATAATCTATTATATTTCGCAATGCTATATTATAAAGTTAATTGAGCAGTTGAAATCTTTTTATTATATTCTAGAACAGAGATCCATAACAAAGAATGGATGAAACCATTATTACACCCATTCTATCAAATTATAGAGTACATTTAGATCCATTTAAAAAAAATTCAAATCAATTTCCCGCCCTTCAAACTACATATTTACTCAACTCTACGTACGCATATAAAATGATTAAGTATTCATCTTTTTATTTTATTTTAGAGGTTAGACGTTTATTGTTATTTTTAGACTTTTAGATTTATACAGACATAATAATATAAGATCGTTATTGTTATAAGAGCCATCTGTGATTTTCTCACTTCTCTCCACGTCCTTTTCAGTGTTCGTAATGTGTACTAGAGACTTTAAATAAACAACGAAATTAGAAGGGAACCCCCAGTAAGACTCCGAGTCTCAAAAGTCCATTATCCACACTTTTCATCACTAAATATAAATGTTATAATGTAGTGTGATTCATTTTTTATTTATTTATTTATTATAAAGTTTTCCATAATTATGAATATTTCATATAATAATAATTATTGTTCATACTAAAAAAATTGGGAAAGGAACTCACCCCTGGATCCCACGCTGACGTTCTGCAAAATAAAATACAAAATGTTTAATAAATAAAACTTCAAACTTTTTGATGGATGCATACAAAATTTGATTTATTTCCTCTCTCTCGCTCAATTTGTTTGTTATTTCTCTGGTTGCTCTCCCCTCAATGACGCACAGGATCTACAAATAGTTTGATGTGCATATATGTGTTGGTTTTTGATCGGAAAATTATAGACCGGTCCGAATCAAGACATGTATACCTCGTTCTGCTTAATTAAAGGAGAATTCAAATTCATTATATCCTTCTTGTAGAAGCCCCTGTCCCTAATTGAAAAAAAAAATCGGACAACCAATTATACCAGGTCTCTATTGAGGCTAAATTTATACCCTCAAACGCGTGGGCCATAGGGAGGAACATGTTGTATTCACTTGTTTCTAGGTACGGACTGTAACGTGAATGCATAAGAGAGTCTCATTCGATCTCCCAGAGCTTCTGGCACGTTATCAAAGATGTGTGCGGCCTGGTGTTGTCTTGATGATGTCTTGTTGTATCCTATAGACCAATGCTGGTTTCTTCTGTTCAATCGCCAGCTTCAAATCGTCAAGTCGTTCACAATAGAGGCAGAATTGAACGGGGGGAAAACTCCCTACAACCAATAAAATATATTTTTATATTTCTAAGAAAAAAATGGCACATGTACTACTTTTTTATCTTTTCTTTTTTTGACCAACTAAAGGCAACTAAATTTAGATATAAGTGGAATAGTTATGAAATGAAATAGGGAGTAAAGCTAAAATAATCGTGTTATGAATGTATTAACTCCTAAATATATTCACTAAACGATTGGTTCAATTAAATTCTCTTCTTTAGTTCATAACCATTCTACTCTATAAAAAAAATAGCCCTACGTTTGACCAACTTAGGGCAAAAAAGTAAAAAAAAAGAGTGCATTTTAATGTACATATAAAGTTTTTCTTGACTTATATAAGAAAATGATCGATCTATGGCTCAAGTGTATGAATCGATTGAATACAAATCCATCAAATATAAGATTTATTAATTATCTAAGAAAATGAGGATGTTATATGTATTTAATTTTCTGCTCAAAATCTCAACACAAATGCTTATTTAAGAAAACTATGAAGTTATATTCAATTTGCACTCAAAATCTCAACACAAAAGCAGTTACAATGTTGGATACTTTTGAAACTAATTGATCCATGTTAACCTATTTATTTTTAAGTTATTAGTTAATTTTTCTAGAACCAAATCTTTTCTAATTGACATCATCATTAATCCGTCCAGGATTCAATGCTTATAAGAGTAACATACTTTAATTAGGAATAATGACAAACTATTCTCGTGGATGAAAGATGCTTAATGTTTGAATAAACTCCCATAGGTCAACTGAGATACTTTTCTAGAATATTTCTACAAAATGATTCCTTTTGCTTCGCACCTTCATATTTAGGACAGGTTTTTATGGAGCGATCACTCGGACAGGGCCGAACTTTTAGTCTCATATTAAGCCTGATACAACTCTAATAAGTTGTAAATATATACCTGAACATTTATCAAATAACATTTCATTCTAAAAAGTGTAAAAATTTGACATTTGACCTCACAACATGAAAGCAAGGTGTGTAGAAAACGGAAATCCATTTTTTTTTGTCCAAAAAATGGCTTTAGCAATGTATATCTTGTGTAGTATAAGTGTTGGAAGGATAAGGTTTTGTACTGAGTAAACTTCTATAACAGTTTTGTGATTGATTGACTCATAATTGTTTGAAGGCACGTCAAAGATAGACACAAGAAAAAATAAAATACGGCATATTTCATAGCTTTTCTTTGAAGAGGATAAAAACACAAGGCTGACGGCTGAAAATGTATATAGTATTTATGGTTCTGATGTAGAAATTGATACATGTTATTTAAAAGGACCCATATGATCCGGCCCCAAATCTGTCTCATACATCAAATGAAAGTTTTTAACTATTGTAAACATTCTTGGCTAGTATCTCATCAACTAATCCTAGAAGTTTGAATCCAATCCCTTAATTGAATGGATTGATATATGAATTATTGGGCTGTACGTATGATGTAAAAATTAAATAAATTGGACTCTTTTTCATGAACTTTTTCAAGATTGTTTTTGTGTTGAATCATCACATTTTGATTATAATGTATTTATTCACATAAATATTCTCCATTGGAATAAATGTCATTAAAAACATCCCTTTTATTTTAAATGGCCATTCTTTTTTATAATATTTTTTTCTATCTCTTCACATAGAAATAAAAATATATTTCTTTGAAAACGATGAAATATATTATCACTTTTAAGAATATTAGCAATATATCTAATAGAGGTAAGGCGGTCTATTAGTTGCATTACATATATATATAAGAACATTCGGAGTAGCAAGTACAGCTTTAAGCTTATGAATCGATCAAACAACATAATGTCAAACTCATGGAGTACAGCAAAATGTGTATTTTAGAATCAAAGGGAAACAAATGCATAAAATATAAGGCATTTTGAGAAAAATATACAAGTTATATTCAAATTGCACTCAAAAGTACACTATAGGGTATTTCAAATTCACCCCCAAAGTAAATACACTGTTTTCTGTAGCCCGTATGTACGTATAGGCAAGTGGTCGTGGAATGGAGGTAAATAATGGCATTTTTAGGCCAAACTATTGAAGCAAAAGTTTGCAATTCAATTATTTTCCAAACTTTTTATATAATATCTCCCCATTCTATTTTGAATGATGGCTCGAATACGGGCACAAAGAGAAGCACATCTGGCCTTGATGAGGTCCGAAGACAAGTTGTTCCACTACTCCGTGATCACAGTCTTCAGGGCATCTACATTCAGGTGAGAAGTATGTTTGTCTTGCCCTCCAAAACGCTCCAAACAACAAAGTCCAGGGGGTTCATGTCGGGTGATAAAGAAGGCTAGAAGTTTTCCGGCCAGAAAGCAAGCCATGTTCTCCCTACAGAAGCGCTGCATCTTATTGGACGAGTGTGCTGGGGTGTCGTCTTGGGTAAACACATAGTCGTCTCTGGGGCACGTGCCCTTCAACCATGACAAGATATGATACCTGTGGACCTTGTAGTAGACGTCCGTGTAGAATTTCTTGTTTGGTTTGAAGAAGTAGGAAGGCATTTTGCTGCCGTCGGACACCACGACTCCGAGGACCATTACCTGAGCTGGATGTTTGGTCCTGAAGGTTCATTTTATCTGAGCTCTGGATTCGGCTATGAAGCGATCATTTCTCCTGTTCAGAACAACTCATTGGGATCGACTTGTATGCTCGTACTTTTTTGATCGTGCAAAACATCAAATTGTAGCTTTTTGTCAGTTCTTTGGAATGACGTCAAATAAAAAATTGTCAGATTTATACAATTGAGGCTAAACGCCCTTGCAGAAGATTATAATTTTTGAGTCCTCACCTTGTATTAATACGGCAAAATGTTCTAATACGGAACTTTTTCAGGCTAAGATACTGCCAATATCAGTAGCTACAATACAACTTACATAAATATGGGTCGGAAGGGAGCCTATTTTAAGATAGAGTCTGTTCATTTAACTTGAAATAGCCAACGAACCAAAATATGAGTAATTTATTGACTCTGACTCGATGGATTGAGTCAGAGTATGACGACTACAAGTCGCAACTACATATTTAATCAAATCAACCCATATGTAACCCATCCCAGGAACGTCTAGTCGCAAAAACCAGTCAACCATGAACCACCGCAAGTATAGTAACAGTAGATTTATTAATGACTCCAATCAATAAATGAATAAATGCTCCCTTGTTCGACACAACAAATAAATAAATGGGGGGAGGAAACGTGGATGGATCCTGACTCCATAACTCCTGAATAATGATGGAACTATTCGAATAATAGATATTATAAAGAAAGCCAATAAATCTACTTTGTCATTCTCGCCTAACAAAAAAAAGATAAAAATAAACGCCATGATGACAAGAAAAGAAATTGGTCGCGTGCCTGACTCTTCCCTTCTCTGCCTGAGAAGACGAACCAATATTTATGTATGTATACTAATAATAACTAATATTGTTGTTATATTTATTATTTATGTTTCATAAATATACAAATATCATCATATATTTGTGTCTATTATGTGGATAGATACACAGTCATATTGAGTACAGAACGCCCCCTTTGGAATGAAATATGAATCTACATATAAACCTCCTTTATGTAATGCAATACATGGAAAGTTGAATACAGACCGGCTGCTACATTGAAATCTGAACACTACCTAATTCAATAATTAATGAAGGTTGAGTGATGGTAATTAATTCATATTTCAATGTATTGAAGCATAAACAATTAGTTACAAAGCCAAACAAACTTGACCTCTCCAGCTTACGTATAAGTAGACACTTGAACGTGATCAACGAATTTCCATTAGTGCAATCCAAGCAGTTGGGGTTCTCCAGAACCACCGTCTACGCCGTCAACAAGTCCAAAACTTTGGATAAGAAGAAAGTCTCTGTCAAAAAAGCGAAACTGGACTCGGAGGAGTAATATAAAACATCTCAGCCTAATCTCATCCAAGGGGACCATCCAAGAGATCTCGGGATTTCACACCAGACTGTCGAGAGAGCTATTAAAAAAGTTAGAGGATAGAGCCTTGTAATGATGGAGAGGCCATTTTTGACATCAACAATGAAAAAAAACCTTCTCCTCTTTTGAATGAGTCTATTTGAGTTCCATATAATTCTTTTTTAACACTTTAGGCCTTCCTACACCCCTGATGCGAAACCTCTGGACAGTACCTTTTGAGTGCATGTTGAGGAGAAGGCCTGCAGTGTCTTCAAAATGTTCAGATTTTAATTGATCATTCCGTATATGTACAAAATTTAAATATCCTAATGTCATAACAAAAACATGATATGAACGTTTTTCTGGATGTTCATTATTTCTGTACACCCTGTCTATAGACACGACTATTATTACTAGAAGGCCTTGTTAAATCAATATATACGTTTATTGTAAAGGAATGACAATCAGAAATTTGCTCTCCTTTAACTCTTCAAGAGGCAAACACAATGTGAATGGTACACAATAGCGGCTATACAGTCACACACACACACAGACAATGAAGGAGATTTGAATGTGTTTTGGTTGTACTGTCTGCGTGTATCTTATTCTATTGTCCCCGAGCTCTTACTCCTCAGAGTCGACACGTGAACACTAATGTACCTCAATTATGAAAATTATGATGACTGGAAGATGATAACAATAAAAGGAGTAAAAAGGGTCTATTCAGGGGCGGGGGGGTTTACTAGTCAAGAAATGAAACTATGAATATTCATATTATAAGTTATATATTTAATTTATGGATTGCAGTTCGTCCCCAATTCTGTTTTTATTTTGCCTATAAAAATATTATCGTAAAATTTAATGGGTAGGAAGAAAATGGGGATATCCCCCCAACCCCATCCTACTACCTTAACTATACAGAACAGGGGTAGACAAAATAATTTTTTTGTAGAATGACCATAACAAAGAAATTGTAATTTTCTTTAATGGTTACATTTGTTCTAGGATTGGTTTACAAAAGCTAAACAGATATGCCCGGTCCTAATAAAGTGTGTCAGTCATAGGACCGATAAATCCAGTAGTAAAATTAAAGGACTAAATTTATAAATTCCCACAGTCGTTTCCTGTATCCTGACAAGAAAGTTTCATAGATTAAAAAAGTATTAGGTTCTTAAATAAGTGGACAATGGATTTGTGAACGATCACTGTATCGCTTAAAAAATGCTCAATTTGACCTTTTTTCGTGAAAAAATGCTTATTTTGCCGGTATTAGTATGAAAATGTATTGTTTTTCTAAACTGGTATGAAATAAATATAAAAAGTTTAGGTAGATTACAAAGCAGCTTTTGATGATTATTTGAGGATATATTTCTAGGGAAAATCTACCTGCTAAAACTCTTATTTATTAGGCTCTCTTTTGGAAATAAAATATGTATATAGTGAACTCAGGATCATGATTACCTGATCGGATATATGAGGGAGCTACATTCTGAAAACAGTCAATTAGAGGAAGGATACATTTGGCGACAAATTGACTCTTAAATAATCCCATTGAATCTTGTAACAAATTATAAATAATTTTGTGCCAAACAGCCAAATCCTGATGTTCCATTTATGCAAAAGGTCGGATGTAATATCAGTGGAGGTGAGGATGAAATGCCTCCGTCTAACAAGACTCCTGAAGATCTTTCCAACTTCAATTTTACCTCAACTAATAATGTGGACGTCTTTGAGTATGTTTAAAACTACCAATACTGATCGAAGTTAAAAATTAACAGAAGAAAATCTTTCTAAAATCTTGATTTGCCGATATAATTTAGTAAAATGTATGAATCAATTATGATAAATATATAACAAGACTAATCACCTTAAATTGTTCTTATAAAACTATATCTTTCTTTAAAATAAATGCTCAAAAATCCTCAGTCCATACATAAGAATTGGAGCGTGATAATCGAAAATGTTACCTTATCTTCCTTATGCAGATTTCGATTTATCGTCCCACCGTTAGTTTTAGTCTACTATAAGAAAAATCCTAGGGACATAGCTGAAGTCTATAGAGAAAGAAATACGTCAAGGAATTTTTATTGGCAGTTTGGCATTCCATGGCATTAGTAGATTAAAGTAGAGTCCACCTTTTCATGTTCGAGTTATTTTATAAGATTCTGTGACTAAACAAAGTTACCATGGTTCCGTGTATTCCTAATATCTTGTCCGAGTAGAGTCTGATTAATCATAGTCAGAGTACAAGGCTATCATGAAATGACTCCATCTACAATTACGAACCACAAAAACTGATTGAAATGCCTGTTATAATGCTGTGAGACCATAATCATCTTCTTATTCACTTAATATACATACAAATATCTATTCACATACGAATGGACATCTTCCCATTCTTGTAATACATAATTCTTGGCATTCCAGTCGCACAGAGAGGCTAAGATGTCCAAGTACTATACTCTTTCCGAATTCAAGTTATCATGCTTTTGATTCCAAGTCTGAGATCAGTCAAATTCATGATGTATCTAAACTATGACTTCAACAAATCTGGTATAGGGGTGTCTACAGGCTTTGGGCTGTAGCTCCCTCCCCCCAAATAAGGATTTTTTTCTTTTTAGCAGAAAATTTCATATTTGAAATTTATTTAAATTTTTGAAATTTTTTTCAAAGAAATTAAATTATCCGTGAATAGCTATGAATTTTTGAAATTTTTCTCCAAAAAAATTAATATTTGAAATTTTTTCCCAATAAAATTCATTTTCTGTAAACAACTATGGATTTTTGACATTTTCTTCAAAAAAAACTTATTACTTGAAATTTAATTTTTGAAATTTTTTCTCCAAAAAATTTATTTTTTGTGAATACCTTTAGATTAAAAAAAAAAATTCTAAAAGAAATGTTAAATTTGAAAGTTTTTCGCAAAAAAATTAATTTTTGGATTAAAAAAAAAAAAAATCATGACCTCCCCTCCCCCCTCTAATAAATATATATATATAATCCTGCGGACGCCCCAGTGATATAAGTCAACTTTTTCTTACTCCAAAGACTAGTCTATTAAATATTATAGTTTATAAATATTATTAAAAATAAAATGTGACGTCATTTCTTTAAACCTACCCCTTTTGTCAGCTGCAGCATCTTGCTCAAACTTTTCCGCACCTTTTTTCGCCTCTATGTATTTATTTATCTGTGTTGAAGTCATCGAACGAGGTAGAAATCAAATTTTTTTGTGAGAACAACAAAAAATTAAAAAGTTATCAACTATTAAATTAGAGTTATTGGCTAACTACCTTATCAGGTCTTTTGTTTTCCTCTTTTCGGAGAAGGAGAAGTTGAGAGATAAAATATATAATTTATATGTCTTTTATGTGAACATTTCAAACTGAATCACATTGATAACACTTTATAAAAGATTTTTTAGCAGGTCTCAAAAAAGTATTTGCCCAACCACATACAAGGGGCCTTAGTTCCCTTCTCCCTTCTTTTGTTGTTGATGAAACTTAGGTAATTAAAAAGCTTTTTTAATTGTTAAGAATCTACGAATCATGAGAATATTCTCATTAATTATTAGAGCGTTATAAATCCATCTAATAAAGTCAGAGGAAACGTCATTATTAATTGTACATTAAGTCATCATCCATGACTTATATGTGTATATATGTAAATAATTCCTTATGGAAATATGGAGCCAAATCATCATGGTCTAAATGTTTAAGAGAGCAAATCAGCTCTGTCTATCACAAAAAAGTTCTATTTTAAATTTTATTAATAATATACAAAGTGGTGAGTTAAAACTTACAGTATCATGATTAAATCACGAAAACCGTGACTTTAGTTGAATTAAGAATATACATCTTAAAATTAATTTCTGAATTGCATAAATGCTATAATTAGCAGCTATATTTTTCATTCCATATGCCCTTCTTCACATGCAATAACAGCCTGTACATGCCGCCGGCAAACACATTAGTAGCTCTTAACGATGAAGGTCGTGTCCATGGAGTACCACGCTGTCAAGATGTGAGCTCGGAGCGAACCCAAATATGGTTGAGAGGTGCGGTAGACATTCTTCTCTAATACGCCCCAAACTGCAAAGGTTTGAGGTAGGATTCGACGTAGGCCAGAAGTTCTTGGCATTATGGGAGGGGCGCTCTTTAATGGACTTCTTTGTGTAGTAGGCAGTAAATGTAAGGAATACTAGAGAAGATTTTTACACTTTTAACCCATATTTTCAATCACTATGATACAAAAATCCTTACTTCGACTTAGAATGCTTTTTCTTCGGCCATTCTCTATATAAATAACCGATACTGTTTTTACTCGTATTAAATATTTAAATAAAGTTGTAAGATTATATGGTTTTTCCTATCAAAAGTATCGTGACTACATTGTATACCTTTGGTAAAAAAGGTTTTGCGGTTTAGGAGGTGGTATCGGGGGTATTTGTTCTACACTCTTTGATTTAACGTGAACATAGGAGCCTCGTACATATGAAATAAATGCTGTTAATTGTTTGTATTGTATTCAAAATGTCTTCTGAAAAAAAATTCCATTTCTATGTAACATTCAATTGAAGCATCCTGCTTGAAAATTAATAGTTTTGTCTACAAATGGTCGATTATTTACTTATAAAAATGACTTTCCAAATGTAAAAAACCCCTCCGATCTTGATTGGCCTGTCACAGACGGTGTGCCAGTAGGTCACTTTGTATTTTTACCTTATCCACTGTTTATTTTTTTATTGTTCCAGGGAATCATTTCTGTTTTTATAGAATGTTTAATCCTATGATTTATGAATCTATTAATCAAACTGATAAAATCTTCCAATTGATCAAACACTTGACTTACGCATCTGATATCAATTTAGTATTAATTGATTTTTAATTGATGTAATGGAACACAATATTTGGTTGAAAAATTAGTGCTGAGTTAAGGTACGTCTCTATATTTTTTTCCCTTTCCTCCAAATAGATTTTTTCAAAACCGATCTATACCGATGTTTGCATCCAAATTGAAATTAAAACAATATGAAATCGGATGATACCAGCAAACTTTGATTCTGGATCCTTTATTTGCTCTTCATTTACAAATATACAAACCGTGAAATATATATATAAAGCAAGTTGAAGAACACTAACGACTTCATTTTGTGGGGATCTTCATCAAATGTTTGGTTAAGTTAAAGGTTCTGAGAGTTTATCGTCTTTATCGTTTTAAATCTTTAGTGAGCTATATCTCACGGTTATTATACGTACATATCATCAAAAAAACCTTGAAGTATGCTATAAGGTTAAGTTCATTTACAGTTTTGGGTTTGGTGAAGATAGTTTTGTGTTACAGAGCTCCAAAAGGGAAGAAAAATAAGACATAATTTAATACATTCTTCAGTATCACTACCACCAAGTTGAAAAGGTGGATAAGATATATTTTTATAAAATTGCCAAAGATGGATAAAAGGTTATACTTATCGACGTTTTAAAGACGCCATAGCATCAGAAAAGAACGTAGCCTATATTCAATATGGACTGTGCCTCAAGGTGAGTTCAAACGTCAAAAACAGACAGGCAGAACTTTACAGAAATGTATAATGGGTCTAATTTATGGGGATAAAGCATAATTTGTCTGTATTAATGTACATATAAATTTATGTTGAAATGAAAAAACTCATTTTTGATCTAAGAAATAAGAATATAGTCATATTAATGAAATCTCCCTAGCGTTTTGAATGTAGTATTGATCAGTAATGGACAAGTTAAATTATATTTTTAACTAGTTAAGTTAAATTTAATTTCGATTTCTATAAAAATTAACTATTTAAGTTAGAGTTAATTAACTTTAGAGTAATTTATGTTAAATTAACTCACTCAACCATGGTTCAGTTAAAATTAATTTCGGTCTTAAAAAGTAACTATTAAGGTATGTCCATTGAAAGATTTATCAAGGCTTTATAAAAAAATTATTCTATCGGTCTCTCTGCCTGAAATTTTCTCCACTTCAAATTGAGCGATCAAGAAAAAAAAATACAAATTGAAATTATTACTAAAATAGAAGTCAAATACAGCTAAAATTTGAGATTCCTGAGTTTCTATCTAATTTTAAACTATATGTAAAATTATAAAAATATCGGAGATAATATAAAAACGACATTTCCTACGATAATGAGAAAATATCATTCTTATCGATTTGATGTGGAATGACCCAGTTGAAAAGTTTAATAAAACAAATAGTGTCGATACAGTGTTTAATTAAATTATCGGAGAACTAAGAGTTACTGAAAGACAGTTTTTTAGTATTTCAACTTAGAATAACAAAATAAATTTAACTTTAACTAATTAAATTACTCAAGTTAGAATTAAGATAATGATGTTTAAAAAATTAACAAGTTAAGTTCAAAAGTTAATTTTCAAAAATTAAAAATTAAATAGTTAAGTTGAAGTTAAAATAAGACGGTTTAAATAAGTGAAAAGTTTTAACTTATCTAATTTAATTTAAGTAGCATTAACTTGCCCTACTCTGGTATTGAGCGTGTATACAGAATTCACTGCATATATAGTGCTCCCTGATGTATATAAAATATATATTTTTAATCGAAAAATAACAATGTAGTCATATTTAGTGAATTGGCGTTCCTTTTTTAGGATTGAATACTACAGTCCCGTCCAGTTCAGGTTCGGTGCGATCCAGTTCAGTCCAAAAATTAATCAAGTTATGTCCTTGATGACGTCGCTCAACTATATATTTTCTTTGTTTATCAGTTCTAGTACTGAAAGTCTGAAGGACCGGTCCTAAGGCTCCACTGGATCAAATAATTAAGTACTGATGCAACACTAGGTATATTAAAGAAATCTCTTAGACGTTGTGAATTTAGCATTGAGTGTGTTTACAGGTTGTTCTTATAATTATCCTTTACTTTTTGAGGAGAGGACATGTAATTATTGAGTAACTACGTGGATTGTGCTCATGGTAAACGAGGGGTAACACCGAGGATTTCTGGGGGAGTTATCTGCTGTAAATTTAAAGCAAATTTTGTTTGTTTGTCGACGGCTAATAACCCTGAGAATTGCCGCAATATTACTGCTAGTAAAAATATATATCAAGAACCACGTAGATCTTCAGCATGTCTCCACAGATATAATTGTTTTATATAATATAAATGGTAACTCCCAATAAATCCTCAGTGCTGCTCTCTATTTTCAATTTGCACACTCACAACTAGTTACTCAATACTTAGATGTTCTTTCGGATAGATCATGACTCTGTACGGATTCTTGTATTTAAAAACTACTGTAACTCTGGGCTTCAAATTTCAATTTATCCGATGGATTGAGATATCTTTTACATCTTTTTCCCGAATGACAATTTCAATCTTCTTGAAAAATATTTACGTGTACTTTTAAATTTTTTCTTTGTCCATGAATTATGACCTCCGAGTCATCTGAGAACCCCTTCTTCATTACCGCCACAGTTCTCTATGTACGGTAATATAAGATCCTACGAATACTTAACGATAATTAGAGGGTAGCTCATGAAGTGACCCAACTTAGTTACAGCTACGCACAATGTACATATCCATGAAATAGTTTCTCCATTATATTTCGACATAAAGAGGTGAGTTCTTTTATTCCGTCATTTTACTTTGTATTTTTGTTGAGTCATCACGGTGATCATCATGAGTTATCTATTTATTCGTATTAATACTTCTCTCTCCTTCATTTATAGAAATAATTCTTCAGAGCTGAGCCATTGAACTCTTGTCTCCTCCCTTACTTCTCACGATCCAGTGTTCCTCAAACTCTGCACTTCAAACCTACAAAATGATACAACTTTCCACAACATCTACAAATGTCACTTTTGAGCTATATATATTTCCTTCGCCTCGACATGCACCCAAAAGGTGTAGTGGAGGGGATTGGATAAGAGTTGCAGGAGAGGCAAAAGTGAGTCAAAAAGAGTCTTGTAACGGAGGAAATGGTTTATTTTTTTCATTGCTGATCTCATAAGTTACAAGATCTTTCTACACACTTTTTTTAATAGGTCTCTGGACTTGCTGACGGCGTAGACGGTATCCCTGGAGACTCCCCACTGCTTGGAGTGCGTGAACGGAAATTCGTCGATCACGTTCATGTATCATTTTCTCGACTTGAACGTAAGCTAGTGTGCTCAAGTTTGTTTTGTTTTGTAACTAACTTCTTATTCATTAATATATCGAATTATGAATCACTCAACCATGATTAGTTATTGAGTTAGTAAGTGCTCAGATTTCAATGGACTACCAGGTACAACCGTTCGTAAACAACAGGCGAAAAAATGCCTCCAATTTGGTTCCTGTTGGATACCGGTTACCCGCAGCCGACTACTTGATGATGTTGAAGGAAAATATGGTCCCGTAGATCACCAATACCATGAAGAAGTCGAACAAGGCCACGTACGTATTTCAGCAGGACAGGAATCAGGTTCATACTGGATATATTGTCCAAGAGTGGAGGGGTAGGAACATGAACTTCTAGTCCAAGAACCTTTGGCCTACTCTGAGCCCAGATCTGAACCACTGGATTATTCCGTTTGATGGCAAATTGATAAGAAGGCCTGCAAAGTCTGCCACCCTAATATTGATGTCCTAATGACCTCTGTTAACCAGCATTGGAGGATCATGAAAAAGTGGTTCTGGAGGTAGTTGAAGGCTGTCATTGAGGCTGAGGGTGGCGAGATTCATAATAAATGTGCATTGCTATAGTGAAAAATATTATAAAATAAAATTTTCTGTTTACAACGTCATCCTGATCAATTATGAGTATTTTAATGACTTCTTTGGGGCAGGTCTCAGTACTTTTTCTATACCCAGTATATTATACGATGATCCATGCATTATTTCTATGTAATTATGATTCTCCTTCATTTACACTAATTTAAATTTTTAATTATTTGACGGGAATTGCAACCATTAAGTGTTCATTAATTAACAAAAGTTGAGTCATTTCATAATGATGATGCTTCAAGAGTAGGCTCAAACCGCTGTTACAACTGTTGAAACAAAAATATTGACAACTGCCCAATAAACAAATAAATTAGAAAGAGAAAACAGGCTTAAGTTAGAGAAGGAGCCCATCGATCAATGATTAGACTCAATGGTCAATGGCAATTAATCCATCGTTTGGATCAAATGTTTTGAAGTTACAATGTACTTAGTCAATTCCTCCATTTCGACTATATAATTGTCAAGATGTGTTGTCATTGGAGTAGTCTAGTAGATAATTAATTAGTATTGCAGCATTAACTATCATCAAATACCGAGTGGACCATTAAAATCTGAAAACTTTAAATTGTAACCTTCAAAAGATATAACTTATTAATTTACAATCGAATTTATACAAAATTAATACTATAAATATATGTGTGTTTAAGCTTTCCTAATCATTAATGTAGCAGCTCTATGCGGCAATGATGGTTTCCAAGGGACGGCGAAGGAACTGGGACCTGTTGCAAATTTAGTCCTCTATCATAGCGTCCCAGAGCTGGTGTCTTCAAGGGCATCGGTGATAGGATGACGGACATCGACATGCACCCAAAAGGTGACAAAAAAAAAACACCAGGTCTATTCATTATTTAGTTTGGTAAAGTTTCCATTTGGCAATATGTCTGTCCAGCAATAAGTTTTTCGTTAGAGTCTCCTAGAACCGTATCTAACGTTGCCTTCCCTCTGCGGAATTTAACTTCTTGATTAGTTCATTTAAACAAAATCGTCGTTTTCCAGCCAGCAATATTCGCACATACCGGGTGGTCCATTGCAATCCGTACACTTACTAATTCAAAAATTAACGAAATTTGAGAAATTGAAATTAATTTATATTTTGATATAAGAACTAATAAACAATTAGTTACAAAACACAACAAATTGGAGCTCTGTAGTATACGTAAATATAGCGAAAATTACCCTTGTACGTGATCGACAAATTTCCATTCCGCACCCAAACAGTTGGAGGTCTCCAAGAACACCATCTACTCTGTCAACAAGTCCTAAACTTTAAAAAGGAGTCTTTTGAACTCTTTTTTTGACCATTTTAGCCCCATACAGCCCCGAGGCCAACCCCCTCGACTACACCTTTTAGGTACATGTTGAAGGGAAGGCCTGCAGTGTCTGTTATCAAAACACCGAGCCAAGTGTCATCCAGCACTGGGACTCCATGACAGAGGACTATATCTGCATCGGGTGCGAGGCGATCCAACGCTTCCTGGAAGCGATCATTGCCACTAAGAACTGCTACATTAAGAGTTACCTCTCCCCCAAAAGACACAAAAAAGTTTTGCCCTTTCCTCCCACTTTTTAAAATAGCTCTATGGACAGTCGGGTGGGAAACTTGAGATCTCTTGCATTGGCTCTCATAGACTTCAGGGGATTAGTCTGGACAGTAGTCTTTAACTCTTCCGGGTCCAGTTTGATCTTTTTGACAGAGCAATTTTTCTTCTCCAACGTTTTGGAGTTACTGACGGCGTAGACGGCTGTCTTGGAGACGCCTAACTGCAAATATAAATTCATCAATCACATTTAGGTGTGATTTTATCGACTTGCTACTAACTGGGAGAGATCAGGCTTTTTTAAAAACTGTTTATGCTTTAATATATCAAAATATGAGTAAATTTCAATCATTCAGCCTTCATTCACTATTGAATTCGTAAGTGTTCGGATTTCAATCGAACACCAGGTACATAGATAGTGTTGTGTTAGGCCTTATTTCTTGACTCCAGTCTAGTCTTAGGACCGGTCCTTCGGACCAATTAAAAAAAGAAGAAATTAAGTAAAGTTAAGGACCAAAATTTATAAGTTTTAGAACATATATACAGTACTGAACTGGATTTGAACGAGGCTGAACTGAACGAGACTACATTCTTCAGTCTTAAATAAAGGACTGACACTATACATATAATCATAATATTGAAAAGGCATCATCCAATTAAGATGACTATTGATTTCACTATGGATCTTTATTCTATCCAACTATTTTAGTCCGTACATAATCGTAGGATGTATGTATTTGTATTGGTGGTGGTGGTGGGTCAGGAATGTGCTGCTATGTGTTGACTCTGGAGTCAACGCACTTACTCTTTATCTACATATATGTGTACATATGTTGTATCCCATGATGCCGACAACATTTACAAAGTACCTCCTTCACAATAGCAGCACCCACATCTCAAGATAAAAATGTATATAATATATAGGCTGATAAAATGTGAAAAGGCTTTTTCTTATAATGATATTATTCTTATTACCGGGTGCAGTGGAAAAATCTGTACACTTTCATCTATAACTTTATCAATATGTATTTTAGGAACCAGGTGTATGTTAATCAAATAAAAATGACTAATTTGATGACTTGTCTACCCTAATCATCGAGTTAGTCCCCCTTGGTAGCAATGAGGACTTCTAGGTGACCACAAAGGGCCTTGCGCCCATTGCAGATGTAGTTCTCAGACATGGCATACCAGTGCGAGTTGACATTGTCCTTGAGGTTGTTGATATTTGGGGGAGGGACAGTCCAGGCCTTGGACTCAACTCCTAAATTCACACGGTGCCGTTCAGATGACACTTTCTAAGACACTTGGTAAGATCCAGTTTTATTGTAGTATTTGACCGTAACAATTTGATAGCCTTCTCAAAAACCTTGATTTATGTAGCAAAAATGAAGTGTAAAGATTTTTTCAACGCACCCGGTATAGTATACGTATTTGAGAGTTGAATTGAGTTGAGGGGTGAGATTTATTTGTTTTTTCTATATGGTATATATATACATATTGTTCTCTCTCTCTGTTTCTTGGTGTATATATGTATTAGACTGTCCCTTTTTTGGGCCAATATTTGGGGACATTGTATAAGTTTGACCTCACTTCATACATTCTCTTTCTATCTCTCAAAATGAGAGACAGTGATAGCGGTTAGTTGAAATTCAATTATCCTAACCTTTTAATAATAAGGATATGAACTGGCAAGAAAAAGTTTGGAAAAAAAAAATGTAATTTCAATGGACTTTTCCATCAGGTAACATAGTAATTAGGCTATAAAAATGAAGAAAAATTAAGATTCAACATGGTTATAACCATTTATTTCTAAAAAAAATCCAAGTATTTTTGTTTAAATTTTAGCATCATTAAAAAATAATTCCTTTGCCTTTATAACTTTTGCATACTTTTGGCCTTCTTGCTATTAGTTTCTCAAGACAGGCAGATGTGATATCCAGGCAATCTTCAAAATGTTCCACAAACCATCATTATGACTTGTAGGACACTTTTCCCAAAAGTTTTCTGTCTAGGCGTTCTCACAATAGCCCTATTGGATTCAAATCAGGAGGTTCAGCTGGTCATTCTATAATAGATAAGATGTGAGAAGCTTCTTTCTTTTCCAAGAATTTTTGCAGTGCTTGGATATATGTTTTGGGTCGTTGTCTTGGTGAAAAACAAGAACATTTTGAAGAATATGTATATAATGCAATTTGTGCCTTTCCTTTATCAATGACCACTCCCTTGGACTTAGGAGGTTGAATTTTGCATGGCTGCCTCTTTTAAAATTGGTCAGGCCAAGTTGTGGTGCTGATTTGAAGGGGGTGTCATATAAGGGGGGATTATTTTATACCAATAAATAGTTTTTTCTTTTTTTTTTAAGCTCAAGGAGACCAGATAGGGCGCTGAATTTTAGAAATTAAAATGTATCCAACGTCTCAAAAAACAACTATATAAAAAATACGTCTTCTAAATTTATTCAAAATCCAAAAAGTTATTGGCAAAATAAGAAATCGGCGACAATTGCATTTTAGTTTCCTTTTTTTTCAGATGCTGCAAAATGAATTTTCAATGCCATATTGAAGTCCTAGATTAGTTAAAGTTTGTAGAAATTTGTTTGCATATAAATTTGACACATAAAAATGGATGTTTAACTCAAATATTTGTCATTTTCTGAATAATTTTTAATATTTTTGAAGAAAAAATTCTCACAAAACCATGTATTTTGTGCATAAAATTTGAAGCCTAATCATAACAACACTGTATTTTAAATTTTTGAAAGATTTTATTTAATAATTTTGCCAATAATGAATCATTTTTAAAGGGTTATTTTTTCGACAACATTATTCGCCATAACTTTTTTCTTTTTGAAGTAGGGAAAAAAAAAATCTAATTAGGTATTTGTTCCTCTCTACAGTTCCTATGAATGCTATTAATTACTTTTTCAACCGGGACGCTCTGATATACATATATTTGTACACGTATATATAAATAAATATATGTGTGTTCCCTGTATCCTTTTATTTTATCTTTTTCTTAAAAAAATACATCAGGAGATTTATATTTATTTAAGACATACACACACACACACACATAAAAGAAAAAAGAAGATAAACATTATAAGAAAATGGAATGTCAAGAAGTTCTTCTTGTAGGGCACTGTTTCTTACTCTGTCAGTTGAAGAGGGATTCCAGGACCTTTTATTTATTCTATTTAGTTTTCTATCCTTATTATTTGTCTTCAGTTGTAGGTATACTGTATACATACATTTGTAGAAATCAAACATTTTATTAAATCATTTCATCATATGAATATATATTTTAATGTTGACTCACTTTAAAATTCCATTTAAAAAGGTAATACCAAGCTATAGCAGACAGGAATGGTATAAATTATATTATATTCTACTATTATTTCTAGGGAAACATTTATATACACTACTGGGCATTTTGTAGAGAAAAAAGACAGTTTACATATTAGAAAAGGAAAAACGGTTGTTGCCTCCACTCTTTTCCTATTGTTTGTTCATACTTTTATAAACAGAGCTGTATCGAAAGTAGAAGCTGCTCTTGACTCAAATATTTTATTTAAATTATCAGGGTTACCGCGTTAATTTTCAGGAGTTTTTTCATACAAATCGGTCATATTTTTCAGAAAACTGAATACCATACTTCTTACTGTAGCCGAGAACTCCAGTTCTGGATCCAAAACTCAACTTGTCTTTATTAAAAAGTAATTTAAGTGTATTAATATCCAATAAATTCCTCGAATCTTTTTTTAATAGTTTGATTACCCGAAGCCTGTTTGGATCCTGGATCTTGTATGATACAAATTTACCTATAGCCTACCTAAGAACTTTGGCTCCGCTTCCAACACAATTGACTTATCTTTTTTGATATTTAAAAATTCCTTTGGATCTTTCATAGGATACGATAAAGTTCCTTCGGATTTCAGAACTTTTCAGATAATACAAGTTTTCTTAAAGTGCGCTCGGGTAGTTTGGATCCATATCCAATTATTAAGTAGTACTATAAGCTTTTAAAGATACGAGAACTCCCTCAGATCTTCTTTAACATCCGTAAAAGATCAAGTAACTGAAGCCATTTTGGGTCTCAGATCTTTTCGGATAATACAAGTTTTCTTATACTTTAAGCAAGAATTTTGATCTAGAATCAAGTCCCGATTTATCTTTATTAAGTATTTACAGAAAATAAAACTTTTTAGAAAAATGTGTCAAAAATTAAAATACACAAATTAAATTTTTTATAAAAAGATTTAAAAAATCCACAGCTCTTCACAAAATTAATTTTTCCAAAAATCAAGTATTAAATTTTTGTTTTGCAGCATAATGTGCCCGAATGACGAAAAAAAATTATAATAAAAAACAAAAATTCCTTAATTTGAGGGATCCCACAACCCCTCCAGCCATCCCCCTGCAGACGCCCCTGGTAGTTACTATTTGCTTTATAAGATCCGAAAAATCATTTTGATCTTTTTTCAAGATCAATAAATGTTTGATTACCCGAAGACGGTTTACTTATACAGTAGCTGAGAACTTCGGTCCGATACATGTAACATCTCTATTCGAGTTGGAATTAATGGGGTGTTAATTGGAAAGTTTCAAAAAAAAATCAACTCCCTCTCTGAATAAAATCCTAGCCTTAAACACTCGCAATCCGAAGCTTTACTGTACATTTGTACATACTATAGGTATCTCATTGTCCATGGCCCATAAACTGGAGCAACAAACATGAATGAACCCATGTTATTTCCTTTAAAATAATAATTTAAAGGTCAAGATTTCATAGATATGAACAATATGTGTGTTGTACATATGTAATATTGACCCATTTTTTCAACTCATAAGTAGGTGGCAAATATCACAACTATCTATTTTGTACGCGTACAACTATTTACATAGTTGCTAAAATGACCTTAGATTTTATGACCTTACATATGTATAATAATAATAATAACTCCCTTTGTTTTTGAGCTGCTGACAAGAGTCATAATTTTCTACTTTGTCTTCTTACAATTTGTTAAATAATAGGTTCAGGAAAAAGTCATTTCGTATTTTTTTTGCTTTATTTCAATGGTTTATAAGAAGTGCTACAATCATCCAATTTAAGCCAAGTATGCCCCTCTCTGTTCGATAACGTGTTGCCAACAAGACCCATACTTCATCATTCATTTTTACAGGTCTCTATTGAGGCCAAATTTTTACCCTCAAGAGTGTAGTCTATAGACAGGAATAGGTTTGATGTCAGGTCAGGACTGTAGGATGGATGCATAAGAACTGATCATCTGTAGATCTCTGTATCTTGCCGTTGTCTTGTTGATTTCTTGTTGTCTCACGGTTGAGTTCTTCACTGTAGATGGCAGAATTGAGCGTTTGCCATAGGAGAGCAGCTCATGGTAAATTATTCCCTGTGAAAATTGGTTGTCCGAGTTTTAGGGACAAAGGCTCCTACGAGAAGGCCATTATGAACTGGCAACAAGTTATCAAACAGAATTGGGCATACTTGGCTTAATCCAATCACTTCTTATATAAGCCAACGAAGCGGCCCAGACCGTGGCCAAGCGAGATTTGACTGCCATGAAGGTGTTTCTGTATGTTTGGTGGGATAGGCAGGGAACAATCTACTATAACCAAAAGCTCAAATCTGCCCTCTACTCTGACAGCCTTACCGCTTTAAGCAGGCTATAGAAACGAAACGGCCAGCATTGGTGTATAGAAGAAGAATTGGGATAATCAGGGATGGATCTCAAATTTTCATATTCAAGTACTTTCTACATCCTTAATAAATTAGTGGATTCAGAGAGATGTGGTCAAATTTTTTGTAATGTTTGACCCTTTTGGTATGGAAAAGCATCTTTTAGGGGTAAAATACATTTACTGGAAGAAAAAGTTTTTGTAATAACTTAGTCCATTTTCCATTGTTTTGCTGTAAATTATATTAGATGAGCAACACGATTAACTCTTTCGTTCTAATTCAATTTTATCAACATTCAGAACTCACTCATTAAGGATACATTTGAGATATTATAACGCATAGTACAACAGGGTTAGTTGCAACAAGTACTCACATTTTCCTCGCCATACTGACTTTTTTTTATTATTCTATATATTCACGTCAAGCATGTTTGTTAGGGAGGACAGAGATCGACAGAGGACTAAGAGGGAATTTATCCAATCCATAATACTGATTAGCGATCTATAATATACGTCTAATTACAATCTTAATCCGTTATAATATATTGAAAGGTCTTGTTATCTATTCTTCAACAAGAATATATTGTTTAGAATTCTGCCGTCCCGTCCTATTGAGTCTTTAATTCTCAAAATTGGAGACAGCGTAAATGGAAAGATGAAAATCAATCATCGCAACCTTTTAATTATCAGAAGAGACATGAGTAGAAGGAGAGGGATATCGTGTCTTTGGAGTTATTCGGACGATTATGACTTTAAAGAATTGTGAAATTAGAGGGAAAGTCTCATTATATAGAGGAGATTGTGAATTCTTCCCTTATGGAATATCAGGGGGATTTTTAAAATTTTTTTCCCAAAAATTTTGCTTTTATGTGAATAGCTATGGATTTTTAAAAAAATCCATTAGTTTAATATTTGAAATTTTTTTCCTAAAATATTTGAAAATAAATTTTTGAATTTTTTCCGTAAAATATTTGAAATTAAATTTTTGAAATTTTTTCCCTAAAATATTTGAAAATAAATTTTTGAATTTTTTTCCCTAAAATATTTGATAACAAATTTTTGATTTTTTTTCAAAATATGTTTTATTTGAAATTAAATTTTTGATATTTATTTCCAAAAAATTTAATTTTCTGTGAATATCAATGGATTTAAAAAAAAATTTAAATATTGGAAATTTTTCCCTAAAATATTTGAAAATAAATTTTCCAAAATTTTAAAATAATTTTTTTGAATAGATATGGATTTTCTTTGCAAAAATTTAATCTTCTGCGCATTACTATAGATTTATAAAAAAATTCAAAAAAAGGTAATTTTTTCTGTAAATAGGATTTTTAATTTTTTTTAAAAAATTCAAAACCAAAAAAAAAAAAAAAATAATAATAATCCTATCGACGCGTCAGAGGTTATGTGTTCAGAAATGGAGAAATGAAAAAAAAAAAACCCAAAAGGAAGTTTGGTGAGTATACGCACACAATTAAAGAGGTTATTATATCATTTCATTTCAATTTTTTTATGGCTAACTAAAAAAACATAAAAAACTCTCTCGAGTACATAAAAGTATATACGATCTACATATGCCCTACTTATAAATTTTATTTTTTATTAATGTATATTCAAGGTGTGGAGGGTAGAGAGAAGGGAAAATATTTGGGTTTATTTTACCCTACATTTTTTAAATTAATAATATAAAATTTCGTAAAAAAATGCCTCCTTGTTTTTATGAATGATATAAAAACTAACTTCGTTAGTTTTTATTTCTATTTATACAGTTTGACACAGTTTCTTAAGGTGTTGCAGCTTGAAGACAAAATTATGACTTATAAAAATAGTAACCCCTCGCTTACCCTTTGGTATTTTGCAGGATCATTTACGGAGTTAAATTTTTTTGCTAGTTAACTAGAAAATTAACAGAGCAATAGTTTTGTCCTCTGGAGGAAGATATGGTACTTTTGCATTGAAAATACCAAGGATGGGCGGCGATTCCCTGGACGATATTATTGACATTGTCAAATATAAATTGTCAGATTCAACCAGATATAGAACTACTTTAAAAACAATTGTTCGTAGGTATAAACTCTTTCATCGAGGGATACCAAGGAATTGATTTTAATGTTTAAATTATTTTGCGTGTGATCATTTTTTTATATGACTAGATCTTTGCTGGAATGTTAAACTTTTTTTAGGTAATCATCTAGGCTAGGAGTACTAACTTTAAGCTAAAATACTTATTTCTGTAAATACAACGCAATGCCTCATGGCCAAATCATACAATAACATACCCAATTGTAATTGGGTATGTTATAGTATGATTTGGGGCTGACTATATTATTTATAGTACGTAATTTGGGCTGCTAAAGCTTCCAGCGCCGTGGAGCTGAGGTTATCAAGAGAGGCAGATCCCATGATAAATAATTGAATGTGATTAAATATAGGTTTCAAATAATTAAAAAAATATTATATATTTTCCTAATTTATTAATTGGGATTTTCTTTAGTTTTTATTATTCAAGATTGTTTTTATGTTGAGGCATCACACTTGCTAATATATGTACATATGTGTTCTACAAGAATGTAAAAAAAATAAAATAATAATAAATAGCTTCTTAAAAAAAAGATTTCCTCACTTTATCTTGAAGATACCTACAAATCATTTCTCAATTTATGTATGTTGATAGATCAAAATATTTTTTTTGTAAAGAATATTGAAAAAATACGTAGGAATATTTTCCAGAGAAAATGTGTTATCTGACACAATCTGTCTATTTTTACTTCTTTTTTCTCCTCTTCTTTTTGATAAATCTGTTATTGACTCTAATGACAATCTAATCCAATCTACAATGTATAATTTATCAATTTCTTACTTATTTTTATAGTATCCATCAGAAACGGTCAATTATTATGAATGGTTCTGGTGTTGAAAATCACTGCTATAATAACCATGTGGTCCCATTCGATCCGTGACGGCTATACACTTTTTTCAAACTGATCTTTTTATTGTTTCTATATAGGATTTTTCGCCCAGGATTTATAAGGGGCTTAGACCTAGGATAAATCGTTTTTAAACGGCTTGTTTTAAAACTTCAAACTGAATCAAAGACATATTTAAATGCGTAGTGGACTATTGACCTGATAGGTTTTTTACCGAAGGACGATTTGCCAAGCAGACATTTCGCAGAAAGACAATTTTCCGAGCTGACATTATGCCAAAGGACAGTTTACCAAGCGGACATTGCGCTGACAGACCATTTGGGACATTTGACCGCAAAATTATATATATATAATATATTGTATATCTAAATATATGATAATTAATTAATTCTTCGATTCGAATTGCTTTTGTGTTTGATTATTATTGAAATTTTGCCAAAAAGCAATTATATGAATGTACATATTGCTGGAAGACAATTTGCCGAACGGAAATTTTGAAAAATGGGCAGTTTACAAATGTACATTTTAACGAACGGAAATTGCTCTGACGGACCATTTGGGACATATCTCGGAAAATGATATTTTACATACATATGATAATTATTTGAGAACGAAGAAGTGATTAGCAATTATTCCATTCGAATTGCTATCAATGTATTATTTGTCCTTTGGCGAAATTTCATTTCGGGAAATTTTCCTTCTGATTGAAAATTAGAAAACATCGATTTGATAAAGTCCTATAAAGTTTTATACGATATTATTAGAACAATGTTAGTTGGAAAAGATTTTCAGTTTGACATAATTGTGATTCCAAATACCGGAAATTAATTATAGAGATTACTTGAAAAACTTAATTATAGTATTAATTAATAAGGAATCAATTGAGCAATTGGTGTTCAAGTTTTGTACCTATTTTTAGAAATTTGACCTTGATAAGGCTTAAAGAAATATATAAGAAATGACTTCAATAATCCAAACGTTATCAACCGAGTGGATGTCCTAGGGTAAGATATGATCAATTTTGGAAATATGCAAGTTATCAGCTCTAACTCAAAAAGCTCAATTTCCTTACATATTACAAGATTCATTTAAAAAAAACTTTATTGGGCCTTATTTTAAACTACGATCTGAATTATTTATATACATATATTAAAGAGCTGTTAATGACGTCAATTGTTATTTCAAATGAGCAAACATCGATTTAATGACATATATTTTAAAGTTTTATGGTTGGTTCACTGATGAGAGAGAAAAACCGCTTTTTGTATTCCCGTTTTTGTTATAATTATTATTTAATTATCTGTTTATTCATTGTTACGATGAGTTTCTGCTTCTCCAAGTGCCGTTTGCGGCTACTCCAAGGGATTAAGGTGCATAGAAATTGACAGTGTATTATTCGTTGAAGAATACACATGTAATAAAGGCTTAATTTGGGGGAAATCATACTTGCTTGCTTTTTTTTTGATGGTTCACATACAGGAAAGTACGCAGGGGTTGTGTTGAAGATGCGGTAGAATTAGAATAAATTATAGAATCTTTCTTGTTATTAAAAATGTAATATTTGAAATTTAATTTAATTTTTTTTTTTTCCAAATATGTAATTTTTCAAATTTTTTCCCAAAAAATTTATTTTTCTATGAATAGCTACGGATTTTTGTAATTTTCCTAGAAAAAAATTAACTTTTTTCTGAAATCTTTTTTCAAACAATAGTAATGTTTGAGAAAAACTGTGGATCTTTGGAACACAAAATGTCATATTTTAAAATTGAATTTCAAATATTAAATTTTTGAAATTTTTCTACAGAGCTGTGTATTTTCGAATTTTTTTTTTCAAAAAATAATTATTTTTTTTGTTAATAGCTCTGGATTTTTGATATTTTTTTTGACAAAATTTAGTTTCTGAAATTTAATCTTTGACATTTTTTTCCAAAAATTAATTTTTTCTGCAGACCTGTGTATTTTTGAAATTAAGAAAAAAAAGATAAAAAAACAAAGCCCCGGCAGATGCTTCTGATATATATACAATGAAAGGATTTTAAATCAGAACAAGTTTATTCCTCAATATATTGATAACCATGATATTTATCTTTATGAAAAAGTAGACTCCGCTTAAAGGAACAAATTAGTTCAGTCCACTAAAAATCAAAACCGTCACTGACAAGTCCAAAATTTTCAGACCAACACACAATACTAATATATTTACAGGGTGTGGCTATAGAACAAGTCACAGATTCGTGTGGTTTGATTGATTATAGAGTCAAGATTCTAAAGCATTCTTGGAATTATAGTCATTCACTATCCTGCGTTGGAGTAGTAAGGAACATGCGTTTGCCATCGAAAATATATATTGCCAGAAAATGGTTTGACAGAATATTTTATAACATTGACTAATTGAAATTTAGATGTTGAGTATTAATTGATGGGATTTAGGAAAATCAGTTAATTGCTTTAATTTCTCATATAAAAAAAAAAAATTTTACCAATCATTTTTATTATTTGAAATTTGCAAAATTACCCGAACACAAATATCTCCAAGGATAATAGTGCTAGGGAACCAGCAATTGATGCTATTAGCTCTGGTGTCTTGCAACAATTTAAATTGATGCAATTTGTCCAAATGAAATAATTGGAACAGGATTTATATTGGAAAATCAACATTTTTAACCTTAACGTGAAGATGGAACTCGTAAATAGAAGCTAGCCACATCTATCTACATTATGTTGCAACAGTGGTTTGAGTTTAATTGATGTGAGTATTTTTGTAAAAATGGGAAATAATCGAGTAGTATCGAGCTGTCATGAAATATTTGTTTTTGAAAGTGTAAATTTTAAATAAATTCAAACAGTAGCAGACATACAAAGGCCTGCTGTGTCTAGAGGCTTCTATCAAGAAAGAGTTGATCAAACTCGAATCTGACTACATAGTCAAGGTCTGGACCGGATTTATGTCTTGTATTGAGGCAATTATTAGAGCTGAGGTCTCAGATATTGAATAAAAGTTGTGGCGAGCACTATTTTCCGATGATTTTGTAAAATAAATGCCCTTATAACGTATCATTTTCTACTATAGAAAATGATAAAATGTGTACCACTAGATAAGATCAACCCTGTACAATATTGAAGCCTACATTCTAGGGATCATTAGTCAATTGGAAGAATAGTGGCTTGACTGACCTCATCTGCAAATTGATTTGATTTGCCACCCCTCCCCTCACTATTAATGTATGTTTGTTATATATCCGGAATGGAATAATGGGATGGAGATTAGGTGTCGGAATATGTACATTGCTAGAGAATCATGTTTTATGGTTATTTGTCTTTTGTAAGTAATATCTTTTTCCTTTTTGCAAAGGAAGTTGTGATGATTAATTCGTTAGCTCGTACCAATTTTTACATGATATATATTTGGTTATTTTAAATATGTTCCATTCATGTACAAATGTATTTAATTTGTATCCCTTTCACCATAATCCCACAGAAAAAGAAATCCATGTTTATTTATTCATGATGTAATAAAAACCACTGTTCTTTTAATCCAGACAACCCTAATAAGAATAACTTAATCCACAACCACCCACCCCTCCTCCTCCTACATTTGTGTTACCATAATATAAAATCATTTCATGGCTAATTCTTCACACATCTGTAAAAATAAGAGATTTGATTCGTATGGTTGTTGTATATATATTGTTATTTCTACAAATCCCTAAATTTGACGAATAACCAAAAGTGATTATTTTGATGGCTTTTATTATTATTTTACAAAATGAATCATGGATCTTACTGTGTTTTCTTTATTATATATATATATATATATATCACTTTGGATAATTGATTCCTCCTTACACAAATACGATAGTGGGTCGGAAGGCGAATGTTCATATGGTAAACCAGGGGGACTCCACTGCTCTCACACTGAGATGCTAGTCCACAATCCATTTTTATTAAACGTCACGCCGAACAAATATATCAGTGGTTCTGGAACCATTGGGCGAAGGGGCCCCCTACTTATTCAGACTTAAGAGGTCATACATTTATGACGTCCAGTTTATAGGCAGTTTTTAAGGGATATTTCAGAGTCCACTACATCGACTGATCACTGTTTCACTGATTAACAAAACCATTTCGATATGAAGATCAAAAGTCCACGAGACAGCAAAGTCGAAGGACAACCACAAAAAAAGCGATCTATGATATAAATGGCTTATGTGGTGGTATTTATCGATAAACCATGCGTAGGATGGTCAGGAAGGACCTGAAGATGAAGCCATATCGTCTACAAAAGTGGCAGCTTCTAAGGCAGGATATAATGAACTAGAGGCTTAGCCAGGTGAAGGCGCTTATGAGATTCCTCAATTCTTGAACGCACATTTCAATCATTTGCGTACTGGCGAGAACATCTTCACCACAGAGTTGCCTTACAGGAGCTAAAAAGATCAGGTTCTGGGTCGGAGTATCGAAACATTCCTCTAAGTGATCGTAGCCTGTTCAGGGGCCAAAAACCTGCCTATGTGATTGTCTGGACTGAGCCACCTCCTGCGGGACGAAGACACCCTTCCCTGGATCAAGGAACAACACTGGAAAGGGTCTTACTGCTTTTAGCAGGAAGGAGCACCTTCATATACTGAAATGTCTGTGCAAGAGTGATGACAACCCACTTACGAGTACTTTTTGAAGCAAGGAAATGTGGCCCCTTCTTCCTCAGATCTCAACGTAATGGACTTTTCCATTCTGAAGAGGGATGTAAATGTGTGACTTCCTACCGTAGCGTAGACGATCATAAGACCGCGATAATGACTGCATAGGGCAACTTGTCGGAGGATACCATCCATACAGCTTGTAAAGGTGTTCCGAAGCGCCTGAGAGCTGTAGTTGCCGCAAATGATGGTACTCATTTGCAAGGAAATTTCATGCTAATGACAATGGTGTAGAAGGAAGTTTGAGAAATAAATATTTACGTACTTTCTTGGCTCTTGAATTTGTTCTATTTGTCGTTGAGGGATAGAAATGTGAGTCATTTCTACAAGCAGTGTTTGCTTTTGTATTGACAAGCCACACATACAATACAATTGTATTTAATCTTTCATTAAGTGTTGTTCAAAATATTATTCTATAACTTTAGTTGTTGAGAAGTAATAGTGTGTTACTTCAGCTATTGTACTCTAATTCATTGTTGGTCTTTTATTATTCATGATCAAAGTGAATCCTCTCTACAGTTTGTAGAACATAATAACTACAACGTATTCATAGACTGTCAAATAACTTTTTAATCCTTTTGAACGATTCATCATTATGAATCTTGTTTCTCTTTCTTTTTATTTTCCATCTTTCAACGCCTTTTTCTCTCGCGTCATTGAATTTGAAAAGAGAGTTATTTTAAAGAATAATTCGGTTAGGAATCCAGGAGATTCACCCCCCCTGAAACCCTCATGGATTCCCCCATAAAAACCCTTTTAAAGCGTTTCCTTTTATGATAATAAATAGTAATGTACATATATGTTCGAGAAGTGGAGAAATAAATCTTGGGTAGAAGTTGTCGTGATGTTCTTATTTTGCTGTTGTTGTTGTTGTTAGATATATAATTCTCAACATATGTTGAGGATCAACTTATAAAAACACACTAAAGAGATTTTATTTCTATAATATAGTATATATATATATTTTCTTTATCCAAAAGAGATGTGACGGTGATTTTATTGAAAAAAATCATATATGTATAGTAATAGATTATTACGATTTATTTATTTAGTAGGTTATTCAATTTAACTGACTAAAATGATTCGTTGTAATAGTCTATCTATATTAGGCCGGTTTGTTTATCAACTTTTTTCGAATTTCGATGATGGTTAGTTAGGGATATGACTTATGCAAAATGTCATCTTGAGGTAGTACATCTTCTTCAAAGTTTGAAAGGAGACAAAAATTCTTTATTTACACAATAAAGATTATAATAATGCATTTATCATTATTTTGTATAGGTATATTATAATAGACATTGTTCTAACCTATAAAAAGATGATAATTTTTTTTTTTTAAAGCTGCCTTATGGAGCAAGAAAAAGGAAGATTTTTGAAATGTAAAAAAAATAATGATGCGCGCTATAGGCGGATCATTAAATTTTCATTAAGACTGCAACCTCTTATTTTAAATGGATTTCTAGAACAACGTTTCTAAAAGTGGTTACCACTGGGGTAGCCCTTGACCGTATTATTAATTTATGAAACTTCAAAGTTTACTTACCAAATTATAAACTTTCTCTAAAGTCTATAGTCCATGCTAATTCAATACTTAGTCTTGTTAAATGCAAATGTCAGAGTAAAGTGTACCGTTGCAGTGAGTGGTTGTTTGTATGGTTGTTTCTCGGTTACGAGTGCATAAATTATGTTCAAAAGCATATGAATATATTATTAGGAATTCATTTCATTTCTTGTTCATCTGATTAAATATCTTATATTCCAGGTATTGGCTTTATACCTGCCACAATTATTTACTACTTATATACATATAACTAAAAACTACCTATGGCTATAAATTAAATCTATATTCATAGTCTTTAGACTCAAATAACTCAATAGAACTTATACAGGCTATAAAATATATTATTGAAAGAATGTGTGCGGAAGTCGATGTGGGTGACATTCAAAAAACTCGAGTCAGAGTTCGAGTCGGGAGTTTTATGCACCGACTTTGCAGTTCTGTCTAAAACACGGCAAAGATACTCTATAACATGTGTACATTGATATAAAACTTTGTTTTTTTTAGAGAAGTCAAGTATATTTAGAAATAATTTATTTGTACAGAAAATAAATTATTAAAGAATAAAATATCGAAAAAACATGGAAAACTACTTTAATTTTATTTAAAAAAACAAAAACGTTTTAATATTATACCCTACCAAACCGTGTACCATGAAGGCTATACCGCAGTTTGTACAGAAATTTGGGTTTGGCGTACCGTCCCAACACTAATATTTACTAATTTTAATAATAACTCGTACAATCTTTTTAACGAAGCTGGCAAAAGCAATTAGGATTTTTTATTCCTAAAATAAGATATGACGCTATGCATTATTTGCCTGTTTCTTGATGGAAATGTATTTATGAAATATCCTAATTGAATAGTACGTTTTCATGTGACGTCAGAATTGTTGTTGACGTCAGTCATTTTATTGGCTAGCTATGACCAGATATCTACATTTCAATTTGACCAATTAATATGTCTTATTTAATCTATGTATGTCGAATAATCCATTAAAATCTGAACATTTTGAATTTTAAACTTCAACAACATATAATTTGTTAATTAACAATATAATTTCAACAAAATTAATACTATAAATAGATGTGTGTCTGAGGTGTCCTAAACATTAATGTATCCACCCTTAGCGTCCCAGAGCTTCCTGTCAATGGGGTTGAGGACATCTGTGTTTGAACCGGTCAAGGTCCATTGAAATATGTACACTTACTAATTCATTAACTAATACAGATTGAGTGATGGAAATTAATTCATATTTCGATATATTTAACCATACACAATTAGTTAAAAAATAAAGCAAACTTGAGCACTTTAGTTTACGTAAAAGTCGAGACAATGACACTTGATTGTGATTGTGACGGTCAGCTAGTCGGACGAGTTTAAGAAAACAGCCTCAAGTTTATGAGGGCCCATGAGAGAGATCTTAGGGTTTCACATGAGATTGTCCAGAGAGCTATCAAAAAAGTGGTTGGAAAGAACATTGTGAAGGTGGAGAGGACACTTTTGATACCTGCAATTAAAGATTATCTTTTACTGCACATTCTGTAGCGATAAAATAGAAACGTCAGTACATGTTTTCTACGAGTTTAATAGGTTGAATCCTTTGTTAAGGATGCATCAAGTAAAATTAAAGAAAAACTACAAGTCTCGACGTCAGAAACTGATTGGGTACTGGCCTCGGTTCCGAGTCTTCCCAGGGATTTTAAGGCGGAGACCATCATCAGTAAAGTGCAGGCTATAATATATTCTTGCAGATGTAACAAGGAACACATCCAACAAATTTGGAAGGTGTAATAGAGAAAGAACTCGACATTTTAGCTAATTTTTCCGAGAATGGTTGTTCATTCTGACTTTTGGGTACAAGTATGGAAGGACCCCCCAAAAAAAACAGTGATTTTTATTGTCGTTTTTCTTATTATATACAGTTTTTTCATTAACAAATATATGTTATTTGTAAGGAGTGTGTTAAATTCAGTTAGAATGTTTGTTTGTCAGAATTGTAATTAAAGGTATGTCTATTGGGCATTAAAAAAAACCACTATTCTCTTGCAAGACTCTTTTGAACTCTTTTTTGACACTTTTGGCCCCCTACATCCCTGATTCCAACCTCCTCGACTACACATTTTTGGTGCATGTCGAAGGGAAGGTCAGAAGTCCCCATCATCCAAACATCAATGCCCTCAAAGCACCTCTCAGTCAGCGCTGGGATACTTTGACAGAGGACAACATTCCCTACAGGTGCTAGCCCTTTCGCCGCCTCTAAGGATGGCTACATTGAGGATTAAGAGAGCCCAGACACACATCTATTTTATACATTTATAGTATTAATTTTGTTGAAATTCTATAGTTAATTAATAAATTATATCTTATTCAAAGAGTTTGGATTTTAATTGTCCCCTTGGTTTTGTAATATGTAGGGAGTAAAATGCTGGTTGGTAGATATCTCAGGGAGTCAAATTATAAGGAGTAAATGTTTGGGGTATTGTAGGATAAAAACTATGTAGATACGAGTGTATGTTAAGGGACGGGCGTCTACACACTAAATATAGTATGTACATATATCACGATGAGAGTTTTTGCGAACTATCAGTCATCAAAGTAAACAAAAGTGTGTTTTATCATTACTTTTTCTCTTTCTTTCTATCTCTTTGCAGGTCTATTATTATTCAAAAGTAAATAATACTAGTCGTAAAAAATACAAACGTATACTATATATGATAATTATAGGTTTATCTTCATTTCATGCAATGTCACGATTCTGTCTACGTCATCAACTCACCATCACCATGAGAAAAGTGACTCGGATAATACATTACACACACAAATTACAGAACATTTCCGAGTTTTTTTTTCTCTGTGTTATTTTTTACATACTGTGTGCGTTTCGAATTTTCTCCTCGTAGTACTAACAGTCCTCTAAGAGTTCCACAGTGTGTACTTAATATTATTATGTATAGATATAATTATATGGTTGAGTACGAACAAGGAAGAGAATTGATGATGGGAAACTAAGTAAGATGTCCCCGCCGCTCTCTAAAAATGATTATAATGACAATAATTATTCTTTTTATTTATTTACTTTAGATGAAAACGAATTTTGAGATAATTTTATTTTTCTTTCAAAAGTTCCCATCTTTCATTATGTATTATGAGAAATATATTTTAAATAGTGTTGAGTTCCTCTCTGAAAGTCCGTGACCACCGATCAGAGACCAACTTTGGACGTCGTTTCATAGTAGTACAATTCGATCTAAAGACTGGGGACCCAATAAACTTCTACGAGATATATGTAATTTATTAGTTAACAATAGAATTTCAACCAAATTAAAACTATAAAGAGCGCCCACATATTGAGGTCCTAAAAGTCCGAAAATTGTCTCTTAGAAAGGTTTTGTTGGGATCAAACGGATATCCGTCTAGAGTCCAAGCAAAGCTGTCTCTGAATTTTTTTCTGCCCCAAAGTAGCACTTTCCATTCAGAAGTTCCATGAGAGCATCGGTATTGATCTGTTCCTTCTTCTCCACAAAAATGGGAGGGTAGACTCCATAACTTCAAAGACCATAGTTCCAGGTATATTTTTTGTTCTGCATGCATGTTTCACTGAAGTTGAGACATTGTCTGGATGTTTGGTTAATATGTAGCGGCTGTTTTAATTATTCACAGTGGAATCAATGGGTAAAATTTGCCATCAGAAAAGAGCAAAGCTTTGGACGAATTTTGGTTGGACTTGAGAACATTTAGAATCTTGTTTTTTCTCTGTCCAACCGTCTTTGCTTACTCTTTTCAGAAATAAGATATCTTGTTGTCCGTCTTCATGATTTGCACCAATGCCATTCTCTATTGAAAATAATAAAATGTGTACCACTAGATAATATCAGCCATGGTTCATATATATTTATTTAAATGAGGGTTTATTTACAGTTCGGGAGCGTAGTGTCTACCAAAATATCGGTCCAGACCCCTATAGAAAAGATAACGTAAGAGATAATTGAAAATTAAATCGGTCTTGGACCGAGTGCTAACACTACTATTTAGTTAGTTAAAAGGAGTATTATTATTATAAAGTCGGCAAAGGACGACTCCACACTTTATTCTTTAAAAAGGGACAATTAATATCAATAAACGTAGTTTTAAGAGGAATTATTCTTCTTCCAAGAATAATAACAATAATGGAGTCACGTGTCGGAACACCATGGTTTAAGAATAATGTGTCAAAATGCCCCCCCCCCCTCTCATTCTGTTTTCTCGCCACGTCATAATATTATTATATTCATATTTACTACACAATGTATGTACGTACACTCAATATCATCCTCTTAGTCTTTTTTCAAGAGCTTAAACCTGAAAGTGTCAGGGTATTGAGTTACTTAGATTCAGTCAATGAATGTACATTGTACATATTATATTGTTGGCAGCAGACACACACCCCTTTGAGTCATCCCTGGATGATTTTTTTAGGGGTACACGTCTCTTATTGTTATTTTTGCTAGTATTTAATAATCCTATTCACTACCTAGTACTAGCAGCAGTAAGTAAGACTCTCAGGAGGGGTTCCTCATTCATTGCCTTCACCATTTGGTCAGTGAACAAAAAGAATGAAAAAAGGAATTTGCATTTCCTTAGTTCCGTGTAGGTATAAATAGTTATGGGATGTGTGTAAAGAAACAACTAAGTATAGCTACTACAAAAGAGAAAACAGCTGATGCATGTCCTCTTTCTTTGTTTCATTATTTAGTAAGAAATGCGGCAGTTAAAATCTCCCTCTAAAAGAAGAATTATCGCCTATTTCTGGTGTAAATTGTTTGAAAGTCTAGTAAAAAGAAATTCATTTTTGTAAATTTAATTTCAATCTTTTATTTAGCAAAGTAAGAATTATCCAATTTCGGTAAAATAGTCACTTTTTTTGTTCTAATCCTCGTTCCCATTTGGTAAGTAATTTTATAAAGCCTCTTAGTTAGAAACCCTTCCCCTTATTGGCAAAAAACTGGGAGAGGTGATATTCACTAGCTACTTTTGAGGCAAATTTTTTTACCAACAAATCTTTAGCCATGGAGAGGAACAGGTGGTAATCACTTCGACAGGACTATAACGTGGATGCATAAACGCTTCCCAACCAAGCTTATGTTGCATCTTGTGTATCAATGTCGATGTGTGTAGCCTGGTGTTGTTCTGATGGACCACGATTCGTCTCCTATTGGCAAAAGATGGTCGCTTATGGGCGATGGCTTCCTTCAGACAGTTCAATTGATGACAGTACAACTCGGAATTAAGAGCTTGGCCATTGGACAGCAGCTCATCCTAGATAGATGATAATCCCTACAAGAACACTGCAAAATCTTCTTGGTCGTTCATCCTGGCTAACCCCGTTTGTACCGGCTCACTGCGATTGGTCCACGACCGCTTTCGCTTGATATTGTCTTCCATCACCAGTAACCATCTGGTTGAGACTTGGATCGATTTTGTTGAAATTAAGCAGGGATTTGCTTATGGAAATTCGGTCCATGAGGTTTTTTTAGTTAAATTGTGTGGCGGTCCATGAGGTTTTTTTACATTAAGTTAATTCGTGGGGCATCCATCCATCGAGTTTTTATTTTATTTTTTATCCACCCTTATTTAAATGGTTCCAAACGGTGTTTTGGGCAAAGTTTAGTACTTAGGCAATTGAATCAGTGCTTACATGACGGTCGGCTCGACTATTTCTATCATTTCATTGATCTTTTTGATAATTGGTCTTTCAGAGCATGGTAAATCTTTGACACTAAAATGAACCTTAGATAGCAGTAAATCACTGTAACATTTTTCCAAAATATTGTGTCAGTAGTTGAGAACACGTGGTTGGTCATGACAACAATGGAATCCAACGACTTTCATCCGTCCAACCAGTGGAAAAGAATAACCACGATTATGATAATTCGCGCCGGTTCGGAGGACTATGACATCATGAAGGGTGCCTGGATAGTGAGGAACACAGTGAAGACCAGTAGGATCATCTGAAATTTTCTTTTAGTCCACAAGTCCCAGATGTGGCTGTCCAAGAACTTCAAGAACTACACCAGCCCACACATCTGGCCTCCCAACAGCCCAACTGCAATCCCTGTGACTTCTACCTGTGGGGTGCAGTTGAACGGGACACCAAACGAACCTCGTGCAACACGGTGGCCGAGTTAAAGCAGCGCATACTCATGATTTTCAACAAGTTGCTCATGGACCAGGTTGAGCGCGCCTGCAACAGGTCTAGGTTGGAGAATGTCATCGCCACTGAGGGTGCCTACTTTGAGTAGAATTCAGAGCCAGAAGCCTCAGCTTTCAAATAGTTTTGAATTTTTGATCTAATAAATTATTAAAGATTTTAAGAATTGTTCTTTAAATTTTTTGAAATGTGTCAAAAATATTGCCTCGACCCAGTAGTATTTACTGACTTTTGGTAATAATGGTGTTAAACTTCCTTTTCTCCTTCTAACAATAGTGTACTAAAAATTCATTTCTATCAGTGGTTGCCCCAGAATTCTTAAGCAGGGCATGCGAGATCCACACATAACACTCTAAAATACTTAAAAGTCCACAGTTTCAGAAGAAATGGCCGGTAGTCTCGCTCGCTACATTGGAAAATGGGCAGATACTCCTTTGGTCGTTGAAGAATTTCGTTGCTTTATTGTCGTTTCTTCTTCTCAAATAATAACTAAAAGGGAACATCGAAGATTTTTTTAAACACTTCCGGATTTCTGACGTAGAACCCGTTAAGGCTTTGATCATGAACCAAGGGATTTTTGGCACCCTCAAAATTACATAACCCCAATGTAAAGGATTATTCACCCACTTGATCAATTAGTAAGGTTACACAAGGTAGGTTAATTTATTATCCCTCATCTGCAACGGATCCTTAGATGAATCAGGGTGGGAACGCTAAGGAAGCCATATTTTCGAAGGGTCACATAGAAGAGCCATTGTTATTTGAATTCATGCCAGACAGACTACATCCTAGAAGACACATTAAGTTATTGGATAGATGAGTTTGCTGAAGGAAGATCATACATTTGACAACAGGACGGTGATACCAACAGAGCCCCATTACACCAAGGAAGTCCTCATCTACTCTGTCAATGACATGTTCGCGAAGTTGTTAGCCGAGAACGTCAAGAAGAGATGCAGTGGAGGCTACTTCGAGGAGGTGATTGAGGCTGGAGGGGATTTTCTATCTAATTTTGTAAATAAACTTACCAAAGGATTTCAATAGTGTTTTTACCCTGTATACTGTATAGTAAAAAGGCGGGCAATTTTACGGAGGTAATCTGCCTAGATCCGCCACAGATATGGCAACATCTGTAGTTTTTAATATTCATTTTGCCAACCCAGTTTGATAAAAATAGTCTAGTCATTAGTGAATATCTTTAATATTTTAGTAATATCAGATTCATAATTGAGTCCATATAGTAATCACTCGACATTCCTTTGTTTGAATATGTCAATATTAATCAATTGCAATTGTAAAAGGACTTTTGCTAGATAATTGTCGGGAAGTATTTATAACTCACACAAAATATTCTACAGGACACGATTTTTACTTCTCAAAAAGCCTAATTTAATCCAATATCCGTCATTTTAATTACTAAATATTAGTTGACGCTATCATCTTATTTGAATCTATGATTTATTTATCATATGCCGTATCTTAAAGACCGCATATACACAGGAAATTTTGGGTTCAAATCATAGGGATGACCTTCTGCCAAGGACTCAACCGCCGAATATAATTTGAAGACCAATATTATGTATGCATTTTTAAAAGACAAATTTTGCAATATTTCACTTCCTCTGTAGTTCAGATCTTTTTTATTTTTTTTACAAAGCGGACATATTTAGCTCGGAACACTCAGTAAATTTCAATTCCAGAACCAACAAATGGAATTATGTCCCAAAATTTCAATACATACATATCATTGAAATTTCACAATGTAATGAGTTGAAACCAGAGACAAAATAGTTTATTAAATGAATATTATATGAAAAATAGAAATAAACAAGTAGTATAACGATTGGAACGGAAGAAGTGCTAATCACCACTCCGCTGTTAATTATTACTAAACATGATTAATTATTCATGTTAGAAAATACACATAGATTGACGAACAAGTTTAATACGAGGCCAGAACATAATTCCCTCAATATTCCAAGAGAAAATCTCCATTAAGCGCGTTTTATAGTAATACACATTAAATATTTTGTTTAAAAAATTCAAAAGGCACATCACCTTCAACCAAAAATATACAGTCATGACGTATAAACCTCATTTATTTATACTTAAAGGCAAAATATCCTTCAGCAAGAAGGTCCTAGGCAAAATTGTTTAAGGCAAAATGTCTTGATGCAAAATGGTTAAAGGCAAAAGTACTGTATATTATGTGGTACTCTGCCCTGATAAATTTTACGCAGCCCTCATAGAAAAATAAATAATTGATCAGCCCTGTTAACTAGGTGCTAATTTGAACGATCGTTGAGTCCTCCATATAATGTATCACAGATAATAAGGTTTGTATCTGCTCTTATTTAGGACTGAAGGCTACAGTAACTCAACCTTATTTAAATCAGTTCTAGTTCTGTGAGTTCTAAAGACTGGTCCTAAGACGGAGCTGGACGAGACGGAATGTATAAGGGCCGACAAAACTCACCAGATAATTAATAAGTAATTTTCAATAAAAATAAAATGGGTCAAAACCTATCCATTGCTAATACAGTGATAAGTTTCTGAACATAATTTATGCACTCGTAACTTAGGAACAACAATACAAGCAACCTCTCACTACAATGTTATACTTTACTATGACTTTACAAGGATGACATTGACCATTCACAAGACTAAGTAATAAACTGGCATGGCTTTGTTCTACTCAACATTATAATTTAGACTTCAGAGATGTTTGGGGATTGTGATTCTATAGAGAATTTAGAGAACGTTGAAAGTTTGTAAAGTTAACTTATAAATTAGTTAATTTAATAAGTTTCATAAATTAATAGTTCTTAGTACCTATAATTTATAACCATTTAGAAAAAAACTTTAGGAACGCTTAAATTATAAATAAGTTTCATTTGCATAAATTATTGAAATGATTGCTTTACATAATTAACAGTTAAAATGAATGATACGTAGTAATTGAGGGGCTGTTTTTACAAGTTACAAATAACTTGTACGCAATATATTATATTTCAACTATAACAAAAATGGACTCCTTAATCGAAGAGTCGAACTCCCATGCAGAGAATGAAGCTCCTAGTGTGTTTCATATCGAGTCATTGTTGGAATGAAGTGAGATGTAATCAAAATAATCTCTTCATTAAGGGGTAAATTAAATCATAATAATGGCACATCAGGACTCATTCTACGATGAACGACTATAATAATAATACGAAGGAAAATAAATAAATAACAATAATGGGCACCACGGGAAAATCCTCAGCTGTACCCCCTTCATCATCAATACAAACTTCAGATTGACCCCTTGGAGTGCTTTTAAAATATTGTACATTCTACATATATATTTATATCGATATAATAATAAATATCGGAAATATGGACAAATATAATTTAATTACTCATGATGGACCGCGGAGAAATGGGTGAGGGGATTTATAATGGAGCCCTTTTGTGATGGATTTGGACAATCAGTTAAGGGCCAGACGGAAAAGACGAAGGGTAATAAAGAAGGCTTCTCCCTTCCCCTCTTACGTATACATGATATATAGCCCATCAACACAAAAGTAAGCTCAAAAGATCTTTATCAAAATAGACTCTGAATTACAAGGACTCTGATTCATCCTTTGGAGACCATGTGACAAATTGCACTTTAAGTAACCAAAAATGTATTGTCATTCATCTATTGATACACAATTTTATTTTTTTCAAAAGAGTAAAATTTAAATGTGAGGTATTGTAAGGACATTTATTTAACAAAATCATCTGAAAATAGTGCTCGCCACAACGTTTATTCAACATGTGAGACCTCAGCTCTAATAATTGCCTCAATTCGTGGCCTAAATGCCTTACAGGCCTTGACTATGTAGTCAGAATCGAACTTGGTCCGCTCCTTCTTGATGGAAGCTTCTAGAGACTGGATACTCCTGTGAGGATTTAGGACACACCCTCTCCTGCAGACGTGCATATATGGAGTAGTCAAAGGGGTTCACATCTGGAGAGGAGGGTGGGCACATGTTGAGGACCCAACTGTCTCTCAGATAGGCCTGCCAATTACATGGAGCTACGTCTTGAGTGAAAACAAAGTTGTCCTCGAATTTGTCTCTGTCCCAGAATAGCATTTTCTTTTCTAGGACTTCGATGTAAGCATCTGCACTGAACCACTCCTTCCTACCCAACAAAAAGGAAGGGTATACTTCACCTGTACTGGCCACTAGATTTTTGTTCTGAAAACGCATAGCTCACTGAAGCTGATAGAACATTGTCTGGATGTTCGGTTGTGATGCAGCGGCTATTTTGCTTTTCACAGTTGTATCAACGGGTAAATTTTGTTCATGAGAATAGAACCCAACTTTTCCCAAAGTTGGGTTGGCCTTGAAAACATTTAGAATCTTCTTTTCTCTTTCAAACCATCTCAGCTATCTCTGTTCAAAGATAAGATGTTTTGCTGTTCCGCTCCGTGATTTTACACCAATGTCATTCTGGATTGAAAATAACATCAACCCAGTAAATACCTACTCAAAATCATTGCCTTCATTAAATATAAGTATGTATAGTTGCGTTACATATTAAATACTCTATAGTCCTGTGGAGATACAAACATGAAATAGATTGACCCCTTCATACAACATATATAAAATGGCAGATGACGACATTTACTGAAGTCTGACTGACTGACTAACTCAAAAGAAGAAGAAAAATAATCATATAATAATAAACTTTCCAGATGTACACCTTGTAATATTATTTAAGGGGCTTCACACCCCTTTTGTATCCATCTATATATAGTCAACCAGTCCCCCTCTGAGCTGAAAATTATTATTATATAGAAACATATATATATTTTAAATTATGTACATCATTTTATTCTAATGATGATTCCACTAGTATTTAAATTTAATTTGATAGCTATTTGAATGCTATTGTAATGTAGTTTAATGATGATCAGTATATTTATGGAATGGAGTTATGACTCAATCTTCCCCTCCTTCAGTCCTTCTCTCTCTCTATGGAGTCAGATCCCCTTCCTTCTGGATATTCATATACGTATACAAACATAACTCATTACATGTAATCACTTATGGATAAACAGTGGCAATCATTTGTGTTGTGTTAGTCCATATCTTTATGGGCAGTATTGTCCTAGAACCGGTCATATCTGTCCTTCGGAGCGGTCCTTCGGTCTGTCAGTACTAGAACTGATAATAAAAACTAGAAATAAGGTTTTGTTTTTGACATATTGTTTATAAAATATTGTGTCAAACCATTTTTTGGTAAAGTTAATTTTGCCTTGATAAACACAATTATTCCTCTCTATTCCAACTCATGACAGTAAATTTGTGTATATACAAGAAAACTTTAGAATCTTCCCTACAGAATTAAACATCGCCAGCTCCAAAACTGTTTCTACAGCCAAACTGCCAAGCATTATAAAAAGGAAGTTATGTTTTTGCAACCTGTATATATGCATTATACCAGTTGCAATTTATTTTCCTTAAAACGCTTATCTGTATACATAATAGAGTTTGTGTGTATTGTGTTTTTTATGGGTGCCCACACCGTTGAACCTAGGAGCCACTTTGCGTGGAGATTCTTTTGGAACTGGTCAGACTAAGATGGGAGTGCCGATATTTGTTGGGGAAGTTGGTCATATAAGGGAGCTTATTCTATTCCCAAGATTCAAAAGTTTGTTTTTGAAGCTCATAGAGGCTATATAGAGGGTTGAGTTACAAATCTAAAAGTGAACCTGAATCAGTATCATTCCATCCGAGCAATTAAAATAACATTTAAAAAAAATGGTCTGATTTGGCATTTACAGGGTGAGGATTCAAAAATTTGAATCATCTTCGATGCTGTCCAGTCACAGTTCTAAAAATGTCTGAGTAACAAGCAAAATGGCAGAGGGTGTGCTATATCTTCCGTACACAATTGGACAAGTGTTCTGAACTGGAGAAAAGATCCCTTCTTGGCAGTCTTCAAGAGCTCAGGTCGAAGGAACCTTCAGAAACAAACATCCAGCTCAGGACATGGAACTCGGCGTCGTGGCGTCGGACGGCAGCAAGATGCCAAAGATCTTCAAAGGCAACGAGAAAGTCAAGACGGACGTATACTACAAGGTACCCTGTCTTGCCATGGTTGAAGAGTACGTTCCCCAGGGACAACTATGTGTATACCACAGACATATATTGGCACACACGTCGGGGAAGGTGCTGCAGTTACGCCTGGAGAAGATGCCCTTTCTGCCTTTCTGGCCTTTGTCCGCACCCGACGTGAAAATCCTGGATTTTGCTTTTTGGAGGATCTTGGAGAGCAAGATGAACAAGACTTCTCACCTGTTATGTGGATACCTGGAGGGCCGTGTCACGGAGGAGTGAAACAACTTTTCTTCGGACTTAATCAAGGCCAGTTGTGCTTCTCTTCGTATCTGTATTGAAGCCGCCATCATTTAGAATGAAGGGGGGAGGGTATATGGAATAAAAAGTATAGAAAATTGTTGAATTACCATCTTTTGCTTCAAAAGTTTGCCCTACAAATGGGGAAAAAATAAAAATATGGAGAAGTGAAAACGGCTTTTAAAATTTTCTAATTTTTGAGTCCTCACTCGGTAATTAAAAACAAAACCATTTTGTTCAAAAATTCCGGAGAGTTTCAACAATTTTATGGACCCCTTGATGACGTAATTATTAAACAATCATACACCCAATTACAAATACATCTTATCCACATTGGTAACAAATCCCACCAGTTCACAAACTAAGCAAAAAGAGAATGCTGACTACCGGAGAGTTAAAATACTCGGTGATTGGGATACTCTTATCTCAAGGTATGACTGTATACATATATGTATTTCAATATATACTAAACAACCATAAAGGGCGTAGAACATACATATTTTTAAATGACACCTGTTCAGGGATTCCTTTTTACTCTTCATTACTCCCTGATAAAAGGAACGCTCAGGGATCTCTTCTTTTTCTTCATAATCATCATCTCAGTAACATTATTATGAATGTATAATGAAAACTTAGAACATATGGCTTGGAAATAGGGCGTTCCCCACTCTCTCCCTCTACCTCCCCCCCCCCTCCTATTTTAATATATGTATTATATATATACATTTCGGTCCGGTTTGATTTTTTTTTAGACGTATATATGTTTTTTTTTTTAATAATATTTAATGTTAGATAAAGTCTGGGTGATCAATTTTTACATATTATATACATAAACTATAATGTGTGTTCATGAATATTTTTTAGTTGTTCGTGGACGAAAAACTACGCAGACAAAATAGTTGAGTTTCTTTAATAAGGAATGTGCTTTGGTATTCAGGGGCGTCCGCTGGATTATATTTGCAGAGGGAATTTAAGTGAAAAAATATAATTTATTGAAAAAAAAAAAAAAAAAAAAAAAATCTATAGCTATTCACATACTTTTTTTTTTTTGGTAAAATTTCAAAAATTCAATTATTTTGAAACAAAATTCCCAATACTAAATTTATTGGAAACAAAATATCCAAAATAGTTTTTAATGAAAAAAAGATTCAAAAATTAAATTTCAAATATTTAATTTTTCCGAAAAAAATTTGAAAATCCACAGCAATTAACAAAAAATAATTTTTGAAAAAAATGTGAAAAATCCGCATATTTCACATAAAATGGAATAATTAATTCTTTTCATAAAAAATTTTAAAAATTAAATTTCAGATATTTAAAATTTCCAAATAAATTTAAAAATCCACAGGTATTCACAAAAAATATAATTTTTAGTAAAAAATATCAAAAATCTACACTTGTTCACAAAAAAGATTGAAATATTGAATTTTTCAGAGTTTTTTTTTTAAATCGATAGTAATTCACAAAAAATTAAAAAATCCATAGCTTTTAACAAAAAAAATTAATTTCTTTAAAAACAATCAATTATTAAGGTTTTCACTCAACTGCATAATTTTTCCGAATAAACTTTTTTAAGAGAAAATAAGTAAAAAAAAAAGTTTCCCGTAAATTCTTTTCATGCTGACGTAAAGAAATTCTATGTCATTAAGCAAATTAATTTGGAGTGGGGCTACAGCCTATAACTGATATCAAAAGCAAGGTTAATACAGGAATATACCATAACGTTTTTTCTACATTTTTAATAATTACGTCATAGTTACCAATAGTAGCGATATATCCTGTTCCTTCACGGTTACTGATAAAGTATCGCTTTTATACTCAATGACTTCAACTATGTCTGTCTTGTCCAACAGTTGGTACGGTACATCAAATTGAAAAATCTAGCAAGCCGATCAAATGAGGGTATAAATTTGTATATCTATCAAATGATGGCATAAATTTGTATATCTATTAACCTTGATCAAAGAGAAAAACGGCGAAACGACCTTGAAGCCAAAAAGCTAATTAAAATAACTAAACTCGATTAAATATAGATATATATATATATAAATAAATCCTCAACAGTGTTTATCCAGATAAATATGAAACTGCATTTAGTTAGATCCAATGTTTCAGGAACTAGTATTGACTATTACTTATAGATTCGTCTTGAATAAGAAGTATTTTTGTAAATCATGGTGTGTATAACATAACGCAGTTCACTAACGGAAGGTTTATGAATAATTAGGGTCGTCTGAGGGGGGGAGGGGCTGTAAAGGATTTTAAAAAATCATGTTTTGATTTTACACTGCTTTTCTTGATGAGAAAAAAACAAAGACCGTTCAATCTAAGTAATGGCTTGAAAAGTCCGGAGACTGCTCCATAAAGAGAATATATAAATTAATAATTTTTAAAACAATATATAATTTGTACGAAAAAAACAACGTGTTAAGCCCGGGACATTGAAGTCCCAGAAATGTCTGTGTTATAAAATGTCCTTGGTTCTGGTTTTTCACTTTTAATTTATATTTCTTGGACAGACGAAGTAGTTCCAGGAAGAAATACCACCTTCCAACAGGGCAGTGCACCGACCCACAAGGGCAAAAAAGTGCAGGATGTCTTGGACACAAAATTTCCTCACTTTTAGAGCTTGCATTTTTGGCCTGCAAACAGCAGAGACCTGAACCTATGCGATTTCTATCTCGGGGAGGATTGAGCATGAGACCAATTATCATTCGTTTGTGGATGTCCTGAAAAAGTGACCGTACAATGGCCAAGCTGGATCCGCAAAAGGTCGCCCGGTGATGCCAAAACTTCCGGCGCCGTATGCCCAAGGTTATAAAGAAATGCAGATTTCAATAAAATAATTGAATCTGATTAAATGTAGCTTTCAAATAATTAAAAATTTATAGTTCTATCTTGTCTACTTTGTTCGTTATAAGCCTTTAAAGATATTCCGAATTTATGTCTGGACCACCCTGTATGTATATATGTAAAAAGTAAAATAATAAATTGGTATTTTCTCCTTATCTTTATCGTTGTTCGAGAATGTGTTGATGCTGGCATACCACATATGCACTCATGCTCTAAACTAGGAATTGGTTCATTAGTACAATTATTTTATATAGGTATAATGATTTATGGTACTTTTTAAATTATAGGTAGCATCTTCAGGGTTCCTTCCCGTTATAACATATTGCAAAAGAGTTAAACTTTTCCTAGTCTGACACCCTTTTTTCGACATATGTTTGATATGTGCAAAAAGGTCACATTTTTTGGAATTTCAAAGGAAAAGAGCAATTTCATAAGGACATTATGAAAATAGATATTTGACATTTCCGTTTTTTTAATAGAATTTTATATATAATATAATAAGGAATGGTCATTTCAGAGTGAAGTGGGAAGATTTGTAATGACATTTTTTCCAATTGGAGAGTATTTATATAAATAAAATGTGATGAGTCAATACAAAAACAATCTTGAAAATGTATAATTTATTTTATTTGTACATCAGACATATGTACAGCTCATACATATTCCATAGACATATATCAATCCATTCATTTCAGGTATTGTACTCAAACTTCTGGGATGAGTTGAGATACTACCCAAGAATGTTCACTATAGCTAAGAGCCTTTATTTGATGTATAAGACTTTATTTGGCACCGATCGTATGCCTCCTTTTAAATAACATCTATCAATTTCTTAATCCTTTGATAGAAAATATGAATTGTTTCTATTTTAATTGCAATTCGTGGCGTTTTCAAAGGATGGAAAATGACTTAAAGACTACAAATGTAAATTGTAAATGCAGGGAATGCAAGCATCTGAACTGTTAAATGAGTTTTATTGCACATATGCAACATACCAAAATAACACATTTTTATATAATATTTGACTAAAATGTGTTAAATTGCAACTTTTTTTTACATTTAAAACAGCCCTGTTTGTGATTGTGAGTCGATTTTGGGATACTTTAGCATAAAAAAATCCGCTTAGTAGGTAATTATTAAATAATAACTAAAACAAAAGTTTCAAAAGTCTTTTTTTCCCGTTATACTACATACTTCAATGACACGTTGTTTACTTGATAAAATTATTTTCAGGGCAAAAAACAACAACATATAAGGCTTAAATAACCGTCGACTCTTTACAAAGCATTTAGGTTCTCTCCAAATACTTCAAAATGAACCCCCTGCCCATGTGCTGATTAAGAATACGGCATAGATATAATGTAGGTTAAAATCTACAGCCGTCACTTCACAAAGTATTTAGGCCCCCTCAAATACTTCAACCCCTGTCCCCTTGCGTTGATTTGTGTATTTGCAATACACAAATCAAAATTAAAAACCAGCGGAAGCACTTCACAAGCATTTAAACCCCTTGAAAATACTTCAAATAAATCATAGGCCTATGTTTTTTTAACCTGCTTGTTGTCTTTACCGTAGCCTTGATCAACCCATCGGCCTGAGGTCCATTTTGAAGGATTTAGAGGGGCTCTAATTTTTTTTTGTGAAGTGCAGGCTCTGATTTTTAATCCGATTGTTGCCCTGTTGTACTTTTAATTAACCCATAGGCCTGGGGTTTATTTTGGAGCTTATGGAAGGGGCATATATGGTATGCTTTGTTAAGCAGCAGGGGTGGTTTTAAGCAACTCAACCCAGGGGTTCATATGAAGTATTTGAAGGTGGACTAAATACTTTGTGAAGTGGAAGTGATGGTTTTTAACCTGCATTGTCTGTTTTTTATTGCACAAAACAAGTTTTGAACCAAGGTATTTAGATTTTATTAGTAAATGATGGGAAAAATTTCCCAATGGTAACTTTCAAAACTTCCTATTTTCTCCGGGCAACAGTGGCAATTTCTTCCTGTGCAATTTTTCTTGAAAAGGATACGGCAAAGACAGCTAGTAGGTTAAAAACCATTGGCCCAGGTTGCTTTTAAAGGTTTTGGAGGGGGATTAAATGCATTGTGAAATGTCGTATGTGGCCTTAATAAACCCATTGGCTCGGAGTTTATTTAAAAGTATTTGAAGGGGGAAGTCATATGATCGAACCAAACACCGTCTCATACATTAAATGAAGGGTTTTAACTATTGTAAACATTTTTGGCTAGTACTTTCACTCTTACCAAATGTTTGAATGCCTTAAATGAATGGATTGATATACATATGTCTATGAAAAATCCGTTCATGTAAAATTGCAATGGCTTATGTGGGGAATATACTCTATGAGTTTGACATTATTGTGTTTGATCGATTGATAAACTTAAAGCTATACAGTATACATATATACTACTCCGGATTTTCTAATATAAGATTAATGTTATGCAACTATAAGACCACTTTACCTCTATTAGATATATTGCTAATATTCTTAAAAGTGACAATATATTTACTCTTTTGCAAAGAAATATTTTGTTATTAAAAGTAAATCTTAGAAATTTAAATTAAACCTAAAAGTACATTGAAAGAAATTAATTGATGTTTATAAATTTATTCAAGTATTTTTCAAATTGAAGCTATTAATAAATGACATATAATTATTCCCATGTGCAATTTTCCTTGCACACAAAGGTTTTTAATGACTCAACTTTTACGCAAGGCCGATTTTACCGTGGCGGCCCTGACGCAAAGATGAAAATGCGAGGCATTTTTTTTTATTTGAATTTAATTTGGTTTAATTTTCGATGAATTATATTTTAAATCTTATTTTTTTTTTTTTAAGTGTAGTGCAGGCCTAGTAATTAACACGTTCAATATTTTGTATTTTCTTTCGAAAAATATATTTTATCTTACAATTGATTTTTGAATGACTTGATAATTTTTCAAAAATAATTGTTTTATTAGTTTGGGAATGAGTAAAAAAGCTAGTTATATCTTGTTCATTATTGGTCACATCGGATCATAGGATCAGGCGTTGTAAAGGTGAAATATCATACTACAAAAACTTTTTTGATAATATTGCGCTTGGCCAGTTCAGTCGTTAATTATCGTGCGTCGAGTGTGGAGGCAATTATTCAAATAGAAGAATTGCTAATCAATTCTCAGTTAGTTATTATCATTAGCTATGATAGATTATTCATACTACAAAATACTCATGGATTGACAAACAAGCATAATATGAAGCAAGGACATAATTTCATTATTATTCTTTAAAAAAAAACATTTTATAGTAATAAATGTTACATATTTTGATTTAAAAAATTCAAGAGGAACATTAATTTCAACCAAAATAGATAATAACGACGCATTTAATATATTTATTAATATATTAAGGCGAAATATACTTGAAGTAAAATGTCCTTAGGCGAAGTGGTTCAAGGTATAATGTCCTTAGGCAAAAAAGTTGAAGGGAAAATTACTGGGCACTGTTTTAATCTATATTGACGAAAATAAGAACCTTTGTCGCCTCTCAAACTTTGAACGGGAATTTGTTTCTTAAGATGACGACATCGTAGAAAAATGATATTTTTGAAAAAAAAAATTATAATATTAAATTGCAAATATTAGATTTTTTTGGGAAAAAATTTCAAAAATCCAGAACTTTACACAAAAAATGGAATTTTTTGCAAAATATTTTATAAAATTTAATTTCAACTATTAGATTTTTTGGAAAAAAATTTCAAAATTCAGAACTGTACACAAAAAATGGAATTGTATAAAATTAAATTTTAAATATAAATTTTTTGGAAAAAAATTTCAAAATCCAGAACATTACACAAAAATGGAATTTTCGCAAAAAAAATTCTAAAATTAAATTTCAAATATAAATTTTTTTTGAGAAAAATTCAAAAATCGATAGTTGTTCACAAAAAAATAATTCTTTTGTGGAAAAATTTCAAAAATCTAGAAACTGAAATTTTTTGAAAAATAATTTCTAAAATAAAATCTCAAATATCAAATTTTTAGCAAAATAATTTCTAAAATTAAATTGGAACTCTAAAATTTTTTAGAAAAAAAACTCCAAAAATCGATAGCTATTTAGAAAAAATTAAATTTTTATAAAAGAACATGTGAAAAATTTAATTAAATATGAAATATTAATTTTTTTGGAGAAAAATTTTAAATACTACATTTTCTAGAGAGAATAAAAAATTCCTTAATTTGGAGGGAGGCTTCTACCCCTCTAACCCTCCCCCTGCGGACGCCCCTGTATTGTCTTAGCATATCACAACTTTTTCAAACTACCTAATATCGAAATTCGAAAAAAGTTGAAAAACAAACCTCCCTAGCCTACATTTATAAAAACTCTTATTTCATTCCCACTAATATAATATATTATAAGTATACAAATGTGTGTATTTTGTCTATTTGAGAGTCTCTGACTCTCAGGTGTCGTTTCTACATTAGAAGAAGAAGAAAAAAACACATGATATTATTTCCACAACTTTTTTATTTTTATTAAACATATGTAATTTTTATTTTCCCACAAGGAATCGAAACACAAATGACATCACCTTTTTATAATATACGTATAAGTGTGGAGATACGTTTTTTTCCCTTTAACAAATGATTATGATGAAAGTAAGTAAGATATCAGACAATTTTTGTATGAATATGGATGTTTAAATATCACACGGAGTCCTTATTCTCAGACATCATTTTTCATCATTCTGCGTCATCATCCGTCAAACCACGACAATGTTTCATCCATTTCTACTTTTTTTTATCAAGTACCCCTACATAAAAAAAAAATTAGTTAGTAAAATTTACCAGATAAATGAGAGATAATCCGTCAACACAAAAGCAGGCTAAAATGTTTTTTTATAAAAATTGAATATGGATTAAATCCATTGTACTCTTTGTTGAATAGTTATGGGCCAATTTTAACAATAATGTATTCAGATTCGTACTTTTTCAGCAAATAGACAGCTTGCAATTTGACTAACAGGCAGTCGGGCAAAAAATGATGCCTAATGGTTTGAAAACATTTTTGTTAATGTTACATTTTACCAAAAAATGATCACAAATGCTTTGAAAACAAATTTGCCAATGGACAATACGCTGAAGGACCATTTTCCCTAGAACAATATGTCGAATATGTATTTTAATTAAAAACTGATCCAAAACAGTCCAAAAACAATTTTTCCTAAAAGACATTTGGCCGAAAAATCATCCCGAATGATCCGAAAACATTTTTGCCGAAAGGACCATTTGCCAAAAAGAAATTTAGCTGAAAAATGATCCTTAAACATTTTCGCTAAAGTACATTTTGTAAAAATGGTAACAAATGTTATGAAAACAATTTTGCTGAATGACATTTGCGGAACGGACAATTCCCTGAGAGACAATTTGCACAAGGACAATATGTAAAATTTGCATTAAGTGTAAAAATTAATCCTGAAATGGTCCAAAAACATTTTTTGCTGATGGGCAATTTGGCGAATGCACATTTTTCCGAACAAACATTTGGCAAAAAAAATTATCTCAAACTATCCGAAAACATATTTGCCGAAGGGCATTCGCGGTACGGACAATTCGCCGAGATACAATTGGCCTAATAACAATATGTATAATGGACATTTGGCCGAAAAATTGATCCCCAAATGGTCGAAAAGTATTTTTTTTTTAAGGAAATTTTGCTGAAGGGCAATTTCCCGAACGGATGTTTGCCAAAAAATAATCATGAATACTACAAAAACACTTTTGCCGAAATACAATGTGCCGAACAAAAAGTTAACTGAAGGACCATTTTGGATCATTTTTCCACCAAATGTCTGCTCAACAAATTACTCATCAAATCATCTTCATATTTACCAATTGGAAGAAACACTTTCTTTCGTAAAAAGTGATTATCACAATTGCAGAGTTAGAAATTGATAGATTTTATTCTGAAGGGCCCATATCCGATCCAAATATAGGCTTATGGATTAAATGAAGGCTCTAATCTATAGCCAAGAGTCCTGGGTACATCAACTCATCCCATTAATTTGAATACTAAGCCTATAAGTGACCAAAATAATATGTCTATTAAATTTTGGAAGGACGGTATTTACGAAGTAAAAAAAATCAATTGGGAATTTTTATTTTGTTCAAGATGTTTTTTGTGTTAACGCACGGCATCATATTCATTTGAAATATTAGAGAAAAGAATTGGATTAAGAGTAATTGGAAGACTATTACAAAGTAGGTCCTACCTGTGACATGATGTCAACTCAATTAGACAACGACCAAGGAATTTTTTGAAATAACACAAAACATTTCCTCATAAATAAATAAAATAATATACAATAGTCCAAGTGGACACGAATCCAAAGCTCATTAAGAGATTAGGGGAGAGACTCTGTCCTCAAAAACCTACAAATCTCCCCAGTTGTTGTGAAGAAAAAAAAAATGGAAAAAGTAATATAAAAACAAAACAAAGGAGGAGAATCATTCCCGAATTATATTTTGTAATATATATTTTTATTCTTGATCCACGTGTGTGCATTTGACCGGAAGTTCCGTTGTATATTTCCGGTCAATCGATGATTTTTATATACATACACATGTATAGATAGATGACGATGAACTATGATGTAACCGTTATTGATGCTTCATGACGTCATACTATGTAAAATATGTTTTTACAATATGTCGTCCTCTGGTTTTATATATATTCTGCTGTATACAATTTGCAATACTGTTCAAGTTGTAGCTTGTACGAAAAAAAAATGTACAAGTTGGGATTTCTATGTTCCATTACGTTTATTCTTTAAATGACAACATGAGTCATAATTAGACTTTGGATTTTTGGGCTAAGAAAAAAGCACTAATAATGAGCACCCAATATATGTATCAAAATTGTACAATGTGTATTTAAAGGAAAATACAGTTTTTTAAAGATAATTTAAAGCAATTAAAGTTGTTTTTTATTTACAATAATTAATTGATCCATTTGGCTACATGATCTTCACAAATCAAGATTTTAAAATGAATTTCTCCCGTTAGTTTTACCTCCTACATTAGTATTGATAGTTTTAAACATACTTAAACAGCGTTTAAGGTCCACATTAGTAGTTGGAGCAAGTTTGAAGTTAGTGTGATCTCCAGGAGTCTTTTTAGATGAAGGCATCTCCTCATTATCCCCACTGATTATTTGTCCAACTTTTGCATAAATGGGTGATCAGGATTTTGGAATTTGGCATAATATTATTTCTCATTTGTTGGAAAATTCAAGATGGATTATTCAAAAGTCAATTGTACGCCAAGTATCCCCATCCTTTAATTGTCTCTTGTCGGAATCTGGCTCATCAGAGAATAATCAAAAGTTGTTTTATAATCCAAATTTGCTCTATACCAGTTCAAAGAAACGATCAATTTTTTGAACCATTGGGCAATCGCTCACAAATCCTAAATATAGTCATAATATAATTACTACCCAATCATTTTTATAAAAAGAGTTTTTCACGTTATTGCTATCGCAATATATTGCATCATAATTGAAATTGAATCTCTGTGTATATAATGTACAAATTTCCATATAAATCTTGTTGTAACTTTATCATATGTCTTTAAAAATAAAAAAAAGACATAATACTTACCTTAAACACTACTTGATATCAACGATAAACCTGGTATTTGAATAAAATCAAGGTTATATGTACTGAAAATCCTCATTTCTATTATTTCCATTGTAATACCGGGTGGTCCACTAAAATCTGAGCACTCACTAATTCAATAATTAATGAAAGTTGAATCATTGACATTAATTCATATTTTGATATATTAAAGCATAAAAAATTAGTAACAAACATAACAAACCTGAGCATTCTACCTTTCGTACAAGTTGAGAAAATGGCACTTGAACATGATCGACCCCAGGCAATTGCACGTCTCCAGGACTACAGTCTGAACCGTCAGCAAGTCTGAAACGTTGGAGAGGAAGAAGGGGTCTGCCAAAAAGGCCAAACTGGTTTCGGAGGACTTAAAGAAAACAGCCCAGGCCTATTCCTTCAAGTCTATGAGGGCCCATGCAAGAGATCTCAGCATTTCAAAACAGACTGTCCAGGGAGCTATCAAAAAAGTTGATGGAAAAAACCCTCTGAGGGTAGAGAGCCCACTTTTGAACTCTTTTTTCACACGTTTGGCCATATACAACCCTGATGGCAACACCCTAGACAAGCACCCAGTGTCCCAGGACAAAAACTTTCAGCGAGTAGTGGGACGCCATGACAGAGGATGTCAGGCCTTCCGTCTCCGCCTGGAAATCATCATTCCCGCTAAGGGTGGCTACATTAATTATTTTAGAGAGCTCAGTCACACATCTATTAAGAGTATTAATTTTGATCAAATTCTATTGTTAATTAATTAATAATATCTTGTTGAGGTCTAAAATTTAAATTGTTCAGATTTTAATGGACTACTCGGTAGTTAACTTTTATTTATAATTTATATAACGATGAAATAACCCATTTTAAGTACATTTTAGAGTCAAATATTTAATAAAACTATGCATTATAGGGATGTAATTTTAATAGGCACGAAGGTTTATGTCCTTATATTTGTGTGTCTTATTTAGACATCGAATAGCTCACTATTTTCTTTAACATATATGGAAGAAAGGGGGTTCATTCTTTTAAAACTAGATTATTTACGTATCTCTCAAAATGGCCGACATCAACCCTGCTGACGTCAAAGTAAAATGCTCTATTAAATTTAAATAAATGTATTATGTACTAAGAAAAAGATGCTCGGATTTTTTAAGCTTAATTTATTTATTACATTTTCAGACACATTTTGAGAAGATGAAAGGAATAAATCCAGTTATTTGAAGAAACAATTAAGTTACATGATTCACAGATTGTTTTTTTAGGTAGAAAAATTGATGACCCTTTCACTATAAGATATTTTAGCCTCTAGGGTCTACAAAGATGTATATCTGCACAATCTTTCATTATTACTTTGATAAAAATTTTGGTTCATTAGTAAATAAAAAAATAAGAAAAAATCAAGAAAAAAAAACAAACAGATTTGTATTGACAAATTTATATTGACCAGAGTATCTCAAGGGCACAGTCAAGTATTTCTTTTACACCCGAAAATGAGACTATGATATATAGTTTTATAATAGAGTGGTCAAATATTGATTACAAAAAAAAACGACCCCTAGTCATTTGTGGTTTCAACATACGCAATTTGATCAATAAAAAACCAGACATTTCTATGAAAAGATTACCAGTACAGGATGTTAAAAGAGTATACGTTCGAGGGAAAAATGACTCTTGGTCACCCTTATATTAGGTTGGGGGTGGGGGGTTGGAAAGCTAAATATATTTGGTTCATTATTGATGACATTGGTTCATATGATAACTGTTGTAAAGGCTTGAGTGTATACTACAAACGCTTTTTGGACAGGAATGCGCTTGATAGCTTCATTTGAGGATTATCGTGCGTCGAGAACTCAATTCTGCCCTCTACTACAAACAACTCGACTGTTTGTTGCTGATGATCGAACAGAAGCAACCAGCATTGGTGAATAGGAGACGGAAACAAATTATCAAGACAACGCCAGGCTCCACACATCTTTGATGACGGGCCAGAAGCTCTGGGAGCTTGGAAGCGAAGTTCCTATGCATCCACACTACAGTGCGGACCTAACACCAAGTTACTACCATCTTCTCCTGTCGATGGACAACGAGCTATGGGGTACAAATTTGACCTCAATATAGGGCTGTGAAAATTGATTGTCCAAGTTTTTTCCCAATAGGGACAAGGGCTTCTATGAGAAGTGCGCTATGAAGATGGATTCTCCTTAGCAACACCTTGTCAAACAGAAATGACCATACATGGCTTAAATCAGAAGATTGGAACACTTCTTGTAAAGCATTGAAATTAAGTGAAGAATACGAAATTACATTTTCCCCAGCCTATTATTTATCAGTATATCTATTGATGAACCCTTTATTTTTGAACATTTTGCTGTGGAACGATCCTAACTTTTTGGGTTGCAACTTGTACAAGCTACAGCTTGTACAACTAGAACTGATCCCATCAATTCCTCAAAACTCATCTTCCCCACAGAGTTTTTTTTTGTTTATAATAGATATGTATATTATAAAATTTTGTTTAGTCATATTTTTTATGAGGTGTTGAAGTCTTAATTCATTTTAATTACTTCTTAATTATATATATATATGAATTTTCATAAGAAGATGGAGAAAAAAAGTTTGTAAGTGAGAGAGTTTTTATGGCATTCCCTGCTAGGGGGAAAAGAACATATTTTATGGATATGAGGAACAATAAAAGAAAGAGAGGAAAAGACACAAAAGCCAAACAACCAGTGGAGGTTGACTCACAATAATTAAGTAAATTGTTTTACGCACAATTTCCCGAATTATTGTAATAGAAACATATTATTTTAGAGACGACATACGCTCAGTTTCCGGAGGTACTGACAAATGATGCGAAGAACGGATCATCATTATTCTGTGTGCGGTCATTCCAGATTTACAATATATGAACGTATAGCAATGGAGTCCAATTAGTCATAAAAAAGTTATATGTTCACCGTCAACACAAAAACAGGCTAGAATGATTTTTCTCAAAAATTGAGTCTGGATTATTAACTATTTTATTTATAAAGGGCCATATCGCGGCCCATATAAGTCTTTTAAATCCTAAAAAGGTTCTAAACTATACTTAACATCCTTGAGTATCTTAAACCATCCCAGAAAAACGAATACAAAGCCTAAAATTGACCGAAATATGTTTTTGAAATATTAGGATGTTTGTATATTTAAATAGTAACCATTAGTCAAATGACCTTTTTTCTAAATTAATTTCCTGTAGTAAGTACCAATGGTACTTTTGTATTCTTCGACGAACTATGGTCAATTTCTCCCAACAAATTATTTTTATTGACCCTTCAGGTGCGTCGTAAATGGCACTTGAAGTAGCACAAATGGATCGTCAACATACAACAATCAAAAATTGACGGATTTTATGGTTGTAAGGGGCCATATTGGAGCTGATATAAGTCTCTTAAATCAAATAAAGATTCTAAGGTATTGTTAAAAGTATGAAGTTTCTTAATTCATTCCAGAAAACTGAGTACATAGCCTATAATTGACTCAAATATGTCTGTCAAATATTGAGCAATAATTTTTGTTTGTCACACAAATTTTTTTGGGTCGAGATGAAATTTTTTTTTAAGGATAGGTCATTCGGGCAAATTATGCAGGAGAGAAAAATTTTAACTTTTGAAATTTGAAAACCAAGCCAGTTTTTTTTTTTTTTTTTTTTTGAAAGAGTCTAAATTTGAACAAATAACCTTTATTCAAAAAAAAAGGGCAAATTGAGCTTATTTTTTTCCAAAATAATTCTGACAATTAAAAATTTTTGTATTCACGAGGCAATTATTTTATTTTGATAACTTTAAAAAGGCTCCAAAAGAGCCTTTGACCCCCTGGCTTCTTTAGTTCTGAGGCCACTGCATTAGGATAATTACTTCTTTTTTTTAAATAACTTTCCTGTATTGTCAATGAATTTGCAACCTATAACTTTTAGATTCCCAAAAAAGTACGGCCAATGTGTGACCGGTTTCAGGGATTTAAGGGAGGGGGGATGTTTAGACATTAATAGAAATAAAGATTATGTATAATATTGATGAACTTCGATTCTTGTATATTATGGATATTATCATTTTAGTAATAACAAATTTATTTGTTATTATTATTCCTGAATTTTAAAATATCGGGATTTTTACCTTTTCTTTACTTTTGTTCAAGGTCGTCTTATGTTACCACAACATATATATTTACTTAATTTTTCTACAGAAAATGAAAGTAGTTTGTTTTTGTTCTTGTAATAACGATCTATACAGCTCAGCTGTTGTGCCTTTATTGATGTATAATGACCATTAAATGGAGGTAGAATAATTTTAATAGAAAATAAATAATCCATTGAAGGCTCTCCTGAGAAATGAAGGACCCGATTTGTTCATTTATTTCTAAAAGTTTTATTCATAAAAATGTTTTTAAACAGTACGAAGTGTCAATTATATTTAATGACTGAATAGGGAATGTGTGTTGAAATTAATCTGTCTTTGATATTTGTAATTATCGCCAAAGGTCATAACTAGACCTCTTAGAAAGGAATACTTATTGCTAATTTATGCTTCAAATAAACTCCTTTAAATGTAAAATCAATTGAAAAACCTGTGTGTTATTCATTTTATTGCAGAAAAATCTAGAAACCATGGAGGTTTTTAAGCTTCAATTTATATTTTATCAGGATTAGACGATCGCATATACGGAGTCCACTCTAACTCTGATTCTGCAACAATTTATATTTGCCCTGAGAGTATTGAATACATAAACAATTTACCCAAAGAACTCTAAAAAAAAATTATTATATTCTGCAACACAACATTAGGCCAGACCAAATTCATCAACCAAAAATGCTCCATGACCAGCCTCTGGTGACAAAAATGGCCAATCTTATATATATGGAAGTACCATTAATTTAAAGAAAAAATAATTAACTTTCCTTATGACCTAAATTACGCTCATGGCAGGCATTTTGCTCATTTTTCGATTGGCACTTGCGACCCCCACCATCAATAAGACTTGGTCAACCGTGCTGTTATCTATGCTATACATGAGACTGGGAATTGTAACTTCCAGATCGCCAAATGTACGAATGTGAAGAGCATTCAGAAGGTCCCCAGGGCCCTCAAGTCTATTTGCGGCAAGACCGAATGTAAGATGGGTGGGGCGAGATCCTAAAGTAAGGAGACATTTAGACCCACAAAGACAATATCAGTATGAGTTGCGGCATTGTCTTGGAGATCAAGGAGGTGTGAGCCAAAGTCAAGGAAAGGATTGTAAATGTGCTGACCGCAAATAGAGTATACTTCTTGTAGTTTTCCGTACAAAATTGGCTTACTTTTTGTGAATTTTGGAAATAATAAACCTTTTTTTGAAAGTGGGAGACTCTGTTCTTTGCAATGATGTCAATTAAAGTTAAATCAGATCACGAATAAGAGAGCTAAAAGCCTCTAAAGCGGAATCGGAATCATGACGGGCTTTGAGCAGTGAAGACATCTAAGACAATTGATTGATGTTTATTGATGATCAAGATAGGGATATGCAAAGGGCATACCCATATATATATTGTAAATAGAGCCTTCAGAGCCCCATTATACTAAAAAGCAAAAAATTAATCCTAATTTTTTTATTTCGTCTTCTTTTCCATTACGGCATAAAGAACATGAAAAGAATAATATGGATAAAACAATGGAGGAAGACAATGGTTCGTTAAATGACTCTAAGAATAATAATAATAATAAAAGATAAAAAATCTGCGTGTCATTCCTCTAGGTATATGTATGTACGAGTACATTAGGCTGTCCCGTTTTTGGGTTAATATTTTCCCTCCTTCTGCACATAGATCTTAACTGCTAGGTATAACCCAAAAATGCACATCACCAAAGTTTGAGACCTCTGAGGCTATTTTTCGCGTGGTACAAGTCATTTTCATTTGAAAAAAAAAAAAGAGATACCGGTTAGAAATAGTACATTTGTATGCCGCTTGACCAGCCCCAAACACCAACTCGATTGACGAGCTCCAGTCATAGGACCGGGCCTAAAGACTATCAGTACTAGAACTTAATTAAATGAAGAATAAATAAAGTTCATCAAAGACCAAACATTATATGTTTTTAGGATTGATATAGAGGACTTGACTGGACCGTACTGAGACTGAGCTGGAAGGGACTAGAGTCTTCAGTTTGAAATAAAGACGGACACTACACAATATTTATTTACTTGCCACATCATTAGAAACTAAAATACTCATACCGTTAGGCCAATTAAAGTAATATTGTTCAACAATAGAGGAAATATCTATAATTATAATCTAAGTTACTTATAATTTGTAAAAGTCCTTTACCCCATTTCAACCGCAATACTTTTAAGGAAACAGATGAAAAAATCATTTTTTTTTAATGAATATATTTTACAGATTTTTAAATTTAAATTCAAAAAGGACTTTTATCAGACGATTAAAAGTAAATTTTCTTGTTTATATGATTAAAATGCAAAATAAATGATATATTGTGATACATAATCGGAGCTTTTGTCAATACAGTACTCTCTTATACACCGTTTTCGCGTGAATTACCCCCCCCCACAAAAAATATTTTAGCAAAGATTGGGACCTCAAATGCAGCATTTAGAGTGAAACAGACCATTTCTATTTGTAAAAAAAGGGGTTTTTGGATCGATATTCCCCATTTTTAGGCCTATTATTCGTCCAAGATATGATAATATGAGTCAAAAATTATATTTTTTATAATATTTTGTAGCATTTGGTTTATCAGTAACAATATAGTGACCCTTGTTTTTAATAATAGTGTAAGGGATCAGAGATGTGCTCAATATTAATTTGCAGTTTCCCTATTTTATCAAAGATAATTAATTATTATTGTTTTTTCGTTTTGTTCCAACAACTATCACTTTATTCAACTATGATTTAAACGATTTTCTATAACCCTTCTCTTAGCTTAATATTTCTTTATCTCATAGCATCACATTTGGGACGGATCAAGGGGCTTACAAATGACCAATTTCGATCCAAAAATCCAATTCCCTCCCCTCCTAATGGAAGTGGTCTGTACCACGCCAAAAACGGCACAAAATGCCTGTCACTGTCATGCAAAATGTTGTAAGGATCTAAAGCCATTTTTGGTGTGGATCAAACCATTAAATTTTATTTTAAAGGGAATTTTTGTATCGAAATTGACGTCAAAAATTCATTTTTTCCCCCGCTAATTGAAATGTTCTGTACCAAGACAAATAAGGCAAGGTAGGCTTGATTTTGAAGCCTCTCAGGGAATTTTTGTCTTTATTCATGGACGTTTCGGTTTTTTCTTTAATGGGGATTTTGTATCGACAATGGACATTTATAAGCTGCAAAAATAAATTTTCCCACCGTAATGTAAATGTTCTGTACTTCCCCTAAAACAACCTGTCGTGCCTGTAACTTTAGCAACGTTTGAAGCTTCATAGGCATTTTTTGCCGTGGTGGAAAGCAATTTCCATTCTATAAAATGGGATTTTTGTATCAAAATGGTCCATTTCTAGGCTACAAAAATGCATATTTCGCACCCTAATGGTGATGGTCAGTGCCATGTCACAAGACAACCTGTTAGGTTTGTAACTTTTCCAAAGTAGTCCCCAGCAGAAAATGTATTTTTGCAAGGTTGTTAAAAAATAATCCAAAATTTGGAACAGTCTAACATACATAGTAGATAGACAATGTACCTTCATAGTTAATGTAAGCCAGCTCCTAAATGGTTCACTCACAATAAAATTCTATACAACAGGTTACGGGGTTTTTATTTTATTGTTTCTACTAACATTGCTGCTTTTTTTTAACTCCCTTTATGGCTCTTGGTATTTGTGGGTAACCAATGAGAGGAGGCCATACTGGTGGGCCATGATGAGCAAGTTTTTTTTTTTTCTCTCTCATTTTTCACCATTTTTATGGTCTCTTTCTTTTTTTCCATTTGATATCTTTTTATGGGACGACCAAAAATAAAAATGTACATAAAACATTACAGGTTGCCTCATAGGTACCTACATATATACATAAAAAAGGGTTAATTATAGATTTTCTATTACATATTATCTTATCTTAATAGATCAGGGCAGTTAAAAAATAATAAATACTTATATATTTAGGCATATGAACGAATTTGATTCAATTATTATTTTATCATTTAACTAGGGCCATTTTTAAAAAAGAAATAATCATGAAAGAATAGGGGAGGTTTGATCAAATGATATAATGTCTACAAACATTACAAAACATCATATACAGGGTTTCCAAAAAAAAAACATGAATTAAACTTTGGAAAGGTTTCATGGAATTACTAAATGTTATACTTACATATTTATTTCTCGTAAGATCAAATTGTTCAGCAATAATAAAAAACAATACTTGTGATTCAAATTTATTCATCAGACGAAGAACAACTGAGATGGAGGCCAAAATTAATATAGTATCAACGCTTCTAAACGTAGGAAGGAGTTATGTCGAGATCCCTCACATTTTCCCCTGCTCCAAGTGTATAATTACAAAGATTTAAAAGCTGCAGGGTGACAACAGGAATCTTGATAGAAAGCCTGCACGTGTTGGATAAAACTGGAAAAGGGCGGAGGAATACTTGGCCGTTATATCCATGGCCATAGAGAACTAGACCTCAATCAGTATGGAAAACCTTTCTTAAAGAGTTCAAGGTGAGGGAAAGCACCATTATTAGGACTGTGGATGCCTTGGGGATGACCTTCTACGTTCCCCACCACCACCAGCTCCTAACAAAAGCCACAATGGAGGCCAGGGTCAACCAGGAAGAAGTTCCTCAACTGGGTGAAGAACCATCCACCCAAAATTCGAATCTTCTCTGATAAGAAGCTCTGGACAGTGGATTAAGCCAGGAACCCTTGAGGAACCACCGTTTCTTAGCTTTTCTGTGTTGAATAAATGCCTCCATCAATCCTACCAAACACTCAGCCTTTGTCATGATGTTCAGCGTCCCTGCAGCAGATGGAAAGATGATACCACCTTACTTAATACAAAGAGCCACAAGATCTGTGTGGATGTGTACTTTGAGTCCATGAAGACAGTATTTAAAGGCCAACTACCCCAATGGCAATATATATTTTCCAACAAGTCTCCAACTCCGGTCACAAGGCCAAATAATTTCAAAAGTTGTGTGAAAATAACTTACTACGAGTACTTTTTAAAAATCTATTCAAAGTTGAGCTCGGAAAAATACGTTCACGATTTGCATTTACACGCTGTATAGTTTATGTTTGACGATGAAAACTATATCAGTCCTTAAAATCCGTCCTACCCCTGTTATTGGTCCTAGAAATACTTCCCAAATTGTAAAACACCCTTTATGAGGCATCATTTACACAAATATTCTGCTAAATTACCTCATTTCACCAGTTGAATTATTTTAACAAACTGCAAATATCTATCACATAATACTAGAAACCTGTAAGAGAAGGCTCAAGTGCACCTGCTAGAAATGGGGTAGAAGAACTGAGGCATTTGCCGCTATAACATAAAATAAGTTCAAAAGGTCATTTTTCATACATTTATGGGGAAAAAAAAGTATTTGTTAGATTTGAATAGTCAACATATACAATTATTAAAAAAATCAGACCTTCGAATTTAAAAATGGATAACAGTGTTTAGGAAATTATTTAATTCCTATATTGGGGTTATCACAGGCCTCTTTTTTCGATAGGGATTAGATTTTATATTTGACTATTTGAATCTAATGAATGAGTGCGGGTTTTATTTGTAATTAAAATATGACAAATGGTCTCTGGGTGATGGTCGAACATGAGGCTGTGCCAAGTATCATTCGTCTGTGGAACCCCTGAAGAACTCTATTACCAGTACACTAGCAAAGCTAGATCAGCAGTAGGTCGCCAGGGCATGCCAAAGCTTCAAGAAAGGTGGATCTCATTTTGAATAATTGAATGCCATTAAATTTAGCTTTCAAATAATGACCAAAAAAAATGGTTCTCACCGATCTAGTTCGTTCGTTAGAAGCCTTTAAAGATTTTCCCAATTTATCTGCTCCACTTTTGTAGTGTGCATTAGTTCACCCACTTCTGATATATATACTTTTGCTGTTTATAATTAAACAAGTATACATTTCACATTAACTCAATAAAATCTTACTTTTCCAATAGTCTTTTAAATTCCATATTTAATATGAAAGGACGGCCAATTTTTATATCGTTTTAAAAGGTCTGAGACAATTTTTGATTATGACAAAAACAAATCATTCACATTAAAATAAATTTTCTTTTTGCAAAACTTAAATCTGATTGCAGACATGTGTTTGTATTTGATATGCAATCATTCAATCTTGAGAAAATACAAAGGTTGAAAAACTACATTCTTTTAAAGGTTATGTTTGAAAAGGAATAACACCCTGGCTTTGCTATTGTTGTTACGCCAAAATAACTTACTTAAAGCGTAAACTATTAGGATTATATTTAAAAAAGAGTATGAGGTTCAAAAAGATCTAGTTCAGCCGGAATATATATATTTATATTTTTTTTTAGCATAAATATATCGAGGTTAAGTGTTGGAATTCGTTGATAATTAATTATATTGAATAAAAAAGGATTGACAACAATCCAAATATCTGTATATTTGCAGATAAATTAGGAATTTTTCCAATTGCTATATCCCAATTAGAATTTTGTGCTAAAATTAATCTACTATGACTGATTTAATTCTCTATTTCATATGATACTTTGTTTACAGAGAAGGTCACGCCTATAAGATTTCATCACTGTCCAAAGCTTTTGAACTACATGAAGCACAAGAGTGCTTCAAAAGTCATTGTACGTGTCAATGAGAAAAAGTTTAATTAACCCGAAAAGTGCAAGTCATCCATTGTGATCCAAGTCTCAAGCCTCACCAGCATTGAAGTCCAAGTAATGGTTTTTAGAGCGGAGGCCAGTGCTGGTTCCGCTATTTAATTAGAGGTTGGACTTCAGATCAATATGGCGGAGTATTTGAAGATCCTGAAGGATGTGTTGCTACTCTGGATGGAGGATAAGTTTGGCCTGAACCATTTGGTGCTTGTCATTGCCCATGGCAACGTAGGCATTCCTATCTTAGAGTAGTGTCCCGTTTTTCTTGAAGGCTGAAATCTGGGCTAGCAATAATCCAGTTTGGAACATTTTCATTTACAATTTGTGGAGCATCCTTCAAGAACAGGTCAAATTACCCACCGATTCTATTATTATTTTATTTTTACTTGGGACAATGGCCTCAAAAACAATAATGGACGCATTAAAAATGGCAAAATTGAAAGATTGAACAGTAGTGCAACATTTGTTTGGGACATGTCATTAGACTGGGGATCTCAGGCTTTAAGGGGAATGTCTACATACTCAATCTAAAATAATAAATCAGCAGTGGGAATAAATACTGCATTTTATGTACCTTGGCAATTGAAAAAAACAGATCACCTCTTCTTCCTATGTCTATCTGTGCGGAAATTAATTAACATAGTGAAGAGAAAAATAGAAAAGCAGAATCACAAAGGGGTACTGGCTATAGTCAACGGCGTCAAGTTACCCAAAAAATTCAATATAGAATCCCTCATAGCAAGAGTACAGTCAGTCATGTACGTGGCAAGGACAAATAAAAAGGCACTGCCTCAAGGGACGGAGAACATAGTCAAGGGATCAATATAACTTATGAACAGCTTTGATGAGAATAGTATGCTAGTTAAATATATATATTACGCAGTAGAGTTTTGAAATTAGTGTATTGAACTTTTAATTTTTTATTTTGTTACACGACTTTTTAAAATAGTGATCCTATACATATTTTTATTAGTATTGCTTTAATTTATAATGTGTATTTTACGTGAATAAATTTTGATTTAAGAACAGGTCAACAAACAATCCCAGCGCATTTCAGGCCAAGGATCACAAGGGTTATCGAATATGGAGGAAGTCACATCAAATTAATCAAAACACAAAGTGATATGAAACAACTTGGCAAATTTTTATTAGATTTTATCAAAAGTGGACAATGCTTTAAATTAGGAGTCAGCAACCATTTGGAGAGTAGGGGCCAAACAGCTATTGCCGCAGTGTCATGGTGGAAAATCATGTTATTGAATATATAATTGATTTTCTGTGTGTTTAGACACAAAAAAAATAATTTAATATAATTTTATTTAAACACCATTTCAAGAAAAATTTATATTTTATTATAAAAAGGAAAGTAGGAAAAATACTGATTATTTAATGAGACACTTGTTCCTTCTTATTTTGATATATTTTTTCTATATCAGGTGAAATATTTCTTCGATGAAAGGAGCAAAACTTTTATAGTGTTTATGTCGAGTTTCCTTTCAATGTTGGCAACTTTCATTTGGGATTAGTATTCCTATATTTAGATGATTGCCCATGATAAGATGGCCTGCCGATCAAAATCCTAATCTTTGGTAGTATCTAAGTTAGGGAGATTTTATGCAGAAATGACGTTGATTTGTATGCCCGTTAAATCGTCTAAAGTGTTCATCCAAGAGTGTTTTAAATCTACATATAATATTTATGTTTCTATGAATGTGTGACGGTTTGACAATTATTATACTATATATTTTGTTTTGTTTTGTTTTGTTTTTTTATTTCAACAATGTCCACGTGTCGAGTAGATATGTATGTCCATGAATCTCATCCCCTTCATAAGCTAATAACAAGGAGAAGAAGAATCAAAACAATCGTCAAAGAGATTGGATTTCATAATATGAATAATACTACTTTTATCAAACTTCGAGGGAAGAAAGTCAACGGTTAAATTCAAATTAAAATTTGTCAAGAGAAAACAACAACAACACCAACGTCAGAGAAAAAAGAGAGAAAAACCCGTACGGATTTATTTTCTTCTTCTTTATTTGTAAAAAAAAAAAGAGAGGAAAAGACTAGTCACATTGTAGGTATATATATATATAAGCAATAAATCCAGCACCAATTGATGGAGGAAGGCGGAGTGGTAAGGAAATCTGGCGCCTGGTCCATTAAGAACATGTCGTTTCTCTTCCTCTTTATTTTTTCTTCATTTTTCTTTTATGATACTTGCCTTAATGTTACTTACTTAGTTATATATTGCTAGAATTAGATGTATTTATTTCTGTACATAATATCTTTTTCGTTTCTTGAGCTTCTCCCTTCCTCCTTCTTCTTCTTTTCCTCGTCTTCTTCTTATCAATTCACGCTGAAGAAAAATAAGGCTCAAATAAATCCTTAGTACCATAGTTTATAGGGGTGTCATACAATGGCGTCGCTAGACCCTTTAGGGGGAATTTGTGCCTCCCAAAATCATATCATATCGAATATATATATTTGGTCAAAAAGTACCGGGAATTGTTAAATAAAACATAGATTTCAACTTTAATCATTAAAATGTATTTTGTCGCTTTTAAACCTGGATGCAATACACATATGCCAACGTTTTTTCCCAATCCTTGAACCATTTTTGTAGAGGCACTTTTTGGCATGGCCTTCAGCTCCTTTCACGAATTTTGTTTTTATAGATTTAATAGACTCAAAACGGGTTCCAATGAGTAGGAATTTATGTTTAGGGAACAAAATAAAAAGTCACATGGAACAAAATCAGGTGATATGGTGATTGATTGATGGTATTTATTGGGTGTTTGGCATTGAATTCGCTCACAATTGTGGCTCTGTGCGATGGTACGTTATCGTCGTGTAAAATCCACGAGTCTTTCTTCCATAATTCTGCCTGTTTTTGAGGGATTTCATACGCAAATGCCTCAGTACGCCCAAATAGTACTCCTTCTTGACCGTGTGTCCCTTTGGAACGAATTTATGATGCACCAGACCGCAGATATTAAAGAAAACAATGAACATGTCTTCAACGATATCGCGGCCCTCTTTGAACGCTTTGTGCTTTCACTAATATGCACGGGTTTTGGACAAAACTGATTCACCAAAAGCTTTTTCTAACATTTTAAACGCGTCAGCAATAAAAAGTTTGTTTGCAATACAAAATTTTAGGCAAACTCTTTGTTCAATAATTTCGTTCATTGTTAAAATCGTGGAGCACTAGTGAGGTAGACTGACTTATCCAGCTCTTCCAAGGGAATTAGTCAACAGATCATGCTCAAATTTGGCATCATAATGAAACACAGTGCTGCCGAAATAAATAAAAAATAAAATCCCTTAAGCGCAGGTAATTTAAATTAACAATTCCGGTTATTTTTTAGACGGAATGTATATTTACAAGTCTGTTCTTGGTGTTATCACATATGAAATCCAAAATGGTCGAACATATTAGTCTTAAATGTAACATATTGACCTATAAAATAACCAAATATATTCCTATAATATTTTTTGGGCTTCCAAAATAATTAAGAGACTGTTTTTGACCGAAATAAAACCTCCTATTCCAAAGAGGATAATCTGAAAAGTTTCTGACCTCAAAGTAAAGATAACAGTATTCGTAAATAAAAGCTATTCATATCTATCCAGCATCTGTTGACAGTTACTTACCAAAGTTTCAGCCATTTTGGATGTGCAGTTGTTATCTAACAGTGGTTTGAGTGAGTTTATGTGAGTAGTGCTTTTGTGAAAATGAACAAAATACTGTATGGAGCTGGCACTAAATATATGTTGTCTAAAATAGCTGAAACTTTGGTAAGTAACTGTTAATGCTGTTCCATACATTTTGTACAACAAATATTTAATGACAGCTACATATTCGATTTCGTCTATTTCCACAAAAACAATCAACTAATCCCACAAATTTGAAGCCAAAGACTAAAATTGGCTCAATTATGTATATGAAATATTGAGTTTTTATTTAGATCTATCCTTTTCTTGATATTTGTTCAAGATTGTTTTTATATTCACAAAAGAGTGATCCTAATAAATATATTTTTTTTTCGAAGGAAAACAAAAAAGAGGATCACCAATATCTTATTCTTAGACATGTTAGGTTTTAAATATTACCGGTCTCACCCCCATCAACTTGAGGACAAAAAAGACTTAAAATCTTGCATTACGGATCATTGAAATGAAATTTCTCCTAAAGTACTGAAAAATTTGATTGTATCGACCCACAAAAAGCTATAGTTATAAAAGATTCGAATCAAAAGACAACCAATGTAATGATTGAATTTTGGCACATAGCCAAATGATAACAAATCAATCGGGGTGATTTGATTGATGGCATAAGTGTATTTATTTCAACCTGAAGAAAAATATTTTTGCAAAAAAATAGATGATTAATCAAAAATTACTTAAAACAACAAATGGATTATAGCAGTGGCTTCCAAAGTGGAGATGGAGGAACACAACGGAGGGGTTGTGAGATGATTTTCAAAAAAGAAGAACATAAGTTCAATTTTTGCATCAAAACTTAAATACACAAAAATAAAGTATTCAATCAAACTCCTCCTCCACCTGCTGCAGATGTACAGCTTTTTCAGGTTGTACAACACTCTACTATTAAAAATTAGAAGTGTAGAGAAGATTGCATTAACCAGTTGATTTGTCTGGGATTGCTGCAAATCTTGTGAAAGGTGGAGGTAAAGGAATTTAATTTGGCTCTAACAAATATTTCCATTTGTGCAAAGAGGCACAAAAGAAAATGTAGTTCCTGCATGCATTAAGCCATCTGTACTTTGGTCTAAGTTTGAGAAAAGACATGTTAGGAGTAGGTTAGTTTAGTGGTATTGTATTTATGAGCGTTTAATTTACACAATATTAGTAAACAGAGGTTTGAGTAGGTATATTTTTATAAAGTAAACTTTTTATTTGTAAGATAATACAAAATATTAGGTACTTTAACAATCGATATAAATAAAAAAACATAAATTATAAATCACATTATTTATTTGAAATTATAAATTATTTGATAGACTAACACATGGACTTTTACACCACCATTTTGTGTCCAAATGCGTGGAACGGACAGGCTCATACTAGTAATGATGAATGTATATATATTTTTTGGAATATTATCTGGATCATTTTAAAAAGTATTTCCCAGAAGATAATGCTACAAGTAAACATAACTGGATAGGCCTCTTTTATCGGTTGTCTGACATGGAAGATGCCCCTATTCAATTTTCATGTTATCAAACACTAATAACAAATTTTTATTTTTAAAACAACTAACGAATTCTGGAAAGCTGTGATGGTTAAGTACCCACTGCTGGCTAAAACAGCTTTATGATTACTTTTACCATTTGGCTCAACTTATTTATATGACAAGACCTTTTCAGTTTTAACTTATATCCAATATACTTTCTCAAACTATTCTCAATGCACAGTCCACATCTGTCAAATTAAAACTTTGATTATTTTATAAACCCATTTGCACATCCACAGCCTGTAATTTCATTTATTTGTAAGACTCAATTTGATTTGATTTACCGTAAAATATATATTTGATTGCTTATAAATGATTCCAAATAGTACATATATCTCTTATTTACAATATATTGTTGTGTTAAGTCCATACTTAGAACTAAATGAAACATCGATATTTTTATAAAAAATTTCAATTACCGAAAGTCCCGATGACTGACTGTCTTTACGACAGGTCCCAAGGGCTGACTCTCTTCAGGACTAATTCCAAGGACCGAGAGGATCGGTCGTAAGACTGGACTGGACCAAGGATCCACACAACACCACTTGTCATGACCCACAAAGGACACGGAATCGACGTAGCTCAATGGACAACGAGCTCGGTAGAAATTATTCTTTAGAACTCAATGTGCGTATGTTCACGCCCTGGTCATTCCTAGATAAATAAATATACTTTACGTATTTGGATTTCACCAAAAGATTCCTAGTTTAGTTGGAGTAAATGTAATACTATAATGTTTACAGACATAATCAGTGCAACTCCATCTAAACAATGAAATTATTGTCGTGTCAGTCCTAATTAATTTGGACTGTCAATACTAAAACAGATTAAAAAAAGAAGAAATAAAATTGAGTGACGTCATCAAAGACCAAACTTAATAAAGTTTTAAGAAGGATATGCAAGACTGAACTGGACTGGACCAAAACCAGGAGCGTCTGTAGGGGTTGGGTTGAGGGGATGTAGCCCCTCCAGCCACATATCCAAATTTTCAAAAATCTCCAAATTTGTTTTTCAAAAATTTTAATTTTCTGTGTAAATATTTCTGTGGATAGCTATGGATTTTTAAAATATTATTCCAAAAATTTAATATTGAATTTTTTTTTTTGCAAAAAATTCAATATCTATAATTTAATTTTAGAATTTTTTTCCAAAAATTTTAATTTTCTGTGAATAAGCATAAATTTTTGCAATATTTTCCAAAAATTGGTTAAATATTTTAATTTTTTTTTCAAAAATTTAACACTTATAATTTAATTTTTGAATTTTTATCCAAAAAAAAAATTAATTATTCAAATTTGTTTTCCAAACAATTTAAGTTTCTGTGCTAAAATTTACTATAAATAGCTATAAATTATTGAAATATTTTTGCAAAAAATTTCATATTTATTATTAAATTTTTGAATTTTTCTTCGAAACTTTTTAATTTTTTTCCTGTATTGCATATATTTTAATGAAAAGTCATAACAGCTAAACTACCCACTCCTCAAAGATGCTGTCAAGGTTGCTGTGTCCTTTTTATATACCCAAAATGCTTAAAATTTACAATTATATTCATTACTTCTTCTTTTTTTTTCTCTCTTTTTTTAGTAGCTATATCATTCAATTAACAATTAATTAATTATGTATGGTTATTATTATATGATGTAAAAACGTTCAACCAAACATCCCCTCCCTCCCTCCCTCAGTCTTTTATTGACAAGTTGCATTGTTTTATGATATGATATATTTTGCATTTTTACTCGGTTTTTTGTTATTCTGATTGCATATACAATAAATAATATTATGTAGAGAGACATGTTGTTATTCTTTGAAGGAAGGATCTCCTTACATCCATTTGAATGGATGAAGAACAAAACAAAACAAAAAGAATGCAAACGGAAACGTGTCCCTGAAACGTAGAAACAATTAATATCATTCATTCCTATTGATCAATCCACGAGCAGATCCGAATGACAAGCGTGAGATATCATATCCATTCCTAGGATAGAATCCTACTATACAGAATCAAAAGAAGAATCCTGCTGTGAATCAAGAGCCCATCTTGAGCGAATGATGACTATTGATTCACATACTCATTGACCAGTGAGAGACTACTTATGTATATAATACATCCATCCTTTTACTTTCGATAATGAGTCATGACATTTCTTTCTTTCTTATTGATTGATCTTTGATTATATATATATATATATATATTTAATGTGAGGTATAGCACACCAAGGGATATTATTAATAATCTATCTATCTTTATAAGGCCCTTTTTGATGGATGACATACTCCGAATAACAAGACAAAAATAATCAATTATATATAAAAACTATGGTTTTCTTGTTCGTCTTCTTTATTAAATGAATGGCCTTTCAACTCCAATTAGATAAGGGTTGTTCAAGATAGTGGCAGTTCTTGAAAAGGAACTTGCTTCTTTTAAAATACAATTCATTAATTCATTCATTCAACTATCATTTACTGATAAAATTGAATGTGTCAGTCGTGACTTTATGAAGGGATTGAGGGAATGAATGATTATTTGAACTTTGTACTCGCATAAAATCGAGCATTTACGGAAATAGTTATTTCTCCGGAAATATGTCATTTGTAGCCTCAAATACAAAGAACCTTCAAAAGAACTAACAATACACTGATAATGTAGTAACCAATGAGAAGAACGGCTCTTAAAATTACCCGTTAGTAATTTTTTTTACTAGCCCTATGAAAGATTTACTAACCTAGAATATCACAAATATGGCTCAACTCAGCAAATGGAAGAATACAAGTGAAATGTGTGTTTCAAAGAGCCACAAAGTTATCTCTCATATGCAAAAAAAAGATGAAGAACTTCGTATTTTAAAATTTATGCAATGTACGATAATGAAAAAAATTATTTAAATAACTTTAACACTACATAGTTGTTGTTTTTTTTAATTTGTTCATGTATTTGGTCAACAACAGCAATACATTATTTAACTAAAAAAATACCACGAATATTAAAACCTTTTTAGACTGCCATTGAGTACTGTAGGTCTTAACCTCTGAAAAATTCCCCACTGGGGGAGTTTGTAGATGACAAATGGGGAATAGCCGGTCGGACAGAAGAACCACTGCTTCAAAACTTCACTAATTTTTACAATTTATTTACCAAATTTCAAATCTCGACCATTTACAAACTTTTTTAGTAGCAAAAAAAAATATGGCTATTTTATATAGTGTATGTGTGCTGTGATGATATTGTATATAAGGGCTAAGATATGTGGATGCGTAGGGAAAAAACGAGGCAAGTTCGATACTGTCCGTATTGCAACAGCTTGTCCAACGTTTGTCCAAATCACCGAGACTACTGGTGGCGTCAGCGATAGATCTTCTCAAGAAGGAAGCCATCATCAACCTCAAGAGGCTACTGGACAAGTTTCAGCAAAAATTTTCCAGACTTCATAGACGAAGTTCCCAGAGATCCCTTCAGCTTTCAACTGTAGTAGACAGCTTCCTGAAGGAAGCTGAATACATTGAAGAATAGTTTCTTTACATACTGGATAACTCCACAGTAAAGACTGTTTTTGTGGGGGGAAAAACCTGAGGCATTCTGGACCATTATGCATGGTTCGTATCCTCGTGCTGCTGTGACTACTGATTGTATTTCCCTCCATGGACCTGTGCAAGTCGGAGTTTTCGAAGATGGTTGAGGGCAAAATCAAATCGCAGAAGCCTCAGACTGATTTCATATTTACCCTGCACCATTTCAAAAGTGGAACCAAACATTGAGACACTTGTATAAGGAAAAACAAATCAAAAGTATCATTAGCCTGTACGTGTCTAGTATTGCATTTTTGTAAGAGCCAAATAAATTGCGAAAAAAAGATAACGAATCTTTTCATATGTATTTTGTATCCATATGATAACTGTTTGTACAAAATATGATACAAGCAAACAGAAATTAAGGGACATCAAATCACACAAAAAAGCAAAGCGGAATTGGAGAAAAAAGATTAAGAACCCCTGTTTTAACATAACAAAAGTTTTGGGAGTAAAAAAAGAACGTTATATACTTTCTATGAAAAACAATTTATACTTAATAAAAAGTGCAATTACAAATTGCACTTTTTATAGAACAATAATAATCCTATCCATGAAAATCACACTTTTTTAAAGGACTAAAGCAACATATGCTCAACTTAGTAGAGTTTGATCCCCTGATTCCAAATATGGCCTTTTTCCTCAGTAAGACTTCATAAAAAGGCCATTAAGGGTTTTTTTTTTAAAGCTATTTCTAACCCTCAAAGCTTTTCTAAGCACTTGGTATTGAAGATGAGGATAAATTATGTAGATGTATTTCAAAGCCTAATGCTAAAAAATTATAAAAACATAAAGTCATTATCATGCTTATAACTCAAGTTATCCAATATTTATAGTTTGAAATAGTTGCTTTTTATTCAGAGGCTCAGAGCTTCAAGGGGAATATATTCAAAAAGTTTAAAAGTATCTTATTTGATGGTCGAAAGTATCAACTTTAGTTTAAAAACAATATAAGAGTTTCCTCAAAAAACACTCTATATCTTTCTCAATATTTGGAATCAGAGATCCAACTATACAACCTCTGTTTTAAGGAATTCAGCATTAGAAGTTTCTTGGTATTTAAAGGATAAGTCTAATAGTGTTGATCTTATCTGGGGCACACATATTATTATTTTAAATTTTTCAAGAGTAAAATGTAAACGAGAGGTTTTGTGAGGACATTTATTTGACAAAATCATACAAATGACACTTGAACGTGATCGACGAATTTCCATTCGCACGATCCAAGTTGGAGAGGAATAAGGGCTCTGACCAAAAAGGTCTAACTGGACCAAGAGGAGTTAAAAAAAACATCCCAAGCCTTTCCCCTCATGCCCATCAGGGCCCATCCAAGAGATCTCGGGATTTTAAACCAGCTATAAAAATTTTTGATGGAAAGGGCCTTGTGAGGGTGGAGAGGCCACTTTGACAAAAGGAAAAAAAAAAAATCCCCTCCGTTGCAAAGCTATTTTGAATGAGTCTTTTGAGTTCTTTTGAACTCTTTTTTGGCACCCCTACGCCCTGATGCCAAAACTCCCGACTACAACTTTTGGAAACATGTCGAGGGGAAGGCCTGTAGTGCCCGTCATCCAAACACCGAGGACCTCAAAGCCGCTGCCATCTAGCAATGGGACAACATGACAGAGGACTACATCCACAGTGTGTGCCAGGCCTTCCACCACCACCTGGAAGCCATCATTGCCGCTAAGGCAGTTACATTAATTATCTAGACAGCTCAGAAACATATTTATAACTATTTATACTATAAATTTTGTGGAAATTATATATGTTATTGAAGTTTAAAATTCAAAGTGTTTTGCTTTTAATGGACCACTCGGCATTGCATATATGTAGTCCTCTTATATGTAATTATAAATGTTCATATAGAGAGGAGTAAATATCCATTTTAAGTAATAAACAGATCTATTCCTTCTTCCTCATTGCCATCAGACTCAAAGATGGAGATGAATTATGTATTACCAATAATCATATTAAATATGTGTCTGTATGTAGAATCATTCTAAAAAGCTCCATGAATAACCATTTGCTGAGCATCTACCCAAAGGGAAAGAGTACCAAACCCCTTTTACTTATTAATATTAGAAGAAGAAAAAGGACACTCCATCTATTATCTTGCATATAAACATATATATGAATGCAAGATCCCCCATTATGGAGAGGCGTCCTTTGATGGATCACCATGGATTTCTCATGATAACAAGCTCTGCATTATTAGAGGTACACCTATATATATACGTCAGAGTGGTCCCTAAATTTGTTTTTTTCGAGAAGATATGCAGAGTGTGGACCCAAACTTGCAACCTTTTAATAATACGGAAACAAATTTGGTACGTACAGCGTAGGGACGCGAAGTGAAGGGAAGAATATAATTGGCTGAGGAAGAGAAGACGCGAAGTGAAGCGAAGAATACTTTGATCTCGACTTTTCCAAGTTATTCGGTTAACTAGAACTTGAAAGGGAACCAAAAGTAGATGGAAGGTCTCATTGTATGGAAAAAGTAGTGAATTTGGCTCTCTTGGAGTATTCGGAGGGGGGGAGTGAGTTCTCTCGGAGTCCATCCGTTGATTGAGAGAGGAGGCCGGAGAAGATCATATCTAATTATGTAAGACATTAAGACATTTTCTTATTTCTACCATGATCCATGATCATGACAGTAGAATTAATTTCAGGAATACTTTGCACGGAGTCGTAGTGTGCAAATTCGTACTATATTCTTCACTTCGCGTCCCTACACTTATTATTAAAAGGTTGTGTGAGTTGAATTTCAACTGTCCACTGTTGCTGTATCCAATTTGGTGATAGAAAGAGAAAACGTGACCTTTCTTTATCAGAAGTGTTTAAATCATTCGATTTAAACCAAGTATGATGCTTCGTTACGTTCGATAACTTGTTGCCTTTTTGACAAAAACCTCGGACAACCAATTTTCACTGGCCTCTATAGAAGCGAAATTTGTACCGCATTGGCTATAGACAGGAACAGGGGTTTTTCACTTGGTGCCACGTCTGGATTGTAGGGTGGATGCATAAGAACTTCCCATCCGAAGGTCAATGAGCTTCTGACGTGTCATCAAAGATGTGTGGGGTCTGGTGTTGTCGGGATGATGTCTTATTGTCTCCTATTCATCATTGATGGCCACTTCATTTTGATTTCCAGTTTCAAACGGTGGATTTGTTCAAAGTAGAGGGGAGAATTGAGCCCCCAGTTGTCATTATTATTTAATTCCTGAGTAGTAAAAATCCTTTCCTAAATAGATTCAAGTATATTCGAAACCTGATTGAACATTCGTGTGTGTTCATAAAAGACGGAGTGTAACTTTGCAGATGTGTTGCAGAGTTATAATTGTAAGTCCTTGTTGGACTCAGAATTGGGGATCGACATCGGAGTATTTCTCGCAAATGTCCTTGCTTATATCCTTTTCTCCTTCCTCTCTTGTCACAGCTGAATGTAGCTGATCTAATGAAACATCATGAGCATTATTCTTCCTCTCCTCCAAAATATTCTTCAAATTGTCGGGGTTACTATGGTGATTTTCGGTTTCTTTTTTAACATGTCCATTCTAGACTGGATTTTCATCATTAGACGTGGTATAAAAAGAAAACTTGCTTATTTTTTTTTCAGCCATGATTCGGTTACGTAAAAAACCTCACAATTAAAATAACGTGGATAGAATTGTCATTAATGCTAGTGCACGTTTTGATTCCCTACTTTGTCTTTCAAAAATGTATTTTTATTTTTTAAATTTTTGTCCCAGTTCTAAATTGGAACAATTGACTTTTTTTCAAAAAAGAAATCCTTTAAAAAATTTTATCTCCTATTTTCTCACAATGCGATTATTTTGTCCTAATAAATACAAAAATATATATCTTCCAGGTCAATCCTTGTAGACACCAGGGTATTATTAACCTTCATTATATCATGCAACCTTTCACCCTAAAGATTAACAATATTCGTTGGTATTGGTCAATGTTTAGATGCAAAAAAAAAGCTAATATAGGTCAAGTGAAATATTTTATAATTAATACTTACTTTAGATAGATAAATAGTTAATTAGTCTTTCAAAAGTTTTAATAAACTTTTCCTAAAGAGTGATTATTTCTTCTTAAAAAAGAAATTTTGAGATTTAAAATTTCTTAGAAAAACGCTTTCTATTTTATTAAATTATACAATACTTTATTTTTCAATATTTTTCCTTAAAAATAATCATTTTAGAGGAAAAGTATTTTAAAGTTTGTGAAAGATTATTTATTCATCCAAAATAGGGATTCGTCCTTATTTTTCAAAGTATTGAAAATCCATTGTATATTTCACAATGCACATGTGTAAAAAAGAAACCGAAAATCAACATGGTAACCTTGACAATTTGAAGAAAGTTTTGTAGGAGATCAGCTACAATCAGCTGTAGCAAGGGATGAGGGGGGAGGAAATAAGCAATGACATTGGTAAGAATCACTCCAATGTCAATCTTCCATTTTACTATAAGTCTAATAAGGTTTATAACTCATCAACAAATCCGATCTCCGTCTTTTATATAAGCACACTCAAATGTATGTAATAGAAAAGGAAGTTCAGCTAATGACAACAGCTGAAGTGTTATTCTTCTCTCTAATCATTGACCCTAAAACTTTGATTTCTTCAAAAAAAAAAAAAGTTATAGGCATTGTGGGTTTCTTGTAGTGAATTCTGATCTGAACGGAAATTGCTTTCCAATTCAATGACTTCTGCAGTATCTATTCTAAATGTGTGTTTCCAGCAATATAAAGTTAATTTCACCTCTTCTCAATCGTTCTCCATTATCTTCCAGAACCACATAGGAGTAGAATCTTCTCCAATGACTACTCCCATTTTTCTTTCGAATTTTTTGATGTTTCTCATTGGGTTCTTCAATGTATTTGTTTCCTTCCCGCCTCATTGGGATTTTAATCTTCCCTGTTATTACTTTTTTAGATTAAGTTTATTTGTCGTGTGTTTACTTTCTTCATCTCTCGTTTAAACCCCAGAATTCCTTATGGGTTGCTCGTATTCTTCATTCGTTTCGAACCTATTTTCTATTTCCTCGATCCTCCTCGTCACAATCGGGGACCGCAGCGGGGATTATCCGATCCTTTTCCTACGATTAGTCTTGTTAACTCCTTCGTTCCCAAAGAGAAGCTTGGTTATATCATGATTCAATTATATTTGGCCCTTTCTTCTCTTCTCCTAGTCCCTGAAGATAATTTGTTTCTCTTTTGTCCATTCCTGAAGATGGGAGAGAGGTTTTATTATATAGAACTCTAACACCTCCGAAGAGGCTGTATAGTTCTTTTGCAGGGGAAAAACAACACTTCACTTTAGCAATAATTAATTTAATTGATTTATTTGCAAAAAAAAGTCAATTTTTAGATCTTGTTCTCTCCTTGCATGCACTTAATTTTTATTTATTTATTGAAAAAGCAAATTTAAGGACCACTCTAATGTACTTGTAATATCCAAACATAGATTCATTGATATATTCAATAAATATGTACAATGTTTATATATATATATATATGTAATCATTCTTAAAATACATATACCCTTAGGAACTCTCAAGGGATGACGAGGATCCTTTAAAAATCAACCAAGAATCAACCCAACAAGGAACCAACCAACAGATGTCCTGCTTATATTAATGACTAAAGAGAAGATTTCTAAATATAAACAGCAGTAGAGAGGAAAAGAGATAGAAAAGGAATGGGGGGGGTAACAGGGAAAAAGTTAATGGCTTATTTGGGACTCATAAAGAGCCATGAAAGGACTCCTTAAAGTACCATTTCATCAGTATAGTCATGAAACAGTAATTATTTGTGATAATAAACCATATCCTCTTATTAGTGTTGTTGGGATTCGGTCTGAAAATCCTATACCAGTTTGCGATAGAGGTGGATCCTGCTATAAAATATCGGGCTTCAAGATGACGGGTTTCAAAATATGAGAAGGTATTCTATTATATAGTCATGAGACCTAAATATATTTGAAACATCAGAGTAATAATAACTTGGGATGTACAAATGATGCATAAAAAGTGAGCTAAATCTGTAAATAATAATGCTCATAAAAAACTGGAAAATGGGAATAAAAATGCAGAAAAAGGCCAGCAATGCAAAACAATCTGGTAAAATGGCATTTATTCTGTTAAAAAATATATATATAATTAAAATTTATTTAATGAAGCGGCTTGGCATAGCCTTCTTAGAGTACTTCTCAAAGAAATCTTTGTTCTCCTTGTTACTGATCTTGGCAAGGGGGATATTAGTAGAGACCAAGGCTGGAGTGAGCTGGAGGGCCTGTAGCCCACCCCCCCAAATGAAGGAACTTTGCTGTTTACTAGAATTATTTTTTTTCTCCTTCCGGCAAATTATGCAGGAGAGGAAATAATTTATTATTTGAAATTTTTGTGAATAGCTATGAATTTTTTTACTTTTTTTTCAAAAAATTTAATTTTCTGTGAATGGCTATGGATTTTTTAAATTTTTTACAAAAAAAAAAATTTTATTTTTGTTTTGTTTTCTCTTCTTTCTCCTTTTTTTTTTTTTTTTTTCAGGGGGAGGGGTTTTTGTTTTATCGATAATGACGTCATCAATCAGTTGTAAAGGAATTATTTTACATTAGAAAATATATGTTGGGCTGTAAGGTTATGGCCACAGGCTTGACAAAAAAGAGGTACGGACGGAGGCTTTCAAGCCTAGAATGAATCCACCTCTAGTCTGTAACCAACATGATTTTTAGTGGACTGAACCATAGGGATATATAGTTATGAAAATTGGTTTTGTTTTTTTCTTGTGTTTTTCTTGGACTTGATAACCTGAAGAATGAGTTTTCTTTTCCTACACTGTTATTATTATTATTATTGAATTACTAAGTATTGAACAGCCTTTTCTAAGTAGATACAATTATATTCAAAACGAGTGTTGATCCCATGGAATTATCAATTCGATCGGAAATTTTGAAAAACTTTCCATAGGATTGTAGTCTTTTTACAAAAATATGCAACCATAATAATACTTGAGTATTATTCGCAGTGATGAAGATCGTTTGTATTTCAGACATGTTAAAAAAACAAAAAACCAACGTGATTAGCTATCATGACGTTCGTTAGATCACCTACAATCAGCTGTGACAAGGGAGGATAAATAAAGACATTGTCAAGAATTAATAATATAATTAATGTCGATCCTTTATTCCACTCTGCCTCCAACAAGGATTAAAGTTTATAACTCTGCAACAAATCTTCAGGATTACGCTACTTTATGTTTGAGCACACAGGAATTTTCAATCAGGTTTTGAATATAATTGAATGTAGGTGAAAAGGAAGTGAACTAAACAGGAGTTAAATACTAATGACAACAGCTGAAGAGAAGAAAATTCATTCTTCAGATTACCCATTTAAAAAAACGTACCACCTAAAAAATATACACAAATTGCATCACTAATTATATATTCTAATCACATTTTTTTTTTTAAATTGTCTCTGAAAGAAGTTATGATACAACTTCAAGACTTCAGCTGTTGTAGTTAGCATAAAATATCGATAAGGACATGATTGATATAACTACAGTTTAATTTGTAATTTAGACTTATCCAACACTTTAACCAATAGATTGTGGAGCCCAAGGTTTCGTGATATACAAAAACCCTTGTCCACTCGGAGGAATTCAACTGGTTTTCCTAGTAAAATGTATAGAATATACATCCTTTTATTGATTCTCAGGATATTATCTAATGTCCAAAGGATCAGAGAATAAAATGGAGGAGGAAGCCTCTCTCAGTATGACTAACTAGAAAAATGTGTGCGGAAGCGGAAGTCATTCACCAAAAGAAGAAGAAGAAAGAAATGAAGAAATGGTCAAAGTACATCATTATACAGCGGGCGTCCGTAGGATTCTAATTTTGGGAGAGACTTGGTATTTTGATATATTTATAAAAACACAATTTTTTGGAACCAAGTTTCAAAAATCATCAGCTATTCACAAAAAATTCAAAAATCCATTGCTATTCTCAAAAAATTAAGTTTTTGAGAAAATAAGTTCAAAAATCCAGAACCAATCACAAAAAATTAAACTTTTTAGAAAAAAAAAATCAATCAAGAAAGAAATGGGGAAATGGTTAAATTACATCATTATACAGGGGCGTCCGTAGGATTATATTTTGGGAGAGGCTTGGTATTTTTATACAAAAAAAAATCTAAAAATCAAAAATAAAAATAAAAAAAGCTAAAAAAAAAAAAAAAAAATTGTGGAAAAAAATCAAAAATCCATTGCTATTGTCAAAAAATTACGTTTTTTTAAAAAAAAGTTAAAAATCCAGAGCTAATCATAAACAATCAAGAAAAAAATTATAATATTCAATAAAATAAAAATTGAAATTTTAAATTTTTCAGCTTTTACACAAAAATTTTAGATTAAAAAAAACTTCTAAGAAAAAAAAATTATAAAATTCAATTTCAAAATTTTTTGGAATAAATTTTAAATTTTTCTATAGCTTTTACACAAAAATTTTTGAATTTTTTTTTTGTAAAATCCAGCGCTGTTAATAAAAAACTTACACTTGTTGGAAATTTTTTTCAAAAATTCAGAATTTTTCGTAAAAAATTAAATTTCATATATAAACTTATTCGTAAAAGAATTTCATATAATAAATTTTTGCACAACCACTTAAAAAATCCATAGCTATTTTGAACAATTTAAATTTCCTAGAAAAAATATTTCAAAAATTTTAGATAAAACAGAAATTGTTTGGAAAAAAAATTTTCTTAGAATTTAATATTAAATATAGAAATTTTTGGGAAAAAATTTGAAAAATATAATTAAATTTAAAAAAAACAATCAAATATTACATTTTCTAGTAATCATAAAAATATCCTTAATTTAAAATTTACAGCTCCTCTAGCCCTCCCCCTGCGGATCCCACTGTTATATATAGGATCTTGGAATCCAACATAATTTGAGGCATTTGGTGTGTTTATCATACAATTCAACATTTCTTGAAAATGGAACTCTGAGCCCCTCAGAAGGATGATGATGCTTAAATATCATCATAATGTAAAGGGAGATCTCATTTTTCTTTTTTCTTTTTTTTGTGATACTTTTTTGTTATTTTTTCTATTTCTTTTCTCTTGGTTGCGTGTTTGAATGCAGAACGTATTTTGACATACATACATTTAACGTACATATATAGAACATTTGATTTATTATTGGAGAAGTACGGGTAGAGGAGAGGAATTGAATTAAATAGTCTGCTAAGAAAAGTAAGGGGGAAAAAAGAGAATCAAATTCAAATCTATTAATCATTGCCCCGCTCACAACACACCAAAACCATTACTCAAATTTGCTTCATGAAAATTATACCCACCAACCAACCAACCGACCGACCTTTACTTTTTTCAAATGTCACTTTGGGAGAAATGAGAGAGATCTCCATTAAAATGTCCGTAATAATTATATCCATGGCAATATTATAACAGAAGGTTAATTTTTTTTAGATGAAATAGAGAAAAAAACAATAATATAAGTTTTTTACTGCAATGACAAAACCAAAGAGGAATTTTTAAAGAGCCAATTACAATATAAAACCGCTTAAAAACTCTCCAAAACGTTATTAATATTATAGATATTTGCTTCAATTTTGATATGAACAGATTATTATATACAAATTCAATCAATTTGATCACGTGGTTTTTGAACTTTAAATCGAATTTTGATATTCTTATATATTAATATTCTCACAACATGAATACTTATACACTTTTCTTTAAAATATAATTTTTACGTCATGACGTCAAAGTATCTTGTAATATCAGTGTTATCAAAGAACCAATTTTTATCAGGTTCAATTAACCTTAAAGCCCACGGCTCCTAAGGATTTTGTCACTTTTTTTGAATTAAAATACATTTCAGGTACTCATATCAACGGATACGTGTATCATACTACCGCAATGTTGAGAAAAAGTATCCCAGCTTGCTTTTATGTTGCCTTCACACAGATATACTCAAACTGTTTGTGAATAAGAAAAAAGGAGTCATTTAAATCTCTTAATAAGTTTAGTTGTAGAGTTGATTTTCTGTGTTGGTCCAGTCAAGTCTTATCGCTGTAATTTTTCTTCCAAATGTTTATGGTTAATGTAACTCATCGGGTTGTTTTTTTTTTCAAAATTGGCGGATTTTAAATAATTATTTTTTTACATATATATATGCTATATAGAACGGAGTCTACATCACATTTGTCAAGCCATTGCTTCGTTTGAAAGGTATTTTTCCCCATAAAGAAGCAGGTTAATATTAGAACACGATCAAAACCATCACTCAAGTTTGCTTTAGGAAAATAATACCTACCATTCGAAGAACCTACCAACCAAAGAACCCACCTTTATATTTTCAAATGTCAAATTAAGAGGACAGAGAGAGATGTTCAATAAAAAATATGCCTAATAATTAATATACAGGGTGTGCAAGCTATATATGCCTCCAATTGGGCGTGCTCTCTTGGGCACACCCAGTAACTTAAGACGCTGATTTTTTTTCTTATTGGATAGCTTGTTCAAACCTGTACCATTAGGAAAGCAATGGAATCAATCCACAAATTTTTGTTTCCCCAAATATTTGGAAAACAGCCTAGAAACATGGCCCCGCCATGAAATTTCATTAAATCAGCATGAAACAGCGTTGATATTCAGGAAATGAACATCCATCTTACATTGTATCTAGCTGGAACTGTTTGATGTCCAAGAGTTTTTATTTGTTCAATTTATGAAAAATTAAAGATATTTATAAAAATCAATTAATTGCTTCCATTTCTAAAATACCAAAAACTATTTTTCAATTCATTTTCATAATTTGAAATTTGAAATTTTTTTGAACGCAAATGACTGTTAGAGAGCTAAAATTGATGCCATCGTATTTGGTGTTATAAAATAATTTTAGATTGGTACAATTTGTCCCAAAACGGGTTATTGGAACCAGATTTATTCCGGACAAACCAACATTTTTAAGACCTTTGCGAAGTAGCCAATAACGAATTATTAATTGACAAATCATCCGCAAATAGTTGGTAGAATATATTCTTAATTATGTTTTGAATATAAAAAAATGATCCCTCTAGTTGACGTGCATCAACTCCTTCCTACAGACCGGTCTTTATCTTAGCTTTATAAATTCAACATGAGCAACACAGAAAGAATTTTCATCATTTTCAAGCCTGATGGAGTCCAACGTGGGATCGTTGGTGATATCATCAAGCTATATGAACAAAAAGGCTTGTTACCATGAAATTTATGCAGTCCAATGTGGATCATTTGAGTTAGCGCTATGCCGATCTCTTATCCAAACCCTTCTTCGAAGGATTGGACAAATATATGGGGAGTGGTCCTCTTGTGGCCATGGTCTGGGAAGGTCTGAACGCTGTCAAGATTGGCTGTGTCATGTTGGAGAGAAAAATCCAAAGGACTCTGCACCTGGAACAATCCGTGGAGACTTTTGCGTTCAAATCGGACGTAATATATGTCATAGATCCGATGGCATCGCCGCAGGGATATAGATCCCTCTTTGGTTTACTCCTGATAAATTTGTCGACTGGAGTCCCCCCCGCCATGTTTTGGATATGTGAATAAGGCTTCTTTTATACCAATCATTATTTTCTTTATAGTTTGATATATACGAATACTAATTCATATCAGTTCTACTGATAATAGACGAACTATTAAGTGATATTTAAAAAAAAAAAATCCCTCTAAAAGTTTTAATGATAAACAAAAAAATGAAAAAATCACCGGGTATTAAAATACTGAAGATCAGTATATGTACAATGAGTGACGTCACCTTTCTTTTTTAAAACTCTGCTTTCCAAAACTTTAAATATGTATTGTAATAATTAAATTAAAAAAATATGACTTTGTTTTTTATAAAACTTGTTTGATTGCCTCTAGCTCACGTCCTGCGGACTCTCCTGAAACATTCAAAAAATAAAAATAGTAAGAAGTGGACTTTGAAAAATAATTTCTACAATTTTACTGGCTTACACTAAAAAAAGTCCCTCTAGAACGCAAATTTTATTTCTTCTCAAAAACTACGATAAGCGATATACTTATATATGTAGATTGTAGATATTTATGACTTACCATTGAGAAGGAATGATGTGTGATCTTAGTCAAAATAAAAAAAGGAATGCATAGCAACTTACCTATATAAAAGGCATTACATGTACAAGTATAAGCAAGCCTAAAAAAGAGAATTGCAAACATACACATAAATGATAGCACATGATTAGAATTAATCATCAATCATTCTGTAGTTTACATCTAAAATGCCTCAATAAATCAATTGGTTTACTTACACACCTCAAATACTTTTGTACGTGCATAATTATATAGACACAGCAGCACCTCGGATTAAGAGCAAACAATGTGTTTTAATTCTAAAAAGATTAAAATCTGGGGATTATTGTCAACTCGACCAAAAAGTGAATCCTTGAGGAAAATGTTGATCACTCAATCTTTTTGGAAAAAAGAATTGAACTAAAACACTCAAAAATATAATGATTCCAAAATTTTTTAATATTATTTTACCGATGCCAGTTCCTGAAATAGCACCAGATTATATATTTCCCGATTTCCATTCATCCTCCCACCACTAGAAATAAATAACTAATAATTTAAAAAAGGCAATTTTTAACAAGAAAGAACGTGTTTTCTTTGTTAAGCCCGGGAATTTTTAGTTTGTTATTAAGTTTTCCACCTTCATTTGCTGAAACAAATAAAAATTGATTTCTTTTTGGTCCTTGTGTTATAAGGAAGGGGATTTGTGTTCTATAAAAATAGATGTTGGATGTGGAACGCTTTTCATTTAGCGGAAAATTTCCTCTTTTTAATCCATGCTCAGAGCTTCCGGAAGACTTTTTTATAAATTCATGAAATGTTCGTTTTTTATGGGCTCGAGTGTTTTTCAGGATGAAAAAAATAAAGGCAACTTTGAACGAAAAAAACCCCGTATTTTCTTTGTTTTCTTTTGTTTTAATGGCTTGAATGACTCCCTTATCGATACACAATTATTCCTCAGTGGTCCTCTCTGTCATTCATGAGCACACACACACTTTATACTTGGATGTTCTCTCCTCAGAGCAATAATGATAAGTGCTTTGGAAAATAATAAATCTTATTCATACTACAACCATAGGTGATATTTTGTACAACTCTACTTAATAATGCCGACAAAAAGTGGTTATGAGATGTTTGTTTATTCTTTTCATTGCCATAGACCTTTAGACAATTTTGGGGAAAAAAAAATTTTTATACACTTTTTATAGGTTAGAAAAATCTCTATTAAAATTACTTTAAGCAAAATAACTTCAAATTTCGTCTTAGTATCCATATACGTTAAGTAAAGAGTATATGCTTTTTTTCATAATTTGATGGAGCTGTGCGACCTACAGATGACCTCATAGGACAAGGTAATTTTGAATACGACATTTTGACACCATATCAATACTTTTCTGCACTGCCCGGAATCAAAATTTGAAAAAAGTTGAAAATCAAACCGTTTCTCTAACGTACATACCTTGTCTATTAGAATACAGTGATAAGAACAACTATTTCTTCTTCTCTTTTTCTTTTTCTTTCCTTATCCATCCCTTTTTCCTCATTTTCTTCACTGTACTGAGTGGTTCATTAAAATCTAAACACTTTAAATTTGAAACTTCAACAAGATATAATTTATTCATTAACAATAGAATTTCCACAAAATTAATAAAATAAATAGATGTGTGTCTGAGCTCTCTTAATCATTAATGTAGCCACCCTTAGCTGCAATAATAGCTTCCAGGCGGAAGGCCTGGTACGCGCTGCAGATATAGTCCTCTGTCATGACGTCCCAGTGCTGGCTGGAAGTGGCCTTGGGAGGCTCAGTGTCTGGATGACGGACACTGCAGCCTTCCTCTCGATCTACACCCAAAAGGTGTATTCGGGGGGTTGGTATCAGAGCTCTAGGGTGGCCAAAATGGTCAAAAAAGGGTTCAAAAGAGTTTTGCAAGGGAAGAGATGGGTTTCTTTCATTACTGGTGTCAAAAGTTGCATCTCCAACCTAACAAGGCTCTTTTCATCCACTTTTTTGATAACTTTCCAAAAGTCTGGTGTGAAACACTCAGATCTCTTGAATTGGTGCCCATGGAATTGAGGGGATTAGCCTGGAATGTTATCTTTCACTCCTCCGAGTCCAGTTTGGCGTTTTTGACAGATTCCACCTTCCTTTCCAACGTTTTAGACTTGCTGGCGGAGTAGAGGAAGTCATGGAGACGTCCAACAGCTTGGAGTGCGCAAATGGAAATTCTTCGATCACGTTCAAGTGTCATTTTCTCGACTTGTAAGTAAGCTGGAGAGCTCAGATTTGTTTTGTTGTGTAACTAATAGTGTATGCTTTAATATATCGAAATATAAATTACTTTTAATCACTCAACCTCTTTTGATTATTGAATTAGTAAGTGTTCAGATTTCAATGGATCACCCGGTATACTAGTGTACTGTCTATGTATGTTTTGAATGGAATCTACCCTCCTCTACGTATGTTATTATTATTTTTATTCTTCTTCTTCTTCTTGTTCATATATCTTCTCCCCCCTCTTTTCCTCGTCTTTTTCCCCCTTTTCTTACAACACAGAATAAAAAAAAGCTTTTAAGGAATTGCATTAGCGAAAAAAATGACAGGGTGTCTGAATATCAGAGCAAGACGTTGTCGTAAGGAGAAACATCGAGGGTTGAGTTGGTGTCGTTGTTGTTTAAGTATACATTTATGGGTAGTGTTGGGTTGGTCTGGACTGAATGAACCGGACCAACTATCCGTCGGTCTAAATTGAATGAGTCGATTGACCCCGGTCAATCGTTTTTTTAAATAATATATTATATGAATTATGATAATTCATTTCGTTACTATTTCCAAATAGGGCACTCCTGTGTCTTCACAGGCCAGTTGTATAATTTTAAAGGCTTATTTCTTTTGTGGTCTACGTCTTAAGTCCGTAGACCGATGTATTCAAAGGGAGTTTTATTATTGGTTCATTTTTTGGACCGACCGAGTGAGTCCATCACGTGATCGACTCAGACCGATAATGCACCGACCCAACACTATTTATGTGCACGATGAAGACACAAAACCTCGACTTTAAAAAGAAGCAAAACAATTAGACAAAAAATTATATTAGCTATTAGTGATGTTCGGGTTCTGTTTGGAAATCCTTGACTGGTCCGAACTTCTTTGTGGTATATATATATATATTGGCCATCTTATTATTTCTATGGAGACATTTTGGCCATCACATACAAATGTATAGCTACACTTTTAATAAAATATTACTAAGTAATATTCAGTACCGAATGAAATACTATTTGGAATTAAGCCTGACCAGGTTTAAAAGAGGCACTCAAGCAAAGCTTCAGACTCCTAGCCCTAACGGTGCTGGCACCATAAAAGACACACAAACTCTATTATATATATTTATGGATGTATGTAATTCATATTATATTGTAGATAAATAATTTGGCAATGATTACTTTAGAGATAAATACCAGTTGGTATGATTAACTTATTTGGCCGAGTACCATATGATTTCGGCCTTTTTCTGTTTCTTTTAGGTGGAAAGGTTGCATGAGACAATACAGGTAACGACTTGAGACCAGCCTCGTCGAAAAAAATTGGTCAAGACTGGTCCAAAGATAAAATTAGGTCTAGATCAGTGGTTCTTAACCTGGGTTCGGTATGTTAGTCTCAGGAGTTCGGCAGAGGTAAAAAAACATGATATTTGATGATCGGGTTCGGTGAATATTCATATGCAACTGTTGGGGCTTAATACCTCCAACAAGATTAAGAACCAGTGCTATAGATCATTCTCCAAGAAATTGGTCTTATTTAAAATTCGGTCTATTAATTTTTTATAATGTTATATGTGTTTTCAAACTATGAACATACGAAAGTTCATGCAGAGACTGCTGGGATGAAATTTCATCCCATTATCCCTCCTGGAATACTGAACTCTTAATTCGAGGATATTTTTGAGATAGATGATCACGTAAAAAGTACACTCCTATGATCCCTTTCCCTTCCTTTGGTTCTAACTCTTGGCTCTAGCAATTGTCTATTTAAAAGCATACCACAATTTTAAATTTTTATATATTCTAGTTTCATGGTTATCATTTAATATCGTAATATATGTATGTATGTATAGATTCTGAATTATTGTGAATATATACAGTATTTGATCCAGAATCTATCATGTACTTTTTAGATTTTCAAAGTTGTTTAGATATTTATAACCTACATCGGATCTTTGTTAAATATAAGGAAAACGTCAATGACGGTTTATATAATAAAAAAATCGGTATCTCCTAATATACATATGAGGCCAAAAAATATCGGTCCACAGTATGAGACTGCGGTTTGGGTCAAAAAATTTGTGTATAAAAAATCCCTTAAGACCGAACCGAAATTTTTTCTAGCATTTATTGACAGTTACTCCACAATATTTTGGGGATTTTGGGCGCCCAGTTGTTATGTAATAGTCGTTTGAGTGAGAGGATCCTTGAACTAGATCCAAATAATAGCAGACATATAAAGGCTTGTTGTTTGTAAATTTGATGGGCTTAGGTCAATCCAACTCAGAGTAATGGATCCAAAAACTAAAAGTGTCTAATGAACAATTATTTTCCAGAGAGAAACGCTGAGTAATATTTGAACGGATCAGAGGGATGAGATCATCATCGCTCGGAGAAGTTTCTCGAGTTACAATTAGACTATAAAATGCAGAAAAATGTTTTGGAAACTCTTCCGACCACTCTCGTATATTAGCAAATATACCCAAACTTTTTTGGACTTATTTTAAAGTATAATTAATTCATTAAAGTGCATCTCCCTTTTTGAGGACATTAAATGGTCATATCTTTTTTACTATGGATTTCGTTGTTATATGTACATTGTAAATGTATTTAAAACAAGAGTTCACTTCCTCTGAAATAATATCAAATAAATGTTTGTTTTTTTGTTATTCTCAAGCATGTCTTCTATGTATGTAAGTTATGAACTATAATGTGTAAACATTTGATTGTAGGAGGAAGAATTTGTATATTCCATACACTTTTTATTAGTATTATTTTCTTTCCCATGCTTGGAGAGATACGTAAATAGTATTACATGTACACATTTATAAACCCTCTACATAGAATAAAAGGGTTGTCGTCTTGCTTAGTGCTTATTCGTTTGAACTTCCTCTTATTTTAAAGATACTACATTGAATAAAACCTTATCAAATTATCTCCAACATATGTGCATTCTCATGAATGCTCTACACCATCATTTTCCCACTCGGGCTCATCCCATTCCATCCTTCTTCCTTAATTTATATATCAAAAGAGGAAGAATAACTTCATTATGCAGAGTGAGATAGTGTTCTAACAACTTTTTATAGACATAATTTTTCAAGAGTAACATTTAAGTGAGAGGTTTTGTGAGGACATTTATTTAACAAAATCATGCTGCTTGACACTACTTTCATTCAATATGTGAGGAGCCCTCAGCTCTAATAATTGCCTCTATACAATGCCTAAATCTCTTATAGGCCTTGTTTATGTAGTCAGACTCGAGCTTGGTCATCTCCTTCTTGATAGAAGCCTCTAGAGACTGGAGACTCTTGTGAGGAGTAGGACACACCCTCTCCTCCAGACGTGTCTAGATAGAGTAGTCCAAGGTGTTCGTCCCTGGAGAGGAGGGAGGCCACATGTTGAGGTTACAAAAAGTCTGGAAAGTTGTCTCTCAGGCAGGCCTGGGTCTTAGTGGGTTGGCGTGATGACACAGAGCTCTGTCTTGAGTCAATATAAAGTTGTCTCCGAACTTTTCCATAGCCTAAGGTAGCAATTTCTTATCCAGAAGTCCGAAGCAAGCATTTGCATTGACCTCTCCTTCCTCTCCGCCAAAATGGGAGGGTTACTGGATTTTTTTGTTCTGAAGACATATCTCACGGATGCTGAGACATGTTCTGGATGTTCGGTTGTGATGTAGCAGTTCTTGTCCGATAGCTATTTTTTTGCCCCGAATTTTTGTTGTCCTTGAGAAAATTTAGAATTTTCTTTGCGCTTTCCAGCCGTTTCAGCTTACCATTTCAGAGATAAGATGTCTTGTTCTCTGATTTTGCACAATCGTCATTCTGGATTGAAAATAATAAAATGTGTACCACTAGATAAGATCAACTCTGCATTTAACAAATGGGCTGAAAAGTCCTGGACTTCACACATAGATGTTGCTATTTTTTTTTAAACTCACCTCATTTTCAATGAGGAACAACCTTCAAACTTCAAAAGACAGCTCTCAAAATTTCATGAGAATCTGTTCTTTGGTCTGTTAGTTATATTAACGCTAAGCGGAGAATTTTCAGCCATTGTGTTATATATACCTGAAGTTCCATAGGGGTTAAAAGTTTCTGGTAAATTTTTGACAAGTCTACGAAAATTTCCTTGTAATTTAGAAATATTCCATATCTATTTAAAGGACAATGTTTATAATTTTTACTGTGTATACACGATAGGAATCCGCAAAACCATGCTCCTGGAGCACTTCAAAATGTCCATAATCCTCGATGATGAGAAAAGTAAAATGAATTAACAGCTCACGTATTGATACCCAATCCCAGAGAGAGATAGGGATTAAAAATCGTGTGTGTGTGTTCATAAAAGACGGGGAGTAGCCCTGATTTGTTGCAGAGTTATAATTCTAAGTCCATGTTGGACTGATGATCCACATCAGAGTAATTCTTGACAATTCCCATTTTTAATTTCCTTCTCCCCTACCCTCGTTACAGCTGATTGTAGCTGATCTAATGAAACGTCATGACAGCTCAGCTCCTCATCTCCAAAACTAATTCTTCAAATTTTCTAGGTTACCACGTTCATTTTCGATTTTTTTAATATGCCCAAAATAAACACGATTTCCATCACTAACTAGGTATATTATAAAGCGTGGGCATACAACAGTTAGTGGGATCTTGCACCACACTAGCGCCCTCAAGTAATCTATATTTATGGGCATTACCCTTGGAGTCGGAGGTGACTCTGAAGAAAAAATGGCATAATGATTTATGAAATATATATATTGTATCATCGTCAGTGTAAATACTCGATAAATATTTCGAAAAAAACAATAATATTTGTCTGCAATTTTTTTGAGTGCTTAGAAAATTAGAAGATTAAACTAAAAGTAAATTTACTTTGAACACACCTTCCAACTACAAATCCCAACTATTCTTAAGTTAGGCTACAATCTCCCTAATCAGAAGCGTCCGCAGGGGGTAGGCTGGAGGTGTTGCTTTTTACTAAATAATTTGATATTTGAAATTTTATTTTATTTTCAAAATTTATCTGGGAAAATTAATTTTCTATGAAAAGCTATGGATTTTTGAATTTTTTTCTTTAATTTTCAAAAAATTTGAATATCTGAAATTTTTTCAAAACATTTTATATTCGAAATTTTTTTTCCTAAAATTAATTTTCCGTAAAAAGCTTTGGATTTTTGAATTTTTTTTTCTTAAAATTAATTTTCTGTAAAAAGCAATTGATTTTGAAATTTTCTCAAAAATTTGAATATTTGAAATTTTATTTTACTTTAAAAATTTCTCCGAAAAATTTACTTTTCTATGAAAAGCTATGGATTTTTGAATTTTTTTCTAAAAATTAATTTTCCATAAAAAGCTATGGATTTTTGGATTTTTTTTCAAAAATTTGAATATCTGAAATTTTTTCACAAAATTTTATATTTGATATTTTTTTCCCTAAAATTAATTTTCTGTAAAAAGATATGGATTTTTGAAATTTTTTTTCTTAAAATTAATTTTCTGTAAACAGCAATGGATTTTTGAAATTTTTTCAAAAATTTGAATATTTGAAACTTTTTTCAGAAAAATTTAATACTTGCATTTTAATTTTTTAATTTTTTTTTCAAAAAATTTAATTTTCTGTATATAGCTGTGGATTTTGTAATAATTTTTTCCAAAAAATTACTTTGTCTAACTTTTTCTAAAAAATTCCATAAACCAAGCCATTCCTTCCCCCTAAAAAAAAATATATATATAATCTTTACTTATACAATTGTATAAAGGGCACCCCTCCGTTCCCAACTCGAGATCCATTTGCCGTCTACATTTACATTATACATATAATATAAATATTTATAAAAAGTGTGTTTGTATATTAATATATATGATATTTTTAAAAGGCAATGATTAATTCATTTTCTGTGAAATTAATTGCACAATTTTTTTTTGTATATACATAAGGTCATATTTTCATAAACTACTTTTAATGAGGTCAAAGTTTGTTTCACAGATCTGTTTTATTTACTTAGATGTTCTGTGCATGTTTATATACGTCCATTAAGAGATAGGAGCGGAGAGACGATGAAAATCAATCAATAAAATACATTCACTAATAAACGCATGAGCAACTTGTTTGTTGATACACACTCAAAATATAAAATCAAATCAAATGTATTCCCAAGTGTCAGTATTAGGAATATAAAATCGTATTTATTTCATATAGGTTTCAAAGGTTGAGTGAGTGAGGACGAATGAGGAGAAATATTCTCTCTAAATGCTGGCTGCAGAGGGGGAGTCGGTGCCTTTTTGGTGGAGTCGGATTCAATAGGACATTTTATGTACCGACGCCTCCAGCCTGGACACAATTAAGACTTTGAACTTGTATTAAAGTCGTAACTTGTATGAGCAAACTGTACATGTTGCAATCATAAAATGAGACGAATAATTATTAATGCAGGATTTGCGTACAGTAATACTTTGTTGGGATGAGAATAAAGTAATAATGAAATATTCCATGGATGATCAATATATTAATGGTGTAATATTTTAATGGAAGTTACTAAAATATACTTATTATGTAGCACACTATAATGTTCAACTACCAACAGTTATAGTAATCTTAAATGCATAACAACCATATAATTTCAATATATCAAAATAAAATGCTAGTATCAATTAATAGTTGGTGATTAGAATTACTCATGTTGACATTAAATTTTAAGATATTTTAAAACAAATTTAAACATGTACAATTTGCTTATACAAGTTGCAACTCCTACACAACATAAATACAAAAATCTTAGGTCCGATTTCAAATGTTATTCCCACCACATTTTTAGGTTACAAATATATAATAAGCTTAAAAAATGATAAAAAGTTAAGATGGAACATAAAAATTAAATACTGCAGTAGAATAACAAATATACTAGGGGTATCTAAGCCTCTCTGTGACCATTTAAGAACGTCTTTTGATGGAATTAAAGATAGAGATAATCATAGATGAAGGTTTTGTCTTCTAATTAAAAAAAACTGTGTAATTAAATGATGATTAATGCGTGAATTTCTATTAATGTATATAGGTAAATTATTTAACTTCAACATGGCAAATATTTACGGAAGTATTATTATAATTCTTAGGTCACGGAACCTTTTTGTGTAGTTTCAACAGCTAACATGACGTTACATCCTATTCAACCATTCAAATCCTTTCAACGCATTGTTTCAAAAAAGGAGTATGTGTAGCATGTAAACAAACAATTAAGTGGAATTGTAATTAAATAAATATACATTTACAATAAGTTGATACGTTATTTTAATATTGTCCATGGATTCAGGGTATGTATTTGATAATTATGACGAATGGATATTAATTTGATTAATTCTCTCCTAGATGAACGTGGAATCCAAGAGGATCCGCTTGACCCTCAACAACAAATGTATCAAAGATCAACATATATTTAACTCCGAGTCGAATGCCCATGACTTTCCCATGAACGACTTCATGTGCCCGAGCTGTGATAAGGAGCTCACAGACCATCAGGCTCTTGAAGCTCATTTGAGCCTTTATTGTACAACTTCTGTGACAAACGTGAGCGATGAAAACGTCGTCGCTTCCCTCATGGTTCCCACTGAGGAACAGTCCTCAAAATGCGTATTTTGCTCCATGACATTAGAGTCTCGAAATGAGTTGGTGGATCACGCAGCCACACATCTTCGTTGTCATATCTGCCTTACCTCCAAACATAATTTCAAAGGCCTGAATGACATGCGTGCTCACTTTGAAAAGAAGCACGATTATTTTCCGTGTCTTTGGTGTCATTTTATCTTTGAAACAAAATCTTCACTCACAAAACACTTTCGTGAAATCCACTTGGATTTCTATAAACACCTCAAATATCCAGGAGAGCCAATGCCTTTAATATTGGAGTCCATTTTAAAGGATAATGCCCTAAAATTGACCTCTATATTTCGTGCCATAGAAACAAATTATCCATATCTTTACCTCATTGAAAAAAAGAGGGACTGGAAGAGAGAAATTGTCTGTGAATTGTATTCTAATTCTCGCTACGCCAATACTATGGGTGATCGTTCTCACTCGGAGACATTATTTTACATAGAAAATATGGAGGAGATTGTTGTAATTGGGGATGATAATTTGATTTGTAAGGACATGACATCTCCTGTGGATTCTGTAAAAAGAAGAGATGCAAGCAAGGCATACGTTCCAAATCATATACTTCAACTCATCTATGAAGATGAGGACATGGAGGACATGTCTGTAGAGTCAATCCGTCAACAAGAAGGATTTTTGAGAGGCTGTAATAAACCATTGAAAGTGTATGGGATGTGTTCTCTTTGTGGAAGACTCTTTTCTGATAACGAAAGTCTTCATGTACATATAAAATACGGATGCAAGGGGATTTCAGATATTCGAAATGAAGAGAATAAATTAATTATGGATAAAGCAAAATGTCCATTTTGTAATATAGTATTTGATCGCTTCCGCCATTTAGTTCATCATGTTTTGAGCTCAAGTTGTGAGTCTGCTCCAAAGGATTCGCAGATTTGTGTCTGTAATTATTGTCCAATGTTCCTTAGTGTCGATGAGCTATTTGATCACTTTATGAGCATGCACATGCCAAAAAATAATCATAACAAGTTTTTTTATAAACGTGTTTGTAAATTATGCCAAAATTGCTGTCAAAATGAAAATGATCTTCGCACACACTTTACATCCTATCACCTTGGAGAGATTTGGACGTGTTGCGTTTGTCAACTCCAGTTCCTTTCTATGGATCTATATGACAAACACCTCACTTCCATTCATCCCATTCAGGCACTATCATTGGATTCCAGCGAATACTCCTGTTCCGTCTGTCAAGTTATGTTCAACACTCAAGAAGATCAAGATCTACACTTAAGCACGACCACGGAACACCCTGTCTGTTGGGTCTGTCATTTCCCTTGTCAAACCTGGAACGAACTTCTAGCTCATTTTAATACTGATTGTATTGATCATTCACCTTTCTATTGTAGGGACTGCAATAAACTCTTTCACAAGAGCAGATTTAAGTCCCTACATGTTAATTTTCAACATTCCAAAGGATTCTTGGACGCCAAAAAAAAAGCGGATTCTAGTCCTTAACATATCCCCATTAAAATGTATCATTGATCATAGTTCCGACTTGAGCATCAAGTTCCATTCAAAAGGAACTAAGTGTAAGGCTTGCTCCAAGGAAACTGCACTCTATGAGTGCTCAATTTGTTATTATCCAGTTCATTCTCTTCAAGAACTCCATATTCATTTGGAAAAAGCAAATCATAAGGATCTGACCTGCCTTCATTGTCTCAAACGTTTCCTAACTCCTAAGGAACTCATTCTTCATTACTATGATTTTTTGAGTCACATACCTAACAATACTCAATTACTCATAACCTCCGATGAGGAGAATCCGAATGAAGAGAGCGAGGACTATCCCTCAAATGAATTGGTATCCCTTACTCCTAAATTAGATTTGGCTTGTTCCAAATGTATTAAAAGTACTGTTCTACAAAACAGAGTGGATCTTCTTACACATTCCCTGTCTTTTCATTCAGAGATTTTCAACAAAGTTGCTTGCGACTCATGTGGCATGCTGTTTACATCTAAAAGACTTTTAAGAAAACATAATGAAGTCCTATGTAAAAAAGACTTTTAAACAGATTTGAATAAATGTTCATTTACTTATAAATGTAGTTTTTCTCAAATGTTTCATAATTATATATATCTTTTGCTCAGTTCTTAACATATTTTCAGATATGTTGGCTCTTCATAATGCCTTACTTAAGAAATATAGTGGACATATAAAATCCTCTGTTTGCCTATTTTCCTCCTCTTTGGACAAAAGACATTCAACTCCCAGGCGGGCTCTCATGTACGTCCCAGGAAGTGACAAAAGAAAGCTTGCTAAAATACCACAACTAGGAGCTGATTGTATTTGTCTCGATATGGAGGATGGTGTTTCATATGTTGCTAAAGGAGAAGCAAGGCAATTAATTCGAAATATTTTAGATGGTAAATTAGAGATTGACTTTGGCCAGTCTGAACAAAGTATTCGATTCAACTCTGTTCAAAGTGGGTTGTTAGAAAAGGACGCAGAAGTATATTTAGAGGAGACTTAAGATCCTTACCCTCCTCAGTTCAATTACCTAAAGTTGATGACTCTGAGCATGTAAAATGGTTTTCTGAAGTGATCAAAAGCAATATCGAAAATAAAATACTCCTTGAAGGGAAAAAGATGAGCCTTTTGTTTTTTGTGGAGTCCGCTTTAGCTCTCATTAATCTCAATGACATTGTCAAGGGTATACTTCAAATAAAGGATGCTCCCTTTTTCCCTGAGGCCATAGTTTTTGGGAGTGATGATTATATAGCAAATGTTGGAGGAACAAGAACACCCGAGGCAGCTGAACTCATATACGCTCGCCAGAAAGTTGTTGCTGTTGCTAAGGCCTACGGCTTACAAGCTATTGACTTAGTTCATATCAATTATAAAGACTTGGAGGGACTCAAAGCTCAGTCCATCGAGGGAGTTCATATGGGATTTAGTGGAAAGCAAGTTATTCATCCCGGACAAGTTGCCACTGTTCATTCTTGTTTTTCTCCATCGGAAGAGAAAGTGAGGTGGGCAACAGAACTCATACAGGAATTTAAAGTGCATGAAAGATCAGGGAAGGGGGCCTTTACTTTTCGAGGAAACATGATTGACATGCCATTGGTACTGCAAGCGCAAAATGTATTAGATTTAAATCAAGGAACAACATATTGATAAATGTTCAATGTATTTTGATTGTTTCAAACTCACTTTATTTCTGTCATTATATTTAGTCCATTTTTTTTTAAAAGGAAGTCTTCCTCTTCCATGAGTTATACAAAAATATGTTTTATTAGTTGATTATTCTTATATTACATATATATGTCATTATTGCAGCAACATGCCTTACTACTGTCCCCGTTTTTCAAGACCTTTCTCTTTTAATAATTCATTTGAAGTTAAGCGACTCTGTGATGACTTTCTTCACAAAGTTTCTATTTGAGAATAATTAAGAGTATTTTATCTAGAGTAATGTTTTTTATAGGATTATAAGCTTATTTGTTTGAAATGCTACTGAGCATTTTGGCTATTTTCTCATCATTTTTGAGGATTTTCCCCTTTACGGACGATATCCTGAAAAGTGCATAAGGGTAAAAGAAGATTAATGATAGCTAATAATACTTTACTTACTTATCCAATTGCTCTACTACGTTATACTCTATTTCAATCAAATGGTCCCTCAATGGCTGAATGGACTTTTGAGTTAAATGTTCCTCTTGATTGAGCTTTGCTTTCAGTTGCTTTCTTTCCTGTAATAGATTTACGCAAATAGAACAGTGATTCACAAGTTATGAGATCAATCTCACATTTCGCCATGTATCCAACTCCCGTTGCATTGAGTCCACATCCTCCTGGAGAAAGTTCATGAGTTTTCCTAGAGGATTGGCATAACGGGTTAGGGTTTGAATTGACTCCTTAAGCTTATCAATTTCTCGTTGCGTTGATTCGCGCTCACGTCTATATGTTAAATCCGTTAAATCAGACTCAGCTTCAATGCTCACCTTTTGTTTTTCCTCAGCAACATTCAATTCCTTTTGAGTGGCTAGGATTTCTTGCACGAGACCGCCATGTTCCTTACCCTCCGCCTCAACCACGTCCTGTATACGTGTGTGTATAAATTAAATTTAATGATGCGGAAAATAAGATAATTGTTATTTAACAGACACTTACGTGTGAGTCTATAGCTAGATCAACACGATCTTCCAAATGGAGAACATTATCGTTGGTTTCCTGAATCAGAAAATTGTCTCCATCCTCTTCTTCCTCATCGTCCATTGCTAATATTAAATTAACAGGTTTTGTGCTTGTCCCTGGGCGAATAATTTCTTCAGGCTCTATATTTGGTCTTTCTCTTAAACGAGGAGCAGCTGGACGACTAGATGGAGGTCTCATGGCGGATTTAATTCGATCTAATATTATTAAATTAATATAAATATAATGAGATAATTAAACTGTGAATATACTTGTAATGGGTCTGGAAACGGATTCTGGAGTAGTAATAGACTCTGGTTCCACTTGCTTGGACTCCTCTTCCTGAGGAACTTCTATAGGAATAGGTTCTTCTGCCACTTCAAGGGACTCAGGGGGCTCTTCATTCTTTTGTATGGGTATCTCTTCATTCACGGAGGGTTCTGCATCTCTTTGAAATGCAGAAGAAAGGCTTTTTTCGTCAGTGATGGAGGTTCTACGACTTGAAGCAGAATCTTTTTTAGAGTCATCGATGATAGAAGAAGATCTACGACTGGAAGCAGAGTCATTTTTAGTAGTACTTCTTGGCTTTCTACTAGAGGATTCTGGCTTGTTACCACTGATGGTTTTTTTAACTGCTCCTGATGTGTCTATTTTCTTACTTATAACTGCTGCCAATGCCTGGAAAAAATGTGATCCATAAAATATTTTTTCATTTGTGTATTAATAGTACCTGAAGAAATTCGTTGGTTTTCGCAGGTTCCTGCCCACTTACAATCTTACCAGGCTTTGCAGATAAAACAGATCCTGTGGCAAAACTTACTGCACGAATGATTTTATCCAAATATTTTAATTTGGATTCCTTGTCTTTCACATTATTAGAGTTCATTTCACTTTCGTTGAAAAGTCCTCTAAATTTGCCATGATCCCGAATAACCACAGATATGACATCGTGTAAAAATCGAAATGGAGGCTTATTAAGGAGTTTATCTGTTAGTTGAGGCTTCTTCACATATCTTCCAAGAGCATCTTGAGTCTTTTTAATGGTGGAGCCCGGGACACTCATCTTTTGATCAATCTATAATATGTATGTTCCATGAATTATTCAAACAGGTAGGGGAAATTATTACCTGCTTGCTTTTGTATTTCTTCCTTACTCCACCTTGATGCTTTCTATTTTTTTTCATGAGTCCCTTATTCATCATGTCACCATGAGTATATCCATAACAGATTTGAGATATAAACAACTTCCAACATTAAATGAATCAGAAGAAGACTATAAGTAAGTATATCCAATCATAACGGGACCAACGAAATCGTTACCTTTATCCTATTTTATGGATACATAGTGAACCACGTACTGAATCCTCGAGCTCTTGGACTGATGACGAATTTGAATTCGAGGCTTCAACTAAAATCCACGATCTATTTCATGGAATCGAAGCCTTTTTGTACGAGGATGATGCAAGTTCAATCAACTCAAATTTATGTGATGAGTTAACTCAATGGAAGGAAACGTTTCCACATTTAAGGTAATCACAAAATTACTCGCTGAATCATTTATTTAATGTATCTCCTCATTTACCAAATAATAAGAGTCCTTGGCACAGGAATCAAATCCCTGAATCCTCAATTAGAGTCAGAAGAGGTCTTTCTTCTAAATCCACCTTCCGAATCGAAATTTGATAGTCTATATAAACAAATCATCGAGGATTTGTCAGTAACAAAGATCTCTGGTAGTATTTCCAGACCTTCCACTACATCCATGAAGAAGAAGAAGTCCTCCAAAAAGTCATATAATCGATTGAGCATTTTACCGTCTCTTCGTAGCATCACGAGTGCTCCATTGGTTCGTGAAAATGATAAAAGGTACTTTGTCAGGAGTCAAGTGAAAGTTTGATTAGATTGATACTCAAATTTTAGTTTATTTTTGGTTTCCAGGAGCAAGAAGGAGTCTTCAAATTCCAGCAGTAGTTCCAAAAAGGATGTAATCCTACCACCAATTGTGAATAAATCCGGGGTTGGTATTAAAGTTTTGATATACCTATTTATGTTGTATAATTATATAAAATCAATAATAATTATTCACTATCTGTTCTTAGATAAGTCGTAATACTCTTCAAAGACGCACGTTCCCTGACCGAAAGCTATTCCTAAAAAATCAATTCTAAAGTACAAAAAAAAAAAAAAAAGTTTAATTCTATTTTTATATAATATCCATAAATACTATTCTAATTAATTATAATTATAAAGGAGATATCTTTATTTAAAAAGACTTGAACAGTTGTTAATAATACAGGCTATATTTTTATAATATATAGAATTGTTTTAGAATCTTCATAGATTAAGAACTAAATATATAAGTATTTCTATGTCATCATCAGATTTTAATAAATATCTACATCAAGGATTTATACTTCGGCCACGTCGTTACCTTTATTGTATCTTGCCACCTCTTGTGCAAATATATTAATCCATCGTTCCTAGAGAAGGAAACATACTTATTGTTAGAGATGGGATTTTTGTAAGAGTGCGAGGAGAAGGCGGGAGCGAGACTTATGTGTTATTATTGAAGAGGGAGAAGTATAGCGATTAGAAAAGGAAAAACGGTTGATGTGGTTGCTCTTTCTTCTTTTAGTTCATTATTTAATAAGTCGTGAGTGTATTAAGCTCAAAGTTTAAAAAAAGAAGGCTTTAATTAAATATAATTTACATACTAAAAATAAACCATTAAACATTTAAGTAGAAGTAAGCATTCTCGAATATCTTTCGTTAAATTGTCTTAAAAATGTCAAATGAGGGGTTTATTCTATATTCAAAACACAAAAATTATTTTTGTAGCTCAGTGAGACTAGATGGGGATTGAGTTATACATCAAAATGTTACTGGCGTCTCAGAAAACAACTATACGGATACGCACGTTTTCTAAATTTACTCAAAATAAAAACAGAAATCGGTAAAAATTGTAGTTTTGTATTTTTCAGGTCCAAAAATATAGTAGATAAAATAAAGTGCACAAAAAATTGTTTGGAAATTCGTTTGAATATACATTTGACACATATAAAGGGATATTTAACTGAAATATCATTCATTTTCTGAATATTTTTTCACTCTTGAAGGGGAAAGAATATGTAAAGTCAACTGTCGAGAACAAAATACAACGTATTTTCTAGTGTTGGTGAGGTAACCCCGTGCTCTAGAGTAATTCATGACACTCTCAGAGTCCCTAACGGGCAAAAAAGTGTTTTAGTAGTCTAAGGTGGTTCAGCTCTGTAGAACCAAAACAAATTATACTACAAAGTATAAATTTCTTAATTTTGGGGGAGATACACCCCTCCAGCCCAGCCCAGCCCATGAGGACACAATTGCATTGACGTTTTATTTATTTTTATTATTTCATTAAATAATGGTACTTCCATTAGCCCAAAATTTAGGTTAATTTACCCCTGTTCCCTGACCACTGCTATAAATCATCCAGTTAAAAAAATTACAGCAAGTGTGGTAGAGGTTGTGTGATGAATAAATAATTGATAATAAATGAATTGTTCCAAAAAAATTATTTTTCTGTGAATAGCTATGGATTTTTGGATTCTTTAAAAAAAAAGATACAAAAAACAAGCCCCCCTCTAAATATAATCCTTCGAATGTCCCTGCACTAGTTCAGGGTAAATTAATTTTACTAGAAGTTCTTTTTGAATAATGCTAAAAAAGTATTCATATGATTTAAAGTCATCATATTTAATTGTAATAAGGGGAAGGCGGAGGGTTGCTGTTACTTTTTATCACGAAACCTTAGATACATATAAATTCAAATAATTTAAGCTCTTGTTTTTATTGAACTATTATCATTATTATTTACCATTTGATACAATTTGTAATCATACATTTGATGATAACAGCAACAACAGTTTGAATTGAAAAAGAAAAACAATAAAATATAAAGTCTTGGTACATACTGTTTATTCTTTTCTCAAAAAAAAGAAAGGAAAACGAAACTTAACGAAATTAAATAAAATAAAAATGAACATGGTCCAGCCTTCCAGAATTTATTTTAACCTAATGGGTGTATTCGGATTATCTAACAATTTTTGAGCAGCGAAATTAAATTCTTCAGTATTCATGTTCATGGAACTTTGAATTTCCATGCGAGTATTGCGTACAAAAGTTGCATCTCCAGAGAACTTGGAAAGTCCTTCTCTGGCTAAGATCTAAAAATATACAGGACGAAATAAAAATTTAGGTACAACAACAGAATTGTTATGGGATCTACTCATTTTCGACTAACTCACCTTACTAACAAGAAGTTCCCCAGCATCTGAAGGAGTGAGAGACTCGGTTCTTTTGATGCCAGGTTTTTTACGGGCAGGAGCCTTGGGTGGTGACTTTCGGACTACAAAAATAAATGGGAGAAATATAAAAACTCTTTTTCTAATCAGAGAGGTGTACTCACAATCTGGATTAAAGAGATCCACGTCATGAACTCGAGCACTGACTCCAAAAAGAGGACTACCTCTTCTATAGTAGGGATTGGTTTCATTAGTAGGAGTTAAAGGCTCTTCCGCGACCATTGCTTCCAAATTTCCGGAGATAGCTCTTTTCAAATTTGGACCTGCATCATGGAGTTCTCGAAGACCAGCCATGAGAGTTTTTGTATTTGCCACCTCAATATCCCGCCTAACTTGACGCTCTTTTTCAAAGCGCTTTTTGGCAAATCGTCGAAAGCAATCTTGAATCAAGACTGTTGCATAGAACTTCCCCACAGCTACGTCATTTCCAAACTCACTTTCTCCTCTTTTTCGAGGTATCAACTTATCTAGAACAGAATCGTCTTTTCGCCAAATCTTTTTCATAATGAGTCTCAACTCTGAATTGGCTTGCTCCAAAGATCCCTCCATTTTAATGCCTAGTGAAGTACGAATAATGGCAAAGAGTGTGGCCTGAAACTCCACAGTTCCATCATCTCGAAGTGGCATGTTCATTGCTACAAGCCTTTTACAAGCGTTTCGATGTGGACAAAGCTTTCCAAAGCCAAGAGGTGGATTGATTTTTCGAAGGAGCTGTACAACGTCCATGTGCTTGATGCATCCTTTGGCGTCTGGATCATACTCCGACCATAGATTGACAAATTCATCCAAGTGATGAGCACCTAGAATAGACCAATCCCGAGTAAGGTAGTCAAAGTTGTCCATAATGACAGCAACGAACAAATTCAAAATAAGGAAACTCGTAGCAATGAAAAAAGAAATGAAATAGGGATATGCAATGATGGAGCCACATCCAGCAGGATTTCCAGCCTCTTCTGACTCTTCATCACATTCCACATCAGGACTAGGAATACAAGATAACATAATATCCTGCCAGGCCTCCCCTGTAGCTGAGCGAAAAAGTACAATGAGAGCAGATTGAAAGTTTTGGAAGTTATTATTGGAATGGATGGATGTATCTTCATTAATGGCGATTTTCCCAAAGACCTGCATTCCCACAACACCATAAATGAAAAAAACAAGTGCAATAAGGAGCATAACATATGGCAGTGCTTGAAATGATTTGATAAACGTCCAAAGAAGGGTTCGAATGGACTCGTCCTTGCTGAGAAGCTTCACCAAACGAAGGGCTCGGAAGAGACGAAAGAAATTGATAGAAATGCCTCCACCATCTCCACTTCCAAGACTACTCATTCCAATGTCAATGAAGGATCCAATAACAATGATACAGTCAAATGTATTCCATGGATCGCAGAAATATTCTTTAGGACGGAATGCCGCCATTTTGATGACAAACTCAAGGGCAAAAAAGATGGTGAAGATGTAGTTGAGAAGATCCAGGAAGTCGGAGTAGATTTGGGGCTGATTATAGAAACTCATTGCAAGGGAAATGGTGTTGAGAAGAATGGCCCCAAAAACAACATACTCGAATTTTGAGGAGGTTGCCCAAGCCCATATTCGATATTGTACGGGGTCTGAGGGAAGGTAGAGACGAGCGGGCTTAGCGTTAAGCGTGTAGTCAATGCAGTTTCTTTGGTTTTTATCCAGTTCACAATTGGCAAACGGAGACTCTCCCTCTTTTTGAAAGGTGACGATAACGAAACCAACAAAGATATTGACCATGAAGAAGGCAATGATGATGATGTAGACAATGTAGAAAATGAACATGGAAGGACGAGAGATAGGGAGAGGTCCAGTGTCCTCAGCATGGGAGTCTAAACTTGTATACAATATCCCTGGCCAGCCCTCAAAGGTAGATACTACAAACAGAGTGAGCATTCCCTTTGCAACATTGTCATAGTGAAAATCATTTAAACTCCATTCTCTTTCCAGTACAGTGGGTTGAGCCCAATCACTCTTCTTAAAATCCACATACTGTCCTTGGCATTCTTCCTCTGTCATTTTGGAACTATCCGAACAGGAGTAAAACTTTCCTTTAAAGAGTTGAACCCCAATCACGGCAAATAGGAACTGAAGAAGAACAGTGACGAGTACAATGTTTTGAATCGTGGAGACAGAGACAATCACGGCTTGAATGACTAGTTTGAGACCCTTAGCTCGATTGACAGCTCGTAGAGGACGAAGTACACGGAGAACACGAAGAATTTTGAGAACAGAAATAGCCCCAGCTGAGTCACGGAAAGCAATAGAAATGATGGATACACTCACAACCACTAAATCCAGAATATTTGCTGGATAGCGAGCATATGCACCCTTGTGGCCCACAGCTCCATAGGCGATTACCTTAAATAGAATCTCAATCGTAAAAATAAAAGTGAAAAACATATCAAAATATCCGAGGACCTGTAAAAAGGAAGAAGAAAGCCAGAATAAGTTTTAAGTAAGCCCAATGGTGTTAGATGTCAAATGATCTCTTACAATATTTCTAGGAGACTTGGAATGTAGAGGGTCTTCAGCAGCAAGGGACGCTGATGACACCATGATGCAAACAAGAATAAAATTTGCAAAGTAGGCATGGTTACAAAAGTTATAGCAGAGAACACGAAATCGATTGGTCGGAGAGAATATGAAGAGAGAGGAAAAGGGTGGAATTGGATCCTTTTTGTTATCATCGTCCTCCAGAAAGGCTTCCTCGTTGGCCTTCTCCTCCTCCAACTTCTCCTCCAAGGATTTTATGGGCCCATTGTTATTCACCATTTGATTGTAATCATTATAATGGTCATATCCTAAAAAATGATGGTCAAGGAATAAATATTTTAGTTAATAGTGATTATGTGGCACGTCAACATTAAAACAAGCAGGGATTCGTCTACTAATTATTATCTTCTATTTCTTTTTTATAAAAGTCTCCGCATAACGCCGTTTCAAACACCTTGGATTTGGCATAAGGCAGTCCTTGGAATTATTCTGACTCGTACTTTTATATTTACTAAATTTAAAAAAGCTATATATTGAGATAAAAAAGTATTTTTGTAGCCTTGTTGATGAGTTTGTTCATACCGCCTGTTCCATTGAAATCCAAACACTTGCTAATTCAATAATTAAATAAGGTTGAGTCATTGAAGCTAATTCATATTTCAATATATTAATGCATAAATAATTAGTTACAAAACAGATCAAACCCGAGCTCTCTAGCATACGTAAAAGTCGAGAAATGACACTAGAACGTGATCGATTTGCACAGTCCAAGCAGTTAGTCGTCTCCAGGACCACCGTCTATGCCGTTAGCAAGTCTGAAACGTCATCGAGGAATAAGTACTCTGTCAAAAAGGTCAAACTGGACCCGGAGGAATTAAAGAAAACAGTCCAAGCCAATCCCCTCAAGTTATGTTAGAGATCTGAGGCTTTCGCAACAGACTGGCCAGACTGTCATCCAAACACCGAGGCCATAATTACCACTAAGGATAGCTACATTAATGATTAAGAGAGCTCAGACACACATCTATTTATAATATTAATTTTGTTGAAATTCTATTGTTAATTAGTAAATTATATCTTGTTGAAGTTTAAAATTCAAAGTGTTCAGATTTTAATGGACTACTCGGTACTATGCCTATATATAGGAAGTGCATAATTTTGCATAAGGGAGTGCACTGTAAGTATTTGATTTGATACCTAGGCTTAAATTTTTTTGGTAATTACTAATTAAACATACTTGCCATTAAAAAAACTGCCGAATAAATATTGGTTAAGCTCCGAATATATAAATTTTACAGTATTAAAAATATCAATTAAAAATGAAAAAATTGATCGATTAAAATGAATTTTTGCAATTTTTTTACAAGTATCTCTTCTGGCATACATTTTTTAAATATAATTTATGATGAATAAGATGTTTTTATTACCCTAACCATACTAAAAAAAAATCAAACGAAAAATAGTAAAAACTTGAATTTGAAAAATAAGTTATCCAACTTTACGGATTTTAATACTAAAAAAGTCCCCAAACAAGACGGATTTCATATAACACGGATTTAATTTGTTCAAAACCGTGATAAGTGGGAACACCCAGCATTTAACTTGATCCTTCATTTTATTTTATTATTCCCTGTTATTATAAATATATAATGACAGATTATATTTCAAAGAACTTAGCGGGTTGAAGCTAAATTAAGTTCCATAATTCGAATGAGTGTTTTAAACTACTAAAGTAAGCATTTTTGAACATTCAGGTACGTTTGCAGCGAATGGAATGGAGGATTTATTTCCCCACCCCCCCAAAATAAAGGAATTTTTGCTTTCTGCTAGAATTTTTTTTTGGTCAAGATGAAAAAAATTTACAGGAAAATAGGAGTATAACATTTTTTGAAAGATTTCTTTTCCTAAAAAATGGTTGTTCGGGCAAATTATGCAATAGCACAAAAGAGTTAATATTTGCAATTTTTTTACAAAAAAATTATAAATTTTACTTTAAAATTTAAAATTTTTTTTGGGAATAGCTGTGAATCTTTGAAATGTTTTTCCAAATAGTTTAATATTTGAATTTTTCTTGAATAGCTATGAATTTTTAAAAATTTTGTACAAAAATTTAATAAATGAAAAATTTTTACAAAAAAAAATAAAAGTTTTTGTGAATAGCTGTAAAAATTTAATATTTGTAATTTCATTTTTGAAGTTTTTTTCCAAAAAAAATAATTTTTTATAAGTAGTTATTTATTTTTAAAAAATCCAAAAAAATTAATATTTAGAATGTAATTTTTTAAAAGAAAATTCAATTTTTGTTAACAGCTGAGCCCCCAAAAAAAAAAAAAAAAATATATATATAAATATAATTCTGCGGACGACCCTAACATTTCAACGTCTAACCATCAATTACATTATCAAGTTTTTATGTCTAATCAATTTTTTGGCTGTATGAACTTATGGAATAAAGAAATAAATTAGGAACTTTAGTTTAGTTTGTTTTTATGTTGACATAGCCAATAAGTCCAACACTCTTACCCCCACTCAAATTATCACCTCCCATATAGGAACCATTCGAATTTAGATATGGGTTGTACTCATCTTCATATCCAGGATCATAATTGTATAAATGTTGATTATCAATCATCATCAGGAGATCCTCTCTCTCATGAGGGATTTGAGTTCCAGGAGGAGGAGGCCGTGAAGGGTCTTGTTGAGCAGGAGCAAATGCTGGTTCAGGATCCTTCACTACCGGAGTCTCCTCCTCTTCATCATCGTCATCCCCGGCCAAATTATCCACAGCAATGGCCAAAAATACGTTGAGCAGAATGTAATTACCAATGATGAAGAGAGTAATGAAGTAAAGTGAAGCAAACATTCCAAGAACGGTTTGAGGGCCTCCATAAGCCAAAATCCCATCGTACATAACTGCATTCCAATCCTCACCCGTTAAGATCTAGGATATAATAAATTATCAAGGTTATTGTGTGTTTTTATAGTGTAGGAGCATTGGGTGTGAGAGTCAGAGGGCTACGGCGCCCCTGCCCTTCCTAATTCATATTTATGGTGTCCCACATTACGTCAGCAATGTCGTTGCTAGCCCCTTTTTGGTTGGATCAAGGACCCCTAAAAAAGTTCTTTAAGCCCCCTAAAATTTATATCATATATATAAACAAGGGTCTTTTGAAAAGTAGGTGCAAAGTCCAAGAGATGCGTATCGAGGTGATGTTTTCGTTAGTAAGATCTCTTGGAAGAAAACACATCAACTTTTAGCAAGATTGGTCAGTTTCTTTCTGTTTGACATTTGTTTGAATCGAGGAATCGGCCGGAAAGATTATGGTTACTGTCTTTTGGAGTCGCAAGGAATGATCCTCACCGACTATCTGGCCAGGGCTGAAACTTTTAAAGGTGCATATTATTCATCGTTATTGAACCGTTTGGAAACTGAGCTGCCAAACAGAAAGAAATAGATCAACCTTGCTGAAAGTTGGTGTGTGTTCTTTCAAAAGGTGCTACTAACCAATCCTAACCTCCAACCGCACCAGTAACGTCATCTCTTGGACTTTGCAATGGCTTTTCAAACGACCCCCGTATATATTGTACAAGTTGCGACTTGTACAAGTAAATTGTACGAGTTGCGATCAACAAATGAGATGAATAATTTCAAATAAAGAATTTACAGTACTGTGGATGAGGATAATGCAATAGTTTGATTGATATAGTGAAAATTCTTTTAAAAAAAATACATGATCCAAAACTCTCCCAACAAAGGGTTTTATTACTTTTAAATATGTATTTTAGGAACACTAGAATTTACAAATGGCGTCTCTCTGAAAAACGTGCCATTCCGCCAGTGTATAAAGAATTGGACAGCAAAATGTGGACTCTTATTTTATGTCAATTTTCTCATTAATATAGGAAGGTTTAGTGATTACTTTTTTTGAAATTCTGGTTCAGCCAACCTTTATGCATAAACGAACTATAATAAACTCTTCGTGTTCTCGACATCATAAGTGAGCAAAAAGCTAAAAGGGAACGTATCTCAGATCTCCTAGATGCTAAAGTTTATATATTCTGGATTATGGAAAGTGCACAACCAGTATGGTTTTTAAGGTGACCAAGATGAAGAAGAATAATGGAGAAGACCTTTCCAGGAGAGCAGGAAGAGGAAGGCACATTTTAATGAGGGTCTAGAGTTCCTATTCTGCTGGGAGACACCGCCAAATCATTGAATAGTCTCGGCAACAACTCCACCGTGGCTGCAAATACCATCACGAATGGTGTGAAGAACAACTTGGGATTGTCCCCAAAGCAACCTTCTGATAGAGGTCATGAAGGCTAAAAGGTTTAAAAGTCCACGCTTTGCTACCTAACCTTCAATGTGAGATAATGATGACTTACTTGAAATACAGAGAGCAAACTATTGTAAAAGGAATCAAAGTTAGCTCGTGGCTTGGCAAGACCCACTTCCCCAGGATACACTCTCTCACTAAACTTCCCACCAAACAGCTGAGACCCTAGAAGTGCATAGATTCCCAAGAACAAAAAAAGGAGCACAATCAATGAGAAAATGGCCTCAATTGAATTTATGAGAGATTTGAGAAGATTCTTGAGTGAAGTCCAGTATCGAGTAACTTTGAAGGCTCGAAGGAGACGAATGCAGCGAAGCACTGACATTCCGAGAGGTGGCATGATGTGTGTTCGAGTCAAAACCAGTTCCAGGATGCTGGAGAGCACCACAAAGCAATCAAAACGATTGAAAAGGGAAATGAAGTAATTCTGTAATGAAGAGTAAAGTTGAAACAAATTCAAAAATTTAACCCGTACTTAAAAATGAGAAACTCTTACCAGAAAACCCAGACTGTACATTTTGAACACCATTTCCACGGAGAAAAGAATGACAAAGAAGAGATTTGTTGAGGCTTGGAAATTGGTTAGCCACTCGGGTTGTCCGTATAATTCAAAAGGTAAAGATTAAGATTTCAGCTTTCACTTGGGATTTAGTAATTAAATATATGTATACAATGTACATTGTATACATGACCTTCAAATCAAACTAAATTTTAGCCCAACTTTTTGGATACAAAATGATCTTTTAAGGCCTTTGGAAGAAAAAACAACTTAATTTCCGGCCAAATCTTTTTTCACATATGAATGCATATTTTTTTAATCCATTATCAAACTAATAAGAAAAAACTCGCACATGTCGTGATCATTAAAGCCTTTGTATACTTAAAGCAATTGTTATATAACATTTAAAGTTGATTTAAGGTCATAAAAAAGGTCAAAAGTCACAAAAAAAGTCAAATTAAAAAAAAAATGACTTTTAGCCTGTGTATGTACTAGGGCGTTCAATTTTTAGGGTGAACTGTTAATTCGATTTGCTGTTGTACTCTTACGAAAAAAATATGCTTGGTACGTTTCAGTCTTCAAAGAGCGCTTTTTGACTTCTATAGCCATTTGAAAATGACTTTTTTAACGAAATTCTCTATTTGTAAAGGGATTCAGACGTTTCAATTTTGAAGTTATTTTGCTGAAACTTTAGAAGTTTCCATTTTAAAGTCATGCTGTCGTATTTCAAAAGTGTTATTAATGTTCCTTTTCTCAAGTGATATATACGAATATTATAATATAATCCTTATTTTTCCAGAGTGCTTAAAAGATCATTTTATATCAGAAAAGTTTTATTAAAATATAATTTGCTCATTTTCATGAATTCATAAATTAAATTACAATTAAAAAGAAGAAGAAAAGTTTTTTTTAACAGAAATCCCCAGTGAAATTTTTTTTCCGGCTTTTACCCATAGTGCTCCGTAGCAAGAACGCAGGTATTCAAAAAAACAAGAATAATGACAACCTAAACAAAGGGAAAGTTTATTGATCAGCTTCGGAATTTTATAATTATGGCACGTCAACACAGAAGCAATCTAGATTGATTTTTCTCAAAATTGAGTATGGCTTACATTTCTTGCTGTTTAGAATTATTTTCTAACAAAGAAAAAAAAAATTCCAAATAATGTCAAAAATTAAATATTAAATTTTTAGGAAATTTTGATTTTGAGTGATTGGTACAAAATTGTTTTTTTGAAAAAAGTTCAAAAATCCACAGCTGTTCTCAAAAAGATAATTTTTTGTGAACAAAAAGTTAAAAAAATACTTTTTTAGAAACACAATTTCAAACTTCTACAGCTGTTTACAAAAAATTAAATTTCAAATATTAGATTCTTTTGAAAAAAGTTTAAAAATCCATATCTATTCACAAAATATTGATTTATTTGGAATAAAAATTTCAAAAATAAATAACTGTTTACAAAAAAATAAATTTTTGAAAAAAATTTCAAAAATAATTGAATTTTTGGGAAAAAAAAATTGAAAAATTAAATTTTGTATGAACAAAATTGCAAAAGTCTACAAAAGTTATATTATAAATATTAAATTTTTTGGCAAACAAGTCAAAATTCTATAACTATTGACAGAAAATTAAATTTATTGGAATTTTTTGTTGAAGAATAACATTTTTTGGAAATTTAGATATTGGGTTGGGCGGGGGGCCTACAGCCGTATTACCTTAAGTAAAAAGTTCTGAGTGTTGTTCATTAAATGCTATATCTCACCATTAATACGTTGCATCAAAAAATATTTTTAAAGGATTCTTAAAGGTTAAGCGTACCATTTACAGTTTAGTGATCGGATGAAGTTAGTTGTGTGTTGCAGCCTTCCAAAATGAAAATAAAAAGAGATTTAATTCAATACATTCTTCAGTATGATTACGACCAAGGTGAAAAGGATGAGCAGGCTCCCAAAAAAAATATTACTGTTTATGGACCTAATACACTATCGAATGCAACAGCAAAGCAATGATTTCAACGATTGTTATCTGATAATTTGGACAATTTGAAAATAAATGGTGGAGTTGGATTGGCATGTGAGTAATTATTCTGTTGCCCAGGGACTGAAAATTAGCAAGAAAACCGTTTGAAACCATCTCAATCGGATAATCCTCACAATATTAATTTTATTAGCAAAATAAAGCGAAGGACAATTAGATTTTTTTTTTTCATGTTTTATACAATTCCACAGGAGTGAAATATAAAAGGAGTGATTGGTTGGGGAAAAAAAGGGTCAACGTTATTTTTACTCAATTCCTTCAAGAGGAAAATATATGTAAAAGAATTCAGGTCGTAGAAAATATTTACAAATAAATAAAAGGAGGGGGGGGGGGGATCTAAAAATCAAATCGTCGAGTTGGACCGTCATATGAGCACTTATTCCATTGCTCAAGAACTGAACATTAGACAGAAAACCCTTTAGAACCAACTGAATTGGATAATCCTCACTATGTTAATTTATTTATCAAAATAAAGTGGAAAAACGCTTAGAACTTTTTACTTAACCTATTATATGATGGAAAAGAATAAATTTAACCATTCGTCTGCTTTTGGGTTCACTTGCCACTTATCAAATACATTAAATACTTACCCAAAACATCACTTGAGACTTTACAGCCTTCCTACACGCTCGACGGAATTTTCTATTAATTCTACAAACATATGGAACAATTTAAACCCAAAAATCCTTCAAATTTCAATGTAAGCTTACTTTGCTAATTTGGCTAATTTAGAAGTGTGAAGAGTTTGTTTAAGTTGAAGGGGGTCAATCCCTTTTTTTTCATCTGAAGAGGCCTCTGCTGATCTCTTATCTATAAAATATACGAATACATTTTTAAAGTTACATAATTACAGTGTGGTCTCAGTATCTTACATTGAAGAGGCTCCAAATCCTCGGCTATGAGGAGCCAATCCATGTAGCCTTTCATATCATCATTCATTTGTTCCAGCATCTTTGCTTTCTGATATATGCCTCGTGATGTTGTTTTGGTTCGTTCTTTTGAAAATTCTCTGGAAGGATAAATCAATGATTAGATGATCTCATAGAAGGAATTCAACTTCTATATGTGACACGTCAACACTGTAGCGATTTTAATTGAGTTCGAATTGTAAAATTTATTGTACGAAATAGGGGGGTCCACCCCAATGTCTTTTAAGACTACGTTTAAAAAAGTCCCACGAAAGTATTTCCTACAAAACAAGGATGTGTGTCGCAGTGCGGGCTAAAAATGGCTTAGAGGGCCTCAGTGTTTGGATGACAGACCCTCCATACCTTCCCCTCGATATGCACCCAAGAGGTGTTGTTGAGGAGGTAGGCAACAGGGCAGTAGGGGGCCAAAAAGTGTCAAAAAAGAGTTCAAAAGAACTCAAAAGAGTATTTCAACGGTGGAGATGGGTTTCTTTCATTGCTGGTGTCAAAAGTGGCCTCTCTATCCTCACAAGGCTCTTTCCATCCAATTTTTCGATATACATCTGGACAGTCTCGTGTCAAACCCCAAGATCTCTTGTATGGTTCATTATGGACTTGAGGGATTGGCCTGAGGTGTTTTCCTATGTATCGAATTTGACCCTTTTGACAGAGTACTTATTCCTCTCCAACGTTTCAGACTTTCTGATAGAGTAGACGGTGGTCCTGGAGACACCCAACGGCTTAGAGAGTGGTAATGAAAATTCGGGGATCACGTTCAAGTATCATTTTCTTGACTTGTACGTAAGCTAGATAGCTCAGGTTTATTTTGTTATGTAACTAATAGTTTATGCTTAAATATATATTGAAATATGAATTGATTTCAATCACAGAACCTTCATTAATTATTGAATTACTAAGTGTTCAGATGTCAATGGACCACTTGGTATGTCTAATTTTTTAAAGATTCGAAATTTCTGCTCTATAAAAAATTAAATTCGAAATTCAATTCATGTTTATAAATAAATAGAAGGGCTCCTTTGCCTTAGGCCCCTCTCACTATAAAAACAAAGGCAAGCATGGCCGACGACTCACAACAATTTAAATATATTTCATATCCAATCTGTTTAATTTGTATTTATTGTACTTATTTATATTCAATTTTCTGAATTTTTCCTCCCTCTAAAACATTCATTACTTATTACAATTACTCAAATAATTGACTTAATTATATTTGATTTCCATATAATTCCACGAAACCTCATATTGCATATTTATTAAAAACCTTCTATAAGAAGATTAAAAATTAAACTGAAAGAATTGAACTTCTTTTTGATGGTATATCTCTTGATGGTGTAATACTCGGTTGTTCTTATACTGTGGCACACTTAATTTAAATTATAATTGTCTTCAAACTCGGTGAAAGATAGGTTTTGTGACTCGGGACTCCTTATGTAAAGTTTCGACTCAATTAAAAACAAAACAAAAGAGAACGAGTAAAAAAGAGCAACAAAGGAGTGAGATTTTGAAAGCTTTTCTCACGCAGTATGTCAACCTTGGCCATATCCAAGGAGCTGGGGTGCAGCCATAACACTGTTATCTTGCCAGGGACTTATTCACCACCGCCGGGGGTGTTAAGGAGAGTAAAATCATCCCCAAAGTCAGCACGACGGTGAGAAGAGGGTGTTTACTACTCCTCACAGAAATATTCAGTCCCTAGAGCCTTCCATTAAGAAGGAGTGGACCAACCTCGAGTCTGACCATATAGTCAGGGTCTGAAAGGGATTTAGGCCTCATGTTGAGACAGTTATTAGAGTTAAGGGCCAACATATTGAATAAAAGTTGTGCCGATCACTATTTTAGTTGATTTTTTTGAATAAATGTCCTCACAAAAACTTTTGTTTAAATTTTACTCTTGATAAATTGAAAATAATAATATGTGTACCATTAGATAAGGTCAACCCTGTACAAGGTTTATTCTTTAATTTTAAATAGAATATAATGTAATTGAAAAAGATATCAGCATCCAAATAAGACTGAACGTTTTGCTGGATTGCTGTATGATGAGAACTATTATCTACAATTTCCGTTAATAAAGGTATTCGATTAATCCTTTGGAGGCATTTGCAAGTTATATTCTCATAAGTTGCCTGTTATTACCAAGGGCGTCCGCAGGATCATATTTTGAGGGGAACTTTGTTTTTGGAATTTTTGAACGAAAAAAAAAACTCCTAAAAATTATAATTTTTAGGAAAAAGATTAGAAAAATTATTTTTTTTTTTTGAAAAAAATTACAAATATTAAATTTTTTGAAAACAATTTTAAAAAAATCCACAGCTTTTTGGAGAAAAATTATAAAAATTCAGTATTAAATTTTTGTAAAAAATTTTATAAAATTCATAGCTATTCTCAAGAATATAAATTTTTTGAAAAAAATTTCAAAAATCCGCTTTTTTTTAACAAAAAATAAAACTTTTTGAGGGAAAAAATTCAAAAATTGCATTTCAACTATTGAATTTTCTTGTTAAAACAACTATTCATTAGTGGGGGGGGGGTTACATCCTCCAGCCCACCCCCTGCGGACGCCCCTGATTAAAATCAGAGAAAAATAATATGCTATATTAGATTTAAAAGATATTGGTGGGTTGAGGCTAAATAAAATCTTATATTTCTAATAATTGTTTCAAACTAAGCACTATTGAACATTTTAACGTCTATACCTCAATTTAGGTAGTAATTCCATAATTGACTAAAGCAGTATTTTGAGCTCAATGAAGTAAAAAAATAGATTGGGAATTCTCTATTTTATTGATTTTATTAAAAGTTGTATTTGTGTTTTGACGTATATTAATCTCAATTAATTTGCCCGCCAACTATTTACTTACCCAGAAAGAACACCAAGAATCAAATTCATGACGAAAAAAGCTCCTAAAATGACCATAGAAACAAAATACGCCCATTGCCAGGTGCTTCCCATTGAGTCATGAATCTACAAAAAAAAAATTAGAGAAAAATATATGAATCAGAGTTTTGAAAAGTATTTATGTGCATATTATTCATATAATCCAAGGAATACTTTATACATAGAACGTGCTATATCTGTTTTTCTTTCTTTTATTGACCAACTATAGGTTTTTTTTAAATTTTTTTTATTTGTAGAATATTTATGAAATAAGAGAGCAATTTGAATTTAAACAATCGTCTAATGAAAGTTTTAAGGAATTAAAAGAACTTGATTGATTAATAAAATTTATATTTGAACCCAAAAAAATACTGTAATTCCTTAAGATATTCTTTATGCGACTGTAATCAACTGAATTCCCTGTTCTATTTACTAAATATTACACTTCTAAAAGAGAGCCCTTAGTTAGTTCCATTTATATAAGGTATTCCTTATAAAATCCCTCATACCCAATAGAGAACATCCGTCCACCCTTCAAGAGTAATGCACTGAAAGACAGTCAACATAGAGAGAATAAAGTTATCAAAATTGGTGATTCCAAAATTCGGCCCAGGAATATATTCTCGACACACCCCAGTTTCACATTGATAGTTTCCACCACAAAGCCGTGGATCATCATCGATAAGGACTCCAGTAATGTTGTCGAAACAGGCCTTATGCATGAGGCCCTGAAACATTTGTAGGCCAATGATGGAGTAAATGATGATAACAAAAAGTACAAGGAGTGCGATGTGAAAGAGTGGGAAGATGGCCATGAGGATCGCATTCAGAACGACCTGTAAACTAGGAACCCCAGAGACAAGTCTGAGAGGACGTAGGACACGAAATGCCCGAAGGGCTTTCACATCGAACCCCTCTATGGAGAGACTTGAGAGTAGGATATCCATAAAACCAATCATGACAATGGAGAAATCGATAAAGTTCCAAGTGTTTCGTAAATAGGCTTCTTCATGCTGATAGAAGCCATAGGCCACGATTTTGATAACACACTCTCCCGTGAAAATAACCATGAATATCACTTCAATTTTTTCCTAGAAAATAGAATAATGGGGGTATAGAAGGTTTTTTTATTTAGAATGATAGATATCCATCCTACCAAAAATAAATTAAGATCATTTGTATCTCCATTTGGATAGGGTTTGTGGAGAGCCAAGGAGACACAGGTGGCCAGAATAGTTGCAAGAATAAAGAATTCGAATGCTTTCCATTCTACGACTGTGATACATTTAAGACGGATTGGATTTTTAAGGCTGAAGAGATATATGGAGCGCTCAATTCGTTCAACCTGGGGTTTAGCTCCAACTTGTATCCTTTTGGTTTGTGGGGTTGCTTTAAGGATTTCCTCTTGAAGTTTTTCGAATTCCGAGGCTGTGTCCTCGTCTTTGGTTTGTCCTTTATTTGGCATTTTGGTTGCTTTTCTTCCTTTCCTCTTCGCCCAGGGTGGAGATAATTACCCTGAAATGAGAGAAAGATGGATATTAGGGGGAAATATATCTTTGCACATAGGTACTGCCTGAAAAAAAGGACAAGAGGGGGAGAAAGAGAAAATATAATACATAGGTATGGACATTGGACTATATTTAAAACAGACTACAAGCAATTCAGGCAGTCACACAACAACACACAATTTTTTTTTATTTTTATTTTTTTTGTGAGGGGAAAGTTATTTGTTAATGACATTGACCAGAAGTAAATACATATATGATTTGTATTTGTTTTTGGGCAAGATTTCAAAATAACAACATCATTATATTATTTATATGATAATAGCAGTAATCAGGACAACGATAAAAAGAGAGTCCTCGACAGGTAAAAGCCTATCCACGAATAACCCAAAAATGAAGGGAACATCAATCATATTCAAGCATACTTGATTAATCTCTAAATACCTGCATCAACAAGCAACTCCTAAACTACAACCACTAAGCTCATTTGCAAAAAGAATTTTTGATTTACATGTTTTGATGTCCTTGTCAAGAGCCTTCTTTAGGTAAATGGATTTCCGGAGGAAAAGATCCTGTTTGTTGATGATGAGAGGTTGCAAACCTCTTTGGGAAAAAAAAGATGTATAACAGAGCTCTGCAAAAGAATTTGCACACACACACTCACAAACAACAGCAGTCTACCACACTCACGAAACACTCTCCACTTCAATAAAAAAACTTGGAATGTAATAATGTAAAAAACGTTTATTCCCAATTTAAGGCAAAGAAGACGCGCGACACGCGCGCAGCGATCCCAGCTTTCTCCTTTACTTGCATGTATAAAATGACTCAAATCCTGTAACATACATTCCTTTATCTATGATAAAAAGAGTGGGGGAGAGAAAGTCACCTTTGTAAGTTGAATGTACATGACAGGGATTTGAAAATATCTTACGCCAAGCTTGGACCATTGTGTCTACTTACATAGGTAAAGTAAACACTAAATTCAAGCATGCAATCCTTGATACTAGAAAAGGATACCTTTTGAAGAGGTCGACGAAAGTGAGAGAGGATTATTAATTAACTAGTTAATTAATGTTGCTTTCTAACTCTTTATGAATCAATTTCTACTTTTTCATCCTTGACAATCCTTAAAAATATCCAAAGAAAACCCCTTTCATATTAATTAGTATACAATATACATGATTGTAAATATCTTCAAATTCAGAACATCAACATTCGTGAGTAAAGGCAGGATAGATGCACCTTTTCTCGAATCCGGGTGAGTTTGGATCTTAAAACGTAAATTTCGGGTATCCAAACTTTTGGATCTAGATCCGAAAACAAAATTTAGATACTTATACTTATTGGAGAATAACCACGCGATGCAAATGTTTATATAGATGTCGCTCCAAGATCCGGCAATCCAGATAAATATAAATGTGGTTGGATATAGATAATACCTTTTTTATTTAAAGACCAGGATTAAGTATTAAGCAATACCATAAGCTTTTAAAGAGTCGTAAAACTTCGATTAACCAAAGCCTGTTCGGATCCTGCATCCCGGATAATACAAATTTAATTATAATGTTGACGAGTACTTCTGATCCAGATCCAAGACCCTCTCTGTTTTTATCAAGCAAAGCTTTTCAACATCCAGATGATCCTTCGGATCATTTTTTAAGATCCATAAATATTCGAGTACATGAAGCCAGTTTGGATATGAGATCTTTTTGGACAATACATGTTTACTTAGGATATGGGTCCAAAACCCCTTCTATCTCTGTTCTACAATTGTATTTACATAAATTGGCGCAAAATGGCCATGATATTGTTTAGAGAAGTTCATATTCTCCCATAAGATGTTTATTATTTGATGACCAAACAAGGGATCTCCTCCGACTCGTTGTCAATGCATGGACCGTTGGCATCTCTATCCAGATCGCCTACGACATCAAGAAGTCTATTACAGTCCTACACAAACAAAAACTTAATCATCAACAATATGGCTGACTTCTGGCCTTGCTCAATTCGGCCCTCCTTCCGCCCTGACCTCAACCCCCCTGACATTGCAGTTTGGAGTGTCTTAGAGAAAAATGTCTGGCACACCTCTCCTCCAAATTTAGATTCACTCCAAGCTGCCACCATGACAGCGTGGCACGCCAGGGACACGGCCTTCATCGTCAAGAGCTGCAAATCTGTTTAAGTATTGTCCTTGATGACGCCTCGCAACTGACGGTCTTCAGGACTGATCCAAAGACTGGACTTGACTGTACCAAATAAATATGGACCGCCGCCGCTGTTATTGCCCAGAAGAACCAAAATTTCTGGGCTGCTTCCATGTGGCCCTCTTCCAGCCTTGAACACTACACTCTGGACTTAGCAGTTCCGGATGTCTTGTAGAAAATGGTGTCCTGCACCTCTCATCTATTTGGGATTTGCTCTAATATTTGAATACAAAATTTAGCTAAATGTAGTTTTAAGCATAAGACACTTATTGGACTGCATCAATAGTCTCCTTATTGGACACTTTTCTTTCCAAAAAATTGAATATTTGAAATTTTGTTCCGAAAAAGATTAATTTTCTCAATAGAAATGAATTTTTGAAATTTCTTTCCCAAAAATTTAAAATTCGATTTTTTTGTGTTCAAAAAATCTTAAATTAGAAATTTTATTTTTGAAATTTTTTTCCAAAAAATTTTATTTTTTGAGAACAGCTGTGGGTTTTGAAAAAACCTTAATTTTTTGAGAACATCTTTGGATTATTGAAATTTTTTCTAAAGGATTTAACATTTTTTGTGAATTCTGAAATTATTTAAGGAAAAATTTAATTTTTGAAATTTTTTCCAAAACATTTAACTTTTCAAACAAATAAAGGTATATATAATACTGCAGACGCCCCTAGTATAATTTCTTACAAATTTTGCACACTTTGGCATTGGCGCCTAAGATTTGATGTCAGTTTTTTTTCAACATCTTGAAAATGCGTGAAGAAAATATTTAAAAACTTTTTTATTTACTCAACTCTCAAAAACAATAAAATTAAATAGTTGTTATTATTTACGGATCTTTAGAGTAGTGCTATTCATCTTAAAGATTGTTTTAATAACATTCATTAAAAAAATATGTCATAATTAAATTTCCACCCGGTAAACTTCATTCTTTCTTGTGTTACTCCTTTTTCAAGATGCCGGGTATTATGTAATGTTTAAAAATAGCAAAACTAGGATAACACGCATAGTTTGTCGTCTCATATTTTCCCTAACTTTTTTTGTATTTATGTACAAGTATTAGTTAATTTTGTGTATGGAAATAGGTAAGCACAGGGCCGGACTCATTTAAAAATCAAGTAAAGAGTTTGCAGGCGATGGATATTTTTCCCATACAATTGATTTTCTTTAAATAGCTCTGAGTTTTCGAAAATTTTATATTTGATATCAAAAAATTTTGTCATTAAAATTTAATTTTTGTAATTTTTTCAAAAAATTTAATTGTTTGCGAACAGCTCTGGATTTTATAAATTAAAAAAAAAATAATATTTCAATATTTTTCCCAAAAATTTAATTTTTTGTTTGAAGCTATGGATTTTTGATATTTTTTTACAAAAAATTAAATTTTTTGTGAATAACTGTGGATTTCTTCTAATTTTTTTTCCAAAAAAAATAAATTTTCAAATTTGTATTACAAAAAATTTTAATTTTTAAATTTTTTTTTCTTCAAAATATTCGAAACACCGAGAATAATAAGAATAATTATATATATATAATCCTGCGGCCGCCGTTGTGAAGAATTCATGCGTGACACTGTATTCAAGTACAGCGTGTCCCAGGAAATCGTTAATGAAGCTTTTGAAAGATTTCACTGACTTACTAAATAATGACCAAGGACAACTGATATGGATGCCAAATGAAATCGAGCGTCTGCATTTTGAAGGGGCAAGGAGTTATAATGAGATATCCTACATCGTACCCTGTTCCAAGGATCCCATTACTAAGATTAAAAAGGTGAAAGATGACAACAAGGCCCTCGAGAGAAAGTCTTGAAGCCAAATGTAAAAAGTTAAAAAAAATTTAAAATCCATATATATTCCTCATAATACATTTCTTCAAAAAAAAAATCAAACAAAATTTTTTGAAATTTTACATTTCTTGAAGGAATTTCAAAAATACATGGTAATTTATATAAAATTAAACTTTTCCGTAAAAACAATCAAATATTAAATTTCCTCAAAAAAATTATATAGCCCCTCTATCCACCCCATTGCCAAAGCCCCTGAAAGTGGTCTTTCTACTTGTACTTTTTGAGAATCTTAATACAGTTACATTTGGGTAAATTTGTTTACGATTCTCAGAGACACACTGTATTTCTTGTTACTCAGTAGTTAAAGACCTAGTTTTTAAGGCTATTTTCTTTATTACTTGTACGTAAACTGCATATTTTGTAGAACATATTATATAAGTTAGAAAGCTCACCTATGAATGAAACAATAATATCCAGCCACAGGATGTCAAAAAATTATCATGGAGGAAACATATTTACAAATATTCATGGCTTGTACGGCTCCACATTTTTATGTATACGGATCAGTTCCAGGGGTGTTAGCAGGCTTATATATACTCGGGTTCTGGAATTTTTTCCAAAAATGTTTCAAATATTAAATATTTTCGGAAAAGTCGACAGATTTTCACGAAATAATACATTTTGTGGAAATTTTTCAAAGATCAATATATACTAAAAAAATTTAATTTTTTTGAATAAAAATTCAAATATCAAAAACTGTTCAGAAAAAATTAATTTCAAAAAAAAAAAAAATTCAAAAATCCACAGCGGATAATAAAAAATTTAAAATATACAATTTTTTAAAATGTTAAACTTTTTGAAGATAAAATTTGATAAATCATAAGTTCCTCAATTATTTTTTTTGGGGGGGGGGGGCTACAGCTTCTCCTGCCACCCTTGCGATCGCCCTGGGTTTGAATCTTTATAATTCTGAGACAATAAATAACCCAATGTCATTACTTAGAACATAATTAATGTTTATGTTGTACTAATTATCATTAGTATAACATTGGGAACATCGTTCACAGGTTATGAACAAGGATGTATCCAGTTACAGTGGTTCAGTGGTTTTATCGGTACAAGTCTCGGTTATTTTATTCCAACGGTTTGAGTCTCAGTTCTTATTCAGACAAGGTCAGTTTAAAACAAGAAAATTCCGGCGCAGGAAATGATATTAGATACAACCCACAACCCTGGTCCCAGCTACCTTATAGGCAGAGTGTGTATTGCCTCAAAATCCAGCAGAGGCTCCGAAAACTAACATTTCTTAAGCAGGGGCTTCCGCAGGGGGGAGAATGAAGGGGCTGTTTTTCTCCAAAAAATGGAGAAATTACCTATAATCAAACGAGGAGGCTAGATGGAGAATTGAGGACCTTGTATCTTTTGGGAATATACAAATTTAATTATACTGTCCCCAAGTAGTAATTAGAATCCGGATCCAGGACCTGATCTACATCTAATGATTTGATTATTTTAATTTTCTTATAAGTAAATAATAGCCAAAATGGATGGGTTATAGTAGCTCATAACGGATATTATTAACCCACATACTACAACTTATTGTGCAGGATTTTATAGGTCAGAGCTTCTTCAATTTCTAAGGGATAATTTATAGGTAGATATGTACAGAGTGGTCCATTAAAATCCGACCACTTTGATATAATTTATTAATTAACAATAGAATTTTAACAAAAGGAATATCGTAAATAGATATGTGTCTGAGTTCTCTTAATCATTAATGTAGCCGCCCTTAGCGGGAATGATGGCTTCCAGGGAGTGGAAGGTCTGTCACTCGCTGCAGATGTACTCCTCTGTCATGGCATCACAGTCCTGACTGACGGTGGCTTTGAGGACATGGGTGTTTGGATGTTGGACACTGCCGGCCTTCTCCAATTCATGCACAACAAAGGTTGACTAGAAGGAGTTGGCATCAGGGCTGTAGGGGCCAAAAGTGTCAAAAAAGAGTTCAAAACAAAACAAAGGAGTCTGGAGATGAGTTTACTTCATTCCTGGTGTCAAAAGTGACCTCTCCATCCTCACAAGGCTCTTTCCACCCAATTTTTTGTAGCTCTCTGGCCAAGGCTGTTCTCTTTATCTACTCCGGGTCCAATTTGACCTTTTTGACAGAGCCATTCTTCTTCTCCAACGTTTGGTACTAGCTGACGGCATTGACAAATGTCCTAAAGACGCCCAATTGCCGGGAGTGCTGAATGGAAATTTGTTGATCACGTTCAAGTGTCATTTTCTCGACTTGTACGTAAGCTAGAGAGCTCAGGTTTGGTTTGTTTTGTAACTAATTGTTTATGCTTTAATATATCGAAATATGAATAAATTTCCATCACTCCACTTTCATTAATTAGTAAGTGTTCTGATTTCCATGGAACACCCGGTAATATGTTGAAGTAAGGAATATGCCCACCTAAGTAAGTACTCTACAACATATGTATGTAGGTATTTTGACTTTTTCTCTCCTCCCTCCAACTTTGCTTCAAATTATTTTTTTACGTAGGGAAGACAGGGAAATGTTGCAACACTGACAAAAGGAAAAGTTTGACACAATACACAAACAATTATGACGTATTATTTAAATGTATTTGAAGATAGTATCAGTCTATAGTTTATCCACAAATTGCATTTGAATACGATTCGTCAAATCTTTAAAAATGGAATGAGTCTTAGAAATTGAAACAATTAGACAAAATAATATCTTTTATGGAATATGCAAACTATATACTAAATGGGGAACCAAAACTTGCACTAAACTACGTGATTTCAAAAAAAAAATCACGTAGTTTTTGGTTGTTTTTCTCACGGATGCAAAAAAGTTCTTGTATCTAAAATGAACATATAAACTAATGATAGGACGATTAATTGGAATCAGGAATCGGCATCAGAAAAATAATGTTTAATTTACGATAGTTTCTTATTTATTACTTTTTTAAGCTATAGAAACAAATATTGTGCGGATACTTCTGCCGCTCCTGCTACTGAAAATACACAAGAATAATATATAAAGGATACTAATTACAAAAGCAAGCTAAAACAGTGGGCTTTTTTATACAAGCACACGCCTGCAATATTTCATTAATACGATTACATTATTATTTCTTATATCAAAAATATGTATATTGTATACATCAGGGACCACTATATACAAGTGCTATATGCACGCACAATATTCAATTAATAAAACTACATTGTTGTTTGTTCAAAATATGTTCTTATTAATATACATATTAATATTATGATACGTCAAGGCTATTTCATTCTATACATATGCTCTGTTTCCAATAGAACATGATTATAATTTCGTGTGATCCCTCGTCGTTTTTAAAATATATATATTGCCATTTTATTATTTCTATGAAGAAATAGCCAAAATAATATTATAACGACTCATAACTACTCTGAAAATCAAATTTTACTAAGGGACATTATAATACAGTATCGAATAAAATACTACGTAGATTTTAATAATATGTAATTTATTTTAAAAATGGGCCAGAAATAACATGACAGTGAGGATCTGCGAGTATATAGGATATAAATAGTGGTTGGTACGACTGACTTATTTGGCCAACTACCAGATGATTTTGGGGCCTTTTTTCTGTTTCTTTTTTGAAGAAAGGTTGTGTGATACAATAAAGAAAACGACATGAGGAATTTCGCAAAAATACTCAAAAGTCCTTCTCAGACCAATTGACAAACGACAAACTTGGCTTAATTAATATAGATTAATGAATAATTCTAAATGCACGAGGGAGAGGCCACTATTAAACATCAATTTGCTCGAATTTGATTTCCAATCTGTGAGCTACTAATTCATTTCATTTGGTATATCTTTTGAGATTTAAGCTTAAATATAATCTTTATTCCTTTAGGACTTGCGACATTTCAAAGTAATAATGAGTTCTATTAATCATCGAAACTTTCATACTAAAATATAAACATTTTTCAATTAAAATATATACTTAGCCTGATTGTTTCATATTGATATAAAATACTATAAATATTTCGAATATTTTCTAATCTAATTTCCTTAATCGCATCACAAAAATTGCCAAAACATTGACTTCTTGTAGGTTATGTATACGATGAATTTAGGGATCGATTATAATTTATATTGAACGAGTATGTTATAATAAATATCTGGGAAGGGATTTCTGGATAACTCCTTAAATATGGTGAATTAGAGTCATCCATATCCAAAATAAATAGGTTAATTATATCTAATTTTTAATATATGTATTTTAACATTACAAAAGTCAAATAGAATCATCCCAAATCTTCTCAAATAGTATTCATCCCATATTTGTAATGGAAAGTTTCAAAATATTGACTTATATGCATATCATTTTTGATGATAACTTATACTTGGTAAACTCATATGAATTTTGTACAATCCTCAGATTATAATATTTCGCGTAGTTGACATTTTTTCTCAACATCACATGGTATTTTAAGGAACTATTCCATTTTTGTACATCAAATTCCCCTGAATTAATCATTAGGGCTGATGAGTTATTTACTCACGGAGTCGGTTTGGAACACAGAAAGTAGATATATTTATCTATGATTTGGAGTCGCAAATTTTAAAATACCTGCAGATTTATAGCCGGGATCTCTAAATATGACAAATCCAACCTCAAGAAACTATTGGAATTATACTCTATAAATTAAATGATTAGTGATGGATGGGAAACGGGCTTGAATGATTTATGGTATTTATATGGTGTTTAAATTGAAGAAAATAATGCCTGGATTAACTATTTCATCTCCAGTGACGACTGCCTAGACTTCCCTCTACAGCCCTACACCAAAACTACTACTTAATTTAGAAACATAAACATATGACGTCACTAAATATCCCTCTTCAAAGTTGGAATGAAATTTCCAGGAATGAATTTTACAGGGAATGAATTTACTGATATATTAACCTTGATATAATCTTTTCTTTTTTTAAAACTACGATTAAGCAATTTTATCTACTATTTAATATCCAGTAATCCCTCCGATTTTTGAAAGATCTGTAAAAGTTCGGGTACTCAAAGCCAGTTCGGGTGTTGCATCATTTCAGATAATACAAATATTCCTATATCGTATCTGGGTACCTTGGTTTCGGATCCCTGACCAGTCCTATCTGTTGAAGATCATAAGATAGCTAATCACAAAATTTACGTTATATCTAATACACGTAATTGGTAACCCGGCGTTGTTCGGGCCAAGGAGGAAGCGGGAAATCACATTGACAATGATATATTCTAATTCTCTTATTATTTAGATCCCTTGCGCTTAGGCGAGCGTTAGGTAGCACCTGTATATTATATGAAATTCATTGTTATTAATTTAAAAAAAATTGTGTTATAAACTTCATATAAAAAATTGCATAAATCGAAACTCTGGAAGAAAATCACCAAAATTTGTTTTGTATTAATTTTCCACCTTGTAAAGTGGAACACATAACTACTAAAAAAATACCGTACATGCAAAACCAAAAAAGTTCAGGATAATAATGTTGTCGAAAAAATAATCCTCGATAACTGCTACATTTTTGTAAATATTGCAAAAATTATTAAATTAAATGTTCTGGAAATTGAAAATACTATCAAATCTAAAGGTTTAAAATTTTATGTACAAAATGCATCGCTTTGTGGCATTTCTTTTTAAAAATTTAAAATTGAACTTCGTTGAAAAAAATGAAAAATTATTCGGAAAATGACAGATATTTCAGTTGAAACCCATTTTTATGAGTCAAAATTATATGCAAACGAATCTCCAGACCAATTTTTACAAACTTTATTTTATCTACGAATCCAATAATCTATTGGCAATTAATTTTTTTACACTAGAAGATAAACAAAACTACAATTTTGGCCGATTTTTTTTTTTTTTTTTTTTTCCATGACTTTTTTTGATTTTGAATAAATTTAGAAAACGTCTTTATTCGTATAGTTGGTTTTTAATAAGGCAGTTATTTTTTGATTTATAACTTAACCTCCTATACCCCCAAAAATCTGGACTCCGGACTTAGCCTCACTAGGTGTTTTGGTGTTATCAAACATGGAATCCAAAATATACGAACAGATAAAAGACGTATAAAATAACCATAAATATTTAACCAAATAACCAAATCTGTTCCTAGGATATTTTTTGGCCCCCAAGGTGATTCAGAGGCTGTGTTTGCCCCATTCCCCTCTCGTCCCTCTGTCTCTTTCTATATCCCTGTTTGCCCAAAATAAAAAAGTGACCTAGATAATAATTGTTACTAAGAGTATCCTTATCTTTTCCTCCAAGACTGTAATTGTTAGAGTACTAATGTTATTCTCTATGGCTTCAAAATCTGTCTGTCTTGCCTAGCAGTTGGTAAGGTACATCAAATTGAAAATTCTAGTAAGCCTGATTCCATGATGGCCTAACCTTGCATTTCTATTTAGCTTGGTATATACAGGGTGCGGTTTTACTATTAAGAATTTTTTTAGATCGGTTGTTCTTGGGAACCCTTAGTCGTAAGGCTTTAAAAACCAGTTTATCAGATTCAGCAGACAATTTTGTATGAGTTATATATTCGAAGCGTTGAAAATGTCCTCCGAGTACGACCGTCGTGCAGCGATCATTGTCGCCCTCCGTGCAAGCCCTGCACCCAAAGAGATCATCGACTTTCTCCATTTGTCCTCCTCAGACCTCATGTCAGGAGGTATGGGAATACCAGCAAGGAAGAAGAGAGATCGACCTGCCTACAAAATTGGTTTTTGGACAATGTTCTGGTCTAAGGAAATGTGGCGCCTAGTTCCTCGGATTACAATCCTTTGGAATATTTCGTGTGAGACGTCTTGGAGGGAGTCCAACAAGCGTGTTGAGAAAAATTGTGCTTCTCTGAGAGCCTCCATTATTGAGGATGTGAACATTATTAATAAAGATCGCCTGATCAAGGCCTTCATCAGGTTCCGCACCATGTTGGAGGCCGTGATTGAGGCTGAGGGTGGTTGGATTGAATGATTAAGTTCATGGAGGGTCCTTACATTTGTATATAAATGGATTTGTAAATATCTCAACTAATTTAAGAAATATAAAGGTTTATGTCCTAGTCTCGAAAATTCTTAATTATAAAACTGCACCCTGTACATATATATATAATAATAGACCTATTTATTAAAGTAATTATATGACGGTGTCGATAGTCCAAACCTCAAATGATGAAAGCTTGCTATAACCTGTTTCTTATTAAGATGTAATCAATTATCAACCATTATTGAGTAATAATTCCATAGTTGGTAGAATTTTTCCTTACTATCAAAGGATTTCAGGTCTATTTTTTTAACTTCTTTTTGTATGAGAGGTTGCAAGGTACAATATATGTAACGACGAGTCTCTTTTGATTATAACAATAATCATAGTCTTTTAGTAATAACGTTGGGTTATTCATTGTTCGGAATCAGTAAGAAAGGAACATTAATTCAGATCCTATTTTATTAAGGTCTTAACCAGGGTTTCAGAGTCGATGCCATTTTTTGCCGAGTCCGAGTGAGGATTCGGAAAATTTGTACAGACCCCGGCTACAAAAACTATTATAATTTATGTAAATAAAACTTATATATAATCTAAGGCTTGCATTGAGTGTTCATAAAGTGTTGTTCTAAATGGTTATAAATTATAGAAATACTGTTATTTTTTGAAACTTATTAAATTAACTAATTTATAAGTTTACTTCACAAATTTCAAACGTACTTCATTGCCCATACAATCACAATTCCTGAACACTTCTAAGGTCTAAATTATTATGTTGGGCAGAGGATAGCCACTAGCCGTGCTAGTTCATTAATTAGACTTGTGAATAGTCAATATCCTCAGAGATAAGTGGAACGTTGCAGTAAGAGGATGTTTATACCGTTGGTTCTCAGTTACGAGTTCATAAATTATTTTTCAAAACTTATGAATCTATTAGCAATAGATAGATTTGGATCCATTTCATTTCTTGTTCATCTAGTTAAATATCTTATATTCCAAATATTTTCTTTTATACATAGAACAATTATTTACTACATATAGTTAATAACTACTTATAGCTAAAAATTAAATCTATATTTATAGCCTCTATAAACAAATGACTCAATAGTACTTATATAGGCTATAAAATAAATAATTAAAAAATGATGTGTCGGACAATTATATACAAATCTATTATAGACAAATATAATTAATTGACCTATTTTTGACTGAATTTACATAAACTTTTGTTAATTTAAATTAACTCTGTTCTATTTAAAAAAAAAAATGATATAATGATATTTATACAAAAAAAATAATTGAGAGTCAAACTTTAAATGCTTTGATGTAAGAATAACTAATTACTTAGATACCTTTATTTCAGACTGTTTTTATGACCCATCTTACAGGTATGTTGTAGCTTCTTTATTGTCCCTTCTGTCTACACCAGGGGAAGGTAACCTTTGACACATGGAGTACCAACTTCAACATTTCTTATTAATGAGTGTGCCCAATTATCAACAATAATGATAATTGGGCACACAAACTACGGGAATATGTTCTAATTTGTGCGTGCCAGAGAATATGCCTCTGCAGGCCAGCAGTGACACACGTGCCATAGGTTGCTGCCCCCTGGTCTACATCATTTAATAGGGTATGTCTGACTGCTTTATGCATCTTAATGGGGGTGGGGGGATATTTTTTATTATCTATCATTTTTATTTTTTACAAATATTTTAAACTCAATTCATTATGCATATTTAAAAGATGGAGAGAGAAAATAAAGAAAATCATTCATATATGTCTCAGGGGCGTACGCAGAATTATATTTTGAAGGGTTTGGTTGTTGTGATTAAATTTTTCGGAAAATAAATTTCAAAAATTACATTTCTTGGAAAAAAGTTTACAAAATTCATATCTATTCATAGTAGTTACATTTTTGGAAAAAAAATTCAAAATTAAATTTTTTGGAAAAAAAATTCAACTATAAATTTTTGGAAAATAAATTGAAAAAATTAAATTTCAAATTTTAAAAATTATTTGAATAAAAATTTCAATAAGTTATAGCTATTCATTGAAAATTAATTTTTTTAGGAAAACATTTCAAAAATTATTTGAATAAAAATTTCAATAAGTTATAGCTATTCATTGAAAATTAATTTTTTTAGGAAAACATTTCAAAAATTAAATTTCAAGTATTTTATTTCTTGGAAAAAAGTTTCCAAAATCCATATTTATCCACATTTTTGGAGAAAAAAAAATTGAAAAATCAAATATTTTGTAAAAAAAAATTCAACTAATACATTTTTTGAATATGTTTTTCAAATATTAAATTTTTTGAGAAAAATTTCAAAAATTCCATAGCTATTCATAGAAAAATTAATTTTTTCGAAAAAAATTCAAATATTTAATTTTTGCTCTGCTGCATAATTTGCCCGAATGAAAAAAAAAACACTCATTTTTTCTAGTAAGAAGCAAAAAGTCCTTAATTTGGGGCGGGGGTTACAGCCCATTCATCCCGCACCCTGCAGACACCCCTGTATCTGTCTATTTTAAAGCCTTTAGTAGTGAACCTCTCCGTAGTTGTTTTTTCAAGTTAATGGGTGTGTTGGTTCGTTTATCCTTGGATTTGACAAATGCCACGAGGCTTTTGACATGCTCATTCCTTTCTTTTCGTGCTCTGTCCACCACGGGTCGATTGGATCTCTCAATTTTCTTCCAGGCTGGAACTGTTGTAGCCTCAGATAAATCATGTTTCCATAGCCAATGGAAATTAACTTTTGTTTCGAAATTCTCGTAAAAGTCGTAAAAAATCTTCCATATTTCCACAGGAGAGTTTGCATGTCCAAAGGTTGGGAATTTTGCATCATCTAGATTCAAATCCTAGCTCAAGAAATATGTAGAATATTAGTTATAAGAATCTTTCTTTAAGATAGTGCATGGAATGTTAGTGACTTGGAATAATCAGACATAATATTAGCTGAAGTAAAAAGTTCTGAGTCATTAATATACCTATTGTGTTTTTTTTTCATGAATATATGACAAATAACCTTTTGAATTGGAATTTTATGTCATTGTAGTAATTACTCCGTTCTTCTAAAAAAAAAAACATTTATTTAACCTTTCATTTTGGATTTGCGTGTCTTTTATATAAAAATTTTAAAAAATGTTCTCCTTTAGTTAATTGAAAAGCTTATTTTCACTTTATGTCGATTTTAAACATGCACCAGTTGTTCTTAAAAATCAACTGGACATTTCATGAATTTATATTTTTTTTAAAAAGAGGACTAATGGGTCACCGTACTTTATGATACTTTTAAAAAACACTTACACAGCTCCATATAGCATCATCCAGGAATGGAATAAGGGAATTTCGACGTCGTGGAGTTCCATCATCCGAATATGCCAGTTCTTCATAGGCAATGCGATCAAATATTTTCCGATAATAGTCACAAAAATCCTCATCAGACTCGTGATGAATCTCAGTAGTAAATAGAAGAGGCTCAAGGAGATTGATTTCTCCAGAGTTTCGACGACCAGGTGAGGATATACTTGAATTATTGGAGCTTCTTCGACTTAGACATCCACCTCCAGACTCTAATTTCGTTATAGGAAGGCTGTTTAGTGCTAAATGTATTGCGGTTAGACCATTCTCAACCTGCTCTAAAGAGCTCTGTATCCGAGGAAAAAATAACATATAAATATTTTTTAAATCCTTGATATTTAAATAAATAGCCTCAAACCTCTTCCTTTTCGGATTTCTGAGCTCCCTTTGACTCCATTCTAACGGCCTCAAGAAGCAACTAAGACGAGGGAGGATGTTATACACATTTTGAAACTACACTTCCTTTAAAATTAATTGTACGCCTACAAAAATACAAATATATGTATAATAGTAGAGAGAAAGAACATTTGAAGGCTCTCCATGACGTCATAACCAAAAGCCTTTCCAATAAAAATAACTCTTTGTCATGCAGTGACTGAAATAAACAAGTACAATCAATCTAAGACTCTTCTTTTTTTTTTTTTTTTTTTTTTTTGCAGTATTCTGTTTGTTTTTCCAAATAGACACGCCATAAACTCTTGGTGAACATCCTTAGAAATAACAAAAAAAGGCATATCCTATATTTATCCAAGCTGTGGTATTCATGTCCGGACTCAAGTCATTTTTATACATCTATACCACTCCCTATATACAGGATTGAAACTTGAAACAAATACATTTGAAAGGAAAAAAGAAAATATCATATAATTCCTTAATTATACAAATCTTTATTTATCTTTTACTGATACAATGCCAATGGGAAATTGATTTATTCTATTCGGACGCCATTGGCCTTACAGATGGCGAGAAGCCTGTTCCCAAGAGAGTTGCAAATATTGCAAATGAAGTTCGGGTCCATGGCTTCAACGTTCGGCTGACGGATGCTACAGGACCTCCTCTCGATGTACGATCGGAAAGAAAAGTAGAGGGGATTGACATCCGGACTGTAAAGTGGTCACATTATCTTGTCCCAGAAAGTAAAGCTGTTTGCTAAGAAGATCTGAGTAATTTTCAAAGTGGGAGCGGGGGCCCCATCTAGCTGAAGGACGACGTTGCCTTTGGGAAATTTTTTTTGGATCCAGGGGAGAAGGTTGGACTTAAAAGCATCGATGTACATGGCTGCTGTGAGCCTGCAACCCTCCGGGAACCAGATCAAGGGCGTCCTTGAGGACATCCGTATTACTGATGGATCCCTCCTTCCTTTCTATGGTCTTGTTGTGTTCTAGCCTCTTCTTAATATAGTAATTGGTCTTACTAGCCAATCCTGTAAACTTGACCACCTATGTTGGAGTGTGACCCGCACGAAGAAGAGTTGATGCCCTAAGCCTTGAATCTTGTTGCAATGAGATTTCTCGTACGATTTAAAAAATTCAAAAGCAGGAGGTGCTTAAGATACATGCCTACCAATACTATTACTCACAAAACCTTTCTAATCAATATAGTACAAGTGCGTAAGTTTCAATTTTCCATCTGGTAGCCTAGGCCTATAAGCTAGAATTAATCCGATGTGAATCCTTAATTTTACACCGAGTCAACCAAAGACTTATACTTACGATTCTCGAGCAAAACCTCATTTTTACACTCCGTCTTTCATCCTCAGAAGGACTAGTTATTGCTTTATACTTAAATCCCCCCTTCTCAAGAATGAAATAATAATGATTGCAATTTTGAACGTCCAGATTCATTGGGAAAATCTTTAAAGGCTTATAACCAACGAACCAGACAAGGTAGAACCATAATTTTTTAAATCATTTGAAAGCCATTTAATGACATTCAATTATTCATAATGAGATCTGCCTCTCATGATAACCTTGGGATACTGTGCCAGGAGTTATAGGAGGCCCAGGTGTTATGGTTTTAGACCATCTAGTTTGCTTGTTACTAGCCTTTAAGTATATGCACAGTTTATCTTGACCATCCTGTATGATAATAAATTAGCAATGAATTGAAATCCTTTTTTGTAATCTAATGGTTGTACTATGGACGTACAATAGAGCAATAGTTTAAGGATTTATAAAAAGGCAAACTCTACATAATCTTAGACTCATTTTCCAACTATTATTATCCATCATTAGTCGTTATTAAAGTCCTTTAGATATTTGTGTATGGTTAGAAAACTATGGTTGTTGAATGGAAGGAATTATATGGAGCTTTTCATGTAAATGTACAGTTGGCAATGAGACAGGGGAGGTGGAGGACAGGCACCATAGATTAACTACAGTGTGAAGCAATTTTACAACAACTAACTTGAGTCCATGCACAGGTAGGAAACTGTTTGTTGCCTTGGTGGCTAGGAAGAAGGGTTGGGTGTCAGTTTAGATAAAATTGTATCGATCAACAAAGTATTTATGATTTGCAATACAAATCATACAAGACCTCATTGTCTGAATTCTTTGTTTTTTACTTTGTTAGACATAATGTTTGGCATCCAAGCTCAGAGAACCTCAACCCCATGGAGTGCTTTGTGAGGGGCACATTTGAGCAAGAAACAAGACATTTTTCCTATATTTTTATTTTGTTCATTTGGGGGAAATCTTTGCAGTCCGCAGGCAGTTGGGACTCTATTTTTGTTACGGGCATCTAATTTTGTATCCAAGTTTCATCTAAAGTAATTAATCAACCCTAAAACTCGGATTTATTTTGCATAAACCGTAACAATATATCGATACTCGATTTTGTGTATTTCCACAAAAAAAGTCACATCAACTCACTCAAACGACTGTCAATTTTGTAAATAACAGTCAACAGATGGTAGATAGATTTGACTAGCTTTTATTTACAAGTGCTACCATCTACACGTTGAAGTACGACCCTTTTCAGACCACCCTCGTAATTTTATTTAGCTTTCATTTAGCTTGATTTTTATTAAATTTGGATGATTAGTTTACGAGAAACCCATTGTTTTTTATAAAAATGGTCTTGGTTGTGAAATAGAGGTCGCTCTCAGTATCATATACACACTCAAAACAAATGACCTATTTCCTAATCATAACAAAAGTAATTTAATACTTTGGAAAAGGGAGATAAATCAATAAATCTGTCGTTAAGCAGCAAGTTTCTCTATTATGTACCATAATATTTTCATGATCCTTGAAAGCTCTCCCTGTATAAATCCCATTCCCGTCCTTGAACTTCCAAAAAATGTCAAAACTTCTTTCACACACTGGGTATTTATATTGTACAAATCGTGAGACAAAAATGAGAAAAACATATTTTTTAGTTTTATCTGACTTTATAATCAATGCAGAACATATTTTTAAATTTTCTGGGACTCATATTAATGTTCTTGCCAAAAAAGAACCAAGTAAGCCATACAACAGTCTCCAGGGGCATAAAAACGGACCTGAGGATGAATTCATATCCTTACAGACAAAATGAAAGCCACCCAGGCTGCCCACAGAATAAAATTGCAGAACGATTTGAAGTCACAAAATAATCGAATCATCTTTTAGCCAGAATCCACAAGTTGCATCAAACAAATAATATATTTTTAGTTACACAATAAGTAATTAATGTTGTATTTATATGTAATTTTGAGTTTAGAAGCTGGTTTGGATCAGCATATTGCTTGATACGCAGGGATTAAAGTTGATATTTGGGAAAATTATCGTAAAAATAAAATAAAAATAAAAATGATAGTTTTGTTTATTTGCCGTTACACGTTATGGTATGTATTTTACACAAGAAAAATTAATAGCGTTTCCACTCCTTTTCTTCTTATTTTTGTCATAAACTCCCCTAAAAGACGTATCCCATGTGATCCATATCTGGGGAGTTAGAGGTCCAGGTCTGGGGGTCCCAAAATGGCAACTTCTCTTCCTTCAACAAGTTTTGGGTCTTGCAGGCCTTGTGAGATGGAGGCAAGTCTTGTTCAAACAGGAGCTCGTCACCATTGGACTCAGCTTTCATCCGAGGTATCACTTGGTCAGACAGGAGTTCACAGTACCTGTCGGCATTCACCCTCTTATTTGGCTCAAAGAAGAAATTTCAAGTTTCTAGTAAGAATTTATAATTCCTTAATTTGGAGGAGGACGCTACACTCTCTCCAGTTACCCCCCTCGGATGCCCCTGTAATGTAAAAGAGTTTTTGAGAGAGGGCTAGTACTCTTTCCAACAAAAGGGTAGCTATATTTTTAATTCCTTGTTGGACTCAGAGTAGAATTGGGGATCGTCATTGCTTGCCTTGCCTTTGACCTTGTTGATTTCCTTCACCCCCTTCTCCCTTGTCACAGCTGATCTAATGAAACTGCATGCATGACCTTGGAGCACTACAAATTCTCAGATTCAAGATTGCATTGTTCTTTATTCATATGTGGAAATAGTAACCAATTGAATTATCACAATTCATAAATCATGGATATTATTTTGAAAAAGGCGTGTGACGTCAATTGTTTTTGTTTTCGGGGTCCATTGCCTCACTAGGTTTAGACCGATGGAGAGTCACTCCGGTTCATTCAGTTCAAACGGACCCAACACTAACTATTAGTATAACTGCACCCTCAAGGGAACAGGAATTATTATTTTAACTTTCCTGTAGTATGCATTTTAGGGAATTGTTAGAGGGATCAAGCAGAGTGAAGAAGGAAGAATTAAAACCCACTTTTTAGTTAGCTGTCTATAATTATATCCCTAATATCAATGAATAAGTGAGGAAGTTAGGATTTTAAAAGTGAATATTCTGGTAGAGGGTGGTCCAGATAAATTGGGAAAACCTTTAAAGGCTTATAACGAACGAACTAAATGGGGGTAGAACTGTTTTATTTTTAGAAAGCTATATTTAGTTGCATTCAATTATATTATAATGAGATCCGCCTCTCTTGATAAAATCGGCCACACGGCGCCTGAGGCTTTGGCAGGTCAGGCAATCTCGTGCAGGTTTGTCATTGTACTAGTAATAAACTTATTCATGGTCTCCACAGACGAATGACACAGGTTTCATGCTCTAAAAGTGAGGAAACTTTGTGGCCAAGACATCCTGGACATTTTTGGCCATGGGGGCGGTTCACTGTATTGTTCGAAAGTGTAATTTTTTCCTTGGGCTGTTCCATACATCCATGGATTGTAAATTAAAAGTGCAAGACCGGAACCAGTACAATTGCAAAGCTAGATCCACACGAGGTCGCCCGGGCCTTCCAAAGCTTCCGAGACTGTGTAGCCGAGATTATCAAGAGAGGCAGATCTCATTATAAATACTGAATTTCATTAAATACAGCTTTCAAATAGTAAGAAAATTATATTAATAGCCTATTTATTCGTTAGAAGTCTGTAAATATTTTTCCAATTTATCTGGACCACCCAGTAAATTCGATTTGTTTTACGCCATATTTTAACAAATATATATATAAAATAATTTATTATCTTATTTACTAACAGCTATTTTTTTTTCAAAAGATGTTCGACAAAAGTATAAGTTCTCTACAGAGTGTAGAAGCAATTTTTTCTACCCCTTGTCCCATCCACCTAGCCATAGCCTTCCCGTCACCAAACATACAACTTTTTGGTTCAAAAATAAAAGAAATTACTAACTGTTTTGAAACAATTTATATATTTACAAAAATAGTTGCCAAATCACGTAGTCTACATCTTATACGATATGCCCTCCATTAAACAGCAATGACAGTCTCAATATTGTGTCTGAAGCTGGTACAGGCTTTGACCAGGTAGTGGGTCCAGACTTTGGATATGGATGACTCCACATAATTCACATTTCGGTGTGGGGTTGCAATTGTGATGCCTTCAATAACGCCATACAAAAAATAATCAAAGTGGTTCAAGTCGGGAATGTGGGAGGCCACATGTCTTAGGGCCATAAATTAGCACAGTTTTGAGTGCAGAACTCTACTTCTTGGAGCTTTAGACATATATTTGCCAACGTTCTTGTCATGCTAGATATTGCAGACGGCCTCACATTGACTGCGACAATGATAGAAATGTCTTTTTCGGCTTTATGTGCGCCAAGGAAGTCGGATACACGACGCCTTTTCACCAAATATTCACTAATTTAGTGGGCGATTCAAAACAAAAACTGCATCAAAACAAAGCTTATTTATAATGCAATCACATGATCAAAAAAATAGCTCAATATCTCACTCAAAAAATGTATTAAAATGCGATCAATTGACCGGAAACTTTTGGTCTATGGTATTGCTTAAAATAATTCTCCAAATAATATAAATTTCATGGTATCTCATCTTACATTTATTATTTCATCCCGAAATTCAAAAATAGTTTTCCTGGATCATACTGAAGGACAATTTCCCAGGTACTAAGAAAATTTAATTATATTAATCATATTCTATATGCTATCAAGTGATCTCATATTTAACACAGTGGAAGTGAAAGGTCAATGGTACTTTCAACATTGCATTCAATTCCCCTAAATTGAGCCCTGGAGAAAGGTGCTTCAAATTAATTTGTTATATACATTTATTTCCACACAAAGGATTGATAAGAATCATTTTATGTTTGTCGTTTATTTTTGAACTTCATTTTATATAAATATAGTCGAGGAAGGAGAAATGAAAATATATTAATGAATCAAATTATAAGGAAAATGTTACAGGTTTCTTTTGTTTCTATAATTTGTTCTTAGTTTGAGGTGGTTTTTATCCAATAATAATATGTATAATGTTTTAAGGAAACACTTCTACAAGTATGTCAAAATGACCCACTTATTTTTTATGTATGCGTACTATATATGACCTGAAGGCGTATCTGGAACACAAAATGTCCAGAAATTACCACGTTTTACGCCCTCGATGATGGCTTTAAAAAAATTAGGACTTAATAAAAAAACAGATTTCTCTAAGACCTCCCGCTTAACCCTCCAGCTTTGGCCTTAAAGTTTCCACATGAAGTACAAATGGATATTTTTTTATTACCAATATTAAATTCACCTCTGTTAAAAATACTAAGGTTAAGTTTGAAGACCCACGTACTTTCATGAGTAGGAGGAACTTTCTGTACACCAGGGATGTCCAACACGTGACACACGGGCCACATGTCAGCCAACTACTCAGCTAGTATTTTTGAGAAAATATGAGAAAACAGGGGATTTTTTTTTGTAAGGATTTTCTTTCTAAAAGAGAAGGTCATTCGATGAAATTATGCAACGGAGAACAGGCCCAAGAACAGGGGTTGCCAGATTGGTTTTTCTAAATCAGTTTGGATGAGAAGGCTACTGTTGCTAAATTTAATTTAGGGGCAACAACGCTTATGGTGCTTAACATCCGCGTTTCTCAAACATTTTTGAGTCAGGGCACCTTTCAAACGTGCATAAAATTTTAAAGCAACCCAGTGTAAAATACGATTAAAAATGACACTTCATAATCTAACTGCAAATGTCCTGTTTATTTAGACGAGACATCAATCGAAATAATAATAACTTTAACCTTTAAAAACACAGCTTGATATAATTGCCTCACTGCAAAAGCGATACTCCAAGTCAAGAACCCAAACATACAAACGGAAGAATTGAAATGAAGTAATTTGAGACTTCATTTCACAGGAGGACAACAAGGGCTAGCTGAGACGGTTGGAAAGAGCTAAGAAGATTCTAAATATTCTCAAGGGCAAAAAAATTATGGTAAAGTTTTACTCTTTTCTTAATATTTTTTTCTTTTTCTTTTACCGTGGATGCTACTGTTAATTAGCAGAACAGCCGCTGCATCACAACCAAACATCCAGACAATGTCTCTGCTTTAGTGAAACATGTCTTCAGAACAAAATAATCCAGTGACCATCCCATTTTGGTGGAAAGGAAGGAGAGGTCAATGCAGATGCTTACTTCGGACTTCTGCATTAGAAATTGCTACCTTAGGCCAGAGAAAAGTTGTGAAACAACTTTATTTTGACTCAATTTTGTGTCATACGCACCACTTAGACCCAGGCCTTCCTGAGAGACAACTTTTCCGACTTTTGGGACCTCCATATGTGGCTGCCCTCCTCTCCAGAAGTAAATCCCTTTGATTACTCAATCTAGGCGCGTCTGGAGGAGAGGATGTGTGCTACTACTCAACGGAGTGTCCAATCTCTAGTGGCTTCCATAAAGAAGTTGTGGACCAAGCTCGAGTCTGACTACATAGTCAAGATCTGCACGGGATTTATGCCCCATTTTGAGGCAATTATTAGAGCTAAGGGCTCCCATATAGAATAAAAGTTTTGTCGAGTACTATTTTCAGATACTTTTGTAAAATAAATATCCTCACAAAACCTCTCGTTTAAATTGTACTATTGAAAAATAGAAAAGATAAAAAATTTGTAGCAATCCTCTCTTTATTGATATAAAATGAATTTAAAATTGTATCCTTTCATATGTAAAGCGAATGTATTTCAATATACCTATTGTATTGGGTGCACCCCTGACATTGAAACGCTGCTCTGGAAGAAGTTGATTTAATCAGCTTTTATAAGGAACATAACTTTAGTATTTTAATAGATCTAAACTTAGTATAGGTTAAGTAAATTAAAAATTCTGAGCGTTTTTTGATAGATATCTTTAGTGAGCTATATCTCACGATTAATAAATTGTATCAAAAATAGCTTAAAGTGTGCTTAAAGTTTAAGCGTACACTTAAAAATAGTTAATTTACTGTTTTGTGTTTAGATAAACCAGCTGCGTGTTCTAAAATGGAAATGAAACAAGGAAAAGATTCAACACATTCTTCAGTATCACTATGCCCAAGGTGAAAAGGAAGAGCAGGCGGGCAAAAAGATTGTGCTGTTAATGGACCTAATACAGTATCAAATGCAACAGCAATGTAGTGCTTCCAAGGTTTCTGCTCTGGTAATATGGTACCCGAAAATGCAAATAAAATAATGGAAATCCTTGTGTGGGGCCTGCATTATTGTTTCTTTGCACAGGAACTGAACATTAGGCAGAAAACCGTCTGTAACCATCTCATTGAATAATCCTAACAATGTTAATTTTATTGTTAAAATATAGCGAACAAACGCAGCTTACTTTTTACTTCACCTATTATTACAAAAAAAAATTATGTTTATATCCGAATAAAAAAAGTTTTACTTCGCACCGAAACTCTTTGTTCAAACTCGAGTTATTTAGGAGAAAGTTCTGATCAAATCTATTTTTTTTACTTAGTGTTATTTTTCTATATGGAAACATTCCAAATCATGATACTCTCTAATATACTTCTATAAGGTATATTTATAAAAACTATTGATTACCTCTGAAATTGCATGATTGGATTGGCGTTCAGAATTTCCCCCCTTTGTATTTACATATGGTTGGAAACTTTTATTTCATATTATTAAAAGCTATAATAAATATGGTTTGTACATACATACATGGTTACAAACATACAATATACGTATACTTGTATAAAGTAAATCTATATATGGAACGCACAAATTTAATTTCTCTCTAATATTTTTACAAACTAAGGCAGTGGTCGGGGAACAGGGGTAAATTACCCCCAATTTTAGAAATGTTTTAGGGTAATGGGGGAACTGCTTCCTAGTTTGAAATGAAATCAACAATATGTCACTATGGGGGCGTCCACAGGGGGTCGGCTGGAGGGACTTTAAAAAATTAAGTCATTTTTGCTTTTTAAAAGAATTTTTTTTGGTCTGAATGAAATTTTATTTACAGAATATTAAGGGGTAAAAATTTAAAACTGTTTTTCTTAACAATTTAGTATTTCATATTTAATTCATGAAACCTTTAATCTTTGATTTTTTTTTTAATTAGATTTTTTGTGAGCAGCTCTTGATTTTCAAAAATATTCTCAAAAAATTAAATTTTTTTTGGTCAACTGTTGACTTTCCAAACTTTTTTCCAAAAAAAATAATTAAACATGAGTAATAACGCGTATAGCTGAAATTGAAAAAAAGTTAAATAAACCTCCACTACCTTAGTATGAGCGGACTTTTGGCCGAATACATGTTTGCCGAAGGACAATTTACCGAACAATCATTTCGCCAAAGGACCATTTGGAACATTTGTCCAAAAAGCGATATTACATTTATTCATATTCATATATATACGAATACATATTTTGATTCAACTTGAAATGGCAAGTTTCCACATCATTCAATAATTTTATCGTCTGAATATAATCTAAATTTTGCAATAAATTTGCAGACGTTAATCATGTCTTGCAATGAAATTACTCTCTATCATATTTCTTAGAGTGATGCCGCTTCACAATGATATTAACCACAATAATTTTGTGTCATAATGGTAATGTACACGACAACTTTACCACGCAAATATTTTGTCTGCAACCTTTTTGCCACAATCATTTTACAGTGAACCACTACTGTGTTGTACTTAAATAATGTTCATTAACGAATATAAAATATTTTTCTGCAAATGGACATTCAATAGTTTAACACTATAAAATATGAACAGTAACTATTTATCATAATATCATTTTAAATTGAATTAGAATATGTAATGGGAAATAGTCCCAAAAGGTCCTTCGTAGAAATGTCCGTTCGGCAATAGGTACATTCGGCAAATTGTCTTTCGACAAAAATGTTTTCGGACAATTGTCTTAGGAGCCTACGTTAGATTCTGCTGTCCATCACTTTATGGCATATTGAACTTGATACCCGTAGACAAATTAATAATATAATTTAAGTTTGGCTATCACGGCTTCACTTAACTTATTTGACTGAGGATATCCTATTCCTGACAATTTCAAAAAAAGGGAAAAAAGGTGGACATTGGACCAAATTAATCAAACTTACCCAGCCTTTATTAAAAATTGCAAATTGATCGAATAGTTCTGTAAAAACGATTAAAATTTGAAGTATGTTTTAGGGGCATACTAAAATATCCCCCGTTAAAATATATTTTAAACAGATTTGACGCAATCTTATAAAATTTTGAATACAGTCCGTTTACTATCAAAGTGTTCCTTAAGTTATTTTTATTGCTTAAGACAATGGTTGAACAATTATTTTAATTCAATTATCCCTTTGATTACAAAACTATTTTATATTCGAGTTTTACTCGAACTGGAAAAAACTTGACTTGAATAAAGTCAACAATTGTCTGATTATTACTCGTAAGTTTTATTAAGGCAGAAATCGTCAGCATTTAAAAAAAAAACAAAAAAACTATAAATAGTCCCAGAAAAACTTTACCTATAAATCTTTGACTTCTACCACGCTAGTTAATAATGACGTCAAAGAGTATAACTGTAACCAAGATTAGCGAATTCCTCGACTTTTACTGTTAGAGTACCATTGTTATGGTCTATGATGTGATATCTCTCTATTTCGCACAGCAGTTGATATGGTACAACAAATTGAAATAAATCCTTGCTCAAATTAAAGTTGCTAAGATCACACTCACTGAAATGAATGCACGCCTCTTTCTAATAATAGAAGATGCCTATAGTTGGTCCAAAAAAATTCATTTATAGAGTACTCTTTGTATAAAACCAATGATTAAAATCTAGTGTAAAAAAGGATGTTAAAAAAGAAACCGAAAATAAAAATAGTAACCCTGACAATTTGAAGAATTTTTTGGAGGAGAATAATACTCATGACGTTTCATTAGAACAGCTACCATCAGCTGTGGGAAGGGAGAAAGGAGAAATGGATATAAACAAGGACATTTGCTAAAATAACTCCAAAGTAGATCCCCAATTCTACTCTGAGTCCAACAAGGACTTACAATTATAACTCCGCAACAAATCCTCAGTGTTCTTTTATGAGCACAAACGAATGTTGAATCAGGTTTGAATATACTTGAATCTATTTAGGAAAGGATGTTTACTACTCAGAAATTAAATAATAATGACAACTACTAATGAAAAGAAAATTCCTTCTTTATATTACCAATTACAAATTAACAGGGCATCTAAAATACACAACGGATTTACATCATTAAATAAAACACATTGTGAATAAAATTATATTGTCTCCTCTTCCTTTCTTCCTTCCTTAATCTATGTCCAAAGATAGACATGCCAACGGTTGAAGAACTGCTCCTTGTAAAAGTAATAAGAAATAACTTCACCACCAAAGGCCAAAAAAGACACACTGAGTCCCAAAATGAGTCCATAAAAGCTTCCTTGTACGTTGTAGAGAGTGAGAACGTCTGTTGGCTCCCAAGGAATCTCCGTAATCTTTAAATAAGAGGATTAGTTGTTGTTGGTACAATTGTTTATTATGAAGCAGGATAGTTTGTTTTTTATATGGACACTTGATTAATTAATTATATATTTAGGTTTTTCAATTATTCTCTATTCCTATAAAGGGGGGTCCTAATGACGTCAGACGTTATTCTAGTAAACTTTGAGTCATAACTGAAAATAGTTGCCCACTAACCTTGTTCTAATAACATTGGAAAATAGACTGTATCTATGTTTATTTCAAAAATCCTGACGTGTTTGCGCATTCCGGCTATTCAATTATTTAATATGTTAGAATACCAAAATAGAATATTGATAAGGAAAAAAATAATTGCTTTTTCACAATGTTGATTCTCTGAATGATTGTCAACAACTTATATATATTATTTTTTGTTAGGTATCCATGTATTACATTCTAAACCTCCTTATTACTGTTCTGAATATCGATTGCTTGAACTCAAATTGAGTTTTGTAAAAATACTCTGAGCAATTCATTAGTATACAAGCAGCTTTATCTTGGTAACACATAAATATCCAATGTGTTTTGTTCTTAGCTGTCCATTCCCTCGTCTAACTTGATATTTGATACATGATAGTAATGTATATTAAACTATACTCATGCTCTGTGTCCAAAGGTACAAGAATACAATATCTGGTTGATCCCTTGTTGTATATACAAGTATACTAGGTTTGTTCAAAAAGTAAGGTGACTTTTCAAATTTCGCAGGAAGAGTATATTTTTGATATGCTAGAATCTTTTATTGTTTAAGTACATATATTAATTGTTTAAAACTTTATAACATACTTAGTTTGTTTGTGAGAGGCATAATGGTTAGAAATGAATTGTGTGTTTATCGATTTTATTGTCATTTTGAAAACCACAAATCAAAGAATTTGCCTGAAATGCTGTGTAAAAAAATGAAATTGAAATGTTGACAGGGTTATACGGTCAAACTGTTCTGAGTAAAAAAATGTTTTACAAGTGCTAATAACTCTTCCAAGATGGCGGGGAAGATGCCAATGACGAGCCTATCTCTGGACACCCAAGCACGTTGAAGAAGGGAAGAAAATTGATTTTGAAAATAGTCGAATGACTATCAAAGAATCGACTGAGGATATTAACATAAGGGTGGGCTCGTCCAATAAAATTGTTTGAACGTTTTGGGCAAGAGAAGTTTTTTTCCGAAACTGCTTAACTTTGACCAAAAGAATCGTCGCATGAACATCGCTAATGAAATGTTGAAAGACGTCAATAATGATCATGATTTGCTCAATTGGGTCATAATTGGTAATGAATCATGGTTTTTATGGGTATGATATCGAAACCTAAGTCAAATCATCCAAATGGTAGAACAAAAGGACTTTTAGCAAAAAAATTGTGGAACACGCAAATAAGGCTCACACAAACAAACTAAAACATATTATATAGCTATAAACAATAAATATATCTCCTTTTTGGAATGTACTATACTAAAAAAATAAAATAATCTAGCATACAAAATATACGTTGCCCTCGAAATTTGAAAAGTAACATTACTTTTTGAAAACACCTCGTTTAGTGTCCATTTTATTATTTTTTTGAAACTTTTTTGCCTAAATTTGAATCATGCACACATATATACTGAATTATATATACAATGTTGTGCACAAGTGGTAACTTGTACAATAAAATTGTACTGCAAAAATTATTGGGAGGCTTACGAAAGAGCTCATAATTACTTTATACTTTTCTTTAAACAGCTCTTTGAAAAAGCGAATGCTCCGTTTCTTATTAAATAAGTCCAAGCCTGAGCTTCGATAATAGTTGATCCTTTAAAAATAAATGAATATAGAATTAGCCTTCGACCATTGAATGATTACGAAAACCCTACCCTTCGTTCAATTTCTCCTTGTATCGAGAGTTATTCTGAACATAGAAATATGGATTTCCAATGAATATCGACTCCTTTGACAAAACGACTTCATGCTCCAGACCTGAAAAAAAATCACAAATATTCAATAGTATGTCATACTAAGGAATCACATTTCTCTCAGTCCAAGAAATATTATATTTTGTAATGAAAATCGTGTGTTTTTGGGGATGAAAAAAAAAAACGAATATATAAATGGTAAGCCTGACAATTTGAAGAATGTTTTGTAGGAGAGCAGCTTAGCTGTCGTGATTCGAGCAGCTATGATTGGTACACTGTATAATTTTGCCCACATGTTATAGAGTGTACCAATCATAGCTGCTGCAATTTCGAGATAGAGAGAGACATCGGTAAGTTGAAATTCAATTATTGCAACCTTTAAATTTTAAATACTAAGTGAATAACTTTGCGAAGCGAAGAATATATTATTGCCATTGGCGTAGGACTTTTTCAAGATATTCGGACGATTAGTACTTGCAAGGATCATGAAAGTAAATGGAAGGTCTCATTATATGGAGAAGGTTATGAGTTTCTCTCTTATGGGGTATACAGGGGAGAGGGATGGAAAGAGGGGGGGGGCTCGGAGTCGATCCTTAGACTGAGGAAACATGTCAAATGAGATCCCATCGTAGTAGAAATAGTAGTTGTAAAACGTTACATAATGAGATGTGACCTCCGGCCTCTTCCCCAGTCCACGGACGGACTCCTAGTCCCTGCTCTCCTCCTCCAATAATATAGCTTTTGCGTCACTTCATTTAACAAAGTTATTTCTTTATTATTAAAAGGTTTCGATAATAATTGAATTTCAACTTTCCGCTGTCGCTGTCTTCAATTTTGAGATAAAAAGAGAAAGTATTTGTGCGGGAAAACTTGTACAGTCTAACCGCTATAATATTAGAGAAGGAAATTAAGAAGGGCGTTGGCAAGAATTATTCCTATGTTGATCCCCAATTCTACTCTGAGTACAACAACTCCGCAACAAATCCTTAGGGCTAAGTTCCGTCTTTTATGAACACACACGATTGTTCAATCAGGTTTGGAATGTAATTGATTGAAGTTCACTACTCAGGAGTTAAAGCAATATGAGAACAAATAAGGAAATGAAAATTAATTCTTCAGATTACGGGACAGTTAAAAAATGTACACGATTTACATCACTAATTATTTATAAATGGAACGCAAATCTGTTTTTCTTTCCTTCCAACTATTTGAGAGTTGGTTTTTTTAATATTTTATTATTCATAAATCTTTTTTTTTTTTAATGTTCCTTTAATTCGTCAGATGGAGTTGCACTGAATAAGGATAAGTAAATATTCTAGTATTAAATTTATTCCATCTGCTTTAGGAATCATTTTTGAAGTCCATATACATTAAGTATATTTGCTTCTCTAGGAACAACTGGGGCGTACATCTACGCACATTACATTCAAGGGAATAATTTCTACCGAGTGGGTTGTCAATTGAGCTACATTGTTCGATATATTAAAAAAATTTCCTTTATTAAATAACATTTTAAAATAAAAAATCCTTTATAAAGTTTTTTACCAATATTTTCTGTTTTGCAATTAATTTTTTTTTTTGAACCATAGGCAATAATTTTTTCTTCATCAAGACAAAATTCCACTATTTGTCGAGGAGATACAGACCCCCCAGCCTTTCTCCCCTGTGGACGCCCCTGACTGATTAAATGTAATAAAAAATTGAATGAAAACAATCATTGTCTTACACAAATAAAAAAATATTTTTTTGAGTTGATATTACAATAATATTTCATAACAAAGGTCGTTTAATTCCTTAAGAGAATCACTGCTCAATTTTTAAATTCATTTCTCTATTAAATTTCCCAGAGTAGAATGGTGCAATGGATTTCTCTCTATTGTGGTTCAAGCATAAGGTCATTAGGAGCATTTTTTCTCTTGGAAGTATATACTCCCATGAAGTGAGGATCTGTTTTTTTCTGCCAAAGGTAATTTATGACTGCATAACTTCTTTTCTTTTTTTTGTGAATGCAGCGAGACAATCAAAATATGGGATCATTTGACCCAATTAACATAGAATATTTTGTAGATTGAAGAGTTTTTGTTTGATTATCCATACACGCCCAGAAAGGGAATTAATTGCTTTTATCATTACCAAATTGTAGTGTATTTTATACCGGGTGGAAACTTGAAACCTACACACTTGCATTATATTAATTTGAGACACTCTGAGTAAGTAAATTAGAACTATCTGTAATTGTATTGGTAGCCATATATCCCAAGCACCTACTGCTTTTTGATTTTTTTAAATCAGACGAGAAAGGTCATCACAGCGAGATACAGGGCTTCTTTGTACGGTTCACACTCCAACATAGATGGTCAAGCTACCAGGAATGGCTCCTTAGAATATAGAGAGGTGGAGGACTCTGGAAAAATTAATGCGGATGCCCTCAAAGACACCCCTGATCTGGTTCCCAAAGGGTTACAGGCTCACATCAGCCATGTACATTGACGTTTTCATACCCAACGAGCTCCTTTAGATAAAAAACAACAATCCCTACGGGAACGTCTTCTTTTAGGAAGATGGGCCCCTGCTCACACTGCGAAAATTATTCAGACTCTCTAACCTAACAACATCGCTTTCTGATACAAGAAAATGTGGCCATCATTCAGTCAGGATGTCAATTTCCTCGACTTTTTTCTAGTCGCACATTAAGTTGGGGGCCTGTAGCATCCGTTACCCGAACGTTGAAGCCATGAAAGCCTCAGTGGACGAGGAATGGGCTACCATGGACCCGAACGTCATTCAAAATACTTGAAATCTTTTTGCAAGAGAGCTTGTCGCCATCTGTGAGGACAAGGGGGCCGAATAGAAATAATCAATTTGATGTTGTATATGTATCAGAAAAAGATAAATAAAGATTTTTGTTAAACATGAAAAGAATGACAGGGGTTTTTTTTTTTTCAAAGTTTGTAAGTATCAAATTTTTAAAGTTACAAAGTACAAAAATCCTAATGTCAGATAGTTTAATTTTAACATTTAAGAAAATAAGACATGTCTTGTTGGATAGTAATATGAACTAAGTGTTTCTACAGCCATGCAAAAAAAAAAAACACCCTGATTTTGTAATTCAATTTACCTCTTACGTTTCATAACTATTAATCTCTTCGAAAATAGACAAAATATACCTTAGTTCATAGATGTCTAGCCTTTTAAAATAATGGACCGTCTTGGCATTGTGAAATATTTTAATGGGCCCCAGAACCTATTAAATTATATTTAATAAAAAATGGTTTAATAAATCAAAACTATTAAATACATATTTCTTTGTTTTCAAATTTATGCCAAATCTAATTTTTCATAAGGCATAACTGTTTCATAAAAGGCCAATATGACAAGTCTGTTCAGGGGTGTCCGCTGCTGTATATTTTCTACTTGAAGCGAGAATGAGTAGTGGGCCACACTTAAACATACAGGCCACGGTTTGGACATCCCAGCTTTAGTCGTTCAAAATAAGAAGTTTAAAAAATAGCGTGCATTCCATGTATATAAATTGTATTCAGCTGTTCAGTCTTACCCAAGAGCTCTATAACCGAGTCCAGTATGTTAAGAGCTGCATCTGTTCGACGAGTATAAACACTAAGAATTCTTTCATAGCTCGTAGGGATATCGATTATTTTCTTGTCTTGTAGCATGAGTTGAAAGGCCTCGTTCTCTGTGTATTTCTGAAAAACAAGGGAAATATAGAAATCCAGTGGTCCACTGGACACAAACCTGCATAATCTGGTGGAAATATCCGGATGTTTTAAAAGCGAGTCGACTATGAGCATGGGAAAGAGCCAAATCCATATAAGTCTTAACTTCTTTGACTTTAACGGGTGCAACCAGGGAGGACTTTAGGAGTCCTCCGTATCCGTATATGATGATCATGGAATACAATATCCACATAGTTAAAAGGATCCGTTCCGAAAAAAAATGGTTATAAAATCGAAAACCTGCGAGGTATTTCAAAATAAACCATAATGAACTTCATTTTGCAATTAGATGTGGACTGATATATCAGATCGAAAATATAAAGATCAATATATCTGTCAAAATATTGAATATCTTTATTCTATCGGTATTGGTGATAGTTTAAAAAAATCATGATTGCTTCGATACGATGCAACATCAAGTCAAGTAACTGTGTACAGTCTGATTCTTCTCGCGCGCTACAAAAGTCGCATCGCTAGTCAGTAATATTATTTGGGGATCATGGGTTTGTAAATGTGTTAACATAATTTAGATGCATTGTTTTTTTTGTTTTGTTTTTTGTTTCGCTATTATTCCACTTATTTCCTTAGAGTTTCTTTATATCGGGCCAATAAGGAGATGGGGATTGAGCAATACGTTCCTAAATGATTACAACTTTAAAATGATGTGTCATATTTCAGAGCGTAATTAAAATGTGAAGTAGCCGTATTTGGGTAAAAATATTCAAAAAAGAAATTGAACGGATAAATTAGTTGTGATATGGTGATGGTTAAAGTTGTATCAGTCCTTGTTTATTTTGTCCAGTCCAGTCTTAGGACCGTTCCTTACGACCGACGGTCTTCGGACTCAATATAGTTGAGTGACGTCATGTACGTGCAAACTCTATAAGTTTTAAGACTGATATTCAGGACTGAAATGAAGTGGAAGGGATTGCAGTTTTCAGCAGTCCTACAAAAAGGACTCACACAACACTAATTAGTGTTGATTGATTAGATGATGATAAAAATGCAACACGAAAGAAGTTGCAACTACTTTTAATAAACCCTGGGCAGCATGCTCAACTTTTTTACCCTAAAGATACATGGGGAAAACCTGGATCGGATCTGAAGATATTTTGATATCAGCCCAAGTCTAATTGCAACGTTCCTCGACCTTACCTCGACCAAACAAGATAGAAATAGTGCTAATAAAGGATGTAGAGAGTCCGCTTCTGGTTTTAGTTATCCAAAGTATGAGCCAATGTGCTAAAATTGTAAGAAAAATGGAGGCAATGATCACGTACCAGGAGTGAGTGTCGTACGGCCAAAACAAAGCTCTCCATTTAGGTAAAAGATCCGCCTTTCTTACTGCAAAATGAATTCTGAGATGCACTGTGTTCGTCGTATGATCTGCTACAGAGTAGCGCTCCGTAGTATGTGCTAAATTTGCAGCAATGACCTCTATCTCCTAAAAAATATATAAGAAATTAGTAGAGAGTCTGAACGGGAAAAAATTGAACTATTAATGAATATTTAGGCGTTCATTTCCTCCTTTCTTTCTTTTTTTAGTGCTCTGCAAAGGCATTTTGTAGTTAAGAACCGAAGCTAAAGATTATATATTATCAAAAATTTAATTGGCTACAAAGTTACTGTTTTGTTCGTTAAGAGGGTTATCACATATATTGGGTAAATACAAACGAACACAATGATGGAAATCCAGTGTAGAATGGGATAAAATGGAAAATCAACATAATAATGATCATGACGTTTACTTTGATCAGCATCAATCAGCTTTTACAAGAGAGGAAGGAGAAAAGGAAATAGACAAGTAAATTTGATAGAATTACTCAAATGCCGATCCCCACTTCTACTTTGAGTACAATAAGGACTTACAATTATATATCCACAACAAATCCTCAGGGTTTTTATGAGGACACAGGAACGTTCAAACAGGTTTTGAATATAATTAAATCTATTTGGGAAAGGATGTTCACTACTCAGGAGTTAAATAATAATGACAACTGCGAAGGAAAAGAAAATTCCTTCTTTAAATTACTAATTACAAATTAACGGGACAGCTAAAAAAACACACCGGATATAACATTTACATGTGCTCATAAAAGGTATGGAGTAACCCTGAGGATTTGTTGTGGAGTTGTAACTTCAACTCCCTGTGGGACTCGGAGTAGAATTGAGGGTTGACATAGGAGTAATTCTTGGCAATGTCCTTGCTTATCCCCTTCTCCCCCTCCTCCCTTGTAACAACTGATTGTAGCTGATCTAATGAAACGTCATCACAGGTAAGCTGAACTCCTACTTAAAGTTGTTCAAATTGTCAGAGTTACCATCTGGATTTTTTTTTTATCAATGTCCAAAATGCTCCGATTACCATTGCAGTGTTTATACAATACTAGCAAAAGATTACGCAGTGTTGCTTATGCACAGGAGGGAGCTGGAAATCCCATTGACTGACTATATAATATTAGAGTCTTAAATTATATTCCTAAAATGCATTGTTTTGTGGCATTTCTTCTTAAAAATTGAAAATTGACGTTTGATGAAATAAAGATACAAAAAATGAAAAAAAAAAAAAAATCAGAAAATGACAAATATTTCAGTTAAACATTATTTTTTTGTGAGTTCAATTTATATGCAAACGAATCACCAGATAAATTTCTATTAACTTAATTTAATCTGTGAATCCAATATTCCATTGGAAATACATTTTTTTGTGCCTGAAAAAAAAACGAAACTGCAATTTTTAGCGATTTCTTTTTTTGCCCATAACTTCTTATGATTTGAATAAATTTAAAGAACGTCTTTATTCGGTTAGTCGTTTTTGAGACGAAAATTACTTTTTGATTTTAACTCAACCCCCTATCTTGTCTCCTTGAGCTCCAAAAAAACTGTTTTTGGGTTTGGGTACAGAATAAGCCCCCTTTATATGATCCCAAAAAAAATTGACAGATTCAAAAGAGGCACCCAAGCAACATTTCAGCCTCCTAGATTCAGGTGCGTGGGCATCCCTAAGGAACAAACACACAGACAGACACAAACCCTATTTTACATAAATATACAGATTAACTCTTTTTAATTGATTCATGTACCTCTAGATACCTGGAATAAAGACGGCAATTTTCCTGTTCCCCCATTAAGTGATTTTTCTTATATTATATTAGAGTAAAATAGGGCTTTACTATTTTGTTAAACATTTTTAAATTGGCCAAATACAAATTTTTTTAATTACAAATTTTAAAGCTAAAAAATATTTTTGACGAAAATTTTACATAGAAAAATAATTACTTAGTAAGGATAGCGTTTAATATGTTTATTTCCAAAGAATTAGAAGCGAAAATTGTATCTAAATACAAATTAAGCACTAAGACCTGTATAAACTATATTTAAGAAGAAGGGTCTATGACTCAAATGGAAAACAAAAGGACGTAGATAGGTTTCCATGTATTTAGAATTACATGGTTGATTCATGGAATTCTAGACGGTGTGTGGACAAAACATCTACTGTCAAAACGTCAACCAGATAAAACGTCGACTGACAGAAGGTCGACCTTAGAATATAAAATAAAGGGATACGCCGAACGGTGTTGCAATATACCCTATTCAGACATATCCCACCTAAAACATAACCTAGCAGCACCATTTCTATATAAACTACCAGTAAGGAGTGCTCCTAATCCCCCTTATTTGAAGGTGTTTTTTTTCATTCACCGCCGTGTCCCAAAATGAGATGAAACCCACTGCCACTATTTAAGCAACCACTAAGAGCCCGTCACACCCCATGTGTACCCCCAAATTTTTGAGCTGTTTTCGGGACGACCTGGCCCTAAAATGGGATGAAACCCACCGCCACTATTTAAATTTATCCCGCTTCCATGTTCATCCCTAAAGGGTCCTCGAAATTTGAGACTGTTTCGGGTTTCATCTCATTTTGAGGCCCGGCGGTACCCGAAATAACCACAAATTTCGAGGTATAAATAGGGTTTTGTAAGGGTACCTTATTGTTAGTTTATGTAGGGGTGGTGGGGTAAATATCTCGGGCTGGAAATGTCTGTAGTGATATGTCGTAGAAACAGTTTTTCATATTTTGAAATGTTTCGTCGTTTTTACGGTGGTCTTTTTGTCTATTCGACGTTTTATCCAATTTACGTTTTGTCCATTCATCATTTTGTCAGCCGACGTTTTGTCTCGTCTCGGCATTTTGACCTACTGAAAGATGTTGTAACCCGCCGCAAGAGGGTTTGAAAGTACAATGAATTACTCCCTACCTAATTGTTTCTTTTCAAAACAATCACCAAATGAACAACATCAAATTAATGAATGAGGTCATGAAAGAAATATTGCGGATAAATGGAAAAAATGTTAACTTAGTGTTAAATCTTACTTCATTGACCAACATTCCCATAACTCCAACCCAAGATCCATTCTTGATTTTACCATAAACATCTTCTTCGTCATCAGGAACGGGAATTAATCTATTATGGGAACTCGGATTAGAAAATAGCCAACCCTCAAAAAATTTACATAGTGCTCACACATATTCATTTCCACTATACGCGACCAAATAGTCATACATATCAATGACATGACCCATGATGCGACGTGTTCCATTCGGAAAATCAACCCATGTATAGATTGGAGGCTCCTTCGGAATACAACCTGTTCGAAGGATATCCACATGAAGCTTGTTCTCGAATAATTTAGGATAAAATAAACGGAGACCTATACTTTAAATATGTTAATCCTAGAATTAATTATTAGTAATTTTACCTATTTTAGGTGTCCAATATCCTGTTTGGTCCCAAATTCCCCGAGGGGATAATTCAGTAAGCGATACCAATCCTACCTTATGAATGAAAAAAATATTATAAAAACAAAAATTATTAGTGATCTTGAATAAAATTATTATTTACTGGTGTTGAGACGTAGTCCGAGACCGATTTTTTCGTTTTTTTATTACAAATTTGGATGGATATTTTTGCCAAGATAGCCGTCGAAATCTAATTTATTTCAATTCATGGACCAATTTATTTATTTCGGTCAAACTCTATGAATATACTTTCTCCCCAAAAATATAAAACCCTTTGAAGCTCATCTGGTATCATTGTGCCGATGTACACAATTAGGAAATACAAATGATATATTTTGAAAAAACTCATATATGAAATCGGGTAAAAAAAAGTAATAGTTGTAAAACATCGTACAAGTCGAAAAAATGACACTAGAATGTGAATGACGAATTTCCATTCGCGCTCTCAAATCAGTAGGACCACCGTCTATGCTGTTAGCAGGTCCAAAACTTTAAAGAGGAAGAAGGACTCTGTCAAAAAGGCCAAACTGGATCTGATGAGTTAAAGGAAACAGCCCAGGTCAATCCCCTTTAGTCAATGAGGGCCCATGCAAGAGATCTCTGGGTTTCACACCAGATTGTCTAGAGAGCTATCAAATTAGTGCGTGGAAAGAACCTTGTGAGGGTGTAGAGGCAACTTTTGACACCAGCAATCAAATAACCCCATCTCCTGTGTTGGAAGTCTCCTTTGAATTATTCTTTTGAGTTAATTTGTACTCTTTTTTTGACAATTTTGCCACCACCCCCCCTACAGTCCTGATGCCAACCCTCCCGACTACACCTTTTGGATGCATGCCAAGGTAAGGCCTGCAGTATCCGTCATCCACACACCGAGGCCCTCAAAGCCACTGTCAGCCAGCACTGGAATGACATGCAGAGCACTACATCCATAGATGGTGCCAGGCCTTCTGCACTCGGGTAGCCATCATTGCGACTAAGGGTTGATACATAAATGATTAAGAGAACTCAGAGACACATTTATTTATAGTATTAACTTTGTTGAAATTATATTGTTTACTTAAAAATTAAATCTTGTTGAAGTTTATATTTCAAAATGTTCCGATTTTAATGGACCATACAGTATTTTAAGGATTGATTGTTTAGGACCAAATAATATTAAAAGGTCTTTGACTGAAAGCTCAACACCTTTATTAACTTACTTGATCATTCCACTCCAAATAAAGCGTGTATGAGAAAAAGCTTAGGACTTTGGTACAAGTAGCTGTTGAATTAATGGGTCTTTGCATGACGTAATGATATGAGAAACCAATTAACTTATGGTCTGACATATCTTGAAGCAATTTTAAGACTTTAGTCGTACATGGATTAAGAAGTATGAAAAATAATTGACAGTAGCGTCTCTCGAGTTGAACATGAGGTATGATGAAATTCGAGTCGATGTCGAGTAAAAGTGTTGGCCTATATACATATTTGATCGTTATTTTACTGTTATACTTTATCTAGGTTTGTAAATCCTCAAAAAATTAGAGTGCAAGTTTTTTTGTGCTGTAGGAAACTTTGCTTTTTAAATTTTCGATTAATGGTATCACTATTATGCCATTCTTAAAGTCAAATTTTTTTGCTAGTCACTGTCAAGGTCTTTATTTATTCGATTTAGTCCAGTCTTAGGACATGTCCTATTGGTCTTTTGGACTGACGGTCCTTAAATGTTGGTCTTTTGTAAAAATGTCGATGGCTTATGAACCAAAATAAAGTATACAGGATCGTTCAAATAAATCCGAACCACATTTAACTACATCCTAAACAATAAAAGAAAAATGTAACTCCATTATTTCAATTTTAAAGTGAGAGGTTGAGCGTTAGTTTTAAGTTAGTTGCCCAACTTTAAATTATAAGGAATTATTTACGATAGAGGACCTCCGGAGGGACGCCATCATCAAATTGGCATGCGTGGAACAGAGCCCAGTGTATATCAACAAGATCATCGGGTATCCAAAGAGCACAGTCTACGAAGTCTACAGCCGGTGGAAGGAGGAGGGGGCATATGAGAAAAAAAAACACCAAAAGTCCAGTAGCGATAAATAAGGCTCTCCCATATTCCTCGTAGTACTGAAACGGCCAATGAAGAAATCTTCTGGGATTCCGATTAACGTTCTTACCAAAAAGTGCCAAATATACCTTACATCAGTTTCGTGGTTGATAAACACTGATAAGAAGGATGAAGTCATATCGCCTCTACAAAAGCTCTTACAGACAAAACAAAATGAAGGTCAACTGGCCTGCCTACGAAAGCAAATTGATGTCCCATGGTAACCGAATCATCATTAATTTGTATGGGAAACAATGTACAGTCGACGGATCCCACAATATCCAGAACATATGGTTGGCCACAGATTGAAGTAATGTACCCCACGTCTTTAAAACCAAAATTCCAGCCAGCATCATGACCCTTGTGGTCATTGAGAGCAACAGCATTATAATTCCCCATCCTCTTTGAGCCAAAAGAGAGGTTGGGTGCAAACTGACTTCAATCTGACCAAGTGATACCTTGGGTGAAAGCTGAAGCCAATGGTGCCGAGTTCCTATTTCAACAAGACTCTGCCTCTTCTTACAAGACTCACAATACCCCATACTTCTTGAAAGAAGAGAAGGTGCCTTCTTGGGACCCCCGGACCTGTGCCTCTAACTTCCCCGATAGGAGTTCCAGGACATACTTCTTTTAGGGGGAGTTAGAGGGGAAGGTCTCTACTAATTCACATTACAGCATCAACTCCTTGAAGGCCTCCATCATCTACTACTGGGACAAAGTCTCCCCCACGGACGTGGTCTAGGCCTGCAAATACTTTAGGCTTCGTATCGAGTGAATGATCGGGGAAGATGGGGGACACACTAAATGAATTTTTCTTTTGTAATATTAGAACTTGTAAATAAAATTTCAATTTGCTTCCCTTATGGATCAGGATACAGCTAAAGGTGCTCCGGATTTACCTGAACGACCCTGTATATGACGATCAAATTATATATCTTGCAAAAAATATTAATGTTTTCATACAAATTCATGTTATTATATTTATAATAATAAAGCAAAGTTTAATTGTATGCATGTCCGAATGGCAGATTCTATGAAAAACAGTTACAGGGTGCACCATATATAGTGCTCCCTAATGTATATAATGTACCAATATAGTATAAAGAAAAAAAGAGTATTATAATATATAGGGAGCACGGTGTAAAATGAATGATATGTCGCAGGCGTTTAGTTCAACTCATATTCATAAAGGAAAGTACTTTATAGAAAAATTAAAAAAATGAATGTCAACGTATTGAGTGAGATACTTTTGTGCATGTAAATAAAATAATTTGCACATAATAGTTGACATCATGTTTGGGAGTCTATTTCTTTCTTCTTCTTTTTTTCTATGTTATTATTATTATTTTCGTTGTAATATTGTCATGGGTCGGCCCATTATGAGTCTGAGTGGATCACGTGATCGACTCACTTGATCGCTACAAAAAATGAAACAATAATTAAAGCGGATTTTAGAAATACATGGTGCATGAGATGATAGTGTCGGCGTAAGAGACAATACCCAGTGATAAACTGAACCAAGAAGTTCAGTTTTCCTTTCGAAAAATCCAAGAGATGCTTGCACATCCCAAGTCTAACTCTTAGGAGCATCGCACGGCTTAGACGGCAAGTCAAGGTTCTACCAAGGTGGCTGTCATTTGTCTATGTAATGGATAAATACCTTCTCCCTCATATATGACCGAGGGATACCAACAATTTGCGTAGGAGGTTGATCCAGAGCTCCAGCTTTGGCTAGCATATCAGCCACCTCATTTCAAGTGACATTACTGTGACCTCTTGTAGAATAGGACTTGTGTTCATTTACTTCATCTTACAGATGATTGCGGCTAATTTAATAAAACGGGATGATCAGGAGCATTTGCAGGGTTATAATTTTGGGTGTGGGTTAGTTTTGGAGATTTAAAATTTTTTTAAAAATCAAAAATCTATAGTTATTCCCAATAAATTTCCAAAATTAAATTTTATGGATAAAAATTTAAAAAATTAAATTAGAAATGTTAAATTTTTTCCAAAGAAAGATTCAAAAAGGCATAGTTATTTTTTTTTAAAAAATCAAAAATCTATAGCTATTTCAGAAAAATTTGAAAAATTAAATGTTATTCATTCAAAATTTGAGAAATTAAATTTGTTCAAAATAATTTCAAATATTATATTTTTTCGAAAAATAATTCAAAAATCAACAGCTATTCACAAAAAAATTAATTTTTGTACATTTATTAAATTTTTCGAAAAAGCATTTCAAAAATACAAGGGAGGTATTTAATTTTTTTCCATTTACAAAAAGAAAAATAATTTTTGGAGAGAAAGTTAAAAAATTTAATTTCAAATATTAAATTTTTTAGAAAAATATTGCAAAAATTCATAGCTATTCTTAAAAATTAATTTTATGCTCTGATGTATAGTTTGCCAAAATTATCTTTTTTTTAAATAAATCATTCAAAAAAAAAATTATCCCTATTTTCACGTAAAATTTTTTCAATCTTACAAAAAAAAATTCTACCAAAATGCAATAATGCCATGTGGGCGGGGGGGGGTATAGCCTCTCCATCCCCCCTCTGCTCAACTGCTCTTCTGTCAAACATTCCTCGAATTTTTGCTTTCTTTTTTTGACAAGCCCAAAATGTATACTTTTTACAACCCTCTCTTTATATATAAATAGTAGAGTTAGGTACTTACTAGGGTGGTCCATTCTAGGAATTGCTATATTTTATTCATATTTACGTCATATGTTTATGTACATTCTACATTATTTTGACGTATATTTTGTATAATTAGTATTTCTGCAAATCGACATTATGTGTTTGGAAAATATAATGTTCATAACACAAACATATAATTATGACAAAGGATTCCTGAATACGTTTTTAATTATCATGCCTCCTAAGATATAATATTACACTTGAAAAATTATGGAAGAGCGAGTGTACTGTTTATAAAAGGTAATTTGTACTCAAATTATATGAGCCAATGAATTATAGTGTATGGAATAACAAAAAAGTATTTTAACTTCCATATCTAATAAACTGGAACAGTTTGAACCCTAAATACTGTAAAAAAATTAACCTAAAATTAAACTTATATAACTCAAGGTTAAGAGAAATGCAAGATTAGACCATCATTTAATCGGGCTTGCTGTAATTTTCCACATGTTCGGTACCTTACCGACTGTTGAGCAAGACAGACAGATTATGAAGTCATAGAGCGGGGCTTTTCAACCTTTTTTAGTGAGTTACCCCTTGTAAAATTGTTATTTAACCCGAGCAGTATTATAATTTGGAGGGGGTGAGTTTTCAATTTTTTTCTTTTTTTTTAAATCCAAAAATAATAATTTTTTGGAAAAAAATTTCAAAAAATCCGTAGCTATTTACAAAAATTATATTTTTTCCACATTTGAGTCCAATGTATTTGGAAGGCTGGTCCATTTTGGAATAGACTATCTGCAAGAAGTATCATCCTAATTTCGATATAATGAAAGCCTTCCTTGTTAGGGAATGGGGCCACACTCCCAAAGAAGTGGCCTGTACCTACTGTGATATCTTGGCTAATAGGTACAATACTATAAGTTTTGCCAACGACGAAATTATAGACTAGTTTTTATTTTGTCGTCTATTGCAATAATATTCAGTAGTATTATTGCAAAATCTTCGGTTACTAATTATAAAAAAAATTATTAACCAAAAATGACATTTCGAGGTTTCGATTCCCAAAGCTCTTATGGGTAATAAATTGAAAAATGGAAAACTTAGAGGAAACTTGAGATCAATAGTTTTGTCCTCTGTAGCAAGATATGGTGGAATATTTATTTGTTTTTAGGGGTAGATCTTGGCTAGGAGTTATAACTTTAAGCTAAACTGCTTATTCATGTTAATACAACACAATTTCTCCAAACAATTACATTTTATATCATTTTATGTTTTGATATGAATTAAGATAAAGAAAAAAATTATATGCAATTAGTCATTTTACAGTATTTATGGTGCACTCTGTAAACGACACTTTGACTTCGCATTTGATATGAGCTTTTTGATATCAAATTTGATTTACATGAACTTTAGTATGAAATTAACAGAGTATATTTAATCTTTCCATAGGTTTGAACCAACTTATAAGAATATGAAAAAAATTAATTCTCCACATGAAAGTCAGTTAACTGTTTGTGAAACTGTATTACCCCCGCAAAGTTCATCAATAAGTGATACCATATGTCTCGCTCTCCACTTCTCCTTGCTCTCTTTTTTCCATTACAAGCTACTTAACTCTATATATACATCAGGGAGCACCATATACAGTTCACCCTGTGACTGCTTTTCATAGAGATAAATGGTCTATAAAGTACTTCTGTTTGAGTTGAATTAAACGTTTGCAAGATATTATTCATTTTCTACAGTCCTTCCTATATATTGTAATCTTTTTTTTTTTTTTCTGTTTATACTATATTAGTATATGATATACATTAGAGAGCCCTATATATGGCGCATCCTGTGACTGTTTTTCATGCATTCATACACACATACAGATACCCCATATCTTTATAATATTTATATGCAATCATCCAATCTTGAAAATATGCAATTAAATAAGAATAGTTAAAAAAAACCAAAAACTAAATTTCATATATACAAGTTGATATTATAATTTTTCAAAAATCCACGACTATTAACAATAACTTTTTATTAGAAAAAAATAAAAATAAATTTTGACCAAAAATTTCAGATATTAAATTTGTAAAATAAATTCAAAAAAAATAAAATCTAATATTAAATTTTGTGGAGAAAAATTTCAAAAATGCATAATTATTAAAAAAAAAATTAACTTTCTGGTAATTAAATTATAAAAATTTAATTTGATTTTAAATTTTTTATTAATTAGCAAAAATTCCTTAATTTGGGGCTACTTTTTTTTTTCATATAACTTTCTAAAATAATAAACATTTAAATATAAGTAACTAATAAGAATTGGAATCGCAAATGAAACATTATTTTCCCGATTCTATCTAATCGTTGTATCACGAATTTAAAGCTTAAAAAGCCACCATATTTTAAAGTTTTGTTTGAACAGATTTACACATTGTTTTTTAATTGTATTGATCCCCAAGGGTACTCATTTGAAGCGTAAATAATCAGGGTTTCATTTACAGAAGAGTTTTTTGGTTTTATGATGTTAAGTAGAGCAACAATATTGATTTAATTTTAATTTATTTGAAGTCGAAATTTATTTAGGTATCCAAAAATTCGTACAATTCTGTGATAATTAAAAATATTGGATACTAAAGGTAATGAATATATTCAAATATAAATAGGTAAACAATTGAATTTTTTATATTATTTTATCAACCGTGTATTGATTATTTCCATAATAAAACAAACCAATATTGCAGTTGAATTATTGTTTATAGAAATAACTTATTATGTTGATAATGAAACCCTGATAATATCTGCGTCAAGTAAACTCATATAAGCTAAAAACAATTGAAAAACCAAGTGTTATTATTATTTTATTTTTTTAAACCAAACTCTAATTCGTGGTGTTTTATAAACTTTAAATTGCATTGTAACCTCCATCAATGGAGTTGAACAAAAAGTGAAAAACCCTCAATGACTTTACAAAAAATCGACATAACCTTCTTAAAGGACTGGAAAGTGGGACTGGTCTGAAACAACAGTCCTCCGTCCTAATTAAAGACAGACACCACAGTAAATAGATATGCCTCTTAAAATATTATTTTTGGGTAAAATTAGTTACATTATTAATGAAAGCAAGCTTCATCTTACCCATTCCTCATTTCTTGAGACATGAGAAGTGTTTTAGTGAGGTGAATCGAGTTTGGATCCTTTGAATCGGTCAATATAATCCTTGTACAATTCATTAAGCATTTAGATTCTTTTTGAAATAAATCATCCACAAAGCCTGGAGGGAATCCGAGAGATGACTCCAGGCTTAAACATAGATATAGAACGATATAGGTTACAGAACTCATGGCATTGTCCAATGGGAAAGGATCAAGGAGCTTTCATTTTTCGTGTCCATTAATTTGAATAGCTTGGAACGGGAGTAAGTAAGGAAAGACTTGCTCTACTGATCTATATAATAGTACGTAATTAAATAGTAAATTAGCATGCTTGGTTAATTATATATTGAGTTCTAAATATATATTTGCGGAATTAATACTTATTTTTATCACTTGCCATTAGTATGATTAATTTTTTTATCGTATTGTGTTATTAAGAATTCATACGTAATGACATGGTTTGTGTATAAGCAATCATAGTATAAATATTAATTAATACCTGTAATTAACCCATATCCATCATTTCATTGGAGAATAACTACCTTAATTTAAGAGATCTAGATGAATTACTTAAGAAAATATTTTGTGAGACAGAATATCAAATAAAAGACAAGAAAGAATCAATACTTTGAGGGTTCAAGCCCAAGGTTTTTTTAGTATAAGTATTTAGTATATTTATATTTAGTGTAACCTGTCGTTGTTCAGACCAAGGAGGGAGCTGGAAATCAGATGGACAATGGTCAATGATATTCCTTTTTAATTTGAGACCCCTTCAGTACGGGCGAGCTTTATAAGAAAATGAATATTTCGCCTGTATGAAATATATATTTGTATTATTATTAATTTAAAAAAAGTTTTTATAATAATCATATAACATTTACATAACATAATATTCATGAAAAAAAAATTCTAGATGAGAATTCCATCTTTTATTTGTATCCAAAAATTGGCCAATCGAAATTCGCCAAAAAAAAATGCAAAAAAAACTGTGTTACACTCATTTTGAAAAAAAAAAAAAAATAGTAAAAAGCATTTAATGTTATGTTAAAGAGGAACCTTCAAATATTATTTTCGTAAATGCAATAATAAAAAGTTATGAAAAATAATGTTCCCGAAAAAATTACCCTCCATAACTTGCTCATTTTTGATAATATCCCAAAAATTATTTAATAAAATAATCAAGGAATAGAAAATACAAGAAGGAACAGTTAGATTCTTAAATTTTTGTAAAAGATGCATCGTTTTGTGGCATTTCTTCTTAAAAAATGAAAGTTGACGTTTGATAAAAAAAAAAATAATAATAATTAGAAAATGACAAATATTTCATTTAAACATCAATTTTTATTTTGAAATTTATATGTGAACGAATTTATAGAACGAATATCCACAGGATTTATATCATCTATTAATCCAATATTACATAGAAAATCTTTCTTTTTTTTTTCACGTAAAAAAATTAAACATCAATTATCATTGATTTCTTATTTTGCCCATAACTTTTTTTAATTCTGAATAAATTCTCATCCGAGCTCACAGAGATTTTAGTGCGTCATCAAAGATGTGTGCGGCCTGGTGTTGGTTTATTTATGTCATGTTTTCCCCTATTCACATATGCTGGCCGCTTCTGTTCAATCGCTAGCTTCACTTCAAACAGTCGAGATGTTCACAGTAGAGGCAGAATTGAGGGGGGTCGAATGACTGTTGTCCAAAACGAACCAAAAGAGTTTTCAGTGCAGAGTCCAGAAGCATTTGCTAATATATCCCCCCCAACCCTCCTCTTTAAGAGACCAGGGAGGACGTCACATTATTTTGATTTATTATCTACATTGGGAGATGTAGCATCATTTAATAAATATTGAAGATCAGAAGGCCTACAGCCCCACCCCTCTTACAAATTTGCCATGCAAGACTTATCTCACAAGCTTCATAGATCACTGCATAACTTAGCTAAGATAATAAATCTTCAATTGCAACTTAGGTTTGAGCTTGAACCTCTTCAGACCTTATCTCAAATTGCTTGGCCGTTTAACTCGCTGCAAAGATCTTATTCCGCACTGAAGACTAGTTAAAATGTTACTTTTTTGAATAATACCTTTTACCGTGATGATAGTAAAAACAGCTTTTTCCAATCTACAAGAACTTAATTCAAATCCTCAATCTAATCATATGAAATTAATTTTCAGATTATCATCAAGAATTTGTTTAGACTTGTCTCGATAGAGTTTTGAATTGTATAAAATATGTCAAATAATGAAAGATCTCTACTATTGATTCCAAGAAAGTATCTGCCATCAAGGACTTCCAATCACAACCGCCAGGGTTTATCTTGGACTCTTCATTGGCCCAGTAAAATCAATTTTGACGGTTCGAATGGTTTTTAGCGGGCCGAATCTGGATATTTCAGTTAATTAGTTCTTTTTACAAATATAAGAGTGATTTTCTCTTTTTTTAATGTTCCTTTAATTGATCAGATAGAGTTGCACTGATTAAGTATAAATAAACACTTTAGTATTACAATCTAACCTAAGAATCTTCTTTAAATTCCATATACATAAAGCAACTTCCCTTCTCTAGGAATGACCGGGTTTCGAACATTTAGATCAAGAGAATAATTTCTTGTAGACCCGTTTTACACTGAGCTATGTCTCTCCATCTAAATTGAATATAAATGAACAAGAGATAAATTTTTAAATTATTACTACTTTGAAAATGCCATCATCCATTTAAATCATAAAAAATATTAATATTTTATTTATTAAAGGAATTTTTTAGCAAAATACAGGGTTGATTTTATCTAGTGGTAAACTTAATTTACATTTCTTTTAAATCCAAAATTTATTCTTCAATTTTTTAAAACTCCGTAAAAGATAGGTTTTGTGACTTAAGATTTCTTATGCAAAGTTACGGCTCGATTAAAAACAAAACAAACGAGAACGAGTAAAATGGAGTAATAAAGGAGTTAATTTTTGAAGCTTCGCTAAAGTGATATATCCCCGATGCTCATATACAAGGAGCGCGGACATGCTTAAGTGGGATATGTCTTCAGAAGAAAAAATCCAGTGTACAGGAGAAGCGAAGTCAGCCCTTCCGTTTTTGTGGAGATTAAGGAGCAGCTAATGCAAATGCTTACAACGAACTTCTGGATAAGAAAGTGCTACCTTGGGCCCAGAAAAAGGTCAGGAACAACTTTGTTTTCATTCAAGACGGAGCTCTGTGTCATTACATTAAGACCCAGGCCATTAAGACCCAGGCATTCCTGATAGATAATTTTCCGGACCTTTAGGAATCAACATGTGACAGCCCTCCTCTCATACACAAATGCCATGGACTGCTCTATCTAAGTGCTTCTGGAGGAGGGGTGTGTGTTACTCCTTACAGGAGTGTCCATCCTCTTGTGGCTCCCATAAAGAAAATGTAGACCAAACTCGAGTCTGACTACATAGCCTAGGTCCGCAAGGGATTAAGGCCTCGTATTGAGGCAATTGTTAGAGTTGAGGGCTCACACATAGAATAAAAGTTGTGCCAAGCACTATTGTCAGAGTGTTATGCAAAAAAATGTCCTCACAAAACCTTTTGTTTAAATTTTGCTCATGAAAACATGAAAATAATGAAATGTAGTCCACTAAATAAGATCAAACCTCTAAAAATATCTTGAATCCCTTGATTTTCATACTTTTTTTCTCTAATAAATTTTTATTCGTGTAATACAATTTCGTTTTGATCAAATTCAATACGAAAGTGAATACTGAAAAACTTCGAACTTATAAAATAAATATACATAAACTTTGTACTGCAAAATCCCTATTCATTCGGCGAATATCTATTTGTACAATACATGCAGTTGAGCGTCTCCAGGACCACTGTGTATGCCATAAGCAAGTCCAAAACGTAGAAGAGCTCTGTCAAAACCGCCAAACTTGACTCGGAGGATTTAAAGAAAACAGTCCAGGCTAATCTCCTCGAGTCCATGAGGGTCCATGCAAGAGATCTGGAAGTTTCACAAAGACTGTCGAGAGAGCTATCAAAAAAGTGTATTGTGAGTTTGGAGAGATCACTTTTGACACCAGCAATGAATGAAACCCATCTCCACTGTTGCAAAACTCTTTTGAATGAGGCTTTTGGGTTCTTTTAAACTCTTTCTTGACACTTTTGGCGCCCTGATGCCTACCCCCTATACTACACCTGTGGAGTACATGTTGAGGGTAAGGTCTGCAGTGTATGTCATCCAAACACCGAAGCCTTCAAAGCCACCGTCAGCCAGCACTGGGACGCCTTGGCAGAAGAATATATTTGCAGCGGGTGTTAGGCTTTCCGCTGCCGCCTGGAAGGCATGATAGCCGCTAAGGGCGGCTACATTCATGATTAAGAGAGCTCAGATACACATCTATTTACGGTATTAATTGGGTTGAAATTCTATTCTTAATCAATAAATTACATGTTGTTGAGTTTATAAATTTCAAAGTGTTCAAAAATTTTAATGTACCACCACTCGGTAAGTTAGTAGTAAGATACCATTAAATTACAATGGGATTGTCGACTTGGGAACAAATTGAGATACCTAACTATATTTGTTAGGGAAAAAGGATTTGAGCCGTAGGGTTGCGGTCTACTGAGTGTCCACTCTAGTTCGTATTGTAATCGTATTCTGATGAAATTGTTTTTGTGAGGAGAGTTTAATAAAGTATTTATAATTAAATAACGAAATATTTAATCAAAACAACGGATTGATTAAAAAGTTGAAGTATACTTACATTTTCAATTCATCTTCCTCCTTGACCAAGTGTCCTTCATCATATGAATAATTATTATAAAAGATAATTAGTTTCAAATCTTCCCTCTCCCCTCTTCCTCCTTACTGAATTGCTTACTGGTTCTCACGCACGCAAAAATTAATGAATATTTATATGTAATTGTGATGGGGGAGAAAGGTAGATAGGTGAATAACTCATGAGAGGATCAATTATTATTTTATATGATATGGAATCAAATGTTATGTAATATGTAAACAGGGTAATAGATATCTGAAACTAGAGTCGTAGAAAATATGATCTTGGACGAGATTGAGTCTCTTTCGAACATATGCGTCATATTTAACTTCACATTAAAGATTTTTTCCTAACAAATCAGCAGGGAGAATAAATACTTCACTTTCTGTGCCTCAGCGATTGAAAATTCAGAATAAATTTTCTTCCTATGTCAGGGCGTCTGCAGGAATGTATTTGTTTTAAGACAAAATTTAATTTCGAATATAAAAATTTTTGGAAAAAAATTTCATAAAGGCACGGCTATTCAAAAAAAAAAATTTAATATTAGAATGTGTTGGAAGAAAATACCCAAAGTTACATTTTTAAGAAAAAAATTTATAAATGAAATTTTGAATATTAAATTTTTCAAGAAAAATTTAAAAAATCCATAGCAATTCACGGGGAAAAAATCCAAAATTAGGAGGCATTCACAAAAATTTTAATTTTTTGGGAAAAAATTATAAAAATTACATTGTAAATATTAAATTTTTTGTGAATACCTCCGAATTTTGGATTTTTTTTTTCCAAAAAAATTAAGTTTTGATAAATAACTGTGGATTTTAGAAAAAAATTTATTTTTCGTGAATAACTATGGATTTTTTAAATTTTTCCCGAAAAATTTAATATTCAAAATTACATTTATAATTTTTTTTCTACAAAATGTATCGTAAAAATAAACATTCCTTAATTGGGGGGGCTGCAGCCCTCCAGCCAACTCACTACGTACGCCCCTGTTTGCCCGGACGTGAGACAATTAATTAACAAAGTGGAGATATTGTAAAAAAACAATAAAACTGCAGAATGACCAAGGGGACCTGTCTAGTCACAACAGCGTCAATTCACCAAGAAAAATAAAAAATAGAAGCATTTACAGTAAAGATACAGTCAGTCATGTTTGCGGCAAGGACTAATACCTCATATGAAGATGATTTACAATTTATCACACGCATAGAGACATTATAAATCGTATTCCCTGAGATCCGAGTCTGCTTCTAGATGACCTTTGGGACAATCCCACTCGAAGGAGCACTGCTTTCTGAATCCTCTTTTGCGTACTTTGTGCTCATAGTGGCAAATAGGAAAATTGTAAAAAAGACTCTTAACCTCTCAAAATTTGAGTAATAGGTATGGGTAAATTATAATGACTGGCTAGACAAAAAGAAAATACCTCCAGGGATGGGGGTAGATGTTCTAGAGACTAATATCAATGATGGAGAGTTTCGATGAGAATGAGATACTGGTTAAATATATATAAAAGAGTAGAGTGTTAAAATTTGTATATTGAACTTTTCTTTTATTCGATATATATTTTTTTTTCAAACAGTGATCCTATAAACATTTTTATTAATTGAAGTATTGTTGGTTGATTAAAGTATTCCTTTTAATTTATAATGTGTATTTTACGTACATAAATTTAGGTTAAGAAAAAAAGAAGATCCTGTGGTCATTTGCCATCTCGGTCTTTTGGCCTGTAAGTATTTCCAGAAAAAGAATTATTTTGGCTTCCATTTTGTACTCTTTGAAGATAGAGCCAATATTTATAAATAAAAACAATCGTAGATGATAATTATTAAAATAACACGCAACCTAACGTTTATAAAAATTACTATGAGAAATTGAGTTATGAGCATTTCTTTACGTCTAAACTTAAATATGACGCTTGGGGAGGTTGCAACCTGAACAGTGTTATTAATTTTCCAAAACTGTTATCATTGGGGTTTTATTATTGAAAGGAGAACATTTCAGTATAAAGTAATCAGTGGTGCGCGAAAAACGAAGAATAGTACTGAGTTTTTGTTGCCGAAATATACCGGTTGTAGAAAAAGTACTGAGACCTGCCTCCAAGTAGTCATTAAAATAATTATAATTGATCAGGATGATGTTGTACATAGAAAATTTTATTTAATAATATTTCATACTATAACAATGCATATTATTTATTAATCTGGCCACCATCCGCCTCTATGACAACCTCCAACCGCCTCCGGAGCCCCTTGCCCACATTGGTAACGTAGTCCTTTTTCAGTATCAAAGGTGAAAATACAGTGTGTGTGGAATGAACATATCAAAAAAGAAACCGAATATCAACATGGCAACCTTAACAATTGGAAGAATATTTTGGAGGAGAGAAAGAATAATGCTCATGATGTTTCCTTAGATCAGCTACAATCAGCTGTGACAAGGAAGGAAGAAGAAAAGGATATAAAATAGGACATTTACTATAATTACTCCAATGTTGATCCCCAATTCTACTCTGAGTCCAACAAGGACTTACAATTATATCTCTGCTAAAAAATCCTCTGGGTCTTTTATGAGCCCACACGAACGTTCAAACAGGTTTTGAATATAATTGAATCTATTTAGGAAAGGAAGTTCACTACTCAGGAATTAAATAATAATGACAACTGCGAAGGAAAATAAAATTTGTTATTTATACTACCAATTAAAAATTAACGGGCCAGCTAAAAACACACACCGGATTTACATGTATGGTCGTGATCCTCCATTCCTGGTTAACAGAATTATAGTTGAGCTCATTAGTTTTTATATCAGTTTCTTTAATTTGTAATGTAGGAAAAATGATTTGTCAATTCCTTTTCATGATTTGAAATTTGCAAAATTATATAAACGAACATATCTCCACGAATACTGACTATAAAGGACTAACATTGAAACTCCACTGATGATTACGCTAAAGAGCTCATATTGGTATCAATAGGTTTGGTGTTCTACAAGAACTTTAAATAAGTAAAGTTTGTCCAAATCGGCCATTTAAAGCCGGATTTATTATGAACATCACATAATTGCACCATCTATTGTCTATATATAGATAAAGTATATTTCCTTCTCTAGGAACGGCTGGGCGCGCGAACCGACGCACATTGAGTTGATGAAAATAATTTCATCCGAGAGGCTACGCCATAACATTTTTAATACCTTTGCAGAATTGTAAATTAGTAATTCTCTGGTACACTAATCATCCACAGTAATAAAATAAAATATGTTGAGTGTTAAATTTTATAATCTTTTCCTATGAAATAATTATTCCTCTAAAACCTTTCTATGAAAAGATAGTTTGGGATAAACAAAGAAATAAAAAAATAACTGGGAATTAAAATACTAAAGGTCGATATGTCACCTATATGATACATTGTCCAAACTTTGTAGAGCAAAACTTTAAATGAATACCTACAATTGTAGGTATTTTATACTACAACTAGTGATTAAAAGCTATTTTGTTTTTTTGCAAACAAGATGATAATCATTCACCAGTCTTTTACTGCATGTATGTATTTAATAAGTATTAAAACTAATTATAGAATACTGCATTATTTAATACACCCAAATTAAACTGTACATTATTGAATTATTTTATGGGAATAGGATCAATTCAAAAATTTGAATGTATGGCCACAGGAGAGGATTTGAATTGCAAATTTGTTTGGTACATTGAAGGAGAGGAACTTCCATATCTGTTCATTTTATATAAACAAAATAATGACTTTGATCTTGAGCTTTGGATTTAAAAGTATTGAATAAATTCATCGTTCAGAAGACACATAATGACAAAAAGTGGATTGTTAAAAACTCCTTGAATACCGAGTGTTCTATTAAAATCTGAACACTTTGAATTTTATACTTCATCAAGATATCATTTATAGATATCAACAAAATTAATACTGTAAATAGAAGTGCGTCTGATGTAGCCACCCTTAGCTGCAAAGATGGCTTCCAGGGGATGACTGAAGTCAAGGTACCCACTGCAGATGTAGTCCCCTGTAATGGTGTCCCATGGCGGACTGACAGTAGCTTTGAGGGTCTCGATGTTTGGATGCCAGACACTCCAGGTCTTCCCTTCGACATACACCCAAAAGGTGTATTCGATGTAAGTGTAGGTCAGACGGCCTGGCACCTGTTGCACATGTAATCCCCTGTCATGGCGTCCCAGTACTGACAGATGGTTGCTTTGAGGGCCTCGGTCTTTGAATGACAGACAATCCGGTCCTTCCCCTCGACATGCATCCAAAAGGTGTAGTGGAGGGGGTTGGCATCAGGGCTGTAGGGTGCCAAAAGTGTTAAAAAAGAGTGCAAAAGAACTCGGAAGACTCATTCAAAAGAGTTTTGCAACAGGGGGGAGGGATGGGGTTCTTTACTCAAAAGGCTCTTTCTACCCACTTTTTGGATACCTCTCGAGACAGTCTGGTGGGAACCCCCAAAAACTCTTAAAGGGTCTCTCATAGACACTAGGGAATTGGCCTGGGCTGTTTTCTTCCACTCCTCCGTGTCCAGTTTAGCCTTTTTGACAGATCCCCTCACCTCTCTAACGTTTCGGACTTGCTGACGTTGCAGACGGTTGTCCAGGAGACGCCCAACAGATTGAAGTGCTCGAATGGAAATTTGGCGATCCCATTCAAGTGTTATTTTGTCGATTGTAAGTAAGCTACAAAGTTCTGGTTTGTTTTGTTTTGTAACTAATTGTTTCTGCTTGAATACATGGAAATAAAAAAATAATATATATCACTCAACCTTCATTAATTATTGAATTAGTAAGGGCTGGGATTTCAATGAACCACCCGCTATATAATTAGAAAGGAAACATGGAATTACGGACAAGGAATCAAAAATAAATAAATAGATTAAGAAATATTTCACATTTGAACGAAAACAATTATTATAATATATATAATTTTTCAATTAGCTACAATTAATGTTTATCATTTACTTCTAATTACTCATTATGGTCAATAGTTGAATGAGGGTTAATACTAATTATATTTAGAATTGAATTTAATTGTATGTTTGTGAATATCCTTGTTATTTAAGCTGGTTTTTTTTTTTAATAATAATTATTATATGTATACAAATTCCGTTCAACCTGGAGAAGATTGGGTATAGTAGAACTTGCGTTTTATTGTCTTTATTTACTAGCTCAAATCAAGTCTTAGGAATGGTCTTGTCGGTCCTAAAGACTGTTAGTCCTTTGGATTGGTCTTTAACTGTCAGGCCCTATAATTTTTCCTAGAAATGTGGATGGTTTATTAAGTCAAATAGACGAGATATAATACAAACATATTATATTTTCAGTTGGTTAAATCATTTATCTATTTTAATTAAACAAAGTCTGTCTGAATATCAGAATGTATGTATATATGAAACAAATCAGCTGATGCAGTGTATATAGTGCTACTTGATATATATCAGACATATTTTGATCTAAAAAATAACAGTTTAGTGTATAAAAAAATATTACAGGTGTGTGTATATTACAGTGATTTAAAGACGAAATTCGCTCAGTAATAGATGACGACGACTGCTTTCTCTAGCTCCTTTCTTTGAAATACTCTTTCTTCCTAAGCCTCAGGGACTCTATCAAATCCAGTCATGGGCCCTCTTCATCCTTTTCCTCGCTGGGCTAAGAGGAAGCCTTTATCTTCTAGCGATATCCTAGTCAGTGCAAAGGCTAAATATTTTTGACTTCTTTTTAATGAGTCTCCATTCTTCAAAAAACAATTCAAGCTTATATAGACAGTCTTGATCGGCCTTAATACGAATGCTATTTTTATCCCAAAATGAGATACTTCATTTATTATAAAACGAGATGATTTTTGGATTGTCTTCTTTCGATCAAATGGTAATGTAGAAGCAATGCCTAAAGCCATATGTATTGAAGGCAATTTGTTCGCTTTTATCTATGTTACAGATTCACCTATCGGATTCAATTTATTTTGAGATCTTGTTGACGTTGCCATAGTTACAATTTAAATAATATACATTTACTTATCACGTAAATGCTTTTGTTTCTATAAAAAAATAAAAATGGTTTAATAAAATAGTGCCTTGCACTTTTTTTGTTCCTTTGTTTAGATTAGCAATATACTGCATAGTATTTCAATACTACGCATTATTCATAAATTAATTATGTATTCTAAGGGTATTGCTATATTAAACTATCGAATGGTTAGTGTGTTAGATTAAAATATTGTTTTTGTTATAAAAAATAATAGACAAATTTTGAACCGTTTTGAAAAATGATAAGATATCCTAATTTTTGAAACATTGCACGTCCTTTCTCTGGGCTTCAAATGAGTTTGGAGGTTATTTTTTTGATAAATTAGCTCCTCCTAAATTTTCATTTGAATATTTTTTATGAGACAAAATTTTTGTATTTATTCTATAAAAGTTGGATATATAGATGTTTTTCCTCACAAAATGGTCATCAAAATTTGCACTTTTTTTGTCAATCTAAGTATTTGTATCAAATTTTGTAGATATCAGGAGGGCTCATTGGGTATGATACGCAGATAAACAGATTGATATGCATTGAGGCTATATTTCATTTTAAAAATATCGTTCTTTTGGACACGTAAAGAATGATTTATTATAAATATTTAAACAACTTTTGATAGAAATTTAACTTAACTAAATCCGTTAATTTAACCAACAAGCTGTAATGTGTAGTATACTGATGATATTAAAACAAAATCATGTTGTTTTTTTTCCAAAAGTGTGTAAAATTTCAAAACTTTAGGGGCGTTGAGCTATCTCTAAATATTGATAAAATTTGTTCAAATTTTGTGAATTGTATTTTTTTATCAAAAAATACGGATTCTTGACGGCGAAGACAGTTTTTATGGAGTACCACACTGTCATGATGGTGGCTCAGAGTGAATCCAAATTTGGATGAGAGATGCGGTAGACATTCTTCTCCTACACGCCCCAAACTGCATAGTCCAGGGGTTTAAGGTCAGAGCTGGAGGAGGACCATAAAGAGGCAGGCCACAAGTTAAACATATTTTTGCTACATACGTTTTGATTCATGTTGGCTGTCTGGGGCTGTAATTGACTTCATGATGTTGTATGCAAGTCTTACCTTTTACCTTTTCTTAAAAAAGAAAGGGAAAGTTTCTGCCTCTTTTCCTAAAAAAAGTAGTCTTAATTTTATTCTTTTAAAAAGATGAAAGAATGAAATTAATCAAAGTTGTAAATGAAGTCAAATAATTTGTTTTTTCCTACTACAAAATATATATTAATCGGATAGCTTTTTACATTATCAAATAAAGTATTTGTGAATGTTTTCATAAGGTAGAAAGCTTGGCCTTTCTTCTCCATTCATTAGTTAATATATTCAATCTGCTTAATCTGCAATGGTTTTATTATCAACATATTCCTATAACTATATTTTTTTGCCTTGAGGTAATGACAATCAGAAAATATATTATATTTCTTATCACGATAGCTAATAATAGGTTGGGGGAAAAGTAATTTCGTATTTCCCGCCTTTTTTTTAAAAAAGACGTATATCTTGTTCATTATTGGTCACATTGGATCATAGGCTAATGTGTTGTAAAGGTGTGAGTATATACTACAAATGCTTATTGACAAGTACTGTGCTTGTCTGTTTCAGTTTTGAATTATCGTGCGTCGAGTATGGAGGTCTCAAACGAAGAAATTCCACATAAACTCGTGGAAAGCGACCATTAAAATTTGCGATGTAGTTACTGAATACATAGATGTTCTCTCCTCAACAATGAAAGAATAATAATAGGGAGTATTTTAATGTATATAGCACTACTTTAGTTACACCCACACGATGCTACATGCAAAAGGTCAGCGAAATTTCATTAATATGACACCATTGTTACTTCTTAGATCTAGATTAGACCGTTTGTCTTTCAAACATAAATACATGGACGTTCTTATATAGTGGAATACAATTTATTACTTTCAATTTTTCAAGAGTAAAATTTAAAGGAGAGGTAGAAAATAATCTGAAAAAAGTGATTGGCACAACTTTTATTCACTATGTGAGATCTCAGCTCTAATAATTGCCTCAATATGAGGCTTAAATCCCTTTTAGGTCTTGAATATGTAGTCAGACTCGAGCTTGGTCCGCTCCTTCTTGATGAAAGCCTCTAGAGACAGGACACCACTCCTGTGAAGAGTAGCAAACACCATCTCCTCCAGACACCCTTAGGAAAAGTAGTCTAAGGGGTTGGCGTCTGGAGAGGAGGGAGACCTCAGGCTGTCAGTCCCAAAAGTCTAGAAATGTGTCTCCCGGGAAAGCCTGTATCTTAGGGACTATGAGACAGAGCTCCAGCTTGAGCGAAAACAAAGTTGTCCTCGAATGTTTCTCAGGCCCAAGGTTGCACTTTTTTTTTCAATAGTTCAATGTAAGCATCTGCATTGAACCACTCCTTTCTATCCTCAAATATAGGATGGCAAATGGTATTCTCAAAGTGGGGTCTACGTTTTCTCACAGTCTACCAAAAACTGCAACGTTTCGAGGACTTGGAGATGTTTCGCTACAATAAACCGGAGTTCTTGCTTCGGTATGACACAATGGACAAAAAAATTATTAAAAAATTGTGTCATGTTTGAAGGAGACTATGTTGATGATTAAAATAGAATTTCACAAAAATATGGAGTTTTACTTAGTTTGCCTCGGGACTTATTGAACGATGTGATATATATAAAATGTAACTTTCAAACACAGAAAATGATGCTTTCATATCCTCACAAAGAAGGGGTTTAATGTCAGATTCATAAATGATATTCTCATTTTTTTTTTAAAGTGGAATAAAATAAGGCTTAAAAATATCTATTACATCATTCCTGGTTAATTGATTATATTATGTCATATGTATTTCAAGAAAGGCTTTAATACAAATACAATTTTGTGTAAATAAATAATTTTTTTCTAAAGGAATCTTCTTTTTTTTTCTCCATTTGTTATCTTAAAATATCTTCCTGGCCTTTTTTCTTAAACTAAGTTTACTTTATTCATTATTGTTCCCATCGGATCATACAATATGGCAATGTGAGAGTGTATACTACAAACGATTTCAGTCCAATATTGCGCTTGGGCTCTTCAGTTGTGAGTTATCGTGCGTCAAATATATAGGTCTCCAAGGAATAACTTATAATAAGGGCTTATACTCTTTCGGTTCGTATTGCACAACAATGGTTTGAGCTATTTCGTTCTGATATAGTGGAGGTGTATGCTGCGCCACGCACTTGGAGGCCTGTCGTTCAAAATGTCGATGAAATCATGGAAAATATCTAAATAGGGCGTTATGTTGGCAGTTTTAGCATCGGCCGGGAGCTGAATATTGATCATAAAACCATTTTGAACCATCTACAGAAGACTGGATACAAAAAGAAAAGCGAATAAGAGAGGAATCATGTATCATCAAGACACCCCCAGGGCGAGCTCATCTTTGAGGGTGCACCAGAAGCTCCAGGAGCTCCGTTGGGAAGTTCTTATGCATCCACCAAGTGACTACCACCTGTTCCTGTCTATAGGCAACGTGTTTGAAGGTACAAATTTGGCCTAAATAGAGACCTGTGAAAATTGATTGTAGAAACAAGGGCTTCTACGAAAAGGGCATTATAAAGTCGGATTCTCACGGGCAACAAGTTATTGAACAGAAAGGGGCATACTTGGCTTTGAACTAAGAAATTACTTTTACCCCAAACCTAATATCTTATTATTGTATAGTCTCCAGGCAGTGTCTACAAATTCACAAACACTTTTTGATGATCTGTTTGTTTCAATATATAATAGATATGTTTTGTAAAAAAATATATATATCATCGTCAAATATCTGCCATATTGGTGGAGGAATGAACAAACGATTTCTAACTTTAAACACTTGTTTTTTCTTGATATAGGAAAATAGTGAATTATATTGGCAGTTATTTAGAACTTATAATAGGACTGGCAAACAAAATAAGTAGACTTAGGATTTATGAGCAATCGCTTAGTCGCTCAAAAAATTGCTTATTTTGACCTTATTTTCGTGAAAAATGCTCATTTTTCGAAACTGATATGAAATAAATAAAGAAATTTTGTGTTCTAGTTAGATTGCACATCAGTTTTGAATGATTCTTTCATGATATTTTTCGAGGGAAAATTCACTTTCAAAAACTCTCTTCTATTAAGCTCTCTTTTTGGAGATAAAAATATGTATGTGATGAAATCGTTATGATTACATATGCAGATATGTGAGAGAGCCAGATTCGAACAACTTTCTAATTGGAGGAAGGAGAATTTCTGCCAAATTGCGAAATCCTCATCTCCCATTTATACAAAATTTTGTGATCAGGTGTGGTGCTCCATCTAACAAGACTCTTGAAAATGTTGCTCAAACTTATAATCTGGACGTTCAACATTCATTTAGTATGTTTAAACCCGTTAATACAGATCGAAGGCAAAAATTAAGGAAAGAAAATCATTCTAGAATCTTCATTTATGGATATAATTTAGGAAAATGTATTAATAAATTATGTTAAATACAAAATAACTCGAATTACATTAAATAATCCTTACAAAACTATATTTTTCTTTAAATACAAATTGCTCAATTTTAATATTTTGGGTGCTCAAGATTTTCAAAATCGTAGCGTTCTTTTTTTTTGCTCATTTTGGCCAAAATAAAAGAGCTCAAAAATCCTCATTCTAATAATAACTAAGAAGGATTCAGGATTAATGTTTTAAAAAAAACTTTAAATTAACGTGGTCACCCTGACAATTGGAAGAATATTTTGGAGGAGAGCAGCTTAGCTGTCATGATGATTCATTAAATTAGCTCCAAGCAGCTGTGGTAGGAAAGAAATAAGCATAAACTCCACTCCGTATCTATCAATGATATAGGCAGGAATTACAACTATGTGGATCCGTAATTCAACTCCGAGTCTTATAACTCCACAACAAATCTTCAGAGCTACTCTTTGTCTTTTACACTTCTAGTGATTCTTTTATACTTAACTTGTTCTCTCTTCAAGAATCAACGAATAATTATGACAGCTTTAGTAAATTAATAATTATTGTCAGGTAGTAATTACGCAATCTACAAATTTCATATTTAATAGAACAACACCCCCTTCTGGCCAGCCTAAAATGTTGTTCCCAAATTTGTCAAAAGGACGTAGTTTTTGTCCTTAAAATTGATTGTCTTTTATACGATTTGAAATGAACAATACTCAAATGGGTTCATTTTTTTAAATTTGTTTTTTCAATAAAAAAATTGTAAATACAAAACGACGTAGCTCAATGAACAACGTGCTACTAAGGAATTATTCTTTTGAACTCAATGTGTAAAGGTTCGCGTCTCGGTAGTTCCTAGTGAAGGCAATATTATACTTTATTCAAAAGATTCAAAGTCAAGTTAATTGTAGAAATGTAACAATTTCATAAGCAGATAATTGTTATGAATAGATATTGTAAACATATATGAAAAACTTTTTTTCCAAATAGACCCTTAATATGAATCATATTTATAAAGTTTCTTTACCCGGTAAGAGCTTCTAATACTATTTTATTGATTAAGAGTTGTAGACTTTCCTTAAAGTTTTTTTGATCAATTAAATTTAAATTTCTATGTGTGGAGCACGTCAAATGGATTACACAAGAGAAGGATGTGATAAGAAACGAAAAAAATATTTTTCTGCGTATTATACAATAGTCGTATAACTTTCCTTTCTTCAATTTAATATTAATATTTACTCCCTTGAATGTACTATGAATTGATAAGTTAATATATTAACTTTGAGATTTATTAGGCTTTAGACCAGGTGTGTTAAAAATACGGACGAGCCCGGATCAGTCCCACCTGGAGGTTTGGTATGGCCTGGGAGATAAATCTACATTATTAAAATAAATGTAAAAATACACTTTAATTTCCTTTAATATATGTGATTCCTAAATGGTCCCGCTAGGAGCTCATACATTTATGACATCCATTTGAGGGGGTGGGGGTACCGACTTAAAGATTTTTGTAGGATGAGGGGAGGGAGGGGCTACAGGATATTTTGGAGTATTCTACATTGATAAATTATCTCGATTTCACATATTAACAAAACATTTTCATGGTCGTCCGCAAGGAGGGGGGCCTGGAGCAGAGATACAACGAACTGAAGAGAAGATAAAGGAGTTGAAGAAAGAAAGAGGAGGAATATGCAAATTTATTTTTGCGCTAGATGGCGCACTGATAAGAGTTGCTGTTCACAAACTATTGCTTTAGGGAATTTTTGTTTGACAATATTATTACCCTGATCAGTGGCCTTCAAGAGTTCCTCAGGCCTCCCAATGTTCCGGGTCCGTGTGGTTGAGGTTTACAAGAAAGTCGGATCTCAATATAACCAATTGAATGCCCTTAAATGCAGCTTTCAAATGATAATACACTTATTCGTTTACTCTGTCTAATTCGTTCGGGATGAGCCTTTAAAGATTTCCCACATTCATCTGAAGCACCCTGTATATACAAAGTGATTGACTTTGCTCTATTAATATTGATTATTATAGTAATAATAAATTAATAAATGTAAGATTGAAAACTTCTTTTCTCTTTGGGATATTTAAAAAAGGAAAAATCAAAGAATAAAATAATTTCTTCTTTCCCAGCAGCAATTTTAAAGTGTGAGGCGTGTGTCATCAAAATATAGATAGGTATCGATTGCTTGAGGGCGCTGCCATCGCATAATTCAATCAAAGATTTATTTCGTATGGATCTACTAGACATAAAAAGGAGAAAAAAGAACAAGAACTGATTGTATGTACAACTTTTATAAAAATATAATATAATATGAATTGTGGTTAAGTACAATTAGTAAATAGTAAATATCTGTTATCGTTATGATTTCATTCTTGAAAAGAGAACCTCTAAATATTTAGTAATAACTAGTGCGTTGTCTCATGAAGGAACGAGAGTAACAATGAAGCTATTTATAACTTACTAGCTAAGGGTTATCCGGGGTTGCTCTGGACAAGGAGGGAGCGAGAAATCACATTGACAATGGTCAATGTGATTTCTTTTTAATTTTTAGACCCTTTCGGTGCGGGCAAGTCTTATAATAATATGGTTCCGGTATAATATAAACATATATATATAATCAAAGGTGAAAATTAATTTAATTTCACTTATAAATTAACGGACCAGCTAAAATAAAGATAAATATTCGACATTACATAATCTCAATAAATATATTTAATATGATATGTAATTAATAGTCAAGACATGGATGGCAGATTCGAACCAATTCGTGAACAGGTAAACTGAAAGAAAGGAGGTTACCCACGAACTGTTTTTTGTTTTTAATACGTAAAAGAACCGGTTTGTGAACCGTGAATTAGTACTGACCAAACAGAAAGAAGGAAGCTTCATCATCAATCATGTAAATCCAGTGTGTTATTTAGCTGGCCGTTATTTGTAATTGATAGTATAAAGAAGACATTTTCTTTTCCTTGGCAGTTGTCGTTATTTTTACATTCCTGTGTAGTGAAAATTCTTTCCTAAATAGATTCAATTCTATTCAAAACCTGATTGAACATTCGTTTGTGCTCAATAAAGACGAAGTGTAACCCTGAGGATTTGTTGCGGAGTTTTAATTGTAAGTCCTTGTTGTACTCAGAGTAAAATTGAGGATCGACATCGGAGTTATTCTAACAAATGTCCTTGTTTATATCCTTTTTTCCTTCCTCCCTTGTCACAGCTGATTGTAGTTGATCTAATGAAACGTCATGAACATTATTTTTTCTCTCCTCCTAAACATTCTTCAAATTGTCAGGGTTACCATGTTGATTTTCAGCTTCTTCTTTTTTTTTAACATGTCCATTCTTACCTTGATTTTCCTAATTGTATTTGATAGGCGGGTTGCTACATCTATAGTGCGTGTACACGCAATTTATATTGGACAGTAAAATATATATCAAGAGAAGAGCTGTTGTTCTCGAGGAGACTTCCTTTAATCAACTAACAACATATTTCTTACATCACTGCTGATCACACTAGTGATGTCCAAATTATGTAAATAAGATTCGGCCTTTATTTGCATTTTTTGGTAGAAAATGTGTATTAGTGCAATCGTTCTATAGAAGCTGCCCTGATTACAGACTCTCTAAGTTTACCCCTCCAAAACAAGGTCTTTTAGTTTCCCCACCCCCATGTATCCTATCCATCTAACCGCCAATGCTATCGAGGTTTCTACAGTCCATTTTCCCTTTATAAATATTAAGTGCAACCATTTTTCTTTCCATTACAGATATGTATGTAACACTATACGAAAACTCTAAACTTTTATACCATGTTGTATTAAATATTAAGCATTAAATTCCAGAGTATTTGACTCCGCCAAAGATTGTAGAGCCCTCAATCCTCATTAAGGAGCTAGATGGCACCAATATATAGACTTATGTGAGCTTACTGCCTTTTGTAATGTTCTCCATCCTCCAACACCAGTTCTTACAAGGTAGAGAACATGACTTTAGATAGCCTTCTAATATTGCAAAAACGTATTCACCTCCAAAAAAACAGAGATATGTAACTTGAACACTTTGTTATTTCACGGATTCAGAATCGATTCCAAGCTTTCGAACTATACTTTCCTTAAAAAAGAAATAGAAAACAGGGCCAAATTCAGTTGCTAGTAGATAGCCAGTATATTTCCCAAACTATACAATTATTATTTAGCAATTTTCAGGAAATTGTCCACAGCTTTGCAAGATCTCATTCGAATTCAACTAGTCAACCTTCATAGCACTAATAGGGGGAAGCATAAAAATAAAGAATCTGACAAGAAAATACATTGTATTTTTTTTTTCATTAGTGAAATAAAACGGTGACAGAAACAAACACCTTATCAAAGAATTTGTCATGTCCCCTAAGGGAAAAGAGGATATTTGACATTTGTCACAAGTAACTGAACCTTATTTAGATTAGAATCTGTGAGGAAATATTTTAAAGAAAAATCCTTGAAAAATGTATGTAGGTGTCTAATATGTAGATTCAACCTTTCTAGAATTAAAATGTGGCTTTCTCTTCTTTTAGTTTTTTCACCTGACCCGGCCTTAGTTAAATTTTGTCCACTCAAATTTCAAATGATATTTATTCATTTGTTAATTAGTTATAAAATATCTTTTTTGCGTACTTTTATCTTTACAAAATACTGATGGATAACTGTGTTAAGAAATATTTTGTCGGTCCATTCTTTTCTACTTACATTCCGTCATACTTTTGTATAAGGGGCCATTTCATTATAGTACAATTAAGGTTTATTTTGATATATGAATAATAACTGAATAAGGTCATTTACCTTATTCAACTTTTTAAACAAAAATAACATTTCTAGAATTATTATTATTTTTTACATGAAGGAGCTTTAAAAAAGTTAATTAAAAGCAGTCGCCTTGGCTTAAATCAGTCTAGTAATGACTAATGTTGTGTTTGTCCTCATTTAGAAATGAAGACTGGAGTCCCGTCCAGTTCAGTCCTGCATATAAAAGAGATAAAAAAGATAGTCTCTTTACAGCAAATAAGTCCTAACAACTTATAAAGTTAAGTCCTTGAGACGTCACTAAACTTTATTTTTACTATTTTAATCAGTTCTAGTACTGATAGTCTTAAACACCAACGGTCGTAAGGACCAGTCCTAAGACTGAACTGGAGTAGACCGAACAAGTAAGGATCGATACAACACAAGGGATGACTGATGATTCGATTTGATATTTTCGTAAAGAAAAAAAGAGCGCGAGGAGAAGGCGGGAGCGAGACATGTGGTACTAGTGAATTAAGACCCTTTATAATATCATCTGTCTTTTACCGGGAGGTCCATCGAAATCTAAACACTTACTAATTCAATACCTAATTAAGTTTGAGTGATTGAAATGAAGTCATATTTCGATGTATTAAAGCATACACAATTAGGTGGAAAACACAAAAAAAACTGAGCTCTCTATCTAACGTACAAGTCAAGAAAATGACACTTGAACGTGATCGACGAAATTCCATTAGCGTACTCACAGTAGTTCAGCGTCTCCAGGACCACCGTCTACGCCGTGAGCAAGTACGATACGTTAGTGAGGAATACTTTATCTGTCAAAAAGGCCAAACTGGACCTGGAGGAGTTGAAGAAAACAGTGTCAGGAAAAAATGGCAACGGAAAAAATGTGAAGGAAAAAATGGCAAGATAAAAAAAAAGAAAAGTGTCTCATTGGAAAAATTGGCAAGATTCTTTTAAACTGATATAATATCTATCACCAATATAATATATAATAAGAAAAAGAAAAATTAACAAACACGACAGTGGTTCCAATGGAAGGAGTGTTAATCCCTTAATTCTCTGTTATTAATTACAATATCATTAGACATGATGTACTATTTATTTTGGACAAGACTCTTGGATTGACGGACAAGCATTTGCAAAATACTAGGCAAGAGCAGCGATTTCCACTTCGTTATGATCCAGGATGTGTCAGAAGAAGAGGTGGTTGGCTGTGGAGCGACAAACCACTAAGAGGACTCGGGCAGGTAGTTAAAGGTCAAGTCGTTGGAGAGTTCGAGGAAAACTGTAAAGCGCAGTACAGTTGGAGCAATCTGAAATTGCAATAGAACGATGGGTTTCGTCTCTTCATTAACCTTTTTTTCTTGTCCGAAGAGAACGAAACTACAGTTCCATCCTTCACACTGGTTGTTAGTTCTAGGGCAGTCAGTGATAGTGGCATGATGGACGTTCCAGAGTGAGGGAGGAAATAAATCGCTTTGCTCGTTACCCCGCTCCGAATGATGTCAGAGGTGTATTGGGGCATATTCCTCCGCGCTTTCCTTCCGCACTCAGGAACGTCCATCGTGCCACGATCACTGACTGCCCGAGGACTAACAACCAGTATGAAGGATGGAACTGCCGTTTCTTTTTTCACGTTGGACACCACCACCCATCCATTTGGAAATGCATACAGGCATTTCAGAAGGAAGAATCGACAGTTTCCACAACCCTTGTTCAAGAAGCGATTGGTTAACTTCCTAAAAAAAGCGCAAAAGGATATACATTGAGCAACAGCAAAGGCTTAAAAACTTATGCGAAAACTATGTGGCAGGGCATAAGACTATATCCCAGTTCCTATCAGGTGCTGGTTACAATATCCGATTTGATGTCTAAAACAAGGGAAGAATTTCTTTAAAATTTTACGAATAAAATTACAATTAATTAAGTGTATGTTCAAGTGTATTTTGTTTATAAATAAAGTGGTTTCATTGATCTTGTATTGAACTCGAGATATTGTCTTATTTTTGGGTGAAGAATGATGAATAACGACACTCTTTTCTTAAGGCTTTTTGAATTTATTCATCATCTATGATAAGGAATATCAAAGAAAATTATTCCATATTTTTTTTTTTTTTTAAAACCTTATTAAAAAAATATGCATCTTTAAAGATTTTTGTTTTGATTTTTTATTTCTTGAGTGATCTTATATTTTATGAGACTGTACAAGCAAACACATATCAAAATTATCTTATTGTATACGATTTCAATATCATATAATGACCCCGTAATAAATAATCCTATATTTGAAATATTTAAATTCTAAGCTCTTCTTAAACATCCCTTCATAGTTTCAATTCTTGAATCTATTCAATTGTTATATATGGATTGATAAGATTCTCCACCCAATGAAGGAGTCGACTCTTCTCTTTTGAGGCTTAGCGTGGTTTGGTTTTCTTGTTCGGATAAAGTATCAGTCTACCATCATTCCCTTAGAAGTTGAAATTCAAGCATCTCCTGTTGCAGATAAAGTATCTTAAATCCCTTCTTTCGTAGTATTCTTAGAGAACATGGAAGTATTTCTGTCTTTAATTATTGAAAATCAATCTAAGCATATGAAAAATACTTCTAAATTAAAAATGTGTCGCTTCATTTATCCAATTGTTTGTATGTATTATGTTGGATATGTTTCAACATTAAAATAATAACTAATATATCATCTTCATGCTGTGATAATCCTTCGTTAACATATTTATTCTATCACAAATTGATAGATGTCATTTTTATGATTTTTTTATTGATTTTTTTCCAAGGAATAAGATCTAAATTACTTGAAAGTTACGCATTTTTTAAATATCCATAAGCCGAAAATAACGATTGAAATTAGTAATTTGTTAATATATATTTTATTCATAAAACGAACTTTTTAAGGGTCTTTGAAAAAATATAAGTGTATTTATGATCACCAGAAGTGGAATAATACCCACCATGATCAAATGATATAAAAAAGATTGTACTTTTCTGTAATTGAAAGGTAAACCAAAGTTTAATAGACACAGCAGTTTAACAAATGCCAAACTTTTAAAATACAATATAGTTAAGAGAAATATAAGGCACCTGAAATCTTTGAGAGCTTGAACCCTTCCCATGGAGTTGGCTCCAACCTTACGTGCCTAAATTAACCAAATTAGATAATTACATGAGTGTCGAATTTATTTTAGAGCCTTTTCATCGTCATAAAATATATATTTACATTTATTCAATAAATAAATTAACTGATGGAATTAAACATTGACAAAGAAATTTATAAGTTAATGAAGTTGAAGCTGGATTCTCATTCTAAATTGAAATGGATGAATATATAGAGTAATAATATTCATATTCTTTGATGAATATCACTGAATGCCATTATTATGTATTACAAACGTAGTGAAATATTCAAATATCATTGCATCATACTAGAAAAATACACTTAAAAATTCGTTGAAAGAGTCTATAAGTCACTTTCTATGGTTCTCATACTTGGCTTGATGCATTGGAAGTATGAATTCAAAGTCCTAGATAAACCACTTTGAGAATTCGAGTCCTTTAAATAACTACGTAATGCAGCCTGTTTCGTTCTCTTTTGGCAAGAAAGAAGGTTTATTATATGTAAGTTCATATATATTTCTTGTATTATATGTTTTCAAAACAATTTACACTTAAGATAAGTAATAATTAGAATTAAGATTTGTGAGCAATAATGCTATCGCTCAAAACATTGCTCACTTGACTTTTTGGGGAAAATGGTTGATTTTGCACTTTTTGTGTGAAAATTGCTCATTCTTGTAAACTAGTATGAAATAAATAGAGAAAATTTGGATTTTAGCTAGATTACACAACAGTTTTTGATGCTTCTTGAATAATATTTTCAAGGGAAAATCCACTCGCAAAAATCCTGCTTCTTTAAGCTCTCTTTTTTGGAGGTAAAACGATGTAAATGATGATTAAATGGCAAGAATAAAAAGATTTAAAAAATTTTAAAAATCCATAAAATGATTAGTCTAATGTTTTAAATATTAAATATTTGATTCATTAACAAAGTTTATTTTTTTATTTCTTAAAAATTTTCATCTTTTTAAACTCTGGCATATATCCTTAAATAATAGACCACCTTAAGAAAATACTCTCTCAATGGTAGCTGATAACAGCGGTGGGATAAATGAGCCGGTAACATTTGTGCTTGACTAGATCTAACGGCAATTCTGCCAAATATTTTAAATAACAATTATTAAATTGATAGAATTCACATTGCCACATGCAAATCAGATAATATTCAGTGCTAATGGAAAGTGGTTCCCTTACAATGTGTCTTGATGGAAGTTCAAGTGTCCCGCAGGATTTGTGAAACCATACATTATTTGCAGTAGTTTATAATAATTCAAATAATTTGTTTAATTGAAATAGGTATGTAAACAAATTTTTATTAATTTTTTGGTGAGCCTTATGCACAAAAAGTTTGGGAACCACCGTCTTAGGGGACATATTATTAAAAGGTTTCGTGCGCTATCATGCAGTTAATCTTGACAGTTAGTTTGAGGTTGAACACAGGGTTCTCAAGTTTTTGAAGATATGCTTCCTCGAGATTTTGAGATCTTATGTCAATTTACCACAAAAAAAAAAATACGAAAATCGTATTTCAGCTGAGAAAATTCGATTACAAGAAAGAAAAATTATCCTCCAAACTAATCTCCACACATGAAGGAGCTGGCGTTGTCTCAGAGGGAACTGATGTCCGAGTCTTCTAAGAGTGACCAGCTACATGTGAGGCAAACTCGTAAACCGAAGACATATTAGTATAATGAACTAACTCATCATGCGACATATCTTCAACCTTCTTTTCTTGCAATCTGTAAAATTGTAAAATTCTTTAACTCTCAAATTTTTTGATGCTATCTCATAAGATGAAGAAACGGAACAAGTAATAAATGAACAAAAATTCAAGCAATTTTATCGCTCTTGCTCGTTTTACAAAACAATGAGCTCGCTCCCGCCAAAGAATTGTGAGCGGCGGGCAATAATGCTTTGACTTTATTTAAAACCAAAACTTGTAAAATAATACGCCGCCTGTATAATATATATGTATGTACTAACAAAGGGTTACCAGGTGTTGGTGTTTCTTGGGCCAAGTAGAGAGGAGAGAGAAAACACATTGACAATGGTCAAAATTATTGAGAAAATCCTTCTATATGTATGATACATACTAATAATAATATAAATGTTTCGTTGTTGTCGAGAAAGATCCTGATAATTATAATTATTTTACTAATCCCACTAAATCAACGCGTTCAGTAAGGTAAACTTACAAAATCTCATCCCCCAAATACTATTACTATTGGCTCTTCTAATAGTCCGAGAGCCAGTCACGGAAATTTCCCCCTGGAAGGTACAGAAGGTTTGACCCCCCTGAAATTACTTATGTCATATAGATCATTGATTTTTTTTTTTTTTTCAGTTGGGTCTAGCCTCCAGACCCCTATGAAAATACCCTCTGGGCCATTTTTTTAACCATAAGTTACATCGGCAAAACTTGCACCAATGTATGGACATGTCAGGACATCATAAAATACCAAGACTGACAAAAAAAATAGCAGGTACAAAAAATTTCCAGAAAAACTAAAAGTGTTAGAAACTGAAAAAGTGTGCAAAATCCCCACCCAATAAATGGCTAAAATAAACGAAACTGTTCATATATTGTATAAAAGGGTGAATTCAGTTTAAAAACTGGAAATTATCATGCCTGAATGTTGTCCTACTAAATTCCCTTCTAATGCCATATATATCAAAATTACATTTTATCTCCATTTAAAAACTGGTAAATGGATAGCATTGCTTAGAAAATGACCTTAATGAAGTTCTATTGTTTTTGTGTTTTTTCATTAAGTGCATGTTGACGAAGATGACGATACTAGGGAGAAAAGTGAAGACACTGAAGAGGAGATTTTAAATCCACACTATTCATTGCAAATTTCTTTCTAATTTTTATTTACAAAATTTTTTAAAAGCATTCATTGGTACTTTAATGAGGAACAAAAATATACCAATATTTTTTTTTTTTTCGTATTTGTAAAAAAAAAAGTTATGGAGAATAAAGTCGTCGAAAAAATAATCCCTGATAACTGGTTCATTTTTGCAAATATTACAAAAATTATCTAATAAAATGTTTTGTAAATTGAAAATACTATTTGAATCTGTTAGAAGTTAACTTTTCTTTGCCCAAAATCCATCGTTTTGCGGCATCTCTTCTTAAAAATTGACAATTGACGTTTGATGAAAAAAAGAGAAAAAAATGGAAAAATTATTCAGAAAATGTCAGATATTTCCGTTAAATATCATATTCATGTATCAAATTTGTAACTAAACGAATCTCCAAACAGATTTCTACAAACTTTATTCCATCTACGAATCCAATATTCCAATGAAATCCTTTTCTTTTGGAGGGGGGGGGGGGGCTTGGAAAAAAAAAACTGCAATTTTCACCGATTTATTTTTTTGTCCATAACTTTTGGGTATAGAATAAGCCCCCTTACATGACACCCCCAAAAAAAAAAAAAATCACCACCCTCGTCTTAGCCTGATCAGGTTCAAATGAGGCACCAATGTCATGTTTGAGCCTCCTAGGTACAAGAGAGTGGGCATAAAACTCCCAAAACATTTATTATATATGTATAATGTATATACAGATAATTATAAAGGTGGATTACCACATAGTTATCACAGAGTCATAACTTATCAAGGACTCTTATTATTTTATTATGATTTTTTTTAAAGCTTTTTATTATTCATATTAAATCTATCTTCAAAGATCAATCTAAAAAAACAAATACTTATAAAATATATAGATATTTTGCAGATTTCTTCAAAAGATTGGCTTACATTTCGTATGAAAAAAAATATTTATCATTAGTTTGTATAAATTGCATTCGATTAGAATTAATTTAAAAAAAATCCAATATGAACATCTATATTAATAAAGAAAAGTTTATGTGTATGCATGTATGAATTTTTGAACCAAACGAAGGCATTTATGATCTAAGACATAGCAATGTAGCTCTCGCAGTCGTTTAGCATATAGCACCGAGCTGGTATACATGTATTTTTGAAATAAAAAGTAATAATGTAGACGTATTAATGAAATATTGCAGGCGTGTGCATGTAGCACTGAGTATATATACAGAGATTTTTTTTAGTGAGCGCTCTAGAGACAAAAGTACTCCCTAGCTCCTCAGTAATCACATCATATTAATATTTTTTTTCTCAAACTCATATTATTATTCTTCCATTCTTGAGGAGAGAACTCTATGAAGGTCCTTGAACCTCTATTGGACCGTTCAACTTTGGCATAACGATCATTTATGGAGTATTCATATCAAGAAGTTTCTTATGAAACAAGGCCAAAATTATAACAGTAATCCTTGCAATGGAGTGTCCAAAATTTCAAAAACGATCTCCAGTCTCCACTTACTCTTCGATACTATAGGGATTCTGACGAGGCTCAAAATAAATTATGGAGTGTTATAAACTATCTTTAGAATGGGAGATGCCGGTGAAGGAATGTTTATATCCAATAGAGGTTAGCACCCAGGATATGTATATCGTTGCTGACGCTCCTATATACCCATCTTTGGTAAACGAAATAGCATTGCGACACTATTTTTCTATATTTTCTAAGAACATTGAAGTCCAGCGATTAATCGTGCAATTCAGATTGAGGTTAGCTACGATTTCAGTATCATTCTTGAGAAAGTGTACTCAACCCCCTAAACTGAACCCTTTTATAGAACATCTTAAACGAAGAAAAATCAACGAAACATACACGAAGTTATCTGAGCTTTTAGTAGTAAACTTCTAACTTCGGCAAAAAAATGGTTTACTTATCGTAAATTATCCGGTACCAAGGAAACTTGGAAGTCAATTTTATAAAGACAAACGTGAAGAATGTCTCTTTTTCTGTATAATGGAGATCACTTATCATTTCTTGTGGGAATATCCTCTTTAAATATACTATATAGAGACGTTCTTTCGGTTTTACATAACCTATTCGGGTGCAAGCTCCAAACTAGTGGCTTTTTAACTTTTTTCGGCGGACAGTCAAAAATTAATGCTGTCTTTAATAAGGCACGTCATATTTTCTACGCCCGAAGGTCAAGGAAAGACACTGGAGGAGTTTTAAACATTGTAAAGCTGTACACGAATGTTTAAAAATATCTTTAATACCTAGTACTTTTTCTTGAGATCATAATCCCATAGGGATGATGGATTTGTTTATTATAGAATTTGCATATTTCTGTCATATTCGGGTTTTTTTTTTGTTTAAAGTTTGAAAATATATGAAATCCAAACAAAGGCTAAGAAAAAATATTTTGACGAAAGAACTCATATGAGTTGATTTAAGTGTTGAGTAGTTACGTGTGAGTGCGCTCATGAAAAATGGAGAGTAACATTGAGGATTGGATGGGAAGTTATCTTCCGTATTATTAAAGCAAAAAATTTCTTTTAGCCTACACCTACTTAATCCGGGATTTGTCGGGTACTACCGCTAGTTAAAAATTAGCTGATATATTAATAAGCTACTTGGAGGTGAATCAATATTTTTAAAGAAACAAGGAAGAAAAAAAATGATATTGAAAATAGATGCTTCGTTAACTGAAACGCTTTTTTAACAATTTTTTCTAATACATAAGAACTCAAATCTAGGTAGAAGGATTCAAGTTAAATTAACCACAATCCATACATTAAACATTTTCTTCATTGGATTTATTCAAGATCTTGGTTATTTTTTTGTTTGAACAAATGCCATCTATAACGGAATTAACGTCATCCTTCAGACATTTGATATTTTGAATGCAACTAAGGGCTGAGAACGTTCAAAGACTGAAAACACATAAAAGAAAACAGAAGACTGGGAATTTGGATATTGAATTTTTTATTATCAAGTTAGTTGATTAATTCAACGTTAAGAGTGTGTTATTAATAAAACAAGCCTTCGCAACGAGATCCTTGAAAGAAGTGCTTAAATAAGTAGAGCTTGGTTACACAATAAATGAGAATTCTCAATTCTTATTTTAATATAAAGTATGGAAGTATTATAACGCGAGTTCGTTTTGTTTATAAGATTTACATCATGGGTCTTCCACGACCACGCCCCATTCCAGGCATTCCTCCTCCCATACCTTGATCTCCTTGAGCTGCTCTGGGATTTTTAACCGTTTCGTCGACACTCAGAACTAGACAAGTTGCTTCTGATGCAGCAGTGATGGCATTGATTTTGACGATAGATGGTTCCCAAACACAGGCAGCAAAGTTGTCTGCGATGTCTTCTGTTAAAATGTCAACACCATACCAATTGTGTCCCTATAGCATATAGAGAGAAAGAAATTAATTAATCAATTCAAGTGAAAAAGTAAAAATAAAATAAAGGATACATTTCAAATGCACTGTAAAAAAATCTAATTACGAAAAGAAAAAGGGAACAGATATTCCATTATCATTTGATTGTTCAAACAGAAACTAAATAATCCTAAGAGACAGTCCGTCTCATATGTATAAATAAAAGATTTGACAAATAATCATCAACAAAGGAAGGTTAAAGACAACTCATTTTAACTTACAATTCCTCCTTCAGAACGACGATTTAAACTCTATTACAATTGTGGAAATGACAAATCATGCAAATATGTAAAAATATAAACTAAATTAGCCTCACCTGAGAGTGTTTTTGTCTGAGTTTGGTGAGAATATTTGTGGCGTCAAATCCAGCATTATCACAAAGCTGACGAGGAATGATTTCATAAGCCTTTGCAATAGCTCCGATGATGAGTTGCTCTTTTCCTTTAATGGTTTTTGAGTAATCTCTGAGGTATTTGGACAATTCCATTTCAATGGCACCGCCACCAGCAACGACACGATCGTTCTTCATTGCACGCCTGACAATCATAATAGCATCGTGAAGAGATCTTTCTGTTTCTTCCATGAATTGCTCAACGCCACCTCTCAGCAACAATGTACAAGTCCGGCTCTTTGTGCAACCTGTGAAGAAGTTGAATCTCTCTCCACCAACCTGATTCTCCTCAAACAATTCACATCTACCAAGGTTTTCATCACACAAGCCATTGACGGTCGTCTGAATGGTTCCTCCACAGGCCTTCATGGTTCTATTAAGATCCTCTTCCGTGACACGTCCAGCACAGAACATACTATGATCAGCAAAATACTGTGTCGCGACATCTCCAATGGGTAATTTGGATAAAACAACGTTAGCTCCACATTTAACCAATGCATCCAATTTATCAAAGAGGATTGCCCATTCGGCATCAACAATCTTTTGATACTCTTCCACGTTGTCAACTCTGACCTCTGCGTTATCCTTCTCAGCCTTTAATTCTAATTCAACATTGAGTAAAGCGATCTTTGGATTTTTAAAATGTTTGGACTGCATTTCGAATCCGGCATAGGAAAAGGTCTTTTTAAAGGCGACGCCAGGAACTATGTAGATAAGAGAATGTGAGTCTGATAAATTGAATTAAGTGTATGCGACATTACCTAGGGATGAATCTTCGAGGGATCCTCCTTGCACTTTCTTAATGCCAATCATGTTGAGGGGCATGAGAGGATCCAGGGTTTCGACGGCATCTACGACCATTTTCGCAAAGAATCCCTTTTGTTGATGGATGAGTTTGGAGCTAAGAGCAGTGGCAGCGCATTTTTCTAAGAGATCCCGCTTTCCATCGGGGATAGAGACGGAGAGCTCCTTGATTTTCTCAATGGAGAGCGTGGTTGCTTGGCGAACGCTCTTGATAATGAGGCGGGGATGAACGCCTTCCTCAATGAAGGACTTGCAGCACTTCATAAACTCCCCTGCGAGGATCACGACGGAGGTGGTTCCGTCTCCTACTTCAGAGTCTGCAAATAACAAAGACACGGGTCAAAGGGCAATCCCTAAGATTCACCTGGATTCTTACCTTGGGACCTGGCGATTTCCACAAGAGTCTTTCCAGCGGGATGAACCACGTTGAGAAGTCGAAGAACAGTTGCTCCATCGTTGGAAATGGTGGCAATCCCACGATCATTCACGATGAGCTTGTCCATTCCGCGAGGTCCGAGAGTGGATCGAACCGCATTTGAGACGGCCTCACAGGCATTGATATTCGAGATGATTTGTGACTTTCCTTGGGCCGTTTCCGTGCCATCCTTGAGGACCAAAATCATGGGCTGCATCCTGAGAATATTATGAATGTGTCGAGAATAGCGTGGAAAGGTCTAGAAACTTAGGGAGCCGGGACGAGGTTGAGGGATTTCAAATTTCACACACTACGCAGAAAATGTATCACGAAACCTCTCCCTCTCCTCCCCCTACTTGTTTCGTCTAGTACTAGTACACGCCTGCGCCCAGCCTACGACCTACTCCTTCCTTCCTTCTTTCATATTCTATGAGAGTATAGAATAATTATTTTTTACTTAGTAATATTAATACATACCATGGACAAATCCATGCTTTTGGGCTCTTGTTTACAAGCATATGATTATTAACTACCGGAAATTTCCTTCATACATCTTTCATTCAAATGCCATCGACTTTTCTAATGAATAATAATGATGAAAGCTAACAAAAATGGACTACTTTTTCGCTTATTTGCATTTTCAGTTACTTGATTTAATGGAAGCGATAAATAAATGTCTTTTTATCATATAATAATGTGCAGATTGTAATTTTGAAAGAGTAAAACAAGGTACTTATATAATATTATGGTGTGAATTTAATCAAACAATAACAATCTTTAAGAAAAATCAAGAAAATATGTCCAATTAATTTTTTTACCTCATAAATACCTTTACTCCAATATTTCATCCACATATTTCGCTTACTTATAGACTTGTAATTCAAATTTCTGGTATGAGTTGAGATACCCACGAATGCTAACTATTATGCTGAGTTTTAGAAAACTTAATTTACCACCGATATTATGGACCCTTTCAAATACACAAAGTTCAATTTCTAATTATTTTACTGTGACGATGAATATTTGCTACTTTAATTTGGAATTTGCGGCGTTTCCAAAGGAGAATCCCAAACATAATTTAAACTCGATTTGGAGCAAATTATTCTAGATTGTTTTTGTGTTGACGGACATCAAATGAAATGAGTCATAATAATGACACCTACGCTCGTTTGTCACCTTAGATTCTTACCGGTTTACGTAAAAAAACCCGCTGATTCAATATAAAGTCATGCCCATTTTATTTATTTGTAGGAAAAACCTTGAACAGTTATTCATAACTTATATTTTTATGGCAATTCGATTAATACTGAGGAAAATCGCTTCAAGTCTTATTAATTATTTCCTAGGGTATATTACTTGGATTATAGCAATCTGGATCTCTATACTTAATGATTAATAGTATTAATGAGATTAGAGTATCATTATATTATCACTAATTCCAATTTGTACAAAGAGTGTGGATTTTGTACAAAATCTATATGTGGCTGGTGTGAGAATGAAGTTGTATCAGGTGGGAGGGTGTGAAGGCATGAGATGCTGAAAGAGGGGTGTGTGTGTAATTTTGATTGGTGATGTGTAGGATCCATGCAAGCTAGTGCGTGAAAATCCTTTCCTTTTCTCTCTCTCTTATCTTTTCTCTGTCTTTCTGTACCTCTCTTTGGTTGGAAGAATAATATTTTATATAAATTTATATATAACCCAAGAATATCTGATTCCACAAAATGTCATCGGACAATAGTAATAGCGATTTGGACGAGATCCCAATGGCAGACGAGGGTGTAACAAGTCTAATGTCTGATCCTCAAGTCGCCGTGGATGAAGAAAATGATTCTGAGGAGCAAGAAGAAAAGGCTCGTCTCATCGCACAGGTCCTTGAGCTTCAAAATACACTCGATGATCTTTCTTGTCGCGTTGATAATGTCAAAGAAGAGAATCTTAGGCTCCGATCAGAGAACCAAGTCCTGGGGCAGTACATTGAGAACCTCATGGCAGCCTCTTCCGTCTTCCAACCTGCTAATAACGAAGCTAGTTGTGTTAAAAGTCCAACAACATCCATCAAGAAGTAAATGAAGCAGGGAATTCAGTTACCACTCCTTCATTCCTACCCGCCCCATTCCCCTCCTTTTATGTATCGATCCATCTATCGACTAGATAAACTCTCCACAAACCAAAGAATGAACCATCCAATAGATGTCAAATACTTCTTGATGCCCCTTTTCTTCATAGGGATCACGCCAAGACTCTCAGATTTAGTCCATAGATAGATAACTATTATTCTATTCTTTCTTCTTAGTTCATAGTGTGTATTGGCCTTCCCCCTTGCTCCTACGCCACGTTTTATGGAATCATGATGTACAATACACGAGAGAATGACGTGCTGAGCCTTTATATCATTTAAAACATACCGGACCAAACTCTACTTTCATCAAAAATAGTAGAGAAAAAAAAATAGCTAAATTTATTTTTATCAGTACTATTTTAGCACAATTTTTTTATATATATTTATTTGCAGAATCTCTGTCTTTTTTTTTTTAAATATCTAATTGATATTTATTATTCAGTTCATTTCTCTTGAATTGACACAAAAAGTAAATACCTACATAATATTGAGATCAAGTCATTTTGATGAAATCAAAAAGTAAAATCAATATTTCTTATTTTTTAAAGGAATGTTTTCTTAGAGAATCTCATGTTACTGAGTAATTAATTTTAATATAATATTTGGGTAATGATGTCCTATCTTTTCCTCTTCTTTACTATTATTACTTGTATACTAAAGTCAAGTAATGATGTACATAATTATCATCCAATTTCATCTTGGGAGCATTTTTTTAAAATACAAAAATAAAACATTATTTTTCGCCTGTTTTTACCTAGTATTATTTGTTTTTAAATATCTTTATATGTTTATAAATTTGTTGAACTTTCTGATTATAATAATTATTCCATTGTATAAGATATTTTTTTTATTACATACAATTCGATTTTTCTAATTACTACTATTATTTTCATAGTCTTAAAATAAATGGAGCCTTTTGTCTCAAGTCTTTTTATAATTTTTTTTTTTGTCATATATTTATATATATGATCCGTTACATGACTTATTTGTTGTTAAATAATAAAAGATAAAATAAAATATGGGAAAAGAAGTTGTTACATTTTTCAAATTGAGAAATGAAACCCCCCAAAAAAGAATCATGATAAATTGCAATAACCATCCCATTTCTCACTTACTCAAATTCTTAGAAAATCCATTACTAAGAGTCGTTTTATGTCCATTACAATTACTGGACTCTTTTCCAGCAGGAGATTCTATTTGCGACATCACGTTCCAAAATTCCAAGTCGTCCTGAATAAGGAGTAGTTCCTTAGAGGGAGATATTTGTTTGTCGGATGGCTCTTCCACACGTTGTTTTTTCTTTACACTCTCTTCAAACTCTTTTTGTTTTAATTTAGCTTTCCGTATACGTTCCACACGAAGAGCATCACTTTCCGCCCCATTTGCGGCTATATTGCTCGGAGTTGCAGAATCTTCTTTAAGAGAGGACTCGGGTTCCTTCTTTACCTCTGAGGGAAGGGGTCTTTTATGTGAGGCGTTGAGATACATAGAATCGTCAAGGTCATAGTCTAGTGTCTCTTTAGGTTTCTTATCTACTAAACGAACATAGTCTTTATCACTGAGACAATTCCCAAGTGCATTTCCGTAGCTTTTAAGAGCACGCTTCAACCCATCTGTGACTGATTCTTTTCGAGCTTTCTCTAGACTGAGTGCTTTGGATCGCCTATGAATGAAAAGTACAAAGGTGGTCATCATTCCATTGAGTAGTGTTTACTATTTAAAAAGACTAAATCACCCTACATTCCCTCACTAACTCCGTAGCCCACATCCTCATGAAAAGATCCATCTTTCAACTGCACCCGAACAAAGGCGGATACACCAACATAGAACTTCCCATTTATATGGTCCACAAAGTCAATACTAGAATTTGTCACAGAGTGGCTCCATCCGTTAAAGCCAAATATTTGATTTGCCAACTGTACCAATTTGTATCCCTCAATGTAAGCCACTCTTTGACCTCCAAATGCAGCGCGAGAGGAAATGTAGCCAGGGCCTAATCTCTTTTTAAGAGCTTTATCGATAGCTGCATGCTCTTGCTCTGTAAATTGATTCTCTCCAAAGGCCGTACGTGAGTCAGACATGTTTTATCGACGTCGTCGGAACTAATCCTGGATCATAAATTGTCCATTTCGAACCTTACATTGATATATTTTCAATTTTGTCTGATACAACTCCGGATGATAAAAATTAAAATAATAAGATTTGAAAAAGAAGGCAAGGGACTAGAGCTTCAAAGACCAGTGATACATATTCCCTCGCAACCTAGTAGTTTCAAATGTAATTTGCTCTATTTTCAGTGCTTTGGGCTTAAATGGGAAATCTATAGAGTATTCTTGATGCCGGCCGTTTTAGGGGGCCTAAATAATAAAGTTTTATAGTAAAGAATGTTGTAGATACAAATTAACTAATGGAAATAATAAGATATTTTCCACTAATTATCCTACTTTTCTCGTCCCTAATCCATGAAAAAAGAATAATAGTTGTTCATAGGGATTTTTAGTACATATTACTTTGATTACATTCAACTATCAGTGTTTTATCATTGGCATCAAGTAGATTTTAATCGAAGTATTGAGTCCTTTTTTTATTTTTAAAGCCATTTGATGGAGTAACATCTAGATTTTTTGGAAATTTGTTCACTTTACGTAGTCAAAATATGAGCTTTGAGCACCCAAGATGGCGTCTCCTTGAATTATGATGCAATTTATGACGTTTGTGAAAATTCTCTATTAATCTAAATATTAGTATATTACATTCTATGTTTGGGCTAAGAGTCCATGTTATAGGGATGCCCCTATTTTATTTTTTCACGTTGTAGAGTAAATAAATACTAAATAATAATATTAAAATGAGAATAGTGAGATACTAATTAAACTCAAGGATTGATTACTCTTGGTCAAAGATGTCAGTCAAATTACCTTCTTCTATTAGAGGACTGAAGCGATGGAATCCGGATCTTCTTAGTTTTATATTCCACATCCCTTCATTTACCATTCCAGCCACCCAAGTACCTGAAGTCATCAAGGACATCAAGTCTATGCTACTCAAAAGACCCAATTTCAAACCCATTACCTCTCAAAACGACCTACGAACAATCTACATCGACCCAGAGCATCTCTTAAAGGCCAAAGAGGCTCTAGTCTCTCTCAAACTAGACAAAGTGGAATGGAAAGATGAGGAAGTGAAATTAGAGGCGGACAACTGGCGTCCTGATGAAATACTTGGGGCCATTTTACCCTCTGGTGAAGAAGGGCTGTCCTCCTTCTCGACTATAGGGCACATTGCTCACGTCAACCTTAGGGATCATCTCTTACCCTACAAAGAACTCATTGGGGAAGTCATTCTACGCCACAAACACATTCGGACAGTTGTACGAAAAATCGATGCCATTGAAAACACGTACCGTAATTTCTCCATGGAGGTCATTGGAGGGGAGAAGGATAATTTTGAAGTGCTAGTCAAAGAGTCTGGCGTCAAATTCAAGTTTGACTTCTCTAATGTATATTGGAATCCGCGACTTTCTACTGAACACGATAGGATAACGGAAATGATACAATCCTCGGATGTTGTTGTTGATGTCTTTGCTGGAGTAGGACCCTTTGTTGTTCCCATTGGTGTCAAGAAAAAACCCCATCTCATACTAGCCAATGACTTGAACCCAGCCTCTTTCAAATATCTTAACATCAACAAGGAACTAAACAAGATCAAAGGGAATTTTAAGACTTTTAATCTTGATGGACGCGATTTCCTCAAGAGAATCGTCAAGAAGGAGCTTCACGCCCTCGACACTCAGAGAAAAGTACATGTAGTCATGAATCTTCCTGCAATCGCTATTGAGTTCCTGGACGCCTTTGCCTCACTCTTATCTGAAGAAGGTGAATTAAAGAGTTTTCCTGAGGAATTAAACGTTCACGTATACTGTTTCTCCAGTGCAGAGGATCGGACAGAGGATGTGAGACATCGAATCAAGTGTGTTATAGAAGAAATTAGAACGGAAGAAATCACAGTGTCTTTTGTTCGTAGTGTTTCTCGAAATAAAGACATGTATAGAGCCTCATTCAGAATGATTGAGGCAGTCCTATTGAGTCCAAGAGCTAAAAAACGAAAGTTGAACAATGATTAATTTATGTATCATTTCTAATATAAAACAATCAAGGACGACGGATAGTGTGTAATTAATTTATTTTTTCGATAAATCAAAACGTAAAATATACATGAGTAACGCTACAAATTAGGCCTAATTAATTAAAAGAGATTGATAATAAACTAATTATTTAAAAAAAAAACTAATTTTGTGGTTGTGATACAGAATAAAAGTAAGAATAATAAAATATAGTGTATTTATAAATAAAAATTTCAAAAAACGATAATAATAATTAATTTACAGAAATGATCAGGCTCATTCAAAACTCAAGTTAACATATAGGTAATTTATGAAAATTAGATTCGTGGTTAAAATTAAATGTGTTGTTTTTTTCTTCAAAAATAGAGTCTTGGGTGTAATTTTTATACACGATGTTTAAGGGGAAAAAAATAATTTACAGTATTCTTTTATATTTTTTTTTTGTATTTTCTTTTTTTTTGTATTTTTTTTAGTGATTTTTAAAAAGTATTTTTTTTAAAATCTATTTGTAATTTTTTTTAAATAATAATATATATGTAAGTAATTAATTATTCTTGGGATTTAAATATGTACTGGAATATACATTAAAAGGGCCTGATGTATTCGCATAAAAATTATTGATGATAGTTGCAAATCTTCAATCCCCGAGTAATCTTTACGCCTCAGAAAAAAACAAAGTCAAATTTTCAAAACGCAAATCCATCAACTCGAACGGAGTAATTTCATAAAGAGTATCATAAAAATGACTCGAGAATTGCTGCAAAGGTTTAAATTGCAGAAGCTAAACAGACCCAATTGGGGTTTGGCGGAAGAAGTTCATGCCCCGCAGCCAGAGGTTGAAAACCCATGAACAAAAAGCAGCGAAGAATAGATCTTAACTCTTCTTTCTCTCCAATTGTATGACGATCTATGCAGATGACCACATGAGAAGCACCTAGTGACTCCTCGGCATATTCGATAATTCGAACAAATGCTTCCTAAACGAACGAAATAAATAAAAGTTAATCAAAGCGTGAGGGGAAAGCAGATAGCAACTAAAAGGGAAAAAATACCTTGGATCCTTCGCGAATTTGTTTAGCCGAGGCGGAAATGTACAAATTACCTTTCCAGAGCACGGCTTCCCATCCGGGAAGTTCATCAGAATCATTATAATTGACGTCTCCTAGTTTATTGGTGTAAATTCGAAAAGACAATCGGAGAGTATGTTGGATTTTCTTAACCTGACCATCGTCCAAGACTCTCAATCCTTGGCTGACGGGGTCAGAGGGATTCCGACATTCCCCCACTCCAGTGCCCTAAATTTGTAAAAAAAAAAAAAAAATTATCCTATGTAACACACTAAGTACATACTAAATATATAAAAAGAAATACTCCCAGTACTTCTCAGTACATAATTAATTAAACGGTCAATCCCGCAATCATTGCTCAACACATAGGAACGCAACAGTTTCTTTTTTTGCGTGTGTCTACTTATGCATGTATTAATGGATACATGATTAAATGTAGCGCTGGGAACTTGAAAATGTCTTGAATAGGAAAACTGTACAAGTTGCAACCAAATAATAAAATGAAGAACTTTAAGTAGACTTTCGACTAAGATAATACTATGTTTGATACATAAATGATGTGATTACCAATTATTTTGAAGAATATTACTAATTAATTAGCCCCTCCCCCCACATTTATAATACTTTTAAATATATAAGGAATAGAAAATAGAACATCAATGTATGTATAATAGTTGGTAATTAAACAGACTCCCTGTTTTCATGAAATAAAACATTATGAGAGCTACAAATTGTAACTTGATCAATCTGCTTATACCAGTTTGAAGTTACACAATATATAATATTATACAAAGGCAATTATTATCACATCAACTAAGTACATGTGTACCTCTGGGATATCCCAACTGGAGTGGGCGACATCAGGAGTGCCGCCTAGGCCCGGTACCGAGCGTGATGTTCACTTGGCGAGCGGAGTGAGGAGAGTTGGTGGGGCTATCAGGGGAGGCAGTTGCTCCCGAGATGAGCTCGGATATTGAATCATTTAAATCCGATATTAATATAGATTGTTTATTCTTTTTATTCATTTTGATCACTTTTTTAGCAGCTTTGATCCTTTTCAAACGAGTCGAACAGCGAAATAGACAATTCCTTCCGGAAAATAATCTGCAATAAAGGAGTAAAAAAATAATAGGATTAGTTACATTATATTACATATTTAAAACAACAAGTGAGACGTGGGGAATTAATTTGATGGGTAGTAGTACCCTTGATGATAATGCTCGGATATATTATGAATAAGATCCATGAAGAAGTTTGAACAGACTAGTAGTATATCAATGCAAGAGAAAATGTTCTAACTAAGAAATAGAAAATGAATTTGTCAAAAGAGGGAAATGAATGAAAATGAAGCTTAATTGCGAATCTAGATTGAGGATGAAAGCCTAAAATCTAAGGAAGATGAAGGAAAGCCAGAGAATTGACAAACAAAGAAGGGGCAGACAAGTGACAACCTAAGACGAATGAATATGAAGGTTACCGCCTGCGAAGAAGCGTCCACCTATCTACGATTGCAAAGACTCTGACATCATATAAAAATAATGAAAGGCTATAACCTATTAAGTAATAAGAAAGTAATATAATATTAAAAAGAATTAGGGAAAAAGTGGCCTCAAATTCCAGAGCAATTCTACCTTAACAACGTTTCCACTTGTGAATATAGCGAGAACTGACACGATTTCCTTATATTTACTATATATAATATAATATTTGAGTACTAGTATCACACAGAAATAGAGAAAGAAAGTGAAGCAGAGGAGGAAAGAAGAAAAAGAAAGGGAGGCGTCATTAGAGATGACGTCATTCCCTTATTCCCAAATTGAGTCTCATTCCTATTTCACTCCTTCTTTTGTCTCTTTTGAGGAAGGGAAGGTGAGCATTGATCAAAGGAGTAAGAGAGTAAAGCTGGATGAAATATTGGAATTTGCTCTTAAATGTTATATATATGTATAAATACTATATAAATTTCCAGCCCTATTCTGTAGCTTGCTAGACGGTGGGATGACAGATCCTTCACATACAGCCCCTTCGCTTATACGTACAAATGTAGACGTAATTTTTTAGTGCCAAAAGGCCATGAAAGTGTGTGGGAGGGATGATGTGATCAATGTTATGTAAAGTAGTCTTTCTTTTTTTGTTTTGTTTTTGTAAGATTTCAACTATTTTTATAATAACAAAAAAGCTTGATGCGTAATATTTTCCATTGCATAATTAGTTTACATTTAGTAGAGCAGTCATAATAATAAATTAGCTAGTAAAAGGATTCAAATCCCCCCCCCTTCTCCACTTCAAACTTTGCTGCTATTAAGTTATAATGATAAAAAGTACTAAATGGCTTATTCCTTGTTAGCAACAAGATTATCAAAGAGTTTAAAATACAGTTAGAGGAAATAATTTTTGAATTCCAAGCACTTCAATAATTCAAAGTGCAATATCAGAAGCGTCCACAGGGTGTGGGCTGGAGGGACCGTAGCCCCCCTAAATTATGAAATTTTTGCTATTCAATAAAGATTATTTTGGTAGCTATGGATTTTGAAAAAAATTCCAAAAAATTTAATATTTGAAATTTTTTTCCAAAAAATTTTATTTTCTGTGAACAGCCATAGATTTTTGAAAATTTCTTCAAAAAATTTAATATTTGAAATTTTTTTGCCAATAACTTTGAATTTTTGATTTTATTTTCCAAAATATTTAATGTGTAGTAAAAATAATGTGAATTTTAGAATTTTTTTTTCCCAAAACATTAAATTTTCTATGTATAACTATGGATTTTTGAAAAAAATTTCCAAAAAATTTAATATTTAAAATTTTTTTCAAAAAATTTAATTTTCTGGGAATAACTATAGATTTTTGAAATTTCTTTCCAAGAAAGTATTATTTTAGTGAACAACAATTTTAAAACTTTTTGTAAATAGGTATGGATTTTTGGAAAAAAAAACATTAATTTTTAGTGAATAGATGTAGATTTTAGATTTTTTTTTAAAAAATTTAATATTTGAAATTTTTGGTGATTAGCGACGGATTTCTGATTTTTTTTTCAAAAAATTTTAATTTTAGAATTTTTTCTTAATAAAATTACAAAAACTAAAAAAAAATCAATCCTATTCCTATGGATGTTTATCGCTATCAGGACCAAGTTCTCTTAAGCCCGTTTGATTGTAATACATCAAACTTTGCTGGAGGATGCATAATATGAATTAATGTTTTGAAAATCAAGTATTTATCCTGGATAAGTACAACTCCTTATGAAACGACTTAATTATAGCAATAAAGGACTCTGAATTAATAATTGTGATATGTGAGCTACATAACACGTATTAAATAACTTTACGTCATTTTATTTGTATAAAATTACCTATAAATTGAAATAGAACATCGTAGTGAAAACAACTGTTTAACTCTGCAAATATCCATTTATTTCTAATTATGCTTTATGTAATTAATTGAGTACATCGGTGTATTTAATTTTTTGTGCATAATTTATATCATGTTGTTGTAAGAACATGTCAAAAATAAATTAAGAGACTTGGATTGGCGGATCTATTAGACTAGTGTTGAGTCAGTCCCTATTTATTCGGTCCAGTTTAGTCTTAGGGTCTGTCCTATCAGTCTTCAGGACCGGACCGTTGATCTTTCAGACTGTTGGTAATAGAAAATATATTTAGAAAAAGAAGAAATAAACTTGAATGATGTCATCAACGACTAAACTTAATAAATTTTTAGGACCGTTATGCAGTACTGAACTGGATTTGAACGAGACTGAACTGGATTTGAACGAGACTGAACTGGATTTGAATGAGATTGAACTGGATGGACTACAGTCATCAGTCCTAAATACAGACCAACACAACAACTAGTGTCGTGTCTGTTCTTATTTAGGACTGCGGTCCAGTCCAGTGCCCCTTGTTGTTCATTACAGAATGTAAAATCGCTCTCTCGTGACCTCACTATTTAAATATACTTGAAATGTAGACTTTATTATATACCAAGTGCTCCGCTAAAATTTGACCATTTTGAATTTTAAACTTCAACAAGACATAATTTATAAATTAATTATGGAACTTCAACAAAATAAATACGATCAATAGATGAGCTCCCTTAATCATTAATATAGCAGCGCCGTTAGTGGTCATGAGGACTTCCAGGCGTCAGTAGAAGGCCTGGTGCCGCTGTAGTCCTCTATCATGGGCGTACCAGTGCTAGTACTACAGGCCTTCCGCTCGGCATGTAGCCAAAAGGTTTAGTCAAGGGTGTTAGCATCAGGACTGTAGGGATCCAAAAGAGTATTGCAACGGAGGAGATGGGCTTATTTCATTGCTGGTATCAAAAGTGGCCTCTTCACCCTCACAAGGCTCTTTCCATCCCCTTTTTTGATAGCACTCTGGACAGTCTGGTGTGAAATCCCGAGATCTCTTTCATGGGTCCATATGGACTTGAGGGGAATAGTCTGGGCTGTTTTCTTTAACTCCTCCGGATCCAGTTTGGCCTTTTTAATAGAGCCCTTCTTCCTCTCGAGTGTTTCGGACTTGCTCCCGGCGTAAATGGTGGTCCTGAAGAAGCCCAACAGCTTGGACTACGCGCATGGAAATTTATAGATTGTTTGATTTGTAGCTAATTGTTTATGCTTTCATATATCGAAATATGAATTAATTGGAAAATATATATCCTAGTATGAGGGGTAATGTACATTAATAAATTTTGATTTCTGTTTATTTCTTCGGCCAACGAAGTTTTTTTTTTTTTTGTCCTCTGATTGTTTGTTAGTCAACAGGATTATGGCAAAAGGTACAGATCGATTTTGATCAAAACTTAGTACAAAGCTTATATATGGTCACTGTAAGAGGCTATTAAATTTAAAGAGTTCAAGTTCTAAGTCAAAGTAGTACAGAACGTGAAAAAGGCATAATCGACTATAACTCTGGAACATATATAGGAGCAGAGCTCAAATTGCTGTCCCTATGTATATTTAATACCTATGCTTCATACAGGAGAAAATCCAATTTATGAAAAATCCCCATAGGTGGAGATTTACTCTCTTCCGAGTGCCCATTCTTGTTACCTCCGTAACGAAGTTGAAGCGGGGTTATGTTTTTGCTTCTGTTTGTCTGTTAGTTTTTTTAACCCAATTCTTTGACCTAATTCATACAAATTGAAAGGTTGCGTTAAATATACACAAAAATCAACCAGAGAAAAATTGACCACAATAAAAAGAGGAGAGGCCCAAAAATCGATGCACCCATCAGTGAACCGACTTTTACATTATTTTTTATTCTTGAGGATTGAATACACATATAAACATACATGTATATCTGGTTTGTTTTTTAGCTGGCCCGTTAATTTGTAATCTGTAGTATAAAAAAAGAAATTTTCTTTTCCTTAGCCGTTGTCATTATTATTTAATTCCTGAGTAGTGAACATCCTTTCCTACAATAACATTCAAAACCTGTTTGAACGTTTGTGTGTGCTCATAAAATACGGAGCCTAGGCCTGAGGATTTATTGCGGAGTTATAATTGTAAGTCCGGGTTATACTTACAGGGGAATTGAAGATCCATATCGGAGTAATTACCACAAATGTCCTTGTTTATATCCTTTTCTCCTTTCGTTTATAGCCACAGCTGATTGTAGCTGATCTAGTGAAACGTTATAGGCATTTTTCTTTCTCGACTCCAAAACATTCTTCACATTGTTAGGGTTAGGGCTAACATGTCCATTTTAGTTTTAGTTTTTTAAATCATGGATTTTTGAAAATTTTTGGAAGAAAAAATATTTTTCAAAATTTAATTTATCAAATTTTTTTTACAATATATTTTATTTTTGTGAACAGTTATGGATTTTGAATTTTTTTTCGAAAGACTTAATTTTTTATGAGTAATTATAGATTTTTGAAAAAAAAAATTCCCAAAAATTTAATAGTTGAAATTCAATTTTAAAAACTTTTTTTCTCAAAATTTTTATTTTCTGTGTAATATCATGGATTATTAAATTTTTTTATTTATAATTGAATATTTGAATTTGTTTACCAAATAATTGAATGATTCAATTTATATCCCCAAGAAAATTAATATTTAAAATGTAATTTTTCAAATTTTTTCCCTTATTTTTTTTTTGTGTGGATAGCTGTAAGTTTTTGAAATTCATTTCAAAAAATTTAATTTTTTGTGAATAGCTATTGTTTTATTAATTCCAAAACGAATCCCCCTTCCCCCAAGAAATATACGTCTGCGAACGCCCTTGCATTGACAAAAAAAAAATTAAAGTTAAGAATCAATAGCTTAATCATGTATAGATACAATATATCATATTGTATTTTTGATGTAAATTGTATAACAATTCTAAAACGACATGTTCGTTGCTAAAAGTTCGTTCACATCTTCTCTCTAGCTAGCCGTCCATTGTTTTAGAAAAAAACGAACAAACAGAATGTACTACATACATAATCATATAACTATCTATTGCGTAATACAAAGTCCTAAAGAAGAAGGTTATCAGGAATCAATATCACTTATCAGTAATCCTGCTCTTAGTAGTAAGTGCACTCTTCAATGCTTCATAATTTTTTTAATAATAAAATATGTAGGAAATTCCATCAGGTCTCTAAGGAAATGAATATACAATTAGACAGGGATTGGCAACTTTTGAGACATGGAGTGTCAACTTTAACATTTCTAATCAATGGGTGTGCACCTATTTACAATAATGTTTAAAAACACACAAACTACGGGAATAGGTTCTTATTTGCACGTGCCAGTGAGGAGCACACATGCCACAGGTTGCCGACCCCTGCCATAAGGTATCAAATATGGAAAATTCCTTTAATAATGTTTCATAAAATAAAATATATTAGTTTGATTAAAAGCCAAGGTTCATTATTATCTAACTCATTAATTAAATCACCGGTAACTAGATAATTACGTGATAAAATTATCGTTAGCCAACTCTTAATTGAGAATAATAAATTCCCAATTATGCAGTGCTCCTGACAATTTGAAGAATGTTTTAGAGGAGAACAGCTTAACTGGCATGAGATTTTATTAGATCAACTGGGACGTCCATGGGGGGCTGGAGGGGCGATAGCCCCCTAAGGAGTTTTGGCTTTTTACTAGAAAATTTAATATTTGATTTTTTTTTTATAAAAATTAATTATTAAATTTAATTCAATTTTTCTAATTTTTTACCAATATAATTAATTTTTTGTCAGTAACTGTGGATTTTTGAAATTTTTCCCCGAAAAATTTAATATTAAAAAAAAAATTTAATTTAATTTTTGAAGGAAAAAAATATAATTTATTGCAAATAGTTGTGGATTTTTAGATTTTTTCTCCAAAAATTAAATATTTGAAAAAAAAAATTGAAAAAAGTTTGATATTTAAAATTTTGTCCCCAAAAAATTTAATTTTTTATGAATAGCTGTGGATTTTTGAAATTAGAAAAAAAAAAAAATATTTCTTTATATATTTGATATTTTTATTCAAAATTTAATATTTAAAATTTTTTCGAATTTTTTTTCCCCAGAAAAATTTACTTTTTCAAATTTTTTTTCAGAAAAATTTAATTTCTCGAAGTTAGAACATTGTTTCGTTTGAAACCAAAAACCAAAAAACCAAGCCCTCGCTCCCCACCCCCAATATAATCCTACTGACGCTCGCTCTTGGTCAGCTACAAGCAGATGTGACCAGGGGAAAAGGTAGTAAACAAGGATATAGGCAAGAATTACTCTAATGCCGATCCTCAATTCTACTCTGACCTCATATCATTATATTTATAGAAGTGTCTGTGTAAAGAAAAAACTAAGTATAGCGATCAGAAAAGGAAAAACGGTTGTTGCATGTGCTCTTTCTTTGTTCATTATTTAATAAGTCGTGGGCGTGTTAACATCTCCCTCTAAAAGAAGAATTATTGCCTATCTTTGGTATAAATTGATTTAAAAATTCATAATAAAATAAACATTTTATAAATATAATTATAATGTTTTTATAGCAATAATGTTATTACAATTACTAAACCATATAGCAGGCAGCTGATATTAACAATGATCTTAATTCAGTAATACCATATACTTTGCTCCGGCCTCTGCCTCACGCTCTTACACACATCTCATATCTAGTTAAATTAGACAAGCAGCCGTGAAAGGAAGTTTAAACAAAAGTTCCCACTCCATATATACCGTGTGTAGCGAAATCATCTTTACACTTCGTTTAGGCTTTTTGTGAATACAGTAAAATTGCTCTGATCAAACACTTAAAAACAAGAAACTAGATCTTCGTCAGTATCTTAGAAGGCAAGAAAATGCCATCTGAACGTGACCAACGAATTTCGGTCCGCGCACTTTTGGACGCTGGCAAGAAACCAACGGAAGAGAGGTTGTTATCATGGGTCCAAACCAACTAACCGGACATGAAAGGGGTGTTACAGAAGGATGATGCTCCTGCACACACGTCCAAAAAAGCCCAGAAGTGGTTGGAGTACAACTTGGCCAAAGAAAATGTGGGCCCCAACTTACCGGATGCCAAACCATTGGACTTCACTTTTGGGTGCATATTGAGGAGTCCAAGGCCTGATCCGTCCGTCACCCAAATATCAAGAACCTCAAGGACACCGTCAACGAGCACTGGGTTGCTATGTCTGTGGACTACATCCGCAATGGGTGCAAGGCCTTCCGTGGCCGCTTGGAAGCCATCATTGCTGCCAAGGGATGATAAATCGATGATTAGGGTAGCCAAGACATCCTATTATTTATTTTAATTTTAGTGACATATTCTATTACAAATGGTTGCAGAAATACATCTTGATAAAGTTCTAGATTGAAAGTGTAAAGATTTTTTCGCCACACCCGGTAGAAGGGAAATATAGACAGGAATGACACGAATATCGATTTTCAATTCTACTCTAAGTCCAACAAAGACTTACACTGAAAACTATGGTAGTGATAATTGTAAAAATCCCCGTTAGGATACACTTAAAAAAAAGTAAATGTTGTTAAGCAGCAAGGTATCAGCGCTCTTATTAATTTCTAACGGTAGTACTCTGCATTGCCGTGGTTATTAGGTGTCATCAAACAGACACACTTTACTTAAAAATATAGAAGATAACTAAACAAGAAATCCTCAGTGCTACACGTAGAAAGGTTTATATAAGGTTATACCATCATTTAATTGGGCTTGCTAGAATTTTCAATTTGATGTATACTCTACGGACAGCTGGGCAAGACAGACGGATTTTAAGGTCGTAGAATTATACTACGGTATACTAACAGTATATAGTCAGTGATGTAAATCCGGTGGATTTTTTATGTGATCCGTATTTTGAAATTGGTACTCTGAAGAATGAATTTTATTTTCCTTAGCAGTTGTCCTTATTATTTAGCTCCTGTCTAGTGAACATCCTTTCCTAAATGGATTCAATTATATTCAATATCTGATCCAACATTCGTGTGTGCTCAATAAAGACAACCCCGAGAATTTGTTGTGAAGTTATAATTGATAGTCCTTGTTGGACTCAGAGTAGAATTGGGGATCGGCATCGGAGTAATTATAGCAAATGTCCTTATTTATATCCTTTCGTCCTTGTCACATGTCACTTGTAGCTAATCTAGTGAAACGTCATGTATATTCTTTCTCTCCTTCAAAACATTCTTCAAATTGTCAGGGTTACCATATTGATTTTCGGTACATGCCCTTTGTAAACAGGATTTTCATGACTACATATAATACTAGAAATAATATGATTAACAGTAAAAATGTATACTCTTTGACGTCACTATTAAAAATCCTTGTTCAAATTAAACATCAGTCGGAGAAGCGTATTGGTATAAACTTGGGTTTCTATTAACCTTGACACGTAGTTACTTAATAGATACATGTTTCCTCCTTAAGAATAATCATAATAGCTGGAGAAAAATTAATTAATATGACATTTTGTGAGGAAAAAAAGAGCACGATGAGAATGGAGGGACGAGACATATAGTACTACTGAATTAAGGGTTTTAGGACAATTTGCCGAATGCCTTACAATTTACTATTCCATATTTTGATAGTTGCAGAATAATGGTTTCTACATATTTTATCTCTTCTAAATGATTTATTTTAGTTTCATGTGAGGTCTTAAAGTTATTCATTTGAAATAAATAGCTGTGGATTAAAAAAAAAATTCAAGAAATGTAATTTTACAAAAAATCCAAAAATATATATATATAATTCTGCAGACGTCTCTGTGAGTTTTATATTATTAAATCAAAAATTATATGTTTGTCAACGCCTAGTAACAAATTACAAAAGAGTGCAATCTTAATATTTCATATTTCTTTAACTTCTGATTATTTTCATGAATGGCAATCACAGTTTTACCTCGCTAATACAAAAATGTAGCTTGTATTTTGATGTGAACTGTCATTGATTCTGTTTTTCTTTTCTCTCTGAATCAGCGTTCTGAACGTTGATTAGCTAAATTAAAATAAGATTTTGTTAAGGTGTGAACAATTATTGAATAATAATTCCATAGTTTGGAAGAATTGGCTCACAACCATCTAATTTTCGGCTTTATTTATCTTTCTTTTCAGATGAAAGGTTGCCTGGTAAATATAAGTTACGACGTGCAATAACACAAAGTGTTTCTACGCCTCTCTTACCCACATTCATTGTATGACCAATTTGAAAATATCACTTTAAATCAATGAATAATTATGCCCGATTTTAAATTCAAACATTTATTCAAAAATGGAAATAATTTTTAAGAAGATCCAAAAGCTATTTAATATAAAATCCTAAAAGAATTGTAAATACAGAATAGTTAAGTACTTCTTTTTAAATAATATTTTTAGTATTTCCATTAAGATATATTATAAGCCCTTTTACTATGAACGAAGCATCCAACCTAGAGAAGGGATCTGTGTAAAGAAAAATTTTAGTTTGGTGAAAATAAAAGGGGAAAAAACCCCATTGTTGCGTGAGCACTCTCATCTTTTTGTTCATTATTTAATAGGTCGTCGTGGTGTTAACTTCTCCGTCAGAGAAGATAGCATGATTACTAGTGATGTAAATCGTGTATATTTACTTAGTTCTCCCGTTTTTTTAGAATTGGTAATCTGAAGAATGAGTTTAATTTTCCTCAGCTGTCGTGATTATTATTTAACTCCTTTCCTGCTACATTCAACTATATTCAAAACCTGATTGAACAAAGTGTGCTAAAAAAAGATGAAGAGTAACCTTGAGGATTTGTAGCAGAGTTATCATTGTGAGTCCTTGCTGGATTTGTAGTAGAATTGAGGATCGTCGTTGAGTTATTCTTCCCAATGTCCTTGTTTATTTCCTTCACCCCTCCTCCCTTGTTAGAGTTTATCTATTGAAACGTCAAGACAGTTACGCTGCTTTCCCCCTAAAACATTCTTCTAATTGTCAGGGGTACCATATTTCTTTTAACCAGCCCAAAATATAGACGATTTTCATCACTGATTATAATTGGTGTAAACTGTTTTAAAAATGCATAACCGAATAAATACATATGAATTTAAGTATAATTACAATATTTTCCCTGCACTAAAGCTATTTTAAATGTAGAAGGTTCTCCTCGTAATAGCAGTAATTCATTTTCTCCCTTCAAAATCATATAACAGGCAGCTGATAGTAAAAAAGATCTTAATTCAGCTGTACCATATGTTTCGCTCTTGCTTTCACCTCGCGCTCTTTTTTTCCTCACACAAATAATAACTCACCGTATAAATATAACTCAAGCTGAAAAGTCCGGATTTAATAAAGAAACACGTTTTTTCCCGTTCAAAATTGGTTTTTTTAAAGTTATTATTAGGAATTCATTTTTTTATTCTTACAAAAACTCACAAATTAATAAAATGGGTGTGACGGGTCAGGTTCAGCGACTTTATCAGTCCTGGTTCTTTCATTTCCACGGTTTTGGTCTCCGTTCAGCTTTATCGGTCTCGGTTCTTTTTTATACAGCCTCAGTTCTGGTATCAAGCTCTTAAACAAGGAAATAATATTTGATATAAATAGGACCACAGCTCTCTTATACACAGAGTGCGTAGTGGGCGGCCACGTTCCAGCAGGAGATCCGATAACTAAGGTTGTTTAATACAATAATTTTCACAGTGGGGGGGCACGGGGTGGCGAAAGAAGATGGAGAATTACTTTCTTTCTACACATACATAGTACAAACGTTCCGTATAAAGGGGACTATAGCTATGCATTTAATAAAATATTATTATAGAATATCGGCTAAGATACTATATAAGATTTTAATATTATGAATAGAGTAATTCTTAATTCTTTTTAAAAATTGTAAAGAATTAATATTACAATAATAGTCTCGTAGTACTTTAAAGAAAAATATCAGTTGGTATGATTGACTAATTTGGCTAGCTACCAGATGATTTTGGGCCTTTTTTGTTTCTTTTTGAATGAAAAGAAGGTGTTTTATTTACATAAAATTATATAGATGGAAAATGAAAAGGTTATAAATATACCAAAAAAATGCAACAAATGAAAATAAGTTTAAGAACCGGACACACTCGAACCAATATACCGACAAGGGCACAACCTTGCTTATATCACTACTGATTTTATATTTAAAATATATTCCATTATTTCGTGTTTGTAATTCTTATTTTTTTCTTTTATTTTTCAATATATGTAGAATTAAAATCCTTATTTTTGATCAATATAGTCAAATAACTTATATTATTTGCATCAGGGTTTAGCTGTATGGTGTTGATATGGCCTTTAAGTCATCTATTTGTAAAAAATACAATCCAAATCTTATGTTTATCTCTCAAATGAAGGAGTAAGGGTCACACATTGTCTAGCCGCATATTTCAAAAGTAGAACTAAACACTGCTGCACATTACTATGTGCTACACACTCATCCTGCATCTAGCTAATTAGAGAAGTTTGTTTATACTATCACACTTAAATAGCTTTGTATCAAAATAATATAATACGATATGTGCATAGCACTTTATAATATTCATTTGATGAGTAATCGATTAAAAACAAATTGAAAATATTTATAAATAGAAAAATACATAATTTAACAAAATCTAATCAGACATCATGATTTTTTGGTACAATTGTCCCTTTAAAGAACCAGAGCTATTTAAATTGATTTGTGAAAAAAATAGAACGAGCATGTAAAGTGGTAGAGGTCTTGTTATTGAGCCCACCAGGAAGTACTTCTTGAGCCATGATCCGTGCGTCGCTTTTAGACAAATCTCCTCTCAAATGCAACAAACAGTATAACTAAATAAAAGAGGGGCATTTTTATTAGGTATATATTAAAATATGTAATGAATCGTAGTTGACAATGACCTGCTCAAATGTAATATCTGGATACTTTTTAACAAACGTTCCAAGTTCAAGCGACAAAAGCTCAGAGTCGCACTTGAAAACTTCGGCTAGTAATGCAAGCGCATCAAACGGAGAGTCATAATTTGCAATGTCTTCAGCCACATTATTAAACAGATCCTTCGCTTTTTTAGCCTCATCAATTATCTAATGGGGAAAATGTTTTGTTTTTCTAAAAGTAAACCCAAGAATTCGTAATTTAAATCTCTATACTTTATCAGCAGACCCTCGCCTATCAAAACTTTCATCTTGACTAAAAGTTCCTTTGATAAATCCAAGGAGGGATGGCTGGAACATGGACGTGATATATTCAACAGCAAATCGATCTTGAGCCTTTGACATAACTCTCTCAAAGTTTTTTTGTTTCAAAAAAGTGTAGTCATTAAAAAAGTCTCCAAGTGTCAAACAAATCGTATCAATTTGATTTGAGCTCATCAACCATTTGGGAGTTAAAATATCTTGAAAGTGAACAAGGATATCCATAAATGCTTCATCAAGGAGATAGCCAATACTTTCATCTCTCAGAATTTGAAAAGTGTGGATAAGAGTTTCAAATTTGGATACAGCTTCGTTATCGTGATATCCAGGTTTCCACCAACGCTCTTTTAAATCCTGAGCCAACTCTTCGAAACGATCACAGTTATTTACTATGGCCATCATGTATCTTGTAAATAGATGAATCTGTAGGGGTTCCAAAAACATAATTTCATTCGTTTATGAGTACATGTAAAAAAGAAATCATCTTACGGTTCGTCTGTCATTGAAGTACGTGTTTTTGTAGTTTTGAATCTCTACTTGATACATATCTCCATAATTTGTAATTTCCGTCATACTCAGAACCATAACTTTGTTGATTAACTCTGGAGAAATGGTTGCAGCCACTTGCAAATGTTCATCTATCATCTACTCAACAAGTTGGAATTAGAAATAAATAATAATTTTCATCATTGCAGCTATTACCTGATAAATAATGATTGGTGCAGAAGTGTGGTAACATTGATCAATATCAAGATCCGGATCCTCTCTTCGTTTCCAATCTTGAACCTCTTGGGCTAAACTATTTCTCATCCAATTCTTATAATTATCTTCTATATTCTAAATGAAAACGTTATTACAAAAAAAAAAAAAAGACTCTCAAAGACCTACATTCAAATATTCCTTTTGAAGCTTTTCCATTGTGGCAGTATTCAACAGGGGCAGGATTTTATCAGATGAGATTTGCAAATTAATGTTTCTCATCATTTCCTTTCCTGGATAGGTTTGAAGAATCCAAGATAAAATTGAAACATATTCTTGGCCTTCAAGCCCAGCATCAATTATTTCTAAAAGCTGGAAATATCGATATTAAATATATACATTTAGAGGGGGGGAGGGGTATAGTACCCTATTAGACAAGGCTTGTTGATATAATTGTATGAAATGATCCATTATCTTATATCTTGGAGGGAATATAGGTTGAAAAAGAGATTTGACAATTCTCAAATCTTCACAGGCTATCATACGAATAACTTCCAGATGTCTAACCAGCCACATTTTATTTTCACTCCTAATCTCCAATTGATTCCCTTCTAGTCTCTCCATAACGTGAGTTTTGAGAGCATCCATTGCTAGTTATTTGAATTGAAATGATAAATTAAGATTTTAATTTTGTCAGAGTACCCTTTTCCCTCCAATTCTTAGGTCGGCCTGGTGGAATGAAGCCCGTGCTTTTTTGTCTTTGAAAACACTCTTCATCCGACTTTTCTTCTCTCTCAATTATTCTTAGAGCAGTAACAACAACTTTCGGATCCTTCCTTACAGTATTCAAGGAGCGTTGTAGAGCAAATTTTATTTGTTTCTCCATTTTATACGACAATGAAGTGAGGGGCTCAAAGTACTCCTTTAGAACCTCACGATCATTGGAGGATTGATGAGGAAGCTTGTGTAACTCAAATAAAAGATCATCTCTGGAGTTCTCTAAATCCACCATGGCCTAACAAACAATATATTATTCTAATATGCAAATATTTAGATAATGATGGATTTACTTTATGGGCTTCTAATAGTTTCCCCTCCATAATCCAGGTCTCTGTCTGTTGAACCGTCTCAGGTACTGTAAAAAGATGCTTCAAGTTTTCCTTCGCCGTTAAAAGTTGAGAATGCTTCTGAGTCTCAATTTTTATATCGTAGAGTTTATCTTGAAGAAGTGGCAGTTCCTTTAAGGTCTCCTCAATCTCAGCAACACTACAAAATTTCAAAGATAAATGTGGATTTAAGAAAAACAAAACAATAACTACATGTACAACTAGTGTCTCAATACCTCTCCGTTACTTGTTGCATGTCAGCAAGGGCGGACTGTAATTGCTCAAGTCCTGTTTTGACTCCATCAAGTTGCGACTGCATTGCTGTTTTAAGCATGGCCTCCACGGAGGCCTTCTTACGAGACACATTTACTTTGTATTGAGAGACCTATGGAATATGTGGTATGTATTACTTTTGGAACGTAGTGGATAATTATTTAATTGTATAAGAAATGAAACACAAGGCCGAATGAGTTAGCAAAACCGTGTTTATATAGTATGTACTGCATACATATATGAAAATCCAACTGTACATTTAATTTAAATTACAAATCAAAGTCAAATTTAATTTCCATCTTCTCATACACAACATATTTTTAATTTTTTTATGTATATATAATGAATTAATTTTTACTTCTTTTCAGAAGTGAAATTAAACTATTCTCAATGACAGCCCGAGCAAGATCCGATTTACGAAGAGAGGCAAGGGAATAGGCCGTATCCCCGTTGATATTTGTGAGAGTAATATCCGCATGATAGAGAATGAGTTCATTGACGGAATGCGGATGATTCATGAGAGCTGCAAACATGAGGGGCGTACATGCATTTTCATCAAGTGCATCTACTTGTGCTCCATGAGCAAGAAGGACTTTGACTGTATCATGGTGCCCATGGGATGCTGCTAGATGAAGAGCTGTTTCGTTTTCCCGAGCCCTTAATTGAGAGTCTGCTCCGTGTCGAAGGAGGAGAGAGACGGTGGGTGTTTGTCCATAGGAGGATGCCCACATCAAAAGGCTTTTTCCAGAGGCATCAAGGAGATTTGGATCATTGGAAAGGATGTCAGTGGCTGTGAGCTCTCCTTGTCCCGCTCTTTGATGCAAATTTCGGATGGATTCTGGCTCTACAATCGTTTGCATGGTTGGGATGTTCCCTCTTTGCAGATTTGTGAGTACTGTGTTGGCCTTTATTTTCTCGGTTGAAGGCTTCTCGGGCCAAAATTTCTTGGGTTTGGGGGGAGGATGTGGCGGAGGAATAGAATGATGGGAGAGGTGAATGGGATCCTCCTCCTTGATCGTCTCCATGATGAGATGATGCGACATACTTAATAGCTACAGATGAGGATCTTTGTTTCAGATTACCTTTTCCAACTTGTCAGGAGCATAGAGCATATTAGCCACTTTCTTGGCAGCTTTCTTCTTCGTCTCCTCTTCCAACTTCTCAATATCCATCGAAACTCCTTCTCCAATCTAACAACTATTTCAAAAATGTAATAGACCAGAAAGTATTTTGAGAAGACTGACACTTAGAGAAGAAGAGGAACGAGGATTTCACATTCAGCTGCAACAGCAATAATATAAAAGAACATTAAAAAAACCCTCAACAAAACCTCACATATTGAAATTCTGTAATTTCTTCTACAGAGTGCTCCCTTTAAATTTAATTTCTTTAACTTCTACAAGGTATAATTTATTACTTGTTAGTTAACAATAGAATTTCAACAACATTAATATACTATAAATAGATTCATTTATCATTCTTAATCATTACTATAGCCGTCCTTAGTGGCAATGATGGCTTCCAGGCGGCGCCAAAAGGCCTGGGACCTGCTGCCGATGTAGTCTCCCGTCGTCGCGTCCCAGTGCTGCCTGACAGTGGGTTCCTTTCGACATACACCCAAAAAGTGTAGTTAAGGGGGTTGGCATCAGGGCTGTAGAGGGGGGAAATGTAAAAAAAAGAGTCGAAAAGAACTCAAAAGACTTATTCTAAAAAGTCTTGCAACGAAGGAAATGGTTTTTTTTTTCATTGGTGCTGTCAAAAGTGGCCTTTCCACTCTTACATGGATCTTTCAACCACTTTTTTGATAGCTCTCTAGTGTGAAACCCCAAGATCTCTTGGATGGCCCTTCATGGACTTGAGGGGATTGGCCTGGGCTGTTTTCTTTAACTCAACCGGATCTAGTTTGTCCTTTTTGATAAAGCCCTTCTTCCTCTCAAACGTTTCGGACTTGCTGATGGCGGTCATGGATACGCCCATATGCTTAGAGCGCGCCTATGGAAATTCGTCATCACATGTGTAATTTTCTCGAGTTGTACTTAAGATAGAGAGCTCAGGTTTGTTTGGGTTTTGTAACTATTTGTTTATGCTTTTATATATCGAAATATGAATTAATTGCAATCCCGGAACCTTAATTAATTATTGAATTAGTAAGTGCTCAGATTTCACTGGACCCCCCTGTATGTAGGGATAGTCCAAGATACAGGTATGAATTTCTAAATACAGCTACATCCATCTTGAAAAAATGTATTCATTACTTTTATATCAACAAATGCCACTATGTAGACTTATAAGCATTACAACTTATGAGCTTCATAAAAGAATTTCAAAAGTATTGAGAATTTTGTTCCTCTAACTCAGTGGTTCCCAAACTTTTTTGAGTTTGACCCTTAAAATATATTGTTAGACAATTTGCGACCCCTACACCTCTCATTGAGATATGAATATAAAATTTGGAATGCTTTTTATACAAATATATGAATTAAAGGTTATATCAACCCTATAAAGTTCAACCCAGAGGCAAATAATATAAGTTATTAATTATGTCATCAAGGATTATATATTGATCAAAAATAAAGATTTTAATTCTACGTATCTTGAAACATATGAAATACAATGCCAAATTAACCCAATATATTGTAAATATAAAATCAGCGATGTACCATGTACTACTTGGAATCATTTATACACTATCAATTCTCTTTTTTTGTGCTAAATAATGTCAAAATTGAGACTCACAAATAAATAACATTACAGGATGTGGATGTGTAAATAGGTTTATAAAGGAATCAAGATCTTAATTTGACGGATGTGCATCGAGAAAAGTAGTTCTTGCTTTAATTTTGCATCCATAAAGTAGAAGATCATCCTCCACGTTAAGTCGCAATCTATTTTTATTTGTAATATATGTTAATATGGAAATATTTCTCTCACATTAATAAGTTAAGCCAAATAGTATAGGTAAATCTAAAGCTTCTTTAGCGAGCAGTGGATACCCATTCATCACATAAATTCAGAATTCTTTTAGTGTGTAACAATTAAAATCTGTATTTATTTGATCGGTCTCATGAAAGTTCAATAAGCGCATCTTTCATATCAGAGGACAGATGATTAGCTGTGGCGGTAAAGGGTGTATCCAATTATGTTCCGGGAAATACTTTTTTAAATGATACAAAAGATACTTATAATTAATATGTACATTCATCATTATAAAAGTTTTGATGACACTGAAAGTAATGTCAATTCAATGTGTATTCCTCCGTTGTGTCCCGCGACCCCCACTTTGGGAAATACAAATGATCTGATTAACCGTCCATAATAGTGTTACATCGGTCCTTATTTATGACTGAAGATTGCAATCCCGTTCAGTTCCCTTTGAGACCGTTCCATTTCAGTCCTAAAACTAATAAAGTTCTGATGACGTCACTCAACCTTATTTCTTCTTCTTTTATCGGTTCTAAAGAAAGCCTTAACCGGTTCTGGCACTGACAGTCCCAAAGACTGGTCCAAAGGACTGATCCCCTCGTTACGTGCATTACATTACGTAACCTTTCCCCAAAAAGAAATAGAAAAAGACCCAAAATCAGTTAGTAATCAGGCTATTCTTCTCAACTATGAAAATATTATTCAATCATTATTGAGAATTGTTGATTGCTTAAAAATAACCCATTGTAATTCAACGAATCTACGTTTAGAACAATAATTACGAGAAAAGAAACAGATGTATTGACAGTTGATAACTAAATACGCAGTATATTTTTGTATTTAGGGAGGTAACACCATGTGATAGGACCCGTCCTAAGACTGGATTGGACTGGACCGAATAAAGACGGATTAGCATAACACTACTCATTACAATATTTCGTAACATTTTTATGTGAGGTTGCGTGGACTATTTTAAGGTGTATCAGTTACATTTTATTTCAAAGTCGCAGAGGTAATATTATCTAGTACTAGGCATAATCGCAAACCACAATTTTAATTAAACATCTAAGCTATACAATTAAATTTACACAGACATCATTTCAATAGTATAAAATAGGTAATGAATTTAAATTTCATTCGTCTCATTAAGTTTACTTCAATCAAAAAACTTATAATATTAAGAATATACGTATTTGAAACATCATATCCCCCATTTGAGATTGCCAAATGTACTTTTTACTTCCAAATGCTCATTAAGGTGTCATCCTAAAGACAAAGAAACTGTCTTTGAATCTAATTCGTTTGTATTACGTCTTCTAATTTGTACAAATAATAGAATTTTCCAATCAATGAGTTCAACATATTTTTAGTAGGACAATATATTGTCAATTAAAGGATTCCAACAGTTATATCTAATTAGTTTTAATGATGTATACATTTTGTTCTTGTGCAGCAATTACAAAGCGTATAATTATTTTGACAATTCGTAATCGTCTTTTCACACGTAAAATGAAAATTGCAAGTTTCAGCATACGACAAAGGACAGTTACAGAGAGACTGAACGACTTCAGAGTTCAATAGTTCATAGCAGTGGAGTTGACCGAAGAAGGGTTTGTACTCCTGAATCCAAATAGCACAACTATGAGTAGACACTGTAGAAAGTAGAGTGAAAATGTTATTCTAACTGCTGTATTTGGGAAATATATATTACCTAAAAATGTTGATAAGCACATTAAGAAATAGCACATCATCTGTTGGTATATGATATTAAATTAACAGTTTGTTTATTTTTTAAAGTATACAATTTCACCTGTATTAAAATTGATATATTACTACCGGAGGTTTATAAAATTGTTATACATAGACCTCCATTGAACAGTCAGACTCCTATATTAAAAAAAGGCACTATACAGCCTAAAAGAAATCCCTAATTATCGCAGTTTTTGGGAACAAGACAAATCCTCATTTTACCGGGACTTTTTTTAGTAATAAAATCCGTAAAAGGGTAGAAATGATTTTTCAAAATTCATTTTTTACTATTTCTCCTTTGATTTTTTTAGTATGGTTAGGGGAATAAAGACATTATATTCATCATAAATTATTTAAAATAATGTATGTCGGACAAGATACTTGTAAAATAATTGCAAAATTTAATATTGATCGGGTATTTACTTGATTTTTAATCCGGTGATTTTAATACTGTAAAATTTAAATCATCGGAATTTAATCCATATTTCTTGAGCAACTTTTTTAATGGCATGTTTGTATAATAAGTTAACTAAAAACCTTGCTAGGTATCAAATCATTTACATACTTATGGGACACTCCCCTCTATGAAAAATTATACAATTCTATTGTATGAATACATACGCATAATAAGAACTATGTCATCAACAACTACAAAAATTATTGCTTACCTCAATATATAGTTTTTTATCATAATATACAGGGTTAATCTTATCTAGTGGTACACATTTTATCATTTTCAATTTTTCAAGTGCTTCAATAGTGCTTGGTACAACTTTTATTCACTATATGAGCCCTCAGGTCTAATATTTACCTTAATACGAGGCCTAAATCTCTTTCAGGCCTGGACAAAGTAGTCAGACTCAAACTTGGTCCACTCCTTCCTGATGGAATCTTCTAGAGACTGGACACTCCTGTGAGGAGTAGCACACACCCTCTTCTCGAGACACACATAGATACAGTAGTACAAGGGTTTCGCGTCTGGAGGGGGGCAGCCACAAGTTGTCCCCGAACTTTTATCTGGCCCAAGGTAGCACTTTCTTATCTAGAAGTTCAATGTAAGCATCTGTATTGAGCCATTCCTTCCTCTTCACAAAAATGGGAAGGCAGACTTCGCCTGTGCTGGCAACAACGTCCAAGACAATGGTTTCGGCTGGATTTTTTGTTCTGAAAACATGTTTCACTGAAGATAAAACAATTATATATTCAGGGTTGATCTTATCCCCCCGTCTTCAAGCTCGGTGAAAGATAGGTTTTGTGACTTAAGATTCCTTATGTAAAGCTTCGACTCAATTAAAAACATAAATTAAATAAATGTTCCCACAAAACCTCTCGCTTAAATTTTATTTTTAATTAATTGAAAATAATAATAACTGTACCTCTAGATAAGATCAACCCTGTATATATATATATAAAATACAATATGAGGGGAAAAACCGCATTATACGGGGAGTCAGAAAAATTTCAAATACCGCGTTATGTAAAATTTGCTGTGTTTGAAATCACGTTATGCGGGGATCTCCTGTACTTTATATTATGTTTATACTGACAAAATTTTGAGTCGGTGAGATGAATTCACGATCAATGATACTCATTATTCAATGTGACACTGAATCTCAAATTTTATATAATTTAGTTATTCTTTGAATTTTCTTTCATTCCTATTTTTGAACCAATTGAATGAGGTTAGGTACGCTCGAAAAAACCAATTTTCTTTATATATGTGACACGTCAACATGAAAACAAGCTAAAATGATTTTTTTTTTTAAATAGAGTGCTGATTAAATTTTTATTCTTTGGCGAATTATCGTCAATTTATATCAACAAATAATTATTCTTATTAACACATTGAAGACGCGGTAAATTGCACTTTAAGTATCCAAAATTCATCAACACAATAAAAAAAAAAAGGAGTAATTGCTTGGTTTTTTGGAATTTTTCGGAAAAAAAATTAAGTTTTTGGAATTAAATATCAAAAATTCCCTGCTGTTTACTAAAAATTTCAAAATACATAGCCATTCTCCAAACAATAAAAATTAAGTTTCGAATATTACATTTTTTGGAAAAAAAATCAAGAAATCCACAGCTGTTCACAGAAAGTTAAACTTTCCGGAGAATATTTCATATATAAAATTTTCTAGTAAAAGTAAAATTCTTTAATTTTTAGGTGTTCTACAGGCCCTCCAGTCCACCCCATGCGGACGCCCCTGAAAAGGAGCCATATTAGGTACAATATAAGTATTTTAAATCAAATAAATGTTGTAAACTATAGCTAAAACACTCGGGCATAATAACCCTTTAAAGATAGGTACAAAGAAATCACTACTCACATGAACACTCTTTTTGATCAAATTTTCGAAGGTAAGCTAAGTGTGTCCAACATATTATAGTGGAAGAGATTTCAGTTGTTACGCCGGTTCACAGACAGATTCTACACAATCTGCCATCTTTTAGAGATTCTTTTAGAGCAGTGCATCATATTACCAACCAATTACAAGCAAAGTGTGGATGAGGTTATGGTGGCATATAAAGGCACACGGTCTGGTACTCACCGTCAGTATATTGGCAACAAGCCAGACAATTGGAGCTTTATGTTTTTCTGCCGGGCCAGTTCATGTTGCATCATCCATGACCTTCTGCTGTATCAAGGGGAATCCACATTCAGCAATGCATGTCCGATCAAACCTCATTGAACTGTCAAACGGTGGAGCAAAGAGGCACACGCAAAGATAAATGTATCTTACCCATCACTTATTCCTGTTTACAATGAGCATATGAAAGGCATTGATCTGGCTGACATTCTAGTTCACTTGTAAAAGACTCCAGTAAATTCAAGGTGCTGGTACATTCCCTCTTCGGATACATCCTTGACCTGTTGTTCTCAAATTCCTGATTGCTTTATAAGAGGGATTATGGCCTACTGGATGAGAAACCAATGCCCCTCAAAAGGTTCCAACTGCCAGTCACCCACAATTTGAGAAAAGCCAACAAGCCAGTATGCAAAGTTGGTCGACCATACACCTCTTCCCCATCAAATGTACCTCAGAAGAAAATATATGCCCCAAGACCCTCACAACTCCAATCGGATGTTCGGCATGATAACTGTGGGAATTTGCAACTTCACTATGACAAGCGGGTACGGTGCAACCTCTGTCCAAAGTGTCAAAAATGCATGATTTTCCGATGTTTGAATGCAAACCAGTAATGCTTTGTAGCATACCACATGAAGTGAAGTGGATCTAGTAACCCAAAAAAAATTATGCAGTTGCACCACCTGACATTTGAGCAAGTCTAGCAAGTTTATTTCTACAATAGTTTGAACTTTAATGGAGTTTTCCTACATTCTACATTCGTTGTTCTTGTTATTGCATGAGTGAAATAAAAAATGATTAGAAAAATGTTTTCCAATGATTTTTTTATTAGTGAGGACGTTAAAGGATTAACTCATCCCACAAATTTGAATACAAAGACTATAGTTGACTATGAAATATGAGACCGTATGTATTTATGAAGTAAAAAAAATGAATATATTGATGTACGACAAATAATATCAAGACTCCAGATTAGAGCTGTCAACTATCAACGTTATGTCGTATGACTAGAGATGGGAATCGTGTAAGAGAACAACGAGAAGGCACAAGAGATACATATGTAATTACTAAATTAAGACCAGGGTTAATAACAGCTGCCGGTTATATGGCTTTGATGGAAGAAAATGAATTACTCCTATAAAGAGGAGAACCTTCCACATTTAAAATAACCTTATTGGCAGAAAAATAAAAATAATTATATTTATAAATGTTTATTTTATTATACATTTTTAAATCAATTTACACCAAAGATAGACAATAATTCTTTTTTTAGAGGGGGAGATGTTAACTCACAAACGACTTATTACATAATAAACAAACAAGAAGAAAGAGCACACGCATCAACCGTTTTTCCTTTTCTACTTTCTCAAAGTAGTTTTTTATTACATAGTTGTCTACTCTACTTATGACTAGTGATGTAAATCGTGTGTATTTTTAGCTGGGCGGCGTTTTTTTTTTTGAATTGGTAATATAAAGAATGCATTTTATTTTCCTTAGTAGTTGTCATTATTATTTCATTTCTGAGTAGTGAACATCCTTTCCAAAATAGATTCAATTATATTCAAAACCTGATTGATCGTTCGTGTGTGCTTGTAAAAGACGGAGTGGAGTGTAGCCCTGAGGATTTGTTGCAGAGTTATAATTGTAAGTCCTTGTTGGACTCAGAGTAGAATTGGGGATCAACATCGGAGTAATTCTAACTAATGTCCTAGTTTTATCATTTCCTCCTACTTCCCTTGTCACAGCTGATTATAGCTGATATAATGAAACGACTTGACAGCTAAGCTACTCTCCTCCTTATACCTGTTATTTTTTCATTATATTGCAATATAATATGGACAGATTTTATTTTTAGTTAATTATATAATTGTTTTATATTTTTAGAAAATTTTGACGGCTAACATTTTTTAGGCAAGATTTTAACTTTTTTACTTTGATCACCACTTCGAATTGCTAATTTCAAAGATTTAACTAAAAAAAAAAAAAAAAATTTGCAAAAAACTTATGCTTCTTCTACAAATTGGTAATGGGGGATATGCTTGGAGTTATTTGTTAAACTAAAAGCCAAAGTTTTTCAACGCCTTTGTGAAACACATTCATCGTGTACTCGAATGGAAAAATCTTCCATTTTTTGGATTTTTGAAATCCAAAGGCAAAAAGTTTAATTTTTGAGATTAATTAATGTTTTTTTAAATTTTTCTCCGAAAAACATGTGTTGAGGGTAGATTTATGATGAGTATGAAGACTTCACGAATGTGGGGGAGTTTATCGGTGAATGAACAAAACAGTGACGCATACGTTGACTCCAAATAAGCCTATGAACCCTGCAATACCACCTCCAGCTCTTCTGGCATTTAGAAATTGAGAACAGTTCAAGTTTAAGATATATCTGGACATATCAATCTTTAATAAATGATTTGTTAATATATTTTGTTTACAATCAACTAATTAATTTATGACTAAATAAAATATCAAGGTCAATTTTTACTTTATGCGGCCTCCGGATGCTCGAATATAGCCTCTGCCCTGGTACAAATAATCTTAGAGGAGGTCGCCACCCCTCAAAATAAGTACCTCATAGTTTGGGGGATAGAGGTCTAGAAATCTTTTATGTTGTTGTGAGGCATAGGGCCGGCCAACTTCTCAACTTTGCCCACCAAGTAAAAATCACAGGGATTCAAAACTGACACATTCTTTAGTCAAATAATTCAATACTTCTTTGGACCTTGAATAACCATCTACTTGGCTTTGAGAAAGTCCCTGTTGGGACAGACATATCTATAGAGTACCAAGTTCTTATTGACGGTCCTGGAGATGGCAGTGGAGCTGACTCTCACTTCTTGGCTAGGGACGACATAGGAAGGCTGATATTGGAGATGATAGACTTATTAAGTCTAGCTAAGAATCTTGGTGGTAATTTCTTATCTGATCAGACATAATATTCTACCCTTTGGATACTTTCAGTTATTTTGTACCTTTTTATTATGTCATAGATTGTGCCTTGGCTGAACCCATTCAGTTTGAGGATTGTTCTATCAGAATGTCCAGTTTGGCTGAGTTCCAAGAGGATAGTTCTATCAGAATGTCCAATTTGGCTGAGTTCCAAGAGGATAGTTCTAAGATACTCCTTCTACGTGGAAACTGTGATAAATTTAGTGTACACTTTTAAAAGGAGACTAAAAGTGAGTTCATGCAACTGTCATACGTGTTCACACAATTGATTTTCTAAGAACTCTGAGTAATATAATCTTCAAACATAAATAACTTTTCCTGGCAAAATAAAGAGATTTGGTGATTTAAGATGCTCCTTGTTTGGGGAGAGAAAATGCCACATTAGCTATTTTCGTCTTTCCAAAATTTCATTTATCATGAGAGTTTCACTCTTACAAACGAGGCAGATTTTAAAGCACAACAACTCTCCATTTTGAAAGGGAAAGTTGTTGAGAATTGAAGATTATAATATGAAAAGTTTTTCGAAATAAATTGTCTAGACTGAGTGGTACATTAAAATCTTAACAGTTTGAATTTTTAACTTCAACAAGATATAATTTATTAGTTAACAATCGAATTTCAAAAACATTAATACTATAAATAGATGTGTGTCTGAGCTCTCTTGATCATTAACGTAGCCCCCTTTAGTGGCAACGAGGGCTTATAGGCGGCGCCGAAAGGCCTGTAACCTGCTGTAGATATAGTCTTCCGTCATGGCGTCACAGTGCTAGCTGACGTTGACTTCGAGGGCCTCATTGCTTGGATGAAGGAGATTGTAGGTCTTTCCCTCAACATTCACTCAAAAATTATAGTCAAGGGTGTTGGCATCAAGGCTGTAGGAAGGGCAAAAGTCTTAAAAGAGCTCAAAAGACTCATTCAAAAGAGTCTTGCAAAGGAGGAGAGTGGTTTCTTTCATTGTTGGTATCAAAAGTGGCCTCTCCACCCTCACAAGGATCTTTTCATCCACTTTTTTTGATAGCTCTCTCGACAGTCTGATGTGAAAATCCTTGATCTCTATCATGGGCCCCCATGGACTGGGGGATTAACATGTGCTGTTTTCTTTAACTCCTCCAGGTCCAGTTTGGCCTTTTTGATAGATCTCTTCTTCCTTTCCAACGTTTCAACTAGACTGTGGTCTTGTAGACGCCCAACTGCTTGGAGTCCGCGAATGGAAATTTGTGCATCATGTTCAAGTGTGTAAGCAAGAGAGCTCAGGTTTATTTTGTTTTGTAACTAATTGTTCCTACATTAATATATCGAAGTATGAATTATTTTCAATCACTCAACCTTAATTAATGATTGAATTCGTAAATGGTGAGATTTCAATGGACCACCCGGTATAACAGTCTGTTTATTTCCTTCATCTCATAGTCTATGAGTAAGGGTGATAATTTTTCCAGCAAATCTAATATGACGTCATGATAGCCTAGCTGATTTGCCCCCAAACCTTCATCTAATTTTCATAGTTATCTTACCATTTTTCAGGTATTTAAAGCTTTTGAATGGACTTGCTTTAAGTATGATTACGATTTTTTTGGGAGTACACATTATCTAATGTCAAATATCCATGTCAAAATCATACCTCGGGCCTAAAAACAAAATATCGAAATAATAAAAATGGAATTAGGATAACTAAAAAGTTTTAAATTTGATTTTATTAATAAAATATTATCTTTGATCAATCATTGGTCCTAAAATATGCACTATGACAATTCATTAGTATTCTGTGGAAAAAAAAGTAGACAAAACCAGAAAGCTGTTGACTCTTTATCCCTTTTGATTAAATTGACGAACTAGTCATAATGATTAATCTATTTTCGTTTCTATATTTCTTCTTAAAATAGTTTCTAAAAATAAATTAGAAATATTTTTTGTCTGAGTTGAGCCGTCATTAACCCTATCAGAGAATACATATTGTTTAGTCACACAATCAGTTTAACCTATGTGTTCTGTCAACACAAGAACAAGCTAGAATATTTTTTTCTCAAAATGGAGTCAATATAACAAATAGCGAGTTTAGAGTCAAATATGTGTAACTCAAAAATTAGAAGTATTAATCTAGGATGTCTATATGTCATCCTAGAAGTATATTATGTAATTTTAATACTTAAAAATAGATACATTCAGATTATTGAAATGATTTTCTCAGATCCTTTTGATTCTAAAAATTGGAAAACATCATTATTCATGATGAAAGAATGGAGTTTCCAGGCTTAATTCTGTAAAGTAAATATTTGAGTGGAAATATTGAGCAGTTTGGCTCTTAACTCACAATATTCGGCGACAAATTCTCGTATATTTCTATGAACAAATTGAACTTCAAATATCACAAAAACATTAACACTATGAAATGATTAGATATAGATGGATTATACAACATTGATCCTGTACACACGACAAATTTTCGTATATTTCTATGAACAAATTGAAATTCAAATATCCCAAATTCATTGCCACTATGAAATGATTAGATATAGATGGATTATACAACATTGATCTTCTACACATTTTATTATTTATAATTTTTCAAGATTAAAATTAAACAATAGATTTTGGTGGGACATTTATTAAACAAAATCATCTGAAAATACTGTTTGTCACAACTTTTATTCAATATGTTAGGCCTCAATGCGAATCCTAAATCCCTTGCAGACCTTTACTAAGTAGTGAGACACGAGCTTGTCCACTCCTTCTTGATAGAAGCCTCTAGAGGCTGGGTACTCCTGTAAGAAGTAGCACACACCCTCTCCTCCAGACTACCTACATAGAGTAGTTCAAGGGATTTGCGTCTGGAGAGGAGGGCAGACACATGTTTGATTTTCAAAAGGCGGGAAAGTTGTCTCTCAGGCCGGGCTGGGTGACACAAAGCTCCGTCTTGAGTGAAAACAAAGAAGTTGTTCCCGAAATTTTTTCTGGCCCTAGGTAGCACTTTCTTATGTAGAAGTTTGATGTAAGCATCTGCATTTAGCTGCTCCTTCCTTTCCACAAAATGGGGGGGGTAGACATCGGTTGTAATCTAGCGGTAATTTTTTGAAAATATAAAAAAACAAACAATTATTACTCTAAATTATTCTTATTAAATTGTATTTTTCTTAAAATAAGAACTGCTCAATTTTAATATTTTTTCAAAAGTTTAAGGGTGTTTTTTTGCTGATTTTGGTCCAAAAAATTCCTCAAAAATCCTAAGTCTAGTGATGAATAAGCTTTTTTATGGAGTTCTTGGATATGAAGTATTCAAAAATTGTCTTACATCCATATCTAAATAACTGATGTGCCATTTTGATTTTTTATATTTTGGATCAAAGGACAATTAGTTTATTAAGAAATCTGTTTTTTCCTGTCCTTAAAATAAAATGTTTTCTTTATTTTTGGTAAACAAAAGTTAAAAATAGATTCTTCGTCAACGAAAAGTAAGGGCGATGATATCCATGAACATATATTCTATTGTGGTTGTTTTTCTCCGTAAAAATAGATTTTGTTCCACTGTGAGAAAAATTATATTCATTACAATATTTTGATAATTTTTTTTTTCTTTATCACTCTAAATATCAGGGGTGTCCGCAAGGAATGGGATGGACGGGCTGTAGCCCCTAAATTAAGGAATAATTCTTTCGTAATTCATAGCAAAAATGTAATATTTTAAATTTTTTTTCTAAAGAAAATTAATTTTTTGTCTATAGCAATGGATTTTTGAAATTTTTGTGTATAGCTGTCGATTTTATAAGAAAAAATTCATTAAATTAAATTTTTGAAATTTTATTTTGGAAATTTGTCTCTAAAAAATTAAATTTTTAAAATTTTTGAAATGTGAATGGATATGGATTTATGGTTCAGGTTCAGCAGTTGTATTGGTCCCGCTTTCGGTTCTTTCATTAGAACGGTTTAAGTCTCTGTTCCGGTCTTAGGTCTCGGTTCTTTTTTATACAGGCTCATTTTGATAACAGCCACTTAAAACAAGGGGCCTCGCTAGAAAATTCGGGCCCAGGAAAGGATATTAGATACAAACAGAGCCGCAGCTACCTGATACTCAGAGTTCCTAGTGCACCAAGTTACAACAGAGGCGCTGGAAATTAAGTTTGCCTAATACAAATGATTTTCAAAGTGGGGCCGTGGGGGAATGTTTAGGAGGGGGGGGGCATCGGAGGAAGAGAGATAATTGAGGATTATTTTCTTTCTTTCGTATAAAGAGGCCCTCAGCTAAAAATGTAAGGGAGCCTTGGCAATATTATAGGGCCCGAGAAACTAAGTAACGGACCTGAATTTTTTCTGTTTCTTTTTGGAGGAAAGGTTGCGCGATACAATAAAAGCAACGACGTGTTTCATTTACATAAAATTATCTAGAAATAATATTAAAAAGTTATAAATATGCCAAAAATACAACGAACGAAAATAAGCACAGGGGCCGAGATCGATAAACAATATATTGTGTTCTTCTTGTTTCTGGTCTTGGTTCGACTTTGTCGGTTCCAGTTCCAGCGGTTTAAGAACCGAAACCGCTAGAATCGCTAGACCAATAATGGCAAAACTTTGGTAATAACATATTTTTAATAGATATTAGGTCAGATATATAATAAAATTAAGGAATAAAGGGATTTATTTTGGATAAAAAGCAAGGTTTAAGTACTTTTATTTGTTGGTCCCATTTTGACCTCCAATCCAGGGGTTTCATTCTTATAAAAATTGTATTTAAAAAAAAATCAAAACAATTTATATGAAATATTCGAGCAACCACCATAAAATACTCCTATGAGTAGGAGCTCCACGCAGTGGTTGAAAATCACTGTATGTACCCTTTGAGATTACAATCAATAAATAGTTTAAGATAATCCTTATTATACCATGATAATAATTCTTGAAACCCAATAAATCACTGCAATAAATTCTTAAAATCACTAAGACAAAGTCCCTGAGAAATGAATATGTTATAGTATCTCATGTAAGACTAGCTCAACACTTTATGACCAGTACAAAAAGAATCATAAATAACTGATACATATCATTGACTAATTAGGATATACTCTTGTATAAATCTAATATTAATACCGTATATATAATCTTAGAAATGAGAGGTGAAAATCTTTTGAATATTTGAGCATAAAGGCTCATCACTCTAAAATAGAAACGTTGAGAAGATTGTGCCTGGTTCAGGTTCAGGGGTTCTATCTGTCTCGGTTTTGGTCATAGTCTCGGTTCAGCTTTAAAAGTCTCGGTTCTTTATTATACTGCTCAGTTTGGTAACAGACACTTAAAACAAGGGGCTTTGCGTGAAAATTTGTGCTTAGGAAATGATTTTTATATACAATCAGGGCTGCAGCTATCTTATACACAGACTGCATAGTGCCCAAGTTCCAGCAGGAGGGGTGGTGTTGAAGGAAGATGGATAATTGCTTTCTTTCTACACATACCTAGTAAACATGTTTCGTATAAGGGGACCCTCAACTGAAAATGTAATAGTGTAGGGGGCTCTGGCATAGTAAAGTTGGGAAACCCTGACGTAAGAAATATTAAAGTGATGATATTGAAAGGGCTACAAGCTTAGTAGAGAACCTAAATGCATAATCTACCCAGCCCCTTTCCTCTTTTATGCATTTTTCCAGATCCATAAGAAGCCACAAGCTATTTGGAACTCAGATACAAATGTATCACCTTCGTGAAGTAAAACAGTCATTGAAAAATGCTGTATTTGAACAATAAAACTCAGAAAATTAACTTATTGATGAAAGCGAATTTATGTTTTGTAATATATATTATATTTTCTTTATATAGTCTATATAGGAACAAAAACACAAGACGGATAAGCAATATATGACGGTCTTGGTTCGGGTCTTAGTTCGACTTTCTAGTGGTTCAAGAACTGGAACTGTTTGAACCACTAGACCGATAAGGGCACAACATTGTATATCCCATATACCTATCTTTTTTAACGACGTTCTCTATTTGTAAAGGGATTCAGAGGTTTCAATTTTAAAGCTATATACTTTCCTACGATTAGCAACATTAATAAATGTTTCTTACTATTAATTATTACATAAAATAGAGAAAGTCATTCTTTATTTGAAAACAATATTTCTCCAATCATAATTAGCTAAACATCAGAAATTACTTATGGTGAAAATATGTAGAAACTGTTCTTACGATTGTTTAGAAATCTGACCAAAGAATGTTAAATAACTTTAAATACATACTTATGACTGTACTAATAAAAACATCTGCTCTAAGGAATTTTTTTATTCGCTTCTTTAATTTGTGATGGGCGCCAAAAAGAATTTGGAAAATGTATTTGAGTACATTGAATGACCACACTCTTTGAATAAAATTAGATACATTATTACTTTTTTTATAGTAAACATTAAGATATGTTTGTAACTCTTGAAGAAGCAAAAATTATAATGTGTGGTCTATATTATACGGAAAATGTTATGATGATGTCATTTTGTAAACATATCTTGCACTGAGCATTTTCACGTGACGTCATCATTATTGATGTCGGATATTTTAAAGGCCTAAACATCCCAGTTTTATAGCAATGAAAACCCTTTGATCATTCATATAAAAGAAAATGGTAGACTATTGAGTGTCAAAATGGGACCCACAAATTAAAGGATTTCAAACTTAGAGCCTATAAAATTTTTATCCCTCTAATGTCACGTTTTAATATATATATGACTCTAAAATATATTCCAAATATGTTATTACATCGTTTTACAATTTTATTTCTGTGTTATTTCCGTGTTAGACTTAACAATTAACTTTGGATCTGGAATTTTAACAAGTTTTATTGCGAAAATTTAGGCAACTACATTACTAAACTTTGTACAGATGTGGTACCATATCTAATCTTCAATGTAGCCAGAATCAACTTTGATAATGTCATCGATACGCCGTCGGAAGCTCTGGAGCTTATGGAGTTCCAATACTCCTCAACATACCTTGAGTGCCTGGAGATTCGATGCCCTTGTCCAGCAAATCTTGGCCTCACAATGCGGCCAGAAGGTGATGGTGCAACCAGCCTTTGCGCTTATCTAGCTATTGAGAAGTGCTTGACAACGTTGGAGTTTGAAAACAAATTTCAAAAATTAAATTATAAATATTAAATTTCTTAAAAAAAAAAAAAAGAATATTGAAGTTTTTTGAAAAAAATACAAAAAATCTATAGCTATTTACAGAAAGTTAAATTTTTTGGAAATTTTGATTTTTGGGGGGACTTCCTTGAATATATGGTTATAAGTCATTGATTTCGTCACCCAAGTCGAGTTTCTTATCCTTCAACAATTTGGTAAGTCATCCACCAAGATTCAAAATAACAATTCTAGTCAAAACCCTTTCTTTAACTCATATATATATTTAACTTTTTTTTTAGGAAATCACAGGCAAACAGATCAAAAGTGTTTGCACTAATTATATGCATCTCCTCTGAAGTATACTCGTTAGGATCCACTTAACGAAACTCAGTGGGTTAGTTATAGGATTTAAAACATTAATTTAAATAAAAAGAAAACAAATTAAATGTGGTGGATTGATTTTAACTATTTATAGTTCATAATACCTATTTTTAAGGAGTTATCTTTAAACTCATCAACCCCCTATAGAGATAATACCTGTACCTATTATATAGTCTATGTTAATGATGTTAATCGTATGTATTTTTTAGCTGGCTCGTTGTTTTTTGGAATAGGTACTACTCTGAAGAATGAATTTTCTTTTCCTTAGTATTTGTCATTATTATATAATTTCTGAGTAGTGAACATCCTTTCCTAAATAGATTCAAAACCTGATTGAACGTTCTTGTGTGCTCATAGAAGACAGAGAGTAACCTGAGGATTTGTTGTGGAGTTATAATTGTAAGACTTTGTTCGACTGGGAGTAGAACCGAGGATCGTCATCGGAGTAATTTTTACCATTGTCCTTCTTTATTTCCTTTTCCCCTCCTCCTTCCATCAGCTGATTGTAGCTGCTCTCTTCCAAAACATTCTTCAAATTGCCAGAGTTACTATGTTGATTTTCGTCTTTTTTTTTTAAACATGCCCATTATATAAACTCTTTTCATCACTAGTCTATATCTACAACTCATAAAGAGTGATATGGGATACAAAATTTCCTGAAATGAGTATCTAACAAAATGTTAAACACAATAATGGAACTGATGCCTCGTTTTGATTTCTTGTGAACAATTATTTGCAAAATAAATTTGTTTTTTCCACACCTTCAAAAATCAACTACTGTCTTAAAGTATTCCATATTTTAATTAACACAAAAATTAAAAATAGATTCTTAGTCAACAAAAGAAAAGGCGTCGTATTCTTGTTGTTAACTCCCTTAAAAATAGATGATTTTTCACAATGATAAATATTCTATCATTATAATATAATTTAATATATATTCACAATCATTTATCAAACTACTAGAGTACCCTGCATTCTCTAGAGTAATAATGCGTCGACGAACAGACACACTTTGCTTAAATAACTTGGAAAATAACTCCATAAGAAATCCTCAGGATTGCTCTCCGCCTTTTTATGCGGACACATAGTTACTCAATCCCTAGATGTTCTCTCCACAATAATAATAAAAGTTGAGATATTTTTGAACATGATGTGATGAGTAGAGTTGACATTTATGTAATAAAAAAAAAAGAGTACGAGGGAAAGACGGGTGCGAGACATGTGATGGGACTGTTAATATCAGCTGATTGTAGTATGATTTTGGTGGAGAAAATTATTTACTGCTATAAAGAGGAGAATATTGTATATTTAAAAATAATTTCCACCCAAAATAGATGAGAATACTTACTTCAGAGGGAAAAATTAACATATCAACGACCTATTAAATAATAAACAAATAAGAAAAAAGAGCTGACTCAACAATCATTTTTCCTTTCCTAATTTTTAAAGGTAGTTTTTTCATTAAAACATGTCAATTCTACTGATAAACTAGAAACATATTTAGTTTAGAGACTAAATCACTCCCTGGGTGAGCTGTAACTACAGACAGTATAGCTGTGGATTTTGAACTTTTTTTTCCACAAAAACTTAATTTTATTAGGAATAGATATGGATTTTTAAATTTTTTTTCAAAAAATTTAACTTTTTGTGAATAGCTAAGGATTTTTGAAAAAAAAATCCAAAAATGATATTTTCGTTTTGAGCATAGCTATGGATTTTCAAATTTTTTTCCTAATATTTTATTTTATTCTTGGATTACTTATAAAATAATCCAAAGACGAAGATCTAATCCAAAATATAATCATGTTGACCCCCAGTCATTGAAGCTAAAAATGCTTTGTTATGGTTAGGGGTACTTGGATTTAATAAATATTTTACAAGTTGTAAATCACCCAAAAAATGTTGAGAATCCCTTCTTTAGGCAATACCACTAATATTTGTAATTTTTGAGCCATGACAATTTGGCCCACATCCCTCCATATATAAATTACTTATTACTATAATCATTATGTTTACTTAATTGTCATCAATAGAAATCTAATCTTATATTACCTGTAAGAATGAAAAATCTATTTTTGTGTTGAAGAAATATACTATTTTTTTCTCATTATCTACCTCTAAAATAATTTTAAAATAACGTGAATAGACAGGACTCACTAGGGAGTCATGAACAATACAATGTGTAGGTACGTTTTTATTTGCACGGTAAACCATCTTAACTTGTTGTAACTTGTCGCCAAACTCTCATTTGTAGTTGGTCGGAGGAGTAAATATTGTTTTTATACCTAGGAACAACTTTTAATAAGTAGGAGTCCTTCACAAATTAAGAATACATTACACAGCGTACGCATGGGTGGGTTGGAGGGGCTGTAGGCTCCCCAAATTAAAGAATTTTGTCTTTTTACTAAAAAATTTAATATTTGGATTTTTTTTCCATAAAATTTAATATATGAAATGTAATTTGATTTTTGAATTTTTTTTCCATAAAAATTAAATTAAATTATTCAAATTTTTTGATGGCCATGTTTTTTGAAATTTTTCTTCATGAGTTATGACAAGATATCCTACAGCAGCTCCAAGTAGTTTTATTATATTTGAAATTTAATTTTGAAATTTTTTGAGAGTAGCTATGAATTTTTTTTTCAAAAAAATTTTATATTAAATTTTTTTAATAGTTGTGGATTATTGAGTTTTTTTAATTAAAATTCCAAAATATTTGAAGTTAAATTTTTGGAAATTTTTTTCCGAAAAATTGATTTGTGGTGAACAGCTCCGGATTTTTGACATTAGCAATGGATTTTGAAATCTTTTTCTAATTAATTGATTGTTTTTTTGTGAATAGCTGTGGTTTTTTGAAAAAAAAATGGTAAAAATTTCATATTTGAAATGTAATTTTTCAAATATTTTCTCAAAAAGTTTTCAGTTTTGGATTTTAAAAAAATCCAAAATCCAAGCCCCTTCCAAAATATAATCCTGCGGACATGTCGGAAGAATACCTAAAGAAGACCTACATTGCTATGCTAAAAGACAGTGTGTTTCCTCACATTGAAATTTAATTGTTTATATAAAGTAAAATCAATATATAAAGCCTCATTGTCTTATACTTTTGAAAATCTTGTTAAAGTTATTCCCAGGGACACACTGTCCAATTATTTTTACCAATATTATGTGACTCTTGGAATGTTATTGTTCTATGAATACAACAGGTAGTTTATCCTAATTGTACAACTAGTATTTAAACGGCGCCTAACTTGATCAACAAATTCTATTATTTTTCAATAACGAACTAGATACAATATCATAGTACATTTAATATGAACACGTTTGTTTATTTATTAGAAAAAGTCCTATTTGACCACTAAAGAAGAGTTTATATAATTATTATAATATTGGTCATTACAACATAACCCTTGAGCAAAGTAGTAAAAAGACCCTCAAAGCCACTGTCAGCCAGGATTGCGAATCCCAAGACTTTAACCACCCCTTGGGAACCCATCATTGTTGCTAAGGGTGGTTACATTAATGATTAAGGAAGCTCAGACACACATCTATTAATATAATTAATTTGGTTGAAGTTATATCGTTAATTAATAAATTACATCTTGTTGAAGTTTATAATTCAAAGTGTGCAGATTTTAATGGGGACCACAAAATATAATAAGGCTAGTGTTGTGTCAGTCTTTATTTTTTCGGTCCAGTCCATTCCAATCTTAAAGCCCTCTTATGAGTTCTTGGGCCGATATTTAAGACCGTTGTTCTTTCAGACTCTCAGTACTAGAACTGATTAAAAAACTAAGAAATAAAGTTGATTGATATAATTCAGTACCAAACTTTATAAGTTTTAGGATTGATATGCAGGAAAGTGACCGGACTCCAGTCTTCATTGCTAAATAAAGATCGATACAACCCAAGATGCAGCAAAAAACCTTTTCTAAAAGGTAATCAAACAAGTTTAATTTATTTGACAAGTTTTATTTTCATTTCGCAATGATAGTACCAATTGAAAGTCTTGTTTTACACAGTTTTGAAGGACCTCATCAGATAGGTGAGGTCCTCCATTGTCCATACGCCGAACTTTGTTATTTTGATACCCAGTGATTTATCCATTTTATTTTTTTTCTCTTTGAATAAATTTTCACTTATATATTTTAGAGAGATAATTATTTTATTGAAAATATGCAAAATTTAATCAAAAATATTGTTATGTTTTAGTTGATTAGATAATTAGTTATTGGCGATATTGTAAAGGTCTTATAAGTATTGAGGTTTTCCAGAAATAAATCATACTCCAATTACCCGATTTGAACAAATTGTCCCAATTTAGAATTCTTATAAAACATTGCATCTGATGGTACCAATTTAATTAATCTCTCTATCATAATTGAAGTTATTAACTAATTTTCATAAATCGCACAAGAGTTAAATTAGAATTTGTTTAATTGAATAAAAATTATGTCAAACCATTTTTTGGCCTTATTTATATTCGACAGCAACTGCTCGTTTCTAACTACTTCAACCCGTGTATCTTATCTCATATGTCTTATTTGTTTTTATAAACAATTTTTAGGGAAAGGGACCCACAGTTAAGGACTGGTCCGATGTACCGACAGTCCTAAGACCAGAAAGGACTGGTCTTAAGATTGGACTAGACCGAATAAATAAGGATTGTCACAACACTAGTTGAGGATTTCTTGCGGAGTATAATTGTAAGTCCTTGTTGGACTCAGAGTATAATTGATGATCGACTTCGGAATAATTCTTGCCAATGTCCTTGTTTGTTTCCTTCTCCCCTCCTCCCTCGTCACAGCTGATTGAAGTTGATCCAATGTCCGTCAAAACATTCTTCTAATTTTTAGGGTGGTCATGTGGATTTTCGTTTTAATTTTTTTGACATATCCAAAATACAACGATTTTCATAACTAGTTATTGATATCTAAGTTTAATTCCTGATAATTTTGCTATAACCTGTTCCCTGCCGTTACATTGAAATTGATATATATTTGAAACTTATCACACAAGGATGCCATTCATCAGCTATGAATAGTTCGGAGTAAAATATATCACTAACTCCATCAATAAAGTTGTCTGAATATATGTATTTACAACAAAAGATCAGAAATCATAAAACATAATAATAATAATGACCATCCCACGTTAAAAAAATCTTCAAGGATTCGTTTGTGTTCAAATTAATCTCTTTTATGATTAAGTTAACATCTACCCTCTAAAACATGAATCTCATATAGTTAAATGTGCGAAAATAATTGTAACTCTACAAGTTTAGGAGGGTTTTTTAATGGATGTTTATTATATGTAGGTTCATCTCAAATGATGGGATACAAATCTTAATAAATATAATAATATTTTGCTGTGAGAGTAGAAAACCTTTTACACGAAAGATTTGCTATTTCCTATTCTAGAGCCGTATGGAATTATATGTGTATTAATAAATAGAACAAAGTGTTTGGAGTCAAAAATTTATTATTTGAGAGTATTATAATTTATGTGTCACACTAAACGTTTGATAGTTTTTCTCAAAAATATCTATTGATACTTTAATGGATTAAATATGGCATAATATGTTAAAAGAAGAAGTTATATTGGTCCTTAATATGGAATGGTTCAGATGAGGTTGTTTTGTTTTCCAAAATATCTTTAATAAGAACCCATTTGTATACAAATACCATTCCTTGGGATTTAACCCAAGATCTCGGGACATTGACGTTACGTTAGAGATGATTCTTAATTAAAATCTTGGGATTTTATAGATCCTACAATAATTTATTACTTTTGGATTATACAGGGTTGATTTTATCTAGTGGTACACTTAATTAAAATTTTAATAGATTGGAAGTTTATTCTTCAATAGACTTTTTGCGACTCAAGATTCCTTATTTAAAGTTTCTACTCAATTAAAAACAAAACTAAGGAGAACAAGTAAAATGGAGCAATACAGGTGTGAAATCTTAAAGCTTTTCTCACGCGGCTTATCCCCTTTAGCCATATGGAAGGAGCTAGGGTGCACCCGTACGAAGGTTTATCGTGCAAATAACTTATTCACCACCCCCACCATGCTCTTGATCATGGTGGCCGGAACAGGTGAAGTCCACACTCCCATTTTTGTGGAGAGGAATGAGCAGCTACATGCAGATGCTTACATCGAACTTTTGGATAAGAAAGTGCTACCTTGTGCAAGAGATAAGTTCGTGGACAACTTTTTTTTCACTCAAGACGTAGCTCCGTGTCATCACACCACTAAGACCCACCCTTCCTGAGGTACAACTTTCCGGACTTCAACATGAAGCCCTCCTCTCCAGACACGAACCCTTTGCACTACTCTGTCTAGGTGGGTCTGGAGGAGAGTGTGTGTGCTACTCCTCAAAGGAGTGTCCCGTCTCTAGAAGGCTTCTATTAAGATAGAGTGGACCCATCTCGAGTTTGACTACATAGTCAAGGTCTGCAAGGGACTTAGGCCTCGTATTGAAGCTATTATTAGAGATGAGGACTCACATATTTAATAAGAGTTGTGCCAAGCAGTTTTGGGAGATGATTTTGTTAAATAAATGCCCTCACAAAACCTCTTCTTTAAATTTTACTCTTGACAAAAAAAAATTTGTCCCACTAGATAAGATCAACCATGTATTAATAGTATATGTATATCTTGATTAAACGTTGATTATCTAAAGCGTTAAGAGTTTATTAATCAATCGTTTAATCGTTTTTAATTATTTTCAAAACTCGCTCTCGTTTTGTCTGATTTTAAGTACAGCTAAAGAATATATTAGAAAGAATCGGGGAACATGTTCAAACTTGTAGACTCCTATTGTCTTATTAACGAAAGTTGAACAGGGGAATGTTCATCAATGATACAAAAATAGGCTTAAAAAAGTATATAGAAAATGATTCTATACATTTTACAGATGATATTATTGAAGGGGATGAATGATATGATTTATAATTGACTCAAGGAGTGTCAAATTTTATTGATATTCTGTCATTAATTATTATTTTTTCTTGGGATTTCGGTGTTGATTCTTAGGATTTTTAGGGCGAAATCAAGGGATATTATAAAATACTAAGTGGAATCACAGAATGTATCTAGAAAATAGATTTATAAAAGGGTTTATATAATACTTAAAACTATAATTCATGGAACACCTGACAGAATGTCATAAGTCTGGCATTAATCATATTTGCACAATTGCTTCACATAAATTCATAGATTTTTAGGGTCATAGCAATAGTCACTTTTGTCATTACAAATAATTTTTGAAGTAGTACTTGGAGTCTTTTTTGTTTTCAAAAGACATGATAATTTAATGAAGATGACATTAACCATATTTACGAAATTGCTTCAGATAAATTTATAAATTTTTAGAGAAGGGGGTTGGATTTTTATAGCGAAAAATTCATAGAACTCCATTTGTCTCGCATCAATACAGAGTGGTCCATTAAAGTCTGAACACTTTATTTAAACTTCCATAAGATATAATTTATTAATTAACAATAGAATTTCAAGAAAAGTAATACCATGTGTGTATGAGCTCTCTTAATCATTAATGTACCCGCCCTTAGTCATTATTTAGTCGCAATGAGGGCTTCCAGGCGGGGGTGGAAGGCCTGTGATCCGCTGCGGATGTAGTCCTCTGTCATGGTGTTCCAGTACTGGCTGACAGTGGCTTAGAGGGCCTCGGTATTTGGATGACGGACACGGCAGGCCTTCCCTTCGACATGCACCCAAAGGGTGTAGTAAAGGGTACTGGCATCAGAGTTGTAGGGGGGGGGGCAAAAGTATCAAAAAAGAGTTCAAAAGAACTCTTGCAACGGAGGAAATGGGCTTATTTCATTGCTGGCTTGAAAAAGAAGTCAAAAAAATCATTAAAAAGAGTCTTACAACGGAGGAGATTGGTTTCTTTACTTGCTGGTCTCAAAAGTGGCCTCTCATTCCTCACATGGCTCTTTCCACACACTTTTTTATTGCTCTCTGGACAGTTTCGTGTGAAACCCCGAGATCTTTTGCATGGGTCATCATGGACTTGAGGGGATTGGCCTGGGCTGTTTCTTTTTAACTTTTTGACAGAGCCCTTCATCCTTTCTAACGTTTTGGACAGCGTAGACGGTGATCCTGGTGACACCGAATTTCTTAGAGTGCTCGAAAAGAAACTCGTCGATCACATTCAAATGTCATTTTCTCGACTTGTACGTAAGCTACAGAGCTCAGGATTGTTTTGTTTGCTAAGTAATTGTTTATTATTTAATATATCGAAATATGAATTAATTTCAATCACTCCGCCTTAATTGATATCTGAATTAGTATGTATTCAGATATCAAAGGACCACCCGGTATTAAAAGTATTGGCATCACTGTAATCTAAGGAATAAACTACATCAATTAAAGTTAAATTTATCTTACAAATCTAATTTTTTGGAAATCCTTCAACATACATAATAATAATTCACTGTTTGAACATGACGTTCTTGGTTATTTATAAAACAACCATAGAAAATAATGACTTAAATCTTCATCATTAGTTCTAAAAATTTTAGTATAAATAGATTATTTCAACTTTTCAAATATAATCCCCATCGTTATTTTCTGAGTCTTTTTTTACTCATCCCTCCCTCTTTATCAAGTACTCAATAGTCATTGACGCCATTTCAAATCCTGACAGGTTCATTTTGGGCGCGCTCAAGAGATATGAATATATATAAATCCAATTCTTCATCTTTTTCAAATCAGTCTGTCTGCGTTATTTGTGCAAGTTAATACAAAATCTCTTATTAAATATATAATGGAGACCCAAAGCTTAAAGAAATACTCTGTGAAAACTTATAACAAGTTTAATAACTTATTGATCAACTTGTGGAAAAGGAATTCATACTCTGTGTTCGAGTCTCCGTCCTTTCAAGAGGAAATCGATGAGAATCATATCAATGAAGAATTAGAGTCTCAATTAATGAAAACAAGATAACCCTTTCTAAACCTTCCACCGAATATGAACCTGAGAAGAAACCTTTTGTTATTACTGTTTATCCAAAAAAAAACAATGCAATCAACTAATTATCAAGAGCAAATATAATTTGCATGAAGTCTCCTCTAACACAATTTTTGAAGAATTTCAGAGGATAATTCACCCTTGGACTGATTTAAAATGGATTAAAAATTGTTACAACTTTGTGTGATTTATTTATAACTTTATTTATGTTAATATATTGTAGATGAGCTTAATTTTTTTTTTTTTGTGATCATATGTTATGTTTGAAAATAAATATATATATATATAAACTAATATCTATATCTAATGCTGTTGTATCAATGATAAAATTTTATATTTAATTATATGTTTGAAAAATATCTATAAGGGCAATCCACTCAACAAAAATAACAAATTAATCTACCTATGTTCTGCAAGAAGGACCGTTGTGCCGGTGGTGGGGTAGAGGCCCCAATATAGAGTATCAGAATAGTGAAAAAAAAGAAAAAAATAGGATGTCACATGGAGTTTTTGATTTTATTTTGGTAGTTATTTTTTTAAAAAAGGGCCTTTTAAAAACATGCAATATAATTTGTCACCGTGAATCATCTTGAACTAATTTCCCCTAGCTCAAACTTTATCAAGTTTCTCAAAAAGTACAAGTTGTAAGATAATGAGACATTACTGGGTGTTTCATTAAAATCTGAACACACTATGAATTTTAAACTTAAACAAGATATAATTTATTAATTAACAATCGAATTTCAGCAAAATTGATACTACAAATAAATGCGTGTCTGAGCTTTCTAAATCATTAATGTAGCCACCCTTAGCGGCAATAATGCCTTCCAGGTGGTGGAAGGCCTAGTACCTGCTGCAAATGTAGTCCTTCATCACGGCGTCTTTAGTTCTGGGTGAAAATGGCTTTGAGGGCCTTGGTGTTTGGATGCAGGACTTCCCCAATAGTGTCAAAAAAAGAATTCAAAGAACTCAAAAGACTTGCAATTGAGGCGATGGTGTTCTTTTATTCCTTATATCAAAAGTGGCCTCTCCATCCTCACCCTCCATCCACTTTTTTGATAGCTCTCTGGAAAGTATGGTGTGAAACCCCGAGATCTCTTGCATGGACCCTCATGGACATGAAGGGATTGGCTTGGTATGTTTTCTTTAACTCAATTGGATCCAGTTTGACCTTTTTGATAGAACCCTTCTTTCTCTCCAACGATTCGGACTTGCTTACGTCGTAGACGCTCGTCCTAAAGACGCCCAACTGCTTGGAAATTTCCTTCAAGGGTTTCCCAGCGTCAAGGAGTACGCGAATGTATAATCGTTCATCATATTCAAGTGTCCTTTTCTCGACTGTTACGTAAGCTTGAGAGCTCAGGTTTGTCTTGTTTTGTAACTAATTGTTTTTCCTTTAATATATCTGAATATGAATAAATTTCAATCACTCAATTTTCATAGTTTATTGAATTAGTAAGTGTTCATTTTCCAAAGGACCACCTGGGTTATAAACAATTAAATCTAAAAATGGCCACCCTTGGCCTCCACGTCTTCATCCGACTTGTTAGTTCACTCCTTCTTCATAACCGCCTTTAGCGTATACAAATGGGAGGTGGCGCACCCCTTCTTCTCGATGATAATAATTCTTGAAACCCAATAAATCACTGCAATAAATTCTTAAAATCACTAAGACAAAGTCCCTGAGAAATGAATATGTTATAGTATCTCATGTAAGACTAGCTCAACACTTTATGACCAGTACAAAAAGAATCATAAATAACTTATACATATCATTGACTAATTAGGATATACTCTTGTATAAATCCAATATTAATACCGTATATATAATCTTAGAAATGAGAGGTGAAAATCTTTTGAATATTTGAGCATAAAGGCTCATCACTCTAAAATAGAAACGTTGAGAAGATTGTGCCTGGTTCAGGGGTTGTATCTGTCTCGGTTTTGGTCATAGTCTCAGTTCAGCTTTAAAAGTCTCGGTTCTTTATTATACTGCTCAGACGGTAACAGACACTTAAAACAAGGGGTTTTGCGTGAAAATTTGTGCTTAGGAAATGATATTATATACATTCATGCCTGCAGCTATCTTATACACAGACTGCATAGTGCCCAAGTTCCAGCAGGAGGGGTGGTGTTGAAGGAAGATGGATAATTGCTTTCTTTCTACACATACCTAGTAAACATGTTTCGTATAAGGGGACCCTCAACTGAAAATGTAATAGTGTAGGGGGCTCTGGCATAGTAAAGTTTGGAAACCCTGACGTAAGAAATATTAAAGTGATGATATTGAAAGGGCTACAAGCTTAGTGGAGAACCTAAATGCATAATCTACTCAACCCCTTTCCTCTTTTATGTATTTTTCCAGATCCATAAGAAGCCACAAGCTATTTGGAACTCAGATACAAATGTATCACCCTCGTGAAGTAAAACAGTCATTGAAAAATGCTGTATTTGAACAATAAAACTCAGAAAATTAACTTATTGATGAAAGCGAATTTATGTTTTGTAATATATATTATATTTTCTTTATATAGTCTATATAGGAACAAAAGCACTAAAACTCAGACCGTAAACCAATATATTGTGGTCTTGGTTTAGAATTTGTCGGTCCCAGTTCTTGTGGTTGAAGAACCGTTATACCGATAAGGGCTCAACCCTGCAAATAATCTTTTGTAAATAAAACCTTAATTATTAAGCTATAAATGAACTCTTTTGGCATAAAACATAATTGAAAACCCATGACATTATTCAATTTCAAACAAAACCCTTAATATAAATTGATTTATTCAATTTGAAGTTGCAATTTCTCACGATTAGACAAGCGCATATTTACACTTATTATTAATTTTGCAGGAATACATTAGGGTCAAAAGTTTCGATCAAACCAATAAAATGTGTAAAAATACTCAAAAAATAGATATTGAAAATTCTCGAAAACCAGATTGGATAAGAAACAATTGATTACAGATTCGTAATCGAGTACTACAAATGTTGAATATATAATTTAAAAGCTTTATGAAAAGTAAAATCTTGTTCATTAAAAAATCCAATCCAATAATAATTGAATATGTGTAAGATTTTATCTGAAATCTTCTTCAAAGGAAATATCATTTCTCCCACGCTCATAAAACGCACAATAATAGACAATTAGTGATAAATGATACTCACTTTTATTTGTTAATGATTTACATAGTTAGCATGTTTACTCTAAACAACCATGTGACTCTCTTTTTTTGGTCACAAGATAAATTAAGGTGATGAGAGAGTTGGAATTAAACAATGAGAAGTTGTAAAAATATATACAGGGTGATGTTTTTAAATCCACAAAATTAAAGGAATTTCATTAATACAATTTAGTTCGGCAAATTAATTCAGCAATCTTTTGCTCTTACATGTAGGGACATAGGGGGTGCAAAGAAAAGTCAATCACTCAAACCAACCACCTCCATCTTCAACTACAGCCTATAAAGGGGCCCTGAATCCAGGTACCGGCCTAGATAAATAAATCCTTGGCCATGTGGTCCATTCCTTGATAATGGCCCCATCCCCCCATCGGTAGCCCCCCCAATGGTAGAAGCTCACATGGAGTCAAAAGTCCAAGGGCTTCAGATCTGGGAAGCTAGTAGGCTCAAAACATAGAGTTCTTAAAATCTTAGTTTTTCAGGAATAATTCCGGGTTCCAAATATTTGATTTGCAAAATCTATATCTATTTAAAATTCCAGGATGACACTAGATCTATTAACATCAATCTAAGGTCTCCAGCATAATTACCTATGGAGTTATTTTCCCCTTGGGTGCGTACCCAGCACGGGGCACACAATAATGGCCGTATAGGGCTCTTATTAGGGGGACATATTAAGGATTTTGATGAGTAAACTTCGATAAACATATATTTCAGGGTTGACAAGATATTGAGGTATCAACTTGTACCATATTTAAAATTCCCACCCTGTATACGAGATAATGACAAGGGTAAGTTTTCGAACATGTCTCATGACTTTCTATTCATTGGACAATGGGCATTTTAATAGATCCTTTTTAAAATACAATAGAACAAATATATTTTATGGAAACTAACTAGATCTGTATCAGAATAAAATCAGAAAAGATTTTCCACAAAATACAATTAATTATAATTGGCTTAATATAAATGAAACATAGAAATAACGTAACTGAAGCATTGTCCTAGTGATATGAGATCCCCCCCTGGTAGAGTTAACATTGTGAAGTCATTGAGGTTGCAAAATTAATTATACAATTAAAAAAAATGAACAAAAATCATGAACGACGCACATTTTCTACTTAATATCCAATATTTATTTTAATTTATTCCACAGTGTGTTTAAACAAATCATACTGCGCCAATTAGAGCTACGTAGTGCAATTATTACTTATGATGAGTTATAAAAAAATAAATTGGGTCTAAATTTATCAGCCTTCATATGCTGTATTATTGGTTGCAAAATGTCAGCAAACAAAAACGACGGAGGCAAAAAGACAGCGTATTACAGATCTTCTCCGTGCCTATCACTCTGTAAAGGAAGTTGTTGACATTGTGAATTGCTCTGTTGAGCTTGTGTATAAGCTCAGGAAGCTCATTAATAGCGGCGAGAACCTCTTCGGAAGGGAAGGAAGTGGAGGAGACAACAAAAATGTGACTGAAGACTTCTTGACCGGTGTGGCCTTTGAAATTGAAGAAAAGGAGTATCAGGAGGCGATGGAAGAGTCTTTGAAGTCCTGGTTGGACGTATGATATTACTGAATAAAGACCATTGTTAATATCAGCATTCTGCTATAAACCTTTTTGGTGGAGAAAATGAATTATTGCAATAAAGTGGAAAAAATTATACATTTAAAATAGCATGAGTACAGGGAAAATAACATAATTATATTTAAATCTCATATATATTTTCTTATCATGCCTTTTTAAAACAATTTCAGCACAGAAAGGGATGAATTCTTCTCAAAGAAGTAGATATTAAGACACTCAAGACTTGTTATATAATGAACAAAGAAGAACACACTTCAATTGGTTTTCTATTCTAATCGGTAAACATAGTTTTTTCTTTACATACATCCCTTGTTTAACTATAAGGTATAATTATTTGGGATGGGACGATTAATAGGAATTGGGAATCGGAGAATGGGGCATTTTTTCTGGAAGCAGTATTGGGAAAATAATATTTACTTTGCGATTCCAATTCTTATGTATTACTGGTATTTAAATCATAATTACTTTTCTAAGTTATGAAAAATAGGCCCCCCAAAAAAAAATAAAGGAATTTGTGATTTTTGCTAGAAAATTTAATAATTGAAATTAATTTTTTTAAAATTTTTTCTAAAAATTTAAATTTCTCAAAAAAAAAAAATTATATGAGAAATTAAATTTTGAAATTTTTTTCTAAAAAAGTTATTTTTTTTGAGAAATGCTGAGGATTTTATAATTTATTTAACCAAAAATTTAATATTTGAAATTTATTTAACCAAAAAATTTAATATTTGAAATTTATTTAACCAAAAAATTTAATATTTGAAATTTATTTAACCAAAAAAATTAATATTTGAAATTTATTTAACCAAAAAATTTAATATTTCAAATTTATTACAAAAAATTTAATATTTGATTTTTTAATTTTTTTTGTGAACAGCTGTAGATTTTCGAATTTTTTTATGAAAAGCTGTGGATTTTTGATATTTTTTGAGAAGAGCAATGGGTTTTTGAATTTTTTTTTTTTAAATTTTAAATTTTTTGTGAATAGTTGTGAGTATTTAAATAAAAAATATACATATTAAATTTTATGGTATTTTCTGGATAACGCAATCAAATACATTATAGTTTTAAATAACATTATGAAGATATTCAGTAAACATAAAAATAGGAAAATCCTAGATATTGGATTTCTGATTTTTTTTTTTGGTTATTTTATGTTTTTATATGTTGTTAGGGGTTTTTGTTAGTTTTTTTTAAATGTTTATTTATCGTATAGATGTGTAGTGTACTTTTGTTACTAAAGAGGTTTTTCTCTTTGAGAACTAATTTTAAACACCAATGTTTATTTATATTCTTACCAAATGTAATTTCCCAATTTATTATGATGGGTTTTTTATAATATACATTGTAAAATAAAGACTTAAAAAATATATCAAATTGTATATTTGAAAAAAAATTTAGATTTTAAAATTTTTTTCAAAAAAAAAATAATTTTTTGGATTTTTGTCGAAAAATTTCCAAAAACCAAGCCGCCCTTCCTTATACCAAAGTATTATTATTTTAATATAAAAAAATTTGAGTCGGCATCGGAATCACTTTTTAGAATCATACCATCACTAATAATTATAATAAAAAATACTGCTTTGAATGATTAAAAGCCAACCCTCCATTGTACCTCATACTAAGTTTTAAAATAATTAATACCTTAATTAAATGATCCTATATCCGTCTTTTAGGTGTGGTCTCAACTTAAAATTAGACTCTTATCATTAAAAATAATTCCTAAGAAGGTTAAATCAATTGTTTACTATAATCCTTTTCAACAATCAATATGAATTAATCCGGGATGTTATATTTTTAGAGTCTTAAAAAAGATAAATAGGATTCTGTTTGTATTGAAAGACCTCTTAATTCATATAACATGTAAATATATTAGAATAATCTCCAGATTAAAATATTAGTGTTGGATTTGAATATTATTGAAACTCGAAAAAAACTCGACTTTACTAACCTCAATAATTTTCTAAAAATTCTCGAACTCAAAATCAAGCATATGAGGTGCATTGAAAGGTTGACTTTGTTTCATTACCGGATGGTCCATGGAAATATGAGCACTTACTATAATTCAATAATTAATAAAGGTTGAAATTAATTCATAGACCCATATATTACAGCATAAACAATTAGTTACAAAACGAAACAAACTTGAGCACTCTAGCTTACATAAAAGTTGAGAAAATGACACTTGAATGTGATCAACAAATTTCCATTCGTGCATTCCAAGTAGTTCACCGTTCACGCCACCAGCAAGTGCAAAATGTTGGAGAGAAAGAAGGACTCTTTATAAAAAGCCAATCCGTGGGAGTTAAAGAAAACAGTCTAGGCCAATCCCTTCAAGTCTATGAGGAGCCATGCAAGAGATCTCGGTGTTCACACCAGACTGTCCAGAGAGCTGTCAAGAAAGTGAATTGAAGAGCCTTGTGAAGGTGGATAGGCCACTTTTGCCATCAGCAGTGAAAAAACCCCCCATCTCCTACGTTGCAAGTCTCTTTTGAACTATTTTTTTGACACTTTTGCCCACCTCTACAGCGCTTATACCAAACCCCTGGACTACACTTCTTGGGTGCATGTCAAGGGGAAGGCATGTAGTGTCCTTCATTCAAACACCGAGGCCATCAAAGACAATGTCACCCAGTCTTGGACGTCATAACAAGAGGACTACATCTGCAGAGGGTACCAGGCCTTCACCTCCTTGAAGTCATTGTTGCCATTAAGGATGGCTACATTAATATTAAGAGAGCTCAGGCACACGTCTATTTATTGTGTTAATTTTGTAGAAATTATATTGTTAATTAATAAATTATATCTTTTTGAAGGTTACAATTCAAAGTGTTCATATTTTAATTGATCACTCGGTGCAGTGTTCTGTTTTTCATAGTAAGATTTAAATAAACTTCTTCATCAAGTACAACATGTACAAAGTATTGGAAGTATTTTTTATCTACAATGTCCTTCTACTTCACCCACCGTGGCTCCAGTCTGGGCCTGAACGACGTAGTATTTAGAAATATCAGCTCAATCCTTCTGAACAGAAGCCTTCATGGAATCATCACGGAGGTGTGGGATTTTGTAGGTCTTATTCTCCACGGTGCCATATATTCCATAGTCCATGTATGGATACATATTTTACAAAATAAATAAATAAATATCTTTTTTGTATAATATCAACTGTTTCCATAATATAAGAGTGCACATAATCGTTGTGTAGATTATCATTGTTTTAAAACATTGTAGTGAGTAATATCATCGTGAAGCAAAATTATCTTAACCAGTATGATTGTGAGTTTATTTAATTGCTAGACAATATTATCGTTAGCAATCTCGTTGCAATTTATATTATATTTGGACGATAAAAATATTAAATGTTGAGGATATACCGGGCCGTGCAAAATTATTTACCGATGATGTAAATATACTTTTTAAGAGGTTTTGTGGCAACCAATCTGATTGTTTCGTATTTTTACTGTTAAAATAAACAAAAATCCTTCCTGTGAGAGCGTAACAACTTCCACACGTGAGACCATGTCCAATCAGGAAACAAAGAGGATCGAAATTGCAGCCCTCCTCCGAGCGGGCGTGCCTCATAACAACATTAAGGAACAGGTTGGGGCTTCGTTGAAGACAATTTACAACGTTTCCAAGCACTTGGAGGCTGGGGGTGATCTCAAGCATTCCCCTGGGGCTGGCAGGAAGTCCACTGTCTCAACAAGGCAAGTAAAGGCAGTGTTCAAGAGGACTCCCAACAAGTCCATGGCCGACATGGCCAGAAAGATGGGAACGTCGACATCAACTGTTTCAAGGGCATTGAAAAGGGCTAGAGGAAAGTCCCTGAGGTTTACTGAACGCCCTCTGCTAACTGAACATCGGCGAGAAGTCAGACTTTAGCGTGCCAAGTAAATCTTGAATGATATCAAGAGCTCATCTGGACGCATCATCATTTTTTCAGATGAGAACACTTTTACGGTCGATCCAGTTTTCAACAGGCAAAATGACCGTGTTGTGAGCTTTGGAGCTGTTTGGAGATCCAACGGGAAGGCCATGAAGCCGGTATGGTTCCCCACTGGCTCAGATTAACAGCGGAGGATTATGTGAAGATTCTGGCGTCCAAGGTCCTTCCGTGGATCCAATCCATAGTCGGCAACTCTCCTTGGGGTTTTCAACAAGATGGAGCACCGGCCCACGCTTCCAAGAAAGCTCAGGAGTGGCTCAAGGACAACATGAACTTTTGGCCAAGGACTACTGGCCCCTTCAGAGCCCAGATCTGAAACACTAGACTTCTCTATCTAGGTGCACGTGGAGACCAAGACCTGCAAAAAAACGACACAAGAACATAAATGCCTTAAAGGCTGCTGTCAACAAGGCCTGGGCCTCCATGGACGCCGATTACATCCAGCAAGTCTGTGGCAGCTTCAGACGTCGCCTGACCAATGTCATTGAGTCAAATGGTGGCTACATTGATTAAATTTGATCACAAACTATTTTATTATTCTAAAAATGTATGAATAAATTGTTTCTCAAGTCATTCAAATGTCATTATTGTCCGCAATATGTTCTGAACAAAAATCGGTAAATAATTCTGCACGGCCCGGTATGTCAGGATGGAACCCTTCTAATATGCTATAATCCACCTTGACCCACAGTTTGGGTAGGTGAACTGCTGGGCCCCGAGGTTAATTAAATTTATCCGCCGCCACTTCCCTGAGCATCAAAAAACCCTTCTAAAATCTCTAAATACATCCCGGCCCCATAATGTAATACAATTTACATTATTTTTTAAAATCCAAAGTATTCCAAATCACATGTTTTTTTTGTTTCATACATCAATGTTTTTTTGTAGGGCTATAAAAGAGTTTTTACAAAGTTTTCCTTTGTTTTTATTAAAACTTTAAACATGAAGATATCAAACAGATTTGGCCTTGGATAACCCGTCGGCCGGGTGTATTATAGCATATTATATGGGCTCTGTGATGTGTGTTATTAATTTTTTACTTAAGAAAAAAAGTGAACTCATGATCTTAACAATTGGTAGAAATAGAACAAAAAATATATGTTTTTTTACACATTACAATGGAATTTTATTTAAACACATTGACACATTATAAATTAAGATCCAAGAGATGATAGTCCGTAGGATTATATATATATATATATATATTTTTTTGTGTGTGGGGGGGATTGATTTTTGGAATTTTTTTCTCAAAAAAATCCAAAAGTCAATAGCTATTCCCAAAAAAATTCAAAAATAAAATTCCAAGTATTGTATTTTTTGTAAAAAAAATTTCAAATATTTAATTTTTTGGAAAAATGTCATAAATCCATAGTTATTAACACAAAAAAAATCATAAATTAATCTTCAAATATTGTCATTTTTTGGAAAAAAAAATTCAAAAATTTAAAAATTATTCACAAAAAAATTTTTTAAATTTTTCCCAACATTTGCATAAAATCATTTCATCCTCACCCAAAAAAAAATCTATTTAAAAGGAAAAATTCATTGTTATTACTTTTTTTTTTTGTGTGTGTGGGGGGCAAAATCCCCTTTAGCTCACCTCCTGCAGACACCCTTGCAACATCACTATTTGTTCTAAATAATGGAATTTTCTTTAAATTCATTCATGACATATGTATACATTATTGTTTTAAACTGCTACGCAACATTTCTAGTTGTCCTAAATAAATTATCTTTGATCTGTGGCATTATTTTTTTTCATATAAAAAAGTTGACTCGTGTCCATTAAAATAGAAGGAAAGACTTAAAAGTAATATTTTTTATTAGTTGATAGTACAATTTTTTATAAATGTATTGGTGACATAACATGCCATTTTTGAGAGTATACAACATTGTAAATGCCATTGGGATTGTTGTATACTCTAAAATAGTAAAAAATATTTTTTTCACTTCTTTCTATTTCTGGAGTTTAATTGAAAATAAAGTTTACAATTTCAGAGGCTGTAGCTCCCCCCCCCCCCAATTAATAAACTTTTGCCTTTTACTAGAAAATTTAATATTGAAATGTTTTTTTTTTTTAAATTTAATATTTGAAATTTAATTTGATTTTTCTAATATTTTTCCAAAATATTAAATTTTTTATGAATAGATATGATTTTTTTGAAATTTCTCTCCAAAAATTTAATATTTAAATTTTTTATTAAATTTTATAATAAAATTTAACTTTTGAAATTTTTCCAATTTTTTTTTTGAAAACAGCTGGGGATTTTTGAATTTATTAACAACAAATTTAATATTTAAAATCAAATTTTTTTTTGTCAACAGCTGAAAATTCTTGAAATTTTTTTGCAAAAAAATTATTTTTTTGTGAATAACATTGGATTTTGGAAGTTTGTTCCGAAAACTTTGTTACCCAAGGTTAATAATAATACAAGGTTATACCATAACACTTTTCCGGCTGATATTTGACTTCCACAACGCTTTTTAATAGTGACGTCAAAGAGTATAATTGTTTCCAAGAGTAGCTATATATCGCCTGCCTTGACTGTTACTGTTAGAGTATCAATGTTACACTCTATTACGTCATATCTGGCTGTCTTGCCATGCAGTCGGTACGTTACATCAAATTGAAAGTTTGAAGTAGGTCTTTGGTGTTACATATCTAAATTAAAATGATAAGTTTGGTTGTTTAGCCTATAACTGAAATTGAGGATCAAATGTTGGAGAATCATTTTATGGAGTTAATGCAAGATTAGACAACAGAACATAGTTTCTACAGTTGTATCAAATATGACCTGTGCTAATGCGAAAAGGCCTTTGTTGGATTCTGCCTAAATTGGAAGGCAGATCATAATTTCTACAACTATATTCATAAGCATCTCAATCTTGAGCCCTTGTTCTTAATATCATTGAAAGTAATGTACACAACCAGTTTGATACAAATATTAACTGAAGCCTTATTAATTGTTTATGCGTTGTGTGTCATTAGAAATAAGGTATTTGAACTGGATTTGGGTCGTGATTGAGACATTACCAACAAAGGTTATGTTCTACAATATACTGAATCTGTATTTTACTGGACAACCTGATTAATATGTATCTGGTACGCACGTACAAATAAATCACATCTATCGGGCTTGTACACGTCTAAGTATGTTTTAATAGGTTCATACATTTTTGAACCCCTTCCCCCTTTCTGTGTTTGTTCAAAACTTGATATGCCCCTCCAGATTGGACGTCCTCAATTTTTAGCCTTCCTTTAATGTTTTTAATTACCTTCACTTAAATTGGTTATAGTATTTTAATAATTAATAACCAACCGAATTAACCGAATTGATTTTTTTCTTGCAGCCTTGGACTTCAATGATTGAATGATGCTCTGGTACTCCGCGGGAGATCCTTTCACTCGGTTTCACTACTCATAAGCTTTTTCGTGACATTTTGTCTAATTTTAATGGGCATAACCTCGATGATACACTTTGATCCTTTTTTTAAACTGTGCTTCCTTATTTATTTTGATACTTTTTCAAAATGGATTCTGGTTGGGAGGAGTTAACTGTACAATTGCTTAGAACGTAGAAAAATAACTTGTGAATCCTTCACTCTTTGGTTTTCACAGATTTTACCCACCAGAGGTTCCTACTTAGAAAAGTGTGTCTCATATTGATGTAAGAACTATGCATTAGTAAATAACATATATTGGTTATCTTGAAGACCATTAATATACTTCATATTCAAAAGGTTTGGTTGATCAGTAAAACAGTGTTCAATTCTCAATGTAGTGGATTCCGAAATATACAATACCCCTTCCCCCATATCCAAAAAATATTTAAATCGGTAACCCCCCTCTCCCCTACCGCCAACTGGACGTCATAAATGTATGACCCATAGAGAAAGAAATACTTATATTTCTTTTCCTGTAAGCAGGACCGGGCACGCGCAAATATGAATTCAAATACTCGTGCAACATGGGTCCATTGAAAAAAAAAAAAACAATGCAAGGTGATTTGTAAGATAATAAGTAAGGACTTATAATTATTAGTTACTTTGTGGACGCCATCTTTATTGTGTTTTGTAATTCCAATCATGCCCACAGAGTGTTGTGCTCCAGGGTGTAGACAACGAGCAACAATAGTCTGATGTTACGATCCATCTGTGGCCAAACAAAGAGAGAAACTCCGGACTTGATACCGCCTAGCTGACATCAATTCCAAGAGAAACAGTTCTGAAGAAGACAGATTAGGCACCATCCAAATGTACAAAGCTGTGTTCCCTGCATTCCAACTACCCTGATTTCATATGTGACTCTAAAAGATGTCAGACCCTTGACAAGGCTCTAAAGAAGAGGTAAGACAGCTGCTCACTTATGATGCGTATGCTTATAATTGTCCTTCTTTTACAGGTATCTCAAACCAGATGTAGTACCATCCTTTAGCCAAACTGTTCCAACTATCTCTCAACTACTAAGGCTTCATCAAGGCCAACTCAAACTGCGACCACGTCACGTAGGGCTCAACAGTTCAATAAAATGAGTTCTGTGGAAGAAATTGTTGACACATTGACCAAGGAGACACTCCCATCATACTTCATCTTCATCACAAAACCAAGTGTTGCCCTTTTGAAGCTATCCCATGATGAGAAATTGGTCCCCCCCAAGTAGTAGCAAGCATCAAGTTTGAGACAGATATGCCATTCAAAATGTACCACTCTGGGGTGTTGATTGCCAAAAAGGCAGTGTCACACATCACCTCAGAAGGCAAGGTCAACACAGTGATTCAAGCCATTCATTTGGCTTCCTTTCTGGTAGCAAAAGAAGAATTGAATCTAACAGGGACCTGGGAAGACATTTTCAACAAGTTAGTGAAGTTTCTCAACTCCTCAGAGATTGCACCTAAGTAACCTTCTAAGCTCTCTTTCATTCATGAGCAAATGGCTCTCCTCTTCACCAAACCAACAGCTAGATAATATTCACCTTGTCTTCTTTCAACCGCACTCATGTGGGAGAATGTGAGCTCAGGACTATGTGGAATATCCCAAACGTCAAGACACCTGGATTTGGCTACGAAAAGAGAGATGAGCTTCGTGAACCAATTTCTGAGAAGAACAGACTTGGCCTCTTTTTCTTGAGAGATTTTTTTGACTTTCTCATTGAGTGGCAAAACAGTTAAGCACCTGGCCTCAGAAACCTTCCTAGTAACAAAGAAAATCTGGTAGAGTATCTTCTCCTAGATGAAGACTTCGCATATGTACTCCTCGGCATGTTCCAGTCTTATCTCATCGGAATAAGGTTTGGCTGGTACAGACAACTATGTGAAGTTATCTACTATATCAGAGTGAGACAGATCCTGGAAGCAGAGAAAAATATTCGTATTCTGAGTCTTGTCAATTATCAGGTAAATAAGATATTTGTTAATAGTAGGCTTCTTAATTTAGGTATACTTATTTTTATAATAATGTCATAACAATATTTGACTTTTTTAAATTTTCAGGTATGACTACTTCAGAAATTAAAGGTCTGCTGGATGAAGACTTGGTAAAAGCTCATGGATGCTCTCTACTTAGTTGCCGGGTATATTGGTTTTTCTTTGAAGAAGAAGATCAGTTGTACATCATGCCAAGAGTTAATGGTCATAAGAGACACACCTCCGGACACAATAACCTTCGATAGCCCAACTAATCAGCATGGAGACCTGGAAGAGCTCATCGACATAATGAGCAGAGGGGGGTTGTCGACACCATGTTAAAAAAAAGCTAAATTTCAATCCAAATCTTCTGACTTGTAGACTTGGACAAACTTTGTACTTTTTGATTATACCTTTTCTTTTTTATATGTTTTTAATGTTTATTTTGATTAAAGTACTAATAAAATACCACTTTTATTGGAAATATATAGCCTCATTATTATTATTTTGATGATTTTTCATAGCAAAATACTTTTAAAAACTCTTTATTTTGTAGCAAAACACTTTAAGAGCGACATTTCATTTAGAATAAACAAAGACCCCAATTGGAAACGCGTAAGCGCAGTGTCCTGTCCTGGTTACTGGAGTCCTTGCCATAAGCACACATATATAAATGATATTTTTGTGGGAGCAACTCTTCTCTTGACATGCACACACATGTGGTAATAAGCCTAAACAAATAAGAAAGGTTGCGTGATGAAAAGGATAAAATTGTTCCGTCATTAATTAATTTAATATTTGGACCACAATCTACAAATTGTATGCTGTATAAACAGACTTTAAATCTATAGTTTGTTTATGTATTGTAGAGTGTTACGTCTTATAATGTTTTATATCATTTTAACATCAATTAATTTAATTATTAGTAGTGATGTCCAAATAATTTATAAAGATGGAGCTAAAAATGCAGAAAAAACCCCAAAAATGAATATAAATAAGGAGAAAAAGGCTCAAATGCTGGGTTTTTCTTAAGATTCGACCAGCTTGTGGGTACACTTGGTGATGGTCAGGCTGTCAAAGACCTTCTTAATGATTAGCGATACTTCTTATCATAAAACAAAGCATGGCCTTAGTTATTGCACCATCGGATTGGAATCCCAAAAAATGATATTCACTAAATTCCAACCTTTTGGAGGAGTGCACCTCATCATAAATCAAGCAAACTTTTCGTACTTCGTGATTCTAGACTGTAAATATTTGGTTACAATCGGTGGAAGTACAGTCTCGAAATTGAAACACCTTGTCAAACAGTTAAGATGGCTGACACATGGAAGATAGAGAAAACGTTCCGAAAGAAATGGTCTGTACAGTGCTGCTCTTGTATTTAGCCCTATAATTGCCGTTGCAAGAAGAAATGGAGAGTATATTCTGTTCTTCAAATGATGTAAGGCTCATTCTAAGTTGACGAGGCATAAAGCTTATTTATTTTCCTCCTCTTCTGAAATATACAGTGTTTCGATAGTTTCTATGCAACGTTCAATTTTCGATGGTGCCTTTTATATGTCACTGAGCTAGTGAGGGCTAGAAAGTGACATATTTGAGACATATCCTCTATTTTTGTACTGGAAAATATATATGAGCAACTTCCTTTTGCTTTAATTCTTTACTTTTAAAATAAATTTGGTTTTCCAATGATTCATTGATATTGAAATAGATTGTTAACTGGGGAGGAGAAGATTCCATTTGAAGAAACAATATGCATTTTCTCTTGATACTTGGAGAATCCCATGTGGTAATTAATATGACTTCATTTTAAATGATAAATCCTCGAGAGATCCAACACGTTCATATTTAAAAAAAATGAAAATCCCTTTTACTTCATGTTTAGATTGATTCAAAAGCCTGGAAAGATGGAATGATCATATGTAGGCTTTGTGGATTAAAGAAATAATATCTGATTATATTAACACTCAGAACTCCCCCGTTGAAATGAACTTACCTTCAAGAAGAAGAAGTTGTTGTTTTTGTTGGCCGCCTCGGAGCAAGGGGGTTTTGATGATTGAATTCTAGGTACATCTAGGAAAAATGAGGGACCAATATTTGGATTTACATGATGCCGAAGAAGGGCAAAGTCCTTTTTTCGGAACGAGTTGCTATCGTTTTTGAAGTCTCTTAATCTTCATGAAGGAAATACTAGCTACAAATTCTTGAATGCTCTCTTGTCCCTGGTGTACATATTGAGAGAATCTAGAGAATTTGAATTAATTCTTAAATACCTAGGAATAACCTTTTTCCATTTTTTCACGAGCTCTTCATTTTTAAGAGGAAATCTATGAAACACTATTCTTTCGGGCTGCTCCTTTTTTTGTAGTTGAATTAAGTCCCCTGGACCACTTCTGTACGGATCACTGACTAACCACCAAGATCCGTTGGACTATTAAGATTAATTAATAACATTAATTTTGAGTTACCGAGAAGGACTCAACTAATTTTCTAAAACACCAGCTGCAGGACCAAAAATGGAGCTGGATTCGCCTTCTTCATTATATCCCAGCTCTAGCGGCCAAAAAAAGTAAAATTTGATCAAGACATTTTTCAGCGATTGAGGATGTTAGCCCTCCATGCGCTACTTGGTTTTATGCTTTACTTTGCTCCAAAACATTCTTCAAATTATCGGGATTACTATTTTGATTTTTTTGTTTTTTAACATGTTTAAAATATACCACGATTAACACCGTGCTATATTGTTATTATATCCCAGGTCTTTTATTATAAAACGTCTCATTTTTACACCTTTTATTCCTAAACACCATGTGTTAGGTATTTCAATGAATAAATTACAATTTATTTGGCACTACATTTAATGTAAAATATGAATTCGGTTACACATCAAATACTGAAAAAATATATTTCACAAAAAATCATTTAAAAATTAATAAAAATTGTGTTAGATAGTTTTTTACACAAATTAATATTTTAATTTGTTCTGTAAGATCACATCTCTAACCATTTTATAAGGGTAAATTTTTTTCTATTTCGTTGTACATCTCTTTACTGTATTCAATAATATGAAATGCTACATGATAATTGACGTCAAAGCTCTGTAGAGGAATATTCCAAGTTAATAACCCCTTTTGTTGTCTTGGCTCTATTCCACATCGTTTAGCAGAAAAACCAGTCATGAAAACGTCCTCAAGATGAAAAACTGGGAGATTATAGGATTCCTATCAGTAAAAAAAAAAAGATTTAGAATTTTTAAATCATAAATCAAGAAGGATGAAGAAACGTGCTTCAAATAAACATTGTACGGTTTCAAAGGACATGATTGACATCATTCCTTCGATATATGGAGGATAGATTTTATCCGCAAAAATGTAACTTGGAACTCCCCATTTAGAACTTTTTTTTGCACTTTTGGGATTTCTACGTGGGAGGACTCCATTTTGAAGTCCTCCCAATAGATATGGACCATTACATTGGTAGTTTAAATCATTCAACTCCTTTAAAAGTAGAGGCACATTCAGAAAAACGTCATCATCTATTGTTATAATTATTTTTGGCCTGTGAATCCATTTAATAGTCTCTAAAATACACAAACGTACGCAAATAAAGTATCATATCTCCAATTATTGAAGGGACGTCTGCAGGAGGTGGACTCTGGGGTATGTCACTCCCACCAATAAAATAACTTTTGCTGTTTACTAGAATTTTTTTCGTCATTCGGGCAAATTATACATAGCCAAAAAATGGAATCTTTTTTTTTTTTGAAGAAATTCCAAAAACTAATTCGCCCTCCAAAAAAAATCAATCCTGTGGACGCCCCTGTATTTACAGACTTTAATTTACTCTACCTACTACGAACTTGAAAGCACTGATAGTTTTAAGAGTAAGGTTATAATAGGAGTCAACAAAGGATCCTTGAAGAATATCTCCATGGATATTAATTTCATTTTGGAGTTCCTTGGAATTCGACCAGTCCTTGTTATTCCCTAATACAAATACTGTCCGTGAATGAGGACTTAATTTAGTGAGATGTTTTCCCCAGGATCCACGAATATTCTCCCGTTTCTCGTAACCATCAACTTGCCTAAATTGTTTTTCATTAAAGTGTTAATTCTGTGATAAATTGGCATTTGATGTACTTACATTTTGACAAGGATTAATAGTTCTGTGGCTATAGGGTCAATTTCTCTAGGCAATATCGTAAAGAAATCCGATTTTTTAGGGATATAGTCCTCCAATACTCTTGAGATATTTGGTGGCCATCCATCAACTATTGGGCCAGTGTATGTTGAGCTGTTGGTATAGTTAAACTTAAAATCCGTCTTTGGCAGACTTTGAAACAATCTTCTAGTTTTTTTATCACAAGCAGAGGATCTCAGTGATGAATCCATTCTAATGTTCCCTTCAAACATTTTTATAACATATCTATTGTGGTACAATGATGATAATGTATTAAAATATATTAACTGACGCCTTACGTGAAATTGATGATACAAATAAATATAATCACAGCAATGACAAGTCGAATAAATCTAATCCTTAATGTAAGCTTGAACAAGTTAGAAATAAAGCGAGAAAGTCTCATGATGAGTTACTTCAAGTAATAAGTGTCACAAACTATGCATAAACAAATATGAAATATATCCTAATTTGAATATTTTATATCTGTTGCTCTCTTTCTTGGAAAACTTTTTATTACATATGTGACCTGAGAACTTTTACATAAAGCTGGGTTTCATGGTAAAATAAATTAATGTTTTTAGGTTAAAAAAGAAAAACAGTTTTTGCGTTTTCTTATTTATTCATTATTTATCCAATCATTGTTGTGATCACTCTAATAAAGAATCCATAGATTGCAGCGTACATATGTACAACATAAGTAGCAGCAGTAGTGAAATGCGTAAAAATAATTCTGCGTACGTCTGGATTAAAATTAATGGAGGCCATGAAATTTTGATCACAGCAAAATATTTTATCGAATATGTCCGTAAGTACTCTTAGCCCCCTTCCCCCCATCCAGAGTGTAACGATGGTTCACCGCCCTCATTTCACCCCAAGGAAAGTTAATCCCGAAGCAAGTTCATCGTGAGGAAAGTTAATCCCACAACAATTTAATAGTGAAGTAAGTTCACCGCGAAGAAAGTTCATTCCAAGACAAGTTCATCCCGAAGAAAATTAATCCCAAGACAAGATTATCTCGAGGAACTAAAATGCTATTCATTTAATATTAAATATATAATCATTGGAAAAGGTAAAATGAGTGGGTTATACGGATACAAGAATTGGCACAAGTGCTAAGGGCTCATTATAACTAACCGTCTTTTTAATTTTCAAGAAGTTCGAATATAAGCAAAAAAAAACCATAAGATCCAGACTTTGAAATTTTAAAAGATATATCTTGTCACCTTAAAGTATTGGATCTGCAAAAATAAAATGATTTGATACGTGATTTGGGATCAGGGAAAAAACATCTGCTCCTTCCTTCAGACTTGAATCGGAAAAAAATCCTTAAATCAAAGTTTATGTCTGATACATTTGAAACATGGAAATTAATTTTTTGGAATACGCTACTTTTGATGGGGTGAAAATATGAAAAATTATGAGAGATGAAGAGTTGATCAATCAAATGAACAATCTGGAAAGGATGGCTTGCATTTTTTTTTTTTTCAAATATTTGGTTTACTTATTGGGGAAATCAAAGCAACTAATTACAATGATTTAGTGCAAATGGAATGTTAAATGAGTATCAAACTTCATTTTCTTCAATGTCATCTTGCAAGCCTTCCTAATAATCTTGTAAGTGATGAACAGGAAGTAAGATTTCACCATGATTTAATAGTAATGGAAAAACGTTTTTGAGGAGGATGGGATAGGCATATAATGATAGACTATTGCTGGAACATAACAAGAGATTGCATTTAAGTTGAACATGCAAAAAAAATGTAATAAAAGACCATTTTTTACATAAACTATAAGATAATATTGTATTGTTTGGGATGAATTCTCCTCGGGATGAACTTGCCTTGGGGTGAAAATAAGGAAATGAACTTTCCATACCCGATTTTTGTTGGCGGATATAAATGAGCACATCTCTATTTAAATTAATCATCATATTAATTTCATCTACGGGACTCATCGTTACCTAAATTGTATCACGGAACCTTTCCCCAAATATAAAGAAAAACAGTTATGAAATAAGTTTTTAATTAGCCAAATAATTCAATCATACCAACTCCGATATATCTCTTATGCACCCCCAGACTATCATATTCATATTAGTTCTTGACAATTCTTAAAATGAATTACATATACATACTTAAAAGTCTTACGATAGGTACTTAAACTTAATATTTCTCCTGAAAGGTTCTATATTTTTTAATTCTGCTTCTTGCATATGATGCATGCAACCTATACAAAGAGGTTTCGTCGCTGTATAAGTTATGTAATGTTGCACATGGTTTTTTGTTGTAGTGTATTAGTATCCGTCACCCAAACGTTGAATCCGTGAAGGCCTCCTTATACTAGGAGTGGGCTGCCATGTACCCGATTTTCATTTGCAATACTTTCAACTCTTTGTGAAATTTGATATTAGCTATGTATGAGAAAATGATTAATAAAGATTTTTGTTAAATGTATAATTAAAGAATGGAAGGCCATTTTCTATTTTATTTCCGAGTGTGTAAGTTTCAAGTTTTCACCACGTAATAAGTAACAGTTGACAACAGTAAATATACGTAGGCTAGCTGCAATATGTTTTTTTTTGTTTCATATGTTTCCTTTCCCAAGAGATTGCAAGTGGGTTAAAAAGCTCCACGTATTTAAAAGTCGAAATCAGCGTCAGATATTGTGAAATTTTAATAACAAATACATTGATTTTAATATTTATGGACACAACTAGAGAATTACTTTTTTATAAATTAAAGTATAATAAAGTTATCCTGGGCAGAACTCCCTATACTATTAATGGAATTATGGGTAGAAGATATCTATAATTATAAATGAATATCCCCACTTCTCGTAATACAAAGCTATCCTTGCTATTTGATACCTTTAATCAAATTACATACATATATTTAAGTCTAAACAATAATAGTTAATTTCATTTCATTCAATCCTTGCATGTAAAGCTAATTGACAAGTCTATGAAAAAAAATCTGATTATTACATACAAAAGTGAGGCAGTTATAGTATGCTATATGTATGCTTTAGCCTCGACTAAAGAAAAACATACAGCCCTAGATTCTAGAGCTTACATTTCCTTCCCTTTGGGCATTCCAAAAAGCATGTCAGGAAACGAGTATTTGGAAAGGTAGTCATTCAAATTAAAAATGATTGAGTTACAAATCTTCCCAAATTTAGAACTGAGCCGTAAATTTCCTATCCTCCTTGAACAAAGTGGGGGACTCCAGTATTACCTTTTTTCCTATTTGCGGCAGGCCAAGAAGATCAGTATAGGTTTGACAAATTTTCTTTGCATTATGTTCCAAAGGAGGCTGAAGCAACATCCTTAAATACTAAAGTATAGGGATTTATAAAACTTAGTTGCCTTAAACAGAGGGCATTAAAACTTTCCAACCTTAATCCTTGACTCTTTTATTATTGTCATATGATGGATCGTTAAGATTTCTTTGGAAACCTCGATACTAATTGGGACAAAGAATGCATTCTTTTTTTAAAAAAAAACTGACGATTAATGCCTTGTAGAAGATTTCCACAAGATTCTTAAGGAGGGAGTCGTGGCATGAGAATGTCAAACAGAAGAGAATTTGATAAATATTTTCCATCACAATATAATGATAAATTTTACTATTAGAAATGACAGAACCCCATTCATTTTCTGGATTACAGGATAAATCAATTATTATTTTCATATATATTTTAGGCAGAGCATGACCAAACTGGACTAGTCCTCCATAATGTTGTCTCCTAGGCTTTTTTAGTCCCTGAATATAACTTGGGTAATATAACTTCAACAGACAAACTTCTTCAGCTGGGAATTGGCGAATTTTGGCTACGCAGTTGCTAAATAAAGTACTAAAGGAATCAAATATACGTTGTACATGTTGCCACGCATCGGCAAGTTCAATCTCCTCCTTTGAGGAGTGACTGAGACATATAAATTCTCCTGTTCCCTGGGTCCAACAGCACTTTTTGGAGAAAAATTTCATTAATCCATAGCTATTCATAAACAATTTAATTTATTAGAAAGTATAGGAAAAATAAATTCAATTTCAAATTTTGACATTTTTTCCAATATTTAATTTTTCTAGTAAAAAGTAGAAAATCCTTCATTTGGGGGGTGGGCAGCCCCTCCAGCCTAAATACAGCTTTGAATTTTGGATCTAATGGATCCTTTTCATTATTAATATTTACTAATTATTACTTAATTAATTAATATTGAATGCCTGTTTTATGATTTTGGAGGATCTAAAATGAAGTACTTCTAGAAAGAGAAGAACTTTTCACATTGAAATAGCATTTGTCCCTGGAAAATATTTTAATTATATTTCAATTAATATATATTTCATTTTATTATTCTTTTTTAAATCAATTTAGAGCAAAGATAGGCGAGAATACTTACTTCAGGGGAAGAAGTTCGCAAATAATAAAGAAAAAGAAGAAAAATTACACGCAGCAACCGTTTTTCCTTTTTTAATCGCTCCAGTTTGTTTTTATTTTCAGAGATCTCTTCTCTAGTAGTTACACACACTATTCCTAGGTAGCTGAAAATTAAATAAAATAATGAATATGAGCTTATTTGGTCCTTTTATGTTTAGCCTTAAAGCCAAAAGGCTGAAACAGGCGTCCAATATATTATTCATCTCAACAAAAAGTGTAAAGATACCAGAAAAGAAATTAGGTTGGAATATAATTTTTACTAAATTTGGAAGCACATTTTGGTCTTTTTCTCGGCCTTTAAGTCCATAATTTGATATTTATATAGCCTCGATTTCTTTTATGATGATGATAGTTCTTTGATGGCCTTTTCCCTTATGGAAGGTTGTCTTATTTCAGTGTACCTGCATACTATTTTTTTATAATATATAAGATATTGAAGAAAAGGTCAAGGGTTGCGTAATTATAGGTTAGAAAAGTTGCATAAGACAACGGGATATATTTTAAATAATGATTCGAGAAGTGTATAATCTCTTTAAAACGATTCGAATTTTTAATGTTTCTAAGTTAATTTCTTCAATTTAGTATCATTTAAATTGATTTTGTGTTATTTAAATACATTTTCACACTGGGAATATTTTTCCGATTTGATCGACCTTTCTGATTAGTATCTAACTGTTTTTTAAAAGTATATACTACGGCTGAAATTGATGTATTATTAATAACCTGTTCTCTGGATTCAATAATTTGGATGAGCTCGAAGAGTATTTTCTTATCCAAATAAAGACAATTTTCCAAATTCTTGCACAACATTTTGGCAACTATCTTTTTAGCTATAAAAAGATTTCGAAAATTAAATTTGAAATATTAAATTTTCTGGAAAAAAATTTCAAAAATCAAAAGCTATTTACAAAAATAAAAGTTTTACGAAAAATATTTCAGAAATTAAATTTTAAAAGTCCATAGCTATTCACAAAAAAATTATTATTGGATTTTTTATCCAATATTTTCATTCATTTGGGAAGGAGGGCAACATCCCCTCCAGCCCACCCTTTGCGGTCGTACCTGCTATCAAATAATCTCCTTAGGAGGCCATAAAATGAACTTTTAAATATTATTTTGTAAAAAAAAAAAAAAAAAAAAAAAAATCTACAGCCATTTACAAAAAAATTTAATGTCCAAATTTTTTATGAATAGCTGTAAACTTGGAAGTTTATTTCACATAAAATTGAATTTTCTGAAAAAATTTATAGATTTTGAAATGTTATTTCAAAAAAAATAATATTCAAAATTTTTATCTAGAAAATTATTTTTTTTGTTAATAGCTATGGATTTTTGAATTTTAAAATATTTTGTATCACTGTAAGTGATTTTATGACACCTGATACAGTTTCTTGCTCTATATTTAAGATGCAGTGGTTAGCTTTTAGAATATTAATAACCAATGTCGTTTCACAGTACTTAAACAACTGGTTGACCTTTTCTATAGAACTGATTCCATTCTTCATCTGAAGTTTCGAATGCGACAACTGGTCTCCCACATAGAGAAAGACAACTTGCTTAATCTGAATATTTACTCTTTGTATTCCCAGCACTTTTAGTAGTTTTCTTAGTCAAGATGTGTCGTGAACATAGGTACTGCTACTGCCTCGGAATCATACCCTTCGATAATCACGCTTTTGGTAAAGAACACTCAATTTTTGTTTGCGCTTTTGGCCTCTTAATTCTTTATGGTTTACCTTGGACTTCAATAATATCAAACTAATGATTAAAAATCAAAAAAAAAAAAAAAAAACATGACAAGTGAAGTTGTTCAACGTAGAGTCAGATTCCATAAATTTAGGATTTGAGTGCTTTTATCCTATGATAATGGAAAGAAAAAGTAGAAGAGGACCTCGGAATGGAAGAAAAGATGGAACTCATGGAGCAAGTTCTGTTGGGGAGTAAACTTAAAGGCCTTAGGAATGATTGGTCTTGCGGAGGTATTGCTTATTACTTTAGTCAGAAGCATTTTGTATGGATCTTTGAGATTTCCGAATTTTGTAAAGATGGCTAGAAGGTTACACTGTTGTTTCACGTTTCTTATTAGAGACAGAGAAACGATATGCACATGTAGAAGGAGAAATGCAAGAAGTGCCCTGATCATTGGAACATACTTTATTAAAGGATTTAATGAACTGTTTTGTATTGTCAGACTATGTACAAGTTACTTGTTAATTTGTTGGGAGATTGAACTTTGGATAAAAGTCGAAGAGATCTTGCTAAATTGCATCAGATGGTGTGCCAGAAATGAAGGTGTCTGAATGGGGGTATTCCTCGCTGAGATGGCGCAGTTGCTTACATATTCTGCAAAGGTCCCGTTTCCTTTTAATGTTGTTATATATACCTGACCAGAAGACTCGACTCATGGCTTGTGATGTCATATATGACAACCCCAGGTGTGCTGCATGTAGGGCATTGAAAACCTCTGCTAGTAAATTTTTACGGATTGAAATTCTATTTTTATACACAATAACACACGAGAGGGTGTTTAAACTTTCCTTATAGTTTAAGAATCGTCTGACTTCCTGGTCCATATCCTGAACTTCCTTTGAAAAAAACTTATTCGATTATACGCGTCAATTTTTGCAATGTAGGATCATTTATATTCTCCTCAGATATTAGTGACCTTGTTAAGACTTGGTAATTCCTCCAGCTAAGATTTGATCAATGCCATTAAAAGACACTCCCTATTAATTGTTTCGTCTTCTTGTTGATATTTTGTAGCTGGATATCTTGATGCTGTCTCAGCTACTTTATTACTTGCTCCTGCCATGTGTACAATTTCAAATTTCCATCTCAGCGTTATTTGGTTCAGGCGGACGAGTGTCATGTTTGTTGTCTCTCAGAAGCTTGACTAAGGGCATGTGATCTGTAACCACGAGTAATTTGTTACACCTTTGAGTAAAGTATCTTGTTTGCTGTAAGGCCCATGGCACATGAAGCAGATTTCTCTCTTTTTGTGTTCCCGGATGAAAGCTTTGATCCTTTTAGTGGGATTTTCTAACCATTGTTGCAACATCTGCGTATATTGATGGTACATTTATAGTGCTTTTGGCTCAAAAAAATATTCGATTCCCACTTTTGACCAGTATGTTCTTAAAAAAAATTCTTTTGTTTTGACCCAAAATGGGTACACATTCTCTGATTGCTTCAATTATTTTTTTTTTCTTAGAGTCATTAAATGCTCTGTCCAACTATATTTTCCATTTGAAACAGACTTTTGGGCTTAGCAGGGGCTTGAATGGTGTTATTGAATCCCTTAATTGAGTATAATGTGCTACCTGGTTAACAAGGCCAAACCATAATCTTATATCTGGGATATTTTCTTAGTGTGGGAATCATTTGATTGTATCTACGAACTTTGTTTATAGCTAGACGGAGTCCTCTGATAGTCGGTATTGGAAATTGTAATTTTTTTTTTCTATTTAAGATTATTTCTGATTTTTCCATTATTTCTATAAATCTCATCATTTGCCACCAATGGTCTTGTAAACTCTCGTCATAAAGAAGTTTATCATTAACATATCTTAGTTTTCAAGTTGGTGTTTGTATGACGGACACTAAGGGTCTTCCCCTCGACATGCACCCAAAAGTTGTAGTCGAAGAGGCTGTCATCAGAGCTGTAGGAGGGGCAAAAGTGTCAAAAAGAGTGCAAAATTACTTAAAAGGCTCATTTAAAAGAGTTATGCAACGGAGGAGTTTATTTCATTGCTGGTGTCAAAAATGGCCTCTCCACCATCACAAGGCTCTTTCCACGTACTTGTTTGATAGCTCTCTTGACAGTCTGGTGTGAAACCCGGAGATCTCTTGCAGGGGTCCTCATAGACTTGAGTGGATTGGCCTGGGCTATTTTTTAAAACTCCTCTGGCTCCAATTAGGCTTTTCTTTGACAAACCCCTTCTTCTTCTCCAACGTTTTGGACTTGCTGATGGCGTAGACAGGTGTCCTGGGCACCCTCAACTAAACAGTGTGTACGAATAGAAATTCGTCGATGACGTTCAAGTGTCATTTTCTCAAATTGTAGGCAAGCTAGAGAGCTACGGCTCAGATTTAAATGGACCACCACCCGGTATAGGAATATGATTTATGCAAAATATTTAACTTCATATGAGGTAATTGTAGGTTTATGTTCTTCAATTTGAAACACAACTGACGTCATCAACAATTTATCTATAGAGTCGGACTAAACTGCTTCTTCAAACAGAACTTAAATAACTAAAGATCAAAGCGGTCTCAGGCCGATCAAGGATTTTCAGAATCCAAAAAAAAATACTAATAGTTATGTACATATATCTAATCTTATAACTCAAATGATTGGGTCTTAATAATATGAATAATGATATAAAAGTCTTAAGTAACATGTTTGACGACTTTATAAATGATTATCCATTTATGGGCATGTAAAATATATTTTTATTTGATTTATCTTTATTAATATAAATTATAATTCACTGAAATTAATTTACAACACCAAAATATTTAGATGGATTGTTATATATATTTTGTTATTAAAAATCTAACTTAAACAAAAATTGGGAGGGATTGAGGACTCTGTCTTACAACAACATCATTGGTTCCGGGCTCTGTTTTTCATTTTACCGGTCTCAGTTGAAATTAGAGACATTTGCCTGGATTAGTCAATATATTGCTTGATTTTTCATATCTGTATCAGGGTCGTTCAGGTAAATTTAGAGCATCTTTAACTACATCCTGAACAATAAGAAGCTCATTTAACCGGGTGATTTCAGATTTAAGGGGAGAGGTTGAAGATTATATTAAGTTAGTTGGGAAACTTTTAATTCAAAACAAGTATTAAATAATTAGGAGGCCCGGAGGAACCTCCTCCTTTGCTTGTCCAGGACACATCCCAGGGTACATCAAGAAAATGCTCAGATATCCAAAAAGCACAGTCTACGACGTCTAAAACCGTAAAGAACACTCAATTTTTGTTTGTGCTCTTGGCATCTTAATTCTTTATGGTTTAAACCGCTGAAAGGAGGTAGTAGCATATAAGAGAACCAGTTCCGGAGTGATAAAAAACGCACTCCCATAACTTCTCGTAGCCATGAAACGTCCCTTGAAGTCCTCTCCTGGAACTCCGATTCACGTCTTGCCAAAAAATGCCAAGTAAGCCGTGCAACCGTCGCCAGGGTCATAAACACAGATACGTTAATCTTTTATTTTCGTATGAGAAACAATGGACTGTCGACAGGTCCAACAACATCCAGAACGAGAGATGATTGTTAGATGAACTTTGGGTTATTGGGAGTAACAACAGTGTTATCTCCCTATTTTCTTTGAGCCAAAGGCAAGGGTGGGCGGGTGCTTACAGGTACTGTGAACTCCGGCATCATCAAGTTATACCTTGTATGAAAGTTGAGGCCAATGGTGTCGAGTTCCTGTTTCAACAAGACTCGGCCCCCTTTCAGAAGGTCTGTAGAACCAACACTTTTTTAAAGAAGATAAAGTGTCATTTTGACACCCCCACACCTGCCCCTATAACTATCCTATCGGAATCCCATGGATGACTTATTTTAGGGGGAGTTAAAGAGGAAGGTATCTGGCAATTAGCTCAACAGCATGGACTTTGCCATCAAAGTAGTGATATATATTCTAATAACAGAATATCGTTGCTGCTCAGCTGTAGAAACAAACGTCTCCCATATCCCTTTGCACAAATAAATGCCCTTTTGAAACCATCTACTAAAGGTGTTATGTCAGCCCTTATTTAGGACTGAAGACTACAGTCCCCTACAGTTCAGTCCTGTATATAAGTACTAAAAACTAATAAAGTTCCGTCACGCATATTAGTCTTAAAAACTAATGGTGTGTCGCTCACGTCTCACTTCTGGGTGCTTAAATAAGGTACAATCGGACTCTCGTGACGTCATCGACATGTTAAATCCTTTTCTTAAAATTATTCATCTATAAAATGAAATAAGAAATATAATTATTCCCGTAAAATCAATTGTATAACTGTGCCTGGTTTTGCTCCTCTCTTTCAAATCACATCTGCAGTCATATGTTCCGTTGGTACTCATCTAATATATCGTTTTAATTCAATAACTTTCTGAATTCTTTTCTTTCATTCATTTTATTGATTTAATACTATCATCATCCAAGTGCTTGTTATCAATGAACACCTCAACTGCCTTTCTGGAACAATACACTTTTCCATATAATTCAACCAAATAAACAACATATCCCAACCCATTCACTAAGACTATGATTGTAGCTCCTTTGATACTTATTGCTGTTCTACTGATTGTTTTTGATTTGTAGAAAAAAGGTTCAGTCAATCCGTAGCCCATCTTCTAACAGTATAGTTTTTCCCCTTCGAGGTTTGTACTCTTTTTGATCGATTTTTACAGTTTCAGTCCACCCATGTTGCGAAACATTATTTGATATTTATCTGATTTCTCCTTTTTATCACCTTTTATCCTCGTCTAAAATCTCTTACAAATTAGACATTTCTGCATATGCTTATTTCCAGAGTTTCAGAAGATATATCCGGTTATTTTTCGTACCATTCCTCAAAAATATCTGCCTTAATCCCTTGTTAGTGAATCCTCCTCTCTTTTGTCCATCAATTCCTTCATTTTGAGCATTATCAATGTATCATTTTGTTCCGTCAAAACTATTTCTTTTCGTTTTTTTTTAAATTCCCAACCCAAGATATTTAAGCTCTTTATCAAGCATAATTTCTATATTTAAATACCCGGAATAAGTCAATGTTATCAATTTATGAAATAGCTCACATCCTGATAAACTATGGTCATTAATATGGATTATACACATATTTATTTTTTATTCTTGAAGGTGAATGATACATCTTCATATTTTGACTTTGTCCATACAAATTCTTGTATTACTTATTTACCTTGCATAAATGCAATTGTAAAATATGTTACAAAAAAATTCCGCTTCAGTTTTGAACTGATTGATAAAAATACTCTTAAATATCTTTACTAACTGTTTGTGAATCTATTTTCTTCTAGCACTTCTTCTTAAAAATATCTTACAACTAATTTTCCCTTAATTCATTTAGAACTATCTTAATTTTTCTTCTCAGTAATGACCAGTGGTGTAGATCCTGTAATTTTTTTAGCTGGCCTGGTTTCTTTTTTTAGAATTGGTAATCTGAAGAATGAATTTTCTTACCCTATATACAATGATATTCACAACTTGATAGCACAATTAGAAGACGGAAGGAACCCCTGAAGATTTGTTAAGGATTTATGATTGTAAGTCCTTCTTGGAGTGAGATTAGAATTGGATATCGACATCAGAGTAGTTCTTGGCAATGTACGTGGGTTTTTTACTTCTCCTCTTCCTCCCTTGTCACAGCTGATTGTAGCTGATCCCATGGAACGTCATGTGTATGATTCTTTCTCTCCTCCAAAACATTCTTCAAAATTATTCTTCAAGGTTAGATTGTTGATTTTCGGGTTTTTTTTTTAACATGCCCATTGCACACAGGATTTACATCACTGTTAATGACCCATCCTGTAGTAATTCTTTCTTGTTTGTTAGTCACTAACTTCTTCCTAGGCCTTCTACTTACTCTTCACTTAGTGAAGATCTCTTTTATAACACAATTAAGACAAGGGTAAAAAATAAAATCCGAAAATAAAATGTATTTAATTCAATTATAATCAGTTGAACGAGTCTAACAATTACGTCATTTAAATTTGGTAACAATTTTTTTTACCATTCCATCCATTTTACACTCCTAAATATCAATTAAAATCCTAAAATACATGGAGAAGAAATAAATCCTTATTTTAAATAATTTTAAGAACAGGAGTTTTGGGTTTCAAGATGATATAATTTATTGTTCTTGTAGTAAAAACATATAATGTTTTTTTTTGGTAAAAATTCTATGAGATATTGATTGGTTTAAGGGAACTTTGGAAATATAATTAGTACTCATCCATTTTGATGAGGTTTCGAGTATTATATAGAATAATAGCTAGTGTTGTACTACGCCTAAGTCCAATAGAATTAAAAATCATGGAGTGATGATGGAAAAGAAGTTAAGGGGGCGTTGTAGTTGTCCAACACATTCAAATTGGAGTTGTATTAAATAGGGATATGTTAATAACATAGAGGGCGCTGCATATAGTTTTATGTTCGATCCTAACTGTATTTTACATTATACAACAATTCAGTTTTAAAGATGTACAGAAGTAGAATGTAGAAAAGGCTTTTTAAAAGTATAGGATGACTCTACAAAAGAACTAGAGTGGTTTGTATATATTTTGCATTGTTTTGCTCAAGTATATTTCGGTTTCACAAAAATTTCCCTTCTTTACTAACATTAAAAGGAAAAAAGTCCAAGAAATCAAAAGGAAACACAAAGGAACGACTTTTAAGCAAAAAAATTACTTAAATTAACTAAGCCTCAATTAAAAAATGTTTAATATATAAAAAAAACCTAAACAAGGCATTGAAAAGATAAATAAAGAATTGGATATACTGACATATTTTTTTAGTATTTTTAAGTATTGCGATGTATAATATCGCACTTCACTAAATGAGTGTTAATTAATTTTTATATGGAGGGTCCATTAAAATATGAACACTTTGAATTTTAAACTTTAACAAGATATAATTTATTAATCAACAATAGAATTAACACTCAATTCTATAAATAGATGTGTGTCTAAGTTCTTTTCCTCATTAATGTAGCAACCTTTGCGGTAATGATGGCTTTTAGGTGACGACGGAAGGCCGGCATGTGCTGTAGAGGTAGTCTCTTCTCATGGGGTTCCAGCGCTGGCAAAATGGGGCATTGAGGGACTCGGTTTTAGGATGATGGACAATGCAGGGCTTCTCCTTGACATCCATTCAAAAGGTATAGTCAAGGGGTTGGAATCAGAGCTGTGGGGGTCTAAAAAATTCGAAAAAGAGTTCAATTCAATTTTTTTTTTTTTTAAATTCCAAATACTTGTTTTCCAAATTTTCTTTTATTATTTCTACTCATTCGATGTCATCTTTAATTTCCAGACAACAATAATTATATATCCATTATTAGGAGTAATATTAAAATTAACTTTAGCTTACTTCTTTGTACTAATAATATTTAATTTCAATATTGCTCTCCTTTGTCCACACAACGTTACCCTTTGTGTTTCTTCGATTTTTTTTCCTATCAATTTTCTGTTATAATAAAGATATCCTAGGATAAAATCATCGTTATCACTCACGTAAAGGTCCTCATATGTGGTATAATTTTTTTCATCTTCATATACTCCCTGATTGTCCAAAAGTATACTACTACACTGTCTAACAAAAAAAAACAAAAAAACTTTCCCATTCTGACAAGTTTAGACCTGAATATCTTGTCGACCCTGAGATCTATATTTATGGCAGTGTGCTCTTCAGATTCAGTTCATAAAACTTTACAAGAAAAAAAAATACAAAATCATTGAGATGTGTTCCCATTAGAACCATAATTTGCAGCCATAATTGTGTACCTCCTTGCCGGGTACCCACACAAGTAACCAATTAGCTCCATAGATAATGATACTAAAGAGCTTAAATTGATGTTAATAGATTGTACAAATTGTATAATTGGAACCGGATTTATTCCAGGAAAAATCATCATTTTTAAGATCTTTATGCCTAGGGCAATGGTAATGCCGTCTCCCAGCTATCTGAATCTGAACCCCTTGGACTAATATGTGTTAGGTGTCTTGGAGAAATAGTCCAATAAACGTACACATAATATTGTTGACTTCTTGCAAGCTTCCATTCTCGATGCAGTGAAAATGAGTTCCTTATCAAGGCTTGTAACAGTTCAGGGCCAGTTTGGAGACTGTGGTTGAAGCTGGAGAGGGTTAGTTTGAGTGATTGACTTCACTATGAAGCCCGCCATGTAAGAGCAAAAGATTTGTCAATTGCAGAATTAATTTGAGGAAATAAATTGTAATATATCCCTCAGTTAAATCAGGACCACCTTTAACTGCATCCTGACCTATAAGGGAAGGAATTAGAGATTTGAAATTTTATTTAAACGTTCTAATAATACACAAGAAAAAAAAATCATTCAATATGTCGGGCATCTTTGCCAATCCTTCGCTAGATGTTCTGGATGTTTGGTATCTGTCTATAGTCCAGAGTTTCTTATCCGAATAAAAGATGCTTCGGTTACCATGGGATTTCCAATCGTTGTGCAATTTTCTTGCATGGACATCCTGGATGGCCTTGATTTTGTCTGTAAGGTTTTTTTTTCTTTTGTAGGAGCGGATACTTCATCCTCAGTTAAGTGTTTATGGCCCTGAAGAATATTGTACGGCTTACTAGGCACCTTTTGATAAGAAAGTTAATTGGAGTCCCGGGAGATGCTTTTTGGGACTTTTCAGGCATACTAGGAATATGGGAGTCACTCTAGGACATAAGGTTTTTTTTTTCTTCATAAGGCCATCCTCCTCTCACTCGATGTAGACGTAGTAGACTATGCTCTTTGGATAACCATACATCTTTTTAACGTATGTTTGGTTGTGTCTCGCACAAGTCAATCTGATTACACTGTTCCTCCGAGTCTCTTCCACGGTAAATAATTGTTTTGAATTATAAGTTGCCTAACTAACTTAAAGCAACGTTCAACCTCTCACTTTAAACTTGAAATACTTGAGCATAAAAAAGGAGTCTTCTCAAACCCACTCTAGATGGTTGTCAATTTGAGATTACACAACGACAATATTTCAGGGATAAACTCATTTTTGAATGGATCTTATAAGAAGACTCCGCCATATATTTGCGTGCCATAGATAGTGTTGTACTTATTTATGCGGTCAGTCCAGTCTTAGGACAGGTCTTATTAGTCCTTGGGATTGGTCTTGAAGACTATCAGTCGTCTGACTGCCAGTATTAGAACTGATTAAAAAAAGAAGAAATTCAGTTTAATGACGTCATTTTTTGAAAGCCTAATACCATTATTTATAATTCTGACATAAAAAAACACCATTCTAACTTAATATAAAACAATACTTCAACATATCTCCCAAGGGTAAAAGACAAAAAATAGGAAAATTGACAACAAAAATCACAGCTTTTTTTCATTGTTTTAAAATAAACAACTAAAAATTCTAATGAATGACCATTATCGGAGGAGAAATTTACTAGAACGTCCAGTTCTTTATCGATTACAAAGTTGTTGGAATGGGGTTCTTGTTGCATCGGCAATAATAAATTATCACCTGAACTTTGCTGATGATGGCCTCCACCTTAAAAGCCCTTGGAAGATTAAGATCCGTGGTCATTACCCAATCAGTTTATGACGTGGAAACTTGTCGTTTTTTATCTTTTTTTAGTTCCCATATTCGTATCAAAGGAAGGATCTTATCACTCTCGTACAGAATTCGTACTTACGTTTCCATTTTTCCCTACAGAATGTGCAATTTATACTATTTGAATGACGTGATAATGGACCAAACTTTATACCTTTTTAGGACCGATATGAATGATTGGACTGGACTGGGCCGAGAGTGAACTGTACAGGACTGCAGTCTTCAGTCCTAAATAAAGCCTGAAACAACATTAGCCATAGGTAGAAAGAGAAACCCCAAAGAAAAGAAAGAGAGAGAAAAGTGGAGGCGGGGCTACTTAAAAAGTGTCAAATTAAATCCCTCTTTAGAGTAGGATCCCGAATTCGGGATCAGTGTTTATCAATGGAGACGTACGTATGCGTGGGGAGGAATCCCTTGAAATGAAATCCCTGCTGAACTGCCCCTAACCACTATCATTGGATTTTGTAAGGATTTTCTCCAAGGACTCCCTTGAATGTCCTTTTCTTGAAATCCCTCACTCACTACAGCCTGCAACGAAGTAACAAAATAGCTCCAAATATTTTATTATCAATAAATTAAAGAACATGGAAGTTATTGTCGCTTCAAAAAGTGAGCCAGCGATATTGAGACATGCTGTACACAAAAATATTATATGTTTAAATACCTGTGCCTATTTTTGCATAACTTTCACCTCCTTTGATCCACCTCAAAAGAAAATGTAATGTTTAAATATCATTTTTAATCTTTTGTATAATATTTGGAAATACTCGTAATATATGATACTTATTCAAATAATATCATTGATATTATTTTGAAAGAATGGATTAACTGAGATTTTCCACATTGTAAAATGATAAAAATAGTGGAGAGAAATTATAACTTTCTTTTGTTGGACTTATTTATGGGGATATTCACAAACGATGTGGGCACTCAGGAAAAAGGAAAAGACCCAAAACCACGTCTTTTTTCCCGTTGATGGCACTACAAATAAGCAGAATATCCCTACATTACAGCCAAACATTTAGACAATGTCTCAACTTCCGTGAGACACGTCACAGAGCAAAGAATCCAGTCGCCAGCATAGGCCACTGTCTGCCGATCCATTTTAGTTGAGTGGAAGGAGCGGCTTAATTCAGATTCTTACATCGAACTTCTAGATAAAAATGTGCAACCTAGGGCCGAGAAAAGTTCGGGGACAGTTTTGTTTTTACTCAATACGGAAATCCGTATAATACAACCTACCAAGAACTTTCTGGATCTCAACATGTGGCTACCTTCTTTTACAGACACGAATCCCTTGGACTACTATATATGTTTCTATCAAGAAGGAGTGGATCACAATCGAGTCTGACTACATAATCAAAGTCTATTATTAGAGCTGAGGGCTCACATTTAATACTATTGGAAAATAATTTATTCTAATTTCAAATCCATTCAACTCTGGTCATAAATAATTGCGACTTTACAAACTCTTGGCTCAATTAAATTACCTTAAACTATGTTATATTGATCCTTCGAAACTCAAGATTGGGGGATATGAGTAATCGATACCGTCAATTTGAAGTTTTACATCCTTTTCTGTTCGTCAACTAACATATAAATACATAATCCTCGTTATGAATTCATTACATAGTTATTCAAAGATCAATGAAGGATATACCTAAAGTACTCTAGTGAAAGAGCGGTTAAGGGGAAATCAACAGTTTCAACACAATCTGAAGTTGACATTTTATTTTTGAAGGGGAAATTAATCATTTAAAAAAATTAGTTTGATCATTTTTTTATAGTTTACTTTAGAAAACTCTTTAAAATAAATCTACTTTGATTTAGAGTTGTATATTTTAAGTCAATCGTTCTTTCTTTTTACTAAAGAACAATTTTTTTGATGTACAATAAATATTATCCCAAAATGGAAGAGTTGATTAAAATATCACGTGATGTTACTATAAAATTAGAGCTAGAACAAATATTTTAGTTTTATAATAGTACAAAACTAATATCAGTTTACCAAGTAACATTTATCATTGAGAATGATATTTTTCACCAAAACAGTTTGGGTGATTGGAGTTTGTGTTCCTCCTACGGATAGTATTGGAACTCATTGGTCGTTTCCTTTATAGTTGATAAATTATGTTCCATGTGGAATATTTTCACTTGAAATGTTGAGGAATGTCATGTTTGAAGTACCTCATTCAAAAGAAGAAAAAAAAGTTGTAATTGTTGAGTGAGTAGGTGGGGCTCAAAAACTCATGGAGTTTGCAAATTTATGAGTGAATGAATTAGAAAATACCATTTGAAGTAATTCAGATAAGTTTTTGGTTAAGCAGTAGGTATTGTGTAATGTATTCTCTAAGCAAGTATAACGAATAACATATTGTCTGCTTCGTGGAGACATTTATTGGGTAGTATAACAATTATTCCAACTCACCAAAGTATTGTTTTTCAAGTCTATATACAGGGTAATCCAAAAGTCTAAGGACAACTTCAACAGTAAAGAAAGCACATAAATATTTATTAATACAAAGATCTTTGTACATCTTTGCAATCAACGTGAAATTTCCTTCAAAGTGAATCCCTTTTCATTTCACATGGCCTCAATTTGCGGCAAATACATACCTCAGACGCTTCACAGCTGCTTTGAACGCTGTACAGATGATGTACTCCGACAAGTTGTCCCATGTAGACACTATGGTGGTCTTCTAGTCCTCGACGCTGCCGTACGTTGAGATATGGGGAAGAAGGGTACACATGTCTTTGCTACAAAAGTGCTTGAAAGTGGCTTGGCACTCCTCTTGCTCGGACTTTGAAGTATTGTACTGTTCCTGAATCCAAGGAAGTACTTGAGACTGTAACATGTCTAAGTAGCTATGTTGATTGCAATTAATACCGTCGCGAATGAGGATCTTCACCCATAGGAAGTGACCCCCCCACACCATCAACGAGACACGTTTTTGGCACCTAAAAAAGATGCACTAGATCAAGGGAATGCCCTTGAAGCTCCAATCTAGCAACCGATCGTTACGGCTGTTGTAAGCCAGCTTCACAGTGAATATCTTTGATGACCAATGATTGAAACGTCCGTACAAGAATTGGGGAAATTCAGAAGTACCCTCGCCTGGGTCAGCTTATTAGGCATTGTGGCCATGACCAAACTGCACATGGTTTCTTGAGGCACGCCAGCTTTATGAACCATCCTTCCCATGGAGTGCTTATTTTGCCATTGATCTTTGACCTCGTAGCATCGATCAACCTGTGTGTCTTTATGGACCTCGGGTGGTCACTCCTGTGACTGTTATTGACACTGCCTATACCACTTAATCGTGTAGTAGGCCAATGATTTAGACACATAGTGGTCTTTCAGGGCCTTAGTTATGGCCCTACAGCTCTTCCCTTCCTAATAAAGGGATTCTATGGCCCGCTTTGGGTTCATGATGTCATCGTTAGAGGCTCATGTACACGTTTTAGATTTTTTTGTTTAACAACAAACAAAGACGAAGGTTGTGTGAATCATATAACCCGTTTAGAATAAATATTCAGTTGAAAATGGTGTCCTGGGTCACCCTGTACATTAAGTATACTTTCTTCTGTAGGAGCGACCGTGAATGGAACCTACACACAGCACGTTATTTATTGAGTTTTGTCGTTCAAAACAAAAGGCATAATGATTTTTTTTTCTTTCTGTAAATGATGGAAGTTTTTTTTTAATCATTCAATGGTCGATGTTTTGAATATAAAATACTTAAGCCATACTTTTACAAGTCTTTTCAACTTTTTTGTCCTCCCTGCCGCCCTGATGCCAATCCCCTCAACTACACCTTTTGGGCGCATGTGTCTGTCATTCAAATACCAAGACCCTCAAAGCCACTGTCAGCCAGCACTGGGACGCCATGACAAATGACTACATCCGAAGTGCGTGCCAGACCTTCTGCCAACACTTGGAATCCATCATTCCCGCTAAGGGCGGCTACATTAATTATTAAGAGTGCTCAGATACACATCTTTTTAAAGTATTAATTTTTTCAAAATTCTATTGGTCATTAATAAATTACATATATCTTGTTGAGGTTTAAAATTCGAAGTCTTCAGATTTTAATGGACCATTCGGTATTTGTCGATTGTGAGTTATTGTGATAAGTATGAGGATACTTTGATTATTTCCAGAAAATGGGTCAAAAATATTTTGCTGTTTTAATTGTACACTGGTTCTTGATGGGAAAATATACTGTTCAAGTTAGAAAATTAGCTTGAAAAGTAGTATGGGAACTCCAACCCATCAAGTGAATAAAAATAAATAAATAATGATTAAAAAAAAGCCAATTTTGTATTTAAAAAAAAAAGGAGTTTTCTTTTTTAAGCCCGGGACTTTTCAGCCCATGTGTTATTTATAAAAATGAGGCTTTATTGTTATAAAACTTTGTTCTTCAGTCCCCCAAAATGGTTGGGATCAACATTTCTGAGGTTACATGAAAACGCTGTACTGAAATATTTCAACCTGAAATTTTTCTCCAATTTTCCTTTCCATAGGCAATTCTTATTAAGGATTTGTTTTAGCAGGTAATGATAGGAATATTTATTTGATATTTTGGGAGACTCCCTTGTTTTTATTAGAAAATCAGGGCTCTTGAACCTTGTTACTCTCTCATAGAGGCTAAAAAACAACGCATATGTTGTTTACTGAGCAAACAACTTACCTCATGTTGAAAATAAGGGTCTTTATCTAAGTAGTAAATCGTTATTTTTATACCTGATTTTTTCTTCATGCATTCCATCTGTAAAAATATAGAAAAACAGTCAAAAATAATAGGCCTGGCTAGAGGAGAGACTTCAAAGTAGTAGGTAAGTACTTTATGCCTCCCACCATACATAGGTATATAAAAATGTGGGCCCTCATACTTTGTTTTATTTTCATTTTTCCTTCCCAATCGAATTACATATATGTATATTCCTTCATAGACTATATGGCGAATGACATTTAATTAGATTCCATAAATCACTTGTAAAGAATATACAGGGTTGATCTTATCTAATGCTACATATTTTATTACTTTTAATTTCTCGAGACTAAAATTTAAACAACTGGTTTTATGAGGATATTTATTTAACAAAATCAACTGAAAATATTGATTGGCACGTCTTTTATTCAATATGTGAGCCCTCAACTCTAATAATTGCCTCAATACGAGGCTTAAATCCCAGGCAGGCAATGGCTATGTAGTCAGACTCGAGCTTGGTCCACTCCCTTTGAGGAGTAGTACGTGCCAAAGTAGATTAGTACGAGGGGGTTTGGTTCTGGAGAGGAGGGTGGCCATATGTTGAGGGCCCAAAAGTTCGGAAAATTGTCTCAAAGGAAAGCCTGTGTCTTACGGACGATGACACAGAGCGCCGTCGTGAGTGAAAACAAAGATATCCATGAACTTTTCTCTGGCCCAAGGTAGTACTTTCTTGCCCAAAAGTTCGATGTCATTGAGCCGCTTCTTCCTCTCCTCAAAAATAGGAGGGCATATTTTTCTGTCCTGGTCATTGGATTGTTTGTTCTGAAGAAGTGTTTCACTGAAGCAGGACATTTTCTGGATGATTGAATGTGATGTAGCTGTATTTTTCTTATTTACAATGGCATCAGCCGTGAAATTTTTTTCTTTTTGTTGCCCGTTAGAAAATTTAGAATCTTCTTTGCTCTTTTTAATTGTCTCACTTTGATCTATTCAGAGACAAGATGTCTCGTTAAATTCCACCGTGTTTTTGCACCTTATGTCATTACGGATTGAAAATAATAAATTATATACCAATAGAAATAAGATCAACCCAGGATATTAAACATGAAGTAAAATCTGAGTATGCCACACAATGCTTTTTTTGTTGCCCACATACAGGGACAAGAGGTTTAGACTGTATGGTGGAATCATAAGAACTTCTGAGCTCCCGGAGCTTCTGGCGTCTCATCAAAGATGAGTCCGACACAGTGTTGCCTTGATAATGTCTTTGTGTCTCCTATTCAAACGGCCGAGTTGTTCACAGTTGAGGGTAGAATGGAGGAGAAAATATAAAATGGCTCGAACCTTTGTTGTGCAACACGAACCGAAAAAGTATCGCAAATTTCCTTGGTAGTTTTCGACACGTTTCTCTTTTTCAGGTAGTGAAAATGTAAAATATAGCCAATTTCCTCCCTTGAGACCTCCATTACTCGAAACACGATAACTTACAACTGAACCAGCCAAGTACAATGCTGTCCAAAAAGGGTTTGTAGCATAAATTCACACCCTTATTATGCCTTATCGTATGATCCGAAACCACCAATAATGAACTAAATACACTTAGTTAAAAACAAGCGTGGTGGATACGAAATTACTTTTTCCCCAACCTACATAATGCAAGACATCTACACTTTTTCTTATTTTTGAGTCTAGGATTTGCAGGGCTTTTATGTTGAGGCACATGCACTTTGATGTACATAGATATATATATAATTTATAATGAAATTAATCTATATTAAAAGATTAATAGATAAGGAGTTATAATGTTTAAATGAATGAACTTTAATTAGACAGTTAGCTTTGAGATTTGATGGTATGTAGGCACATATATGACCGTCAACACAAAAGAAACCAAGAATGATTCTTCTCAAAAATGAGTTTTTGTTTCTTACACAAACTATCCTCCATTCCTATCAACAAAACATTCATATTAACCCTTGAATTGTGTCGCAAATTGCACTTAAAGTAGCCAAATTGGATCATAGCAATAAAAGAATGATACACTAATTTATTTTATTTGAAAGGGGCCGTATCGTGGCCCATATAAGCCTGTTTAATCAAATCAAGATTTTTAATTCTAGCTAAAATTATTGGGAACTTCAAATCATTTCCAATGATTTGAATACAAAGACTATAAATGACTCAAATATGTCTCTGAAATAAAAGGATTAATGTTGTTTCGTTTCTTATGCCTGTCCTTGGACCGTGGTCCAGTTCAGTCCGGTCCCATTCAGTCTAGTCCTACTTATTGTAATTATAATTTATATAAATAAGTAAAAGTAATAATATATTTGTATTATTTTGCCTTATAATGGAAACATGAATATTTTTTGCAAAATTTATGCAATGCTCTTAATTCATATCTCATTTGTCTTAAAAAACCATTTACATTTTTATGAAAAATTTCTAGGACCGGTCCTAAAACTAGACTGGACAAAATATATAAGGACGGACATATCACTAATTGGGATGCATGTACCGGGAGAAAACTGGATACTTACACACTTGTTTGAGAGGCTATGTGTGAGAAAATTTGAAATGTCTGTAATCCGTTAGGTAGACATGTATCTCATGTACTTTGAACTTTTTGAAATTTTTAAATCGGAAGAGAAAAGTCATTACAGCGAGGCTTTGGGCATCAACTCTTCTTCCTGCAGGGCAATCTCCAAACAGATGTGGACAGGCTGACAGGAATGGCTCATGAGACCATCTACAATGTTAAGAAAAGGCTAGACCAGAAGGACACAATGGAAAGGAAGGAGGAGCCCCCCTGATCTGTTTTCCGGATGGTTATAGGCTCACGGCAGTACAATGTACATCAACATTTTTAAGACCAACCTGCTTCCCTGCGTCCAAGCAAACGTTGTCTTTCAGCAAGATAGAGCCCCCACTCACACTGCCAAATTAATCATACATTCTTAGCTGATTAGTAGGACACGAGGATAGAGAATGTGACCAACATAAGGTTCGGATATAATTCCTTTCGACTTTTCTTCTTTCTAGCCACAAATTGAGAAGAGGGTCTGTAGCATCCGTTATCCGAACGTTGAAGCCTTGAAGGACGACATCTTTTTTGAATATTGTTCAAGTTTTTTTATTATGTTGACGAACCATATCCCCCGAAAAAGGAATAAAAAATCCACCGTCCATGAGTAGCACCTATTAGAGCAGGGAAATAAACAAAAATCCCACTCCTTATCTAGCAAGGACATGCAGGAATGAATCTTATGTTGATCTGCATTTCCACTGTGACTCTATAAAGGGATTTCACTTATAACTCCCCAAGAAATTATCAGTATTAGTCTAAATCTTTTATGAGAGCACGCACTTGTGATTACTAAGGATAGGAAAATGGTTTAAATCCTTGTGATTGTGAATCAAAAAGAAAAGTGGTCTTATTTGGCATCTTTGATAAACGACATATCTGCAAACAGAGTTCACTGATAAAAATGATGTCTATTTTGAGCATGTTAAAAAACTAACAAAAAGCAAGAACTGTAAGCCTAAACCTTTGAAGAATGGTTTGAAGGAGAGCAGCTTAGATGTCAGGAATTTTACCAGAATGGGACCAGCTAACATCAGCTGTGACGAGGGAGGAGGGAGAGAAGGAAATAAACAAAGGACATTGGTAAGAAATTGATATGTTTAGAACAATCCAATAATGACAAGACTGATTTTATCATTTGACTCTGGAGACTTTAAATATAGATCTAATTTCTAGTTATAGGTAGTTATTAATTATATGTAGTGAATAATGTTATGCCATGCATATCGAAATTATCTAGAATATAAGATATTTAACAAGATGAACTACAAATGAAATGGATCAAAAGCTTATATCTATTGCTAATACATTCATAAGGTTCTGGACATTATTTATGAACTCGAGATCGAGGAACAACTATGTAAACAACCTCTCAGTGCAATGTTACTCTTTACTCTGATTACACTGACTAATCACAAGAACAAGTAATTAACTAGCATGGCTAGTGGCTATTTGAGATAAAAAAATCCAATATTTAAAATGTAATTTAATTTTTTTTCCAAAAAATTAGATTTTCTCGGACTAACTATATATTTTTTTTCCAAAAAATTTTATATAAAATTAAATTTTTGATATTTTTTAAATTTTAAGAACAGCTGGGAATTTTCGATATTTTTTTCAAATTTTTTTAAATTTTATGAACAGCTGGGAATTTTTCGATATTTTTTTCAAATTTTTTTTAATTTTATGAACAACTGTGAATTTTCAATTTTTTTTTCAAAAGCTTAAATATTTGAAATTTTTTCCCTAATTTTTTGTGAACAGCTGTGGATTTATAAAAATTTTCTGCAAAAAAATTAATTTTTTGTAAACGGCTGTATAGTTTTCTCATAAAACTTTAATTATTTGTAAATAACAGTGTATTTTTAAATATTTTATGCAAAAAATTAATTTTTTGAGAATAGCCATGAATTTTTGAAATTTTTTCATATATCAAAAAATTTATTTGTAATTTGTGTCTAAAAATTTAATTTTTTGATTTATTTTACACATAAAATTCCAAAAACCAAGCTTTCCCACCTAAAATATAATTTTGTGGACGCTTCTAATAGGCAAATGGTATTTTTTAACCATTATCTAATTTTTTTAAGAATTGGAATCGGCATTGCTAATTTTTACTAGAATTGCATCGGCATCAGTATTCAGATTTTTTTTAGAATCGCCCAATTACTAATTAATACTTATAATTTATAACTATTTAGGAAAAAAATTTCTATAAGAACACTCAATGTATGCCTTAGATTATAAACAAGTTTTATTTATATAATTAGAATAATTTTTGTCGGCAGAGTCGGTATAAATTTTGCGACTCCTGACTCTACCCAAAAAAGGCACCTGATGGTAACAGGGTTGCTAAATAATAAAAAAGAAAACTACAAAAAATAGTGTACGTATTTTATGTCAAATTTTTTCCAAGTCTATTAATATTGACTTCAAAAAAGAACATACAGCAAAGCAAAAACTCAAATAGGTACACCATAAATATGCTTTGACTTCAGTTGTACATATTTGGAATGGTGAAAAATGAATTCCAGGCAACATAATATGTTCCTATCTACAATGATTTATTTCATTGCTATGTGCCAAAATATTGTATTTTTGGGTGTGGAACAACGCCATGTCAATATAATAAACTAAAAGCTTGAAATTAATATTATGAGATATATAATCCAAATATTGTGTTCTTATGTCTAGATATTGATGGACCACTCAATCTAAAAATACTATAATGTAATACTAGACCTGTTCAAAAAATAATATTTTTATTTTGTTATATTTTCGTACTATTTCAAATGCTTTTGGCTTGTCAAGAATTTAAATATTGATTTTTTTAGATATTTTTTATTGCATGTACAGGGTCGTTCAAGTAAATGAGGAACATCTTTAATATTTACAAGTTCTAAGAATATAAAAAAAAATCATTTAATATATCCGCCATCTTCATCAATCATTCGCTTAACACGAGGCCTAAAGGATTTGTAGGCCTTGAACACGCCCATGGGGGATACTTTGTCCTAGTACTTGATGATGGATGCCTTCGAGGAGTTGATGTTCTGATGTGAATTGATAGAAACCTTCTTCTCTAACTCATATGGGAGGAGTTAGAGGGCCAGGTGTGGGGGTCTAATAAAATTTTGGGTCTTGCAAGCCTTGTGAGAGGGTGCCGAGTCTTCTGGAAACAGGAACTCGACACCATTGGCCTCAGCTGTCATACAGGAGAGCACAGTACCTGTCGACTCCCAAACTCTCTATTAGAACTAAGAAAATGGCGGGCCTTATACAGGGTCATTATGATGTCCGGAAACTTGGTTTTAAAGACGTGGGGGACGTCAGCTCTCTCTGTGGCCATCTGTCTGTGATTCTGGATGTTTTTAGACATGTCGACAGTCCATTAATTCTCATTTCTCGAATAAAAGATGGTTCGATTACCATGGGTCTTCAAATTGTTCAGCAATTTTCTTCCATGGGCAGCCCAGGTGGTCTTGATTTTCTCTGTAAGGATATGTCTTTTACAGAGGCGGTATGACTTAATCCTCTGGTCAGTTTTTATGTCCCTAGAGACAGTTGCACGGCTTACTAGGGCTTTTTTTTTTGCAAAAACGTTAATCGGAGTCCCAGGAGATGAATTTAAGGAACGTTTCAGGTCTACGAGGAATATGAGAGTACATTTTTATCACTCCGGAACATGTGGGCTTTTCCCATATATGACCCCTCCTTTTTCCAGTGGTTGTAGACGTGGTAGACCGTGCTCTTTTGGATATCTGAGCATAAGTAATGTATGATTAGCTGTGTCCCACGCAAACAAATCCGATGATGCTGTTCCTCCGAGTATCCTCCATCGTAAATAATTGTTTTGAATTAATGGTTGTGCACCTAACTTTACACTAAGGCACAATTACAGAGTGCGACATCTTTTAACAACTATTCCGATTAAAAAAATGGATTTTCTACACAAATAAGTCAATGGGGTTGAAGTCTGTTGATCTTGGAGGCCGAACACTGGGTCTAACTAAGTCAAAAATAATAAATTATGATAACCAAGTCAAATTTTTCTTTGCAGTGTGTCAATTGTTCTCCCATCTGTCTCACAATGCCTGATCAGCTTTTCAGAGTAGATCCCTCATAATGGCTATGATCTATTCGTATGGCTCATCATCAATCATTTTTTTCAAACTTGCAATGAAATCCTGATCCTTGTGGCAGTCTGACCTCATCTTGTGATCAGCACGCTTTGCTGTTGATTCATAATCACCTTCAGACTCTTCCAGATCTTTCCTTACTCTCCTGAAAAAAAAATCTATCCATGTTTTAGAAGTTTGCAATCTGAACAGTGTTTCGTTGGTGCAGATTCTAACAAAGACATGCTACTTTTTCCACGATTATGAAATAAATACTTCGTTGATCGATGCCAGTTTTTTTAACTGACATTAAACCCTTTTGGCCATCCGCCAAAAAAACAAATACCGTCCTGCTTGCGCAAACGCAGCTATCGTAGGGGTTCAAAGTTCGTTGTTATACATCCGCCGCTTTCTGTATATGTAGCTTAAATTCACATATCTGACAGTGTGTCATTAACACTCTAGTACTGGGTTTGAACAGAAAGATGCTCTCATAAATAACTCCCCATGGTTTTTTCCAGCCCACGATTCCTCACCAAGCCCAATAATCGTTACTCATATGTAATAGTTATGATTATCATGTGTGTTTTTTTTTAATTAAAATTGTAGCGTACTCATACAAATGGATTGAATTACTTCATCTTTTACTGATTCTTAGAAGTAATTTGAATAATAGTTTAGAAAACAGATTGTAAATCGTATTACATAAGTTGTATATAACCTGTAAATTGTATGAGTAAATTATACATACAACTTGCAGCAGAAATATGATCTAATGATCGAGAGTAGATTTTTAGACTTGTTTTAATTCAAATTTGCGGGAGGATTTGATCTCACAATCAAAGACTCGAGACTTGAATTGGAAGTGAAAGTTATTACCATATATTCCTGCACTGAAATCCAGAAAATTTTAATACTAAGGATTCTATAGACAATTATGAAATTAAAGTGAGCTCAAAAGAAATCCCAGTACTCGATGAAAATGTCCAAGGATTTGGACTTTTGAGCAAAGATCTTAGACTCCACTTGGACTTGTAGTGGAAGGACTTTTCCGATTTCTGTCAAATGCCCATAGGGTATTTCCAAGCCAAATATGATCACTTAAAAATAGCAACATATTGGATTTTTTTTTTTCAAATTTGGCACATATTTTAATGTTAGTTAAAAACTCAAAATCCCAAAATTCCAGCCTTTTTCGTCCTCTGGTTCAGGATTTAGAGGCTTCTAAAGTTTATATATTGACGCCATATACTCAATTTTGAAACACTGTATTTTGATTTTTTTTGAAGAATATTGATTTTAAAAACCATCGAATATTTAATTGTTTATTCTTTTGTTGTATTTTATTGTACCGGTAGTTGCATAAATACGCGGACTATTTTTGGGAAATAATGAAATGTGTAATAAAATTCGTATGACGTATTTTTTTGATAATTATAAAATAGAGAATTTATTCTAGTATAAAATTTAATATAATTACTGAATATAACCGCCATCAGCTGCTATGACACCCTCCAAGCGCCCGCAGAAGGCCTGCCCACATTGATGATGTAATGGTCTTCCATGGATGGCCTTCAATGAGTCCAAATTCGGGTGGCGGGTAGTACAGGCCTACTTCTCAATTTGCCACCACACACTGTAGTTAAGGGGATTCAAATCAGGTGATTGAGGTGGCTAAATGTTTTTGTGAAGGCCTCCTTCACCTCATCCACATTGATTTTCCGTGATCTGCCGGTCCGAACACCGTCCTTCAGATCTTTTCCCTCCTTGACAAGCTTCTGGACCTTGAACACAGTAGTCCTGGATAGTCCAGTGTCCTTGCTTATCTCCTTGACAGACCTATCGGCGCGGAGGAGAGTGGCAACCATATGACGTTTGGCCTCGTCATTCATCGTAAAAGACTTTGTTCGATGCGAGTAAGAAAAACAAAAACAAAGGCAAAAGATTTACCGAGTTACTTGTGCTGGAATTTTTAATTCCCGGTCACGGAACCTCGAGATATAAGCGTTTAAAAATTAGTCTGCGTATTTATGCAACTACCGGTATATGTCAAAAAATATGTGTTTTTACCAATAAGGTCACAAGGTCAATATTTTAACCTTTAAAAAAACAAAACAAAAAAAAAAACTCGATTTATATTTAATATAATTAATTATCATTTTTGAATGTCTAGTTGAGTGTGATACTATTCAATACTTATGAGAAAAATAACTATTAGCTTTTATTAATGACTTATTTCAAAATTAAAATTCTTAAGGGAATTAATTATATTTACAGTTTATTTGAGATTTTTTACTAAATCTTTATTTAAGTTCAAAATTATACAAATTTACTTTTTTTTTAAATATGAAAATACTTAAATAGTGATTTTCTAAGTATATTTATCATGACAATGATATTCAAATAAATAACCAATACATTTTATTAACATATATTACTTGTAAATACAGACATTAAAATCTTGTAAATTTGATGTATTAAAATAAAAAGTCAATTAAGAGTTAGTAATGAAGCCTGAACATTTTTTTTACTTATATTCGTTTGTAAACATTGGGACAGAGAGTAGAGTCATCTTGTGTCAAAATTATGTAACTCCCTATATGATAATTTTATATCATAAAAATAACATATAAATTTGTTTTTCAGGTAGAGTGCAGTGTCAAAATTCTTCTGTGCATTTGCCATTTTTAAAATAACAAGCTACAAGTTGTCACAATACCTTGGTGATAATATATATATATATATATTGTTTGCTCATGCCCTATTAGAAACACTAATCATGCAGTTTTTATATTTTTACTACAAAAAATGAACCAGATTCCAATAAATTTTAATGTAACTTCATCAAATGGCTTTATGAATAATAAAGATACTTAATTCTGCGTTGAATACTCCTTGATATCAATGATAAACACTAATATTTGAATATAATCAAAGTAATATATACTAAAAATGGTTAGATTTGTACCATTTAGCGGGGTTTTACACCTACATATCATTAAAGATACACTTTACATATAGTTTTTGAAGATTTATGTTAGAACAATGTAATAATTGCATCATAATTGAGGTAAAAGTCATCTTGAGGGCTTTAAAGTTGATATTTTTACTATATGAAACGGACAATTGTCCAATACTCATTTGTATTTAGATTATGTTTATAGACGTCATAAATTACACTATAATGTAAGGAAATTCACTTTTGGGGTCTCAAAGTTGATAGATTAAAAGACAAATTCCAATTAATTCTTGATTTAACTCCATCAAATGACTTCAAAAATAAAAAACACAACTTAAAATATACATTAAATACTCACTTGGGAAAAAAAACACTGATATTTTGATTAAACCAAAATTCAATTATGCAGGGTTGATCTAATTTAGAGGTTCACATTATATTTTTTTTCAATTTGTCAAGAGTAAAATGTAACGAGATGTTTTGTGAGGACAATTATTTAACAAAATCATCTGAAAATAGTGCTGCGCACAACTTTTATTCTTTATGTGAGCCCTCAGCTCTTATAATTGCCTTAACACGAGGCTTAAATCCCTTGCAAGCATTGACTTTGTAGTGATACTCGAGCTTGGTCCACTCCTTCTTGATGGAAGCCTCTAGAGACTGGACACTCCTGTAAGAAGTAGGACACATCTTCTTATCCAAACACATCTGGATAGATCAGGGGTCCGTGTCTGGAGAAGAGGGCAGTCACATGTTCAAGTACCAAAAGTCTGGAGCGTTGTATCTCAGGAAGGCCTGGTCTTAGGGGTGTGATTACTCCATTTTGAGTGAAAACCCAGTTGCCCTGAACATTTCTTTCCCCCAAAGTAGCACTTTCTTATCCAGAAGTACAATGTAAGCATTTGCATTGAGCTGCTCCTTCCTCTCCACAAAAATGAGGGGGCAGACTTCGCCTCTTCGTGCCACATCGCCCAAGGCACTGATGGGGTAGCATAAGTCCCTGGCACGAAAAATGTTGGTAGGGTTGTATCTGAGCTCCTTGTATATGACCATTGGGAACATTCTGCGTGAGAGAAGCTACAAAATTTTACTCCTTTGTTTCTTCATTTTACACGTTCTTCTGTTTTTTTTAATTGAGTCGAAACTTTACATAAGTAATTTTGAGGAGTATCAAAACAGGTCTTTCACCAAGTTTGAAGACAATCAAGGAATGAATTTCTAATTTATTCAAATTTAAATTATGTGTACTACTAGATATGAGCAACCTTGTATACTAAGAATTCCTTACAAATGGCTAGATTTGTATATTTGTTTATCACTTAGGTACGAAAAAAGTAGGATAATTAGATAAAAACATATTATTCTGGCCCTTATTTATAGTAAATTGATTAACGACAACATGGAAATAAGATTGTATAATGATGTAATAATATATTTTTAATACTTTTTAGGGTCTGATATGAAACTGGACATAAGAGGAATGGATGTTTCATAAACAGTGAGGTTTAAGTCTTATAGTTTCTTGATCCCCTTTTGAAATCCAATTCCTTGCTATTTCCCTTAATATTAATGATCAAAAAAGCGCTTTAATTGTTGTAAAACTTGGTTTTTTTGGCTCTAAAATAGCTTACACCAATTATGCTGACGTCATATGAAAACGCTTTTTTTCAAATTACAGCTTCTACATAAAAAATACTACTAATAAATAAATTATTTTTCTTATTTTTGTGTGTCTCAAATCATGATATGCAGACATTCAACGTTATTTCGTCTCTTGTGTAGGCCTCCTTTCCTACCCATTCATACTTATACCTTATGGAAACAATAAATTATGTATATGGTATATGCATCACCTTTTTTGAATGTAATTTAATGAGTTAATAAGGAATTATGGACCAGCGCCTTTAATGGCATTTATTGGTTTACTGAACCATAAATAACTCCCTGTACAATCTGGTAATCGATTTTTTTTATATACTGATAAAAGAAAAAAATAAAAGGTATAAAATTAATGTAAAGGATTTAATGTATCAATAAATCAGACGGGAGAGGAACGTTGGAAAAACGAATTGTGATAAAAAAAACCACAAATATTATTCAGAGTAAAAAGTTGAGCTAAACAATAAAATAGATCTTTCAAATTTGATTTTTAAAATATTTTACATCTTTATTTGTTTTGATTATGATGGTCTTACTTCTCTAGTATCAAAATATACTGCGTATTTTGTTGGAAGTGGTCGATGTTTTTTTTTTTTTTTTGTCATAGTCAACTTTCTTAACGTTGATTGGTTGTTTAAGGGAATTTGCTACATTTAAAAAAAAGTTGACAATTCCTGAAAATCTTTTAATGATTTTTATTGTATAATTGGTAAGAATTAGCTCATTTATACAAATTGATGTAAGGCCTTTTTTCTTGTTTCTTTTCAGAAGAACGATTTACGTACATAAAGCCCCTTAGAAGCCCCTTTAGGATGAGTGAATGTGAGATACACTGAGAGTAACAACAATTAATGGATTAGTGGACAAAAATTATAATTTCAAACATATCCGATAATTTTGACCAGGCACAAAACTAGCGTTAAAGAAGAGCTTGATTCAAAAATCACGATAGTTCATGCTAGTACATAAAATATATCGTCAAACAAAGAAATACATGACGACTTAAGTGTTACATCAAACCATCATAAAAAATGCATTTAGGTAATTAATGACCTGCATAGGTTGATATCAGATGGAAGGCCCATTTCTATTTTTGGTGGTGACATTTAGTTGGATATTTAATTAGGTATTATAACTTCAAAGGGAAGAGCCATTGTTTTAGTAGCTATAATTAATTTAACACTCTTTAAATGTCAGTCCATGTGCAGATAATACTCATAAAAATCATAAGCCAAAAGAATGCAAATTAAATGTTGTCACTAATATCAGGGATTCATTATCCTAATCCAAAATCCCACTAGGTTGGGAGGTGTGGGGTCCTAGAGTTGATATTTTTATTTATTAAAATGAACAAACTTCCAAAAAGTATGACATGTTAAGAAAAAGTATAGGTATTTATCCATATAATTATAGACGGTGATGCTAATCCGGAGCGTTTGTGGCATGTTAAAAGAAAGGAAACCGAAAATCAGCATGGTATTTTCTTTTTCAAATCTGTTGTGACTATTATTTAACTTCAGAGTAGTAAACTTCCTTGTACACTAATTTCAAAACCTGATTGAACATTCTTATTTACCTAATAAAAGAAAAACAGTTAATTGAAGGACATAGTTCAATGGACAACACGCTCTGGAGAAATTATTCTCTTGAACGTAATGTGCGTAGGTTTGGGTCCTGATCGGTCCTACCTAGAGAAGGAAATATACTAAATATGTATATATATATATATGGTATATGGACTTTAAAGAAGATTTCTAGGTCAGATGAAGTGAATGTAAGACTACAATATTTACATATACTGAATCAATGCAACTCTATTTGAACAAATAAAGGAACATTAAAAAATAAAAAGGAGAGTTGTTGCAGAGTTGTTGGACTCAGAGTAGAATTGAGAATCGACATTGGAGTAATTCTTGCCTATGTCGTTGTTTATTTTCTTCTCTCGCATGTAGCTGATCCCTTGAAACCTTATAACAGCTAAATTGATCTCCTCTAAAAGATTGATCGAAACTGTGAGTGTTGTCATGTTAATTTTCGGCTTCAAAAACCAAACCTCCCCAAAGTATAATCCTGCGGACGCCCCTCTAAATGTACTATTAGATTATTCTGATAATAATATGAATTAAGAAAAATATGCGTACAAAAAAATACACTAAAATGTTGTCGTTACGTATAAACGCTCCATGACTAGTCACATATTTCAAAACCTTGAGGTTAGAATAATTTAAGAAAAAAATCAATTACCTCCAACCATCAAAAAAATATCACTAATAAATATGCAGGTAATAATACTAGGGGACAAGGCTTTTTTTTTCTCTTTTCTTTTAGTTGCATCCCACGCATGCATTTGAAATGTTGTAACTCATTAATGCCGGGAGCCTTTTCTTCTTGACGTTGAGATATACTCATGAAAGAGTAACGATTTAATTAGATTTGTATATCCGTAATTCCAAAAGAAGGTAGTAAATGCTAAGCATTACTTCGCGTGTAATTTTGTTGTTGTTGGCAACCTGAACAATCTTACAGGGTGGTCCAGATAAGTTAGGAAAATCTATAAAGGCTTATAACCAACGCACTGAAACGGGGTAGAATAATAAATAAATTGCTTATTATTAAAAACTACATACATTAAATGATATTCAATTATTCATAATGAGATCAACTTCTCGTGTCACGGTGTCGGAAGTTTTTGAAAGCCTTGGCGACCTTGTACGGATCCAGCTTTGACATGGTACGGACTGCCAATGGACTTCTTCAAGGGCTCCATAGACGAATTATACTTTAAACAGGTATCATGCTCGACCTCTCTACCAGTGATAGAAATCACGTAGGTTCAGGGCCCAGCTGTTTGTAGGCCAAAAATCTGGGATCCAAAAGTGAGGACATTTTGTGGCGAAGGCATCCTGCACTTCTTGGCCCTTGTTGGCCTGTGCACTGTCTTTTTGGAAGATTGTATTTCTTCCTTTGGCCATTCCCTCTAACCAGGGAAGGTAAATTAAAAGTGTAAGAACAGAACCAGTACAATGCAAAGCTAGATCCACACATGGTTGCCCTGGGTTGCCAAAGCTTCCGGTTGAGATCTCAATTTTAATAATTGAATGGCACTAAGTTTAGTTTTCATATAATTAAAAAAATTATATGGCAACCCTGTATTTATTTTCTAACGCTATTCTCATTATTAATTCGTTCTTGTTTAGAGAGTAATCCACAAGTAATCAATATCATTATTGAGGAGAGAACATATAAGTATAAAAAGTAACCAAAAGTGTGTGGTCATGAATAATGAATGTTAAAGCCGAAGAGTTAGAAGGAGTACACTGTAAAAGTTTCCCCCCCCACGTCATACTTTCTCTTTCTATCTCAAAACTGGAGACAGCGACAGCAGAGAGTTCAAATTCAATTATTATCAAAACCTTTTAATAATAAAGAAATAACTTTGCCGAATGAAGCGACGCCAAAACTTTATTATTGGAGTAGGAGGAGACGGACTAGAAGTCGATCCGCGGACTGGGGATGAAACCAGAGGAGATCACATCTCATTATGTAATGTACAACGACTCTACGATGTGATCTCCTCTGACCATTTACCTTAGTCTATGGATCCACTCCGAGTCCTTCTTTTCCATCCCCTCCCCCCTACTTTAAGAGAGAAACTCATAACCTTCTCCACATAATGAGACCTTTAATCTACTTTCATAATCCTTCAAAGTACTTATTGTCAAAATATCATGAAAAATTCATACGCCAATGGTAATAATATAGACTTTGCTTTGCAAAGGTATTTCCTTAGTATTTTAAGGCTGCTATAATTGTAATTCATTTTTCAGCTGTTGTTGTTTCCAATTTCGAGATAGAAAGAGACCGTACGACACGTGGGCAAACCCATACAGTGTACCCACAATTTGTTAAAAAAGAATAGTTGCATCAAGTTTTGCAATTTTCCTCAAAATGTTCAGGTTGTAAATAAGAAATCCGGCCCTTCAGGTTTCCGTATTTTTACGACATATATGATGACAAAATGGCACACTACTTTTTTGTGGTGAAGTATAAGTACAGAATAAATTTACCTAGCTAGCCTAAACACCGCCATGGAGTCAAGAACAAATGAATTCAAACCTTTTACATTTTCAAAGGATGAACGACAGTGCCCTGTTGTAATGATTTTGGTGGACAAAAATCTGGATATTAGACATGCCGATTTCTCAAAAATGACAGAAGATCGTTTATGGGTCTGGTAATAGAACTCTGCTTCCTACCACATCTCTAAAATAACAGGATTGCCTCCAGGAGTACTGCTACGACTAGGTGCTCAAGAATATTTTCCCTCCTAGTTCCCTTGATCTACATCAGATGGATTATTTTGTTTGGAGCTACCAGGATTCAAATGCCAAGCTGAGATTTCTACAACAATTGGGAAGTCCCTGATCAATCCCGTCTCCCTGCAATGCATGAGTTTAGAACAAGCTCTAGTTTCGAGGGCCTGTGCTTGGTTCAGGACGCGAATTGAGGATGTCATTGAGACCAACGGAGGTTACATTGAGTAAGACATATTCTCCATGGCTGTTTATGCTACTCGATTTCTGCTTCTTGAATCAATCTTAAAAAATGACAATTTTATGTTGTTAATTTATATTAGATAAATCAAATGTGCCGGATTTTGTTGGTACACTCTGCATCATATTCTTCCTTTCCATTTTATATATTTATACTTTACGGCAAGCATGTTTGCTAGCAAGAGAAGGGCCCTGAAGGTGTTTGTGAGAGTATATTTTTATGATATATAATATCAATCAGTGATCTATAACGGAGGTGGGAAAAATCCTTAAATTCCTAGTTTATATCGAGTTTCAAATCTTTCGTTTTCTTTTCCTTTTTTGTGTGGCCTTTTTTTTTATTAACTATTACATTTTTAATACAATTAATAATTAAATAAAATACCTAGAGGAATTGCATTTTAATAATATAAATAACATTTTAGTTTAAAATTAGGCCTCCAGGGATAGACTCATTCATCCCTTATTTTTTTTGTACGTCTCAATATAAAAAATTCTATGAAGGAATAAAGTGTTCCTTTAACAATATTGGAAGTAAAATAAAAATGAAAAGAATTAACAAAAATATTGAAGAAAAGAGCACAAATATTAAGAAAACGATAAAAGTTATAATAAAAATTTCCAGAGCTATAGCTTATCTGAGAGATGATGATTTTTTCTACAAATATTCAGAAACTGTTTTAGGTGATGTTCTGATTCAGAGGGTATGGACCTCACTAAGTCAGAGCCAAAGTCCCATTTCTTTCCATAGACTCTTGGTATTTTGATATTAAAAGCAACGTAACTATGAAACTATGGCATCTATTAAAATGCCTCTAAAATATTCTACTCTGATCGGCTCTCTCAAAGTGAATTTTTTGGCAATATATGCCTTGGAATTTAGAAGTCCATAGTACAGTGTCCTAGTTTTCGGAGGCGAATTCTTTCTCACAGATAATCCAAGAAGAATAATGGCCGATGAATAACTTGACTTTGTATTTATGAGACCCTTCATATTTACAGATATAAATAGTCTAAGTATTTCCGGACGGGGCACTCAGCGAATGCATGGACGACCGAGTTATACATTTTCCCACCGTCTTTACATGGTTCATAGAAGGAGATGCATCCTGCCGAGATCTATAACTGAGCCGTAAATTTATGACCGTCCAAGATTCCAGTTGTGGATCTTAGTGTTCTTTTGATCCAGATTGGTGGGAGTTTTAGTAGTCTTATGGATTCTTTGGCCACCTTAATTAGTTCATCTGTGCAATATCTGCATATTTAAGTTTCACTGCTAATGTGTAGGGGATTGGGTCTACTTTGAACTTCTTATTAACGGAACTAGTAACTTCCCCTTTGAGAAACTATTGTCCGAGAACGCGTCATGGACAAAAATAATATTTTTCTCCACCGCTTCCCACTCCAAAACTGCTGCATCTTTTTGTTGCTTAAAGAAGTACTTCTTTGTATAATTTTGGTGGATGATGCCCACTGTGGAACTCGAGTCGTACACTGGAGAACCTCTCCACAGAATTTTCCCTGCTATAGACAATGATTCTGATATATCCCTAATATGATTTAAATTTGTACCAAACAAAATCCACTTGGGACCTCCTTTTGAAGAGATATACCTTTCTATTCAGCATCTTGACTTTTTGTGAGATCAATGAATATATTTTTATACATTTTTGGCAAAACTATTTCCAACAAAACTAGGCCTCCACCTAGATACTTCTTTGGCTGTGTTCAGAGCAGGGATATATCTAAAGTGAAAAAGTTTTTCTAACCAAGACTTTTCTTCATTCAAAATTAATTCCGCCAATTTTAAATTTGATGCCCCCTTATATAAAACTGTAGGAACTACCTGGGTATTGTACAGATCAAGTCGTTTTTGTAGTGTAAAATGTCTCCAATCCTGCATTTTTATCAAAATGTGTCCATTCAATTTGTACCAATTTTTGTAAGAAAATCCATTTTTGTTTCATTCTAATCCAAGTATTACAGCTGTTTCATAAGTAAAATAACCCCCGACATGCAATTTTTCCGAAGGCCTCCATAAACCCTACAGAAGAATAGAAGTATTCTTCTTGTTTATTATGAGACCAGTACTGAACTCAAAAATATCGAAATAATTCAATACAATTTCAATACTATTGATAAAAATCAATACTCTTTTTTAATTGTTTTTCTGTGTTTGCCTCAATCATTAAAGTAATATCATCAGCATAAAGGTCCACCACGTGCTTCTGTTCTCCAAAACTTACTCCAAACCCCCTGTATTTAGGTTGGGTTGTTTTCGTAAGTTCGTCAAGAGCAGCAATGAAGTGTAGCGGCGACACAGGGCAGCCCCAACGACAACTTCTTTTTATTTTGATCTCCCTTTCTTCCAGATTGCCGACCGTGACAGTAGATGTCCCATTATACAATAGAGCTCTTACTGAATTGAAATATTTATTTGGGAGAAGTTTTTTAACAGCACTCATGACATGTTTATGTTTTATGAAGACAAAAGCTTTGGAAAAGTCAACAGCGATCAACACTCCATATGATCCTCTTTCCGACACTGCTTCAATAGCGAATTGGATATTCCATGAAATATCTGATATTCTCCTTCATTTTAAATAGCCCTTTTGCTCAATACCAAGCTTTGTGTTCAAAATGGGCTCAATCTGTTTTGATAGTACACCTACTAGAGTCCTATATGCAACATTTAATATTGTTATTGGCCTCCAATGGTTGAAATCGTTGCCGTTACCCTTTTCACGTAATAGGAATATTCTTCCTCTAGTAAGACGTTTGGTAACCGTCCCGAGTTTTCCATGTATTTTCCACAAAGGAGGAGATAGGGAGCTGTTTCTTTTTTTGCCAAAACTAAAACCTTTCAGCTAATACCATCTGACCAACTAGCCTTATCTGCCTTGAAATGTTGGCTTATATATTATATCTTATTTTCTCCGAAAACACGCCAAAATTTCAAATCTTTGCTCACAACTACAAGTCAAGCCCTTGCATATTTTCATCAAGTACAGCTTGAGACCTATAATATTTTCATCCGGTACAGTTCAAATCTACAAAAATGAAATATACAGTATGTCCAAAAATTGATGATGGTATTAATAATATCCGTTTTATAGTAAAAAACATACATTATTTTTGATTTGAATAAAATGAAATTTGGAAGGTACAATTATTAGCCAATATTGAATTCTTCTGATGCAATAATTTTCGATGATTGCATCATACAAAAGTATAAAAGAGCTCAGAAAACACCACAGGATGTTAGTTGAAATTCAATATCCAAAATGGTGTGAGATCACTCATTGGAGACCAGGGCCAAGGCTGTTGGCATGATAGAGGGTGGATCAAGCCAGAGAGACGTTGCTCAAAGGTTACAGATTCCTCTCAGGACCCTTAAGAATTGGTGTAAGAAAATTAAGGATGGACAAACCCTTGCAAATCAGTAGGTTGAGGAAGGAAGAAAAAAAAATTAGCAAAGTTCCCAAACTGGTGATTTCAAAATCTTTGACCAAAAAGAGGAAATCCACTAGGAAACTTGCGGTGATATTGATTTCAATGTCCTATCCAATATCCAAGCCATCTGTCTTCAACTACCAGAGCCACTCTTTCAATACTTTGCTGTACACACCTCTTCTGCACCCCCAACTTTCAGAAAACCAAACAAGGCACAGCTTCAATTTTGTTGTGAGCGGAAACCTTTGGACCGCAGATGACTGGAAATGTACCTCTTCAGTGATGAAAGTCCATTTGAGCTATTTCCCACCCCAAATCCCCAAAAAGATTGGACTTGGGCAAGAGATAAGGGAGATGTGGAACCCACTCCAACTCTGAAATTTTCTCTGAAAATTCAGGTTCGGGCTGTTATCAGCCACCAGGCAGTGTCAGATCTTCACCTGATTCCACGAAACCAAACAGTGGTGGCCGAGTACTACGTAACGGAGATCGTCAGCTAGTCTCTGATGTCAGCTTTGTCTTGGTTTAGTCTATGAATACATTCAAACAACAGCTAACAAACGCTAACATATTTTCGGGGTGCTGAGATAAACATCTTTGAGTAATAGAGCCTTTAGCAAAAAGTTGTACAACTATCCCCGAACTACCCTACCTAATAAAAAACAATTATAGTTAGATCCAAAGAAACTCTATCAATTTTGAACAAGCACTATGATTATATTCCTATTTTTACTTCCTCAATTTTAACAAGGAAATCATCTATGTAAATCAGAAGATCTTTCAGGATGAATAATGAAAGATAAATGATAATCATTTATGCCTTAATGCTTCTTAAATCCCTCCCTAACAGTTTCTTCAATTGCAATTTACATAACCAGAGTGATTTATAAATAGATCCCGATGAAAAAAATTAAATAACTCAATCTTTTAAGTTCATATTGAAACATGTATTTGTACTTTTTTTTACAGGTTTAATATCGTTCTATTACAATCGACCAATAGATCCTTTATTATAATTTCCTTTGTTCTCATCAATTTGGCGGGAAAAGGTATTTTGACTTATTCATAGATATTACGCACAAAGTCTTACAACCTTTTTGGGGTTGTAGCTGCAATCAAAGAGCCCATGCGGATTCTATACATTACGGTTTACCTCCCTTTCGACCATAGCCTAGATCCAAAAGTCAAGAGGTTTGGATCAGGTCCTGATTAGTTGATTAGGGAGGACAAATGGGTAAGAAGAGATTGAACTTCATACTAAGGGTGGTGGGAAAGGGAATTTGTATATAAATATCATAATTAGTATGTATATAAAATGTACAAACTGAAGGACCAAATTGGAAACATGTATCCCATTTAACTTTGAAACACTGATTCTCATGAACTTCAAAATTTAGATTTATTATTATATTCGTAAGAGTCTGCTCTATCACGTCAAGGTTAATGGAACAACTCTGACCACGTAACTTAAAGAAATCGGAAATAAATATGGTCATTCTAAGAATTTTGAAGAATGTTTGAGAGAAGACCAGGCTATCTGTCAAGACGTTACATTAGGGGCACTGGGATCAGCTCTGAGATGAAGGAATTAAACAAAAATCCCACAAGGTCATGAGCAGGAATTACTCCGTTTTCCATCATTAATTTTTTGTTTGAGCTCAACAGAGACTTTCATATATAACTAGTTATGTAAACCGTGTGTATTTTTTAGCTGACCCTCTTTTTTGAAATTGGTCTGATCTGAAGAATGAATAATCTTTTTTTCAGGTGTTGTTATTATTATTTTTAACTCCTGGGTAGTTTTATTCAAAAGTAGATTGAATATTTGTGTGTGATCATAAAGACGGAGAGTAGTAACCTTGAGGATTTGTTGTGGAGTTATAATTGTAAGTCCGGGTTAGACTCGGAGTAGAATTGTGGATTGAAATCGAAGTAATTCTTGTCAATACCTTTATTTATGACCTTTTGTACCTCCTCCCTTGTCACAGGTGATTGTACCTGATCTAATGAAACGTCAAGACAGCTAAACTGCTCTATCTCCAAAAACATTTTTCAAGGGGGGTACACTCTATAACTTTGCCCACACGTCATGATTTCTCTTTCTATGTATTAATTGGAGACAGCGTTAGCGGAAAGTTGAAATTCAATTATCACAACCTTTAAATACTAAGGGAATAACTTTGTCTGTATTGCCATTCGAGGATCATGAAAGAACATGGAGGACCTCATTATGTTGAAGAGGTTATGAGTTCCTTTCTGATGGAGTACTCGAAGGGGGGGGGGGAGTAGGTGATCGGAGTCAATCCATGGACTGAGGAATGAGGCGGGAGGAGATCACATCTCATTATTTAAAGTACTACGACTTTTTATTGTATCTTGGCCTCATCCCTTAGTCCCTTCCACCCTCCAGAGTTATCTAGAAAGAGAAATAATGACGTACAATCAAACTTATATTATGTATAGAATAGGTCAAACATCTTCTCAATGAGTGTAATATACATTTTGCGGATTTAGCTTTATTGATGTCTTGAAAAATGACCTGTCCTCCCTACATATATTTAGATATATAATATGTTCCTATGCAAGACCGTTGTCTCAAAATGGAGCAAATGAGGCTCAATTTACTCTTGTCATCTACCATACAATTATTTTACTATCATCTAATAACATACATAAGTATGTAGAAGGTAAGGCAAAGTGAATTTACGCACAATAATAATCATTTATAATTGAATATCAAATGTAGAGGAGCTTTGATTTATTGACTCAGGCATTTGCATAGGTATTTTCTAATGAAGTAACCAGCCTACACAGTGATTGTTGTTACTTTAGAATGTCATTGTAGGTATGTAGGTACTATGTAGTCTAACCGCCATTTTATTTTATATTCGTTAATAATAATTCAAGGAAAACAGTTTTTTTAACGAACACTTAATTAACAAATTTATTTTCTATTAAAAAAAAAAATCCTTACTACTCATTTGGAGATTCCAACGTTTATAACTTTCAACAGAACTCCATCCATGAATAAGATATGTAACGAACATTTTATAATGTTTGTACACCCACGTTCCACGCCTAGTTAACATAGGTGAGGAATGTCTTTAATAAGTGTAATTAACAACGTTTATAATTTCGATAACCGTTTTTGTTATTGTTGCTAAAAATAGTTCCCTCCATATTTTTGCCTCTGTTAGTTTGTTTGTCTGTTGGCCGACAAGATTACGACAAAAGTTACAGATCGATTTTGATCGAACATGCTACGAAGATCACTTATGCTCACACTTCACAGTAAGATGCCATTAAATTCAAAGAGGTCAGCACAAACGTCCTTAACACTTTGAATTATAAAAACTTCAACATTATATTATTTATTAATTAACAATAGAATGTCAGCAAAGATAATAGTATAAATAGAGTGCCGTCTGAACTCTCATAATCATTAATGTAGCCGCCATTAGCAGCAATGATGGCTTCCAGGCGGCAGAAGGCCTGGGATACGCTGCAGATGTAGTCCTCTGTCATGGCGCCCTAGTGCTGGGTGACAGTGGATTTGAGGCCTTAATATTTTTTTAGTGAAAGATACTCTAGGCCTTCCCATCTACTACACCTTTTGGGTATAGTCGACGGGGGTTGGCATCATGGCTGTAGGGAGACAAAAGTGTCTAAAAAGAGTTAAAAAGAACTCAAAAAAGTTTTGCAACCACTGAGGAGGGTTTTTTCATTGTCGGTGGTAAAAATAGCATGTTCACCCTTACAAGGCTCTTTCCACGCACATTTTTTTTGATAACTCTCTGGGTAGTCTGGTGAGAAACCCCAATATCTCTTGCATCTGTCCTCATGGACATGAGGGATTGACCAGGTCTGTTTTCTTTAACTCTTATGGGCCCAGTTGGTCTTTTTTGACATAGCCATTATAGCATTACTCCAACCCTGATCTCAACCACCTGGACTTTGTAGTTCGAAACGTCTTGGAAAAAAAAAAAAAAACGTCTTCTGCACATCTCATCTAAATTTAGATTTAGTCCGAGCTACCATAAAAACAGCGTTGTACGCCATGGACACAATCGTCATCTTCAATACCTGCCGATCTGTTCGCCAGTGTGTTGAGATTGTTATTGCTAGTGAAAGAGGAGATTCTTAATAACAAATGGTGCTAAATATTATACTAAAATAGTTCACAAATTGGATTTGAGTTGGGTTTTGTGGATTCCATAAATATTGCATCCTTCGTAATTTAGTCATACTAATGCAAATTTAAGGTCCCCCACTCTATATGACATGTTATCATAAAATCACATGGAATTTTTTTTTGGGAAAATCTTTCAGTAACTCTTCCGTTGAAAGACTCTTTTGAATGAGTCTTTTGAGTTCTTTCCTGTCACTTTTGGGCCCCTAAAGCCCGTCTAACCCCCTCTACTACACCTTTCCGGGTGAATGTCGAAGAAAAAATTTACAGATTCTGTCATCCAAACACCAAGGCCTCAAAACCACTGTCGGCCAGCACTGGGGCACCATGACAGAGGACTTCATCTGCAGTACCTGGAAGCCATTATTGCATCGCAGTTGGCTGTCTCGAGGACACCTGTCTTCACCATCAGCAAGTTTTAAAAGCTGGATAGGAAGAAGAGCTCCTTGAAATACCCTCAACTGGATCAAGAGGATTTAAAGACAACATCCCCTGAAGTCCATGAGGATCCATGCAAGAGATCTAATGGTTTCACAACAGGCTGTCCAGAAAGCTACCAAAAAAGTAGGTGGAAAGAGCTTTGTGAATGTGGGGAGGCCACTTTTAACATCAGCAATCAAAGAAACCCATCGCCTACTTTGCAAAAGTGTTTTGAATGATTATTTTGAACTCTCTGTTGACAATTTTAACCCTCCACCCTAGACCTAAATTACCAACACCCTGAACTACATCTTTTGGATACATGTCCAGGAGAAGGATTGCAGTGTCTGACATCCAAATACCGAGACCCTCGAAGCCATGACAGAGGAATACATCTGCAGTGGGTACCAACTGGGAGCCATTATTGCTTAAGGGCAGCTACATTAATGATTAATTGAGCTCTATTTATAGTATTAATTTTGTTCAAATTCTATTGTTCATTAATAAATGATATCGTTGAAGTTAAAAATTAAAAGTGTTTAGATTTTAATGGAGCACTCGGTATTTAAAAATGCTTTTTGGAACTCATCCAATTTTCATGATTTTGTTGTTACAAAGGTATCTTTAATTGCTATATATATATTTTTAAATTATTATTGAATCCTAAATAGATGTGCAAAAATAATTGTTATTTATGTTGAGCCCTAATTATATGGGCTGTGAACAAATGAGGCAATAAAAATACAAGAATATGTACGGGCATTATAATTATTTAACTCAAAATCAATTGTTTGTGTTGTTTTTGTGCATATGTAATATACTGGGTGCATACGTAGAAATGCCCTTTCCCATAAAATAAAATATAAAGGAGTCAACTTGAATTTTAAACAACAATGAAATGGACATATATTAAACATATTGACCCAGCTTATGAGCTCAAGGGAGTGGGTCTCAAAAGGTTCGAGATTATATCTTTTTAAGTACGTATTTTTTAATATAATTGATTGATTTTGTGGGAATGACTAACCACTTTCATTCCCTTTATCATCAATAAAAGATCATCATACTTATTTTTGTGATAATTAGTTATTTATTCGGTAGTGCTGATGATTATTGATGTCCAAATAATACAGTTATATATGCACATAGAAATGTTGAAAAAAACCCTGCAAAATCCCAAAAAACACAAATACATCTATTAAAAAAGTGAATATTTTTATTATACTATAATTCTTTATTCCAGCAAGCCCTTATTCCACTGAATAATCATCTGTTTCCTTAGGTGGTCCTGCTATAGCATGTTCTCTCATTGGTGAGAAGGTCCTGGAAAGGCTCTCTTACACTCCAAGGATTTCATGGGAGAGGGAAGCAGCAGTTGAACCCGCCTATGACGTTGGACCCTTTACGACAGACACATTCTCATTAGAAAGCACTCAAACAATATAAAACATGCTGGGTTACCTCCAGCTGATGAGAAAACTTGGGGATTGTTAGATTCTCGTAGACCTTCATGTACAAGAAGTAATCGTTCCTCGAGCTAAGTGATGCATTCTTTCTAGGGCCTTGAAGTTGGACTTTATTCAGGCGACGTCCGTGGCAAGAGAGGCAAATGGATTGTCAAAACCTCAGTAGCATTGGCGACAAGATGGATAGGATACACGGGGGTGGGGAAAAAAAGAAGTAATTTAAGCTAAAGATGTCAATAATAAAAAAAAAGTAAATAAAAGCCAAAAATGCAAATAAATCTGAATTACATAATTTGGACGTCACCAATAATGATTAATAATAATATTCAACAGCAAAAATGTCACAAGAGGGAAATATGATGAATTTACAATACTTTAATCTCCTGATTCCAAATATGGCATTATTTTGGTCTCTGTTAGCCTCATGGCCTACAGAAAAACCTTATAACTTTTTTGTATTCTTTCCTATTTTCAAGGTTGAAAGTTTTTCTAAGCCCTTGGCATTGAAGATAGGAATAAATTATACAAAAATATTTCAAAACTGAATCTTACAAAATTATAAAACCATTTTTAAAATGTCTGTATCATGCTTATAACTCGAGTTATCATTGTTTAAAGTTGAAAATAGGTGCTTTTTATTCAGAGGCTCTTAGCTTCAAGACGAATATTATCAAAAAGTTGTGAAGGCTCTGAGCCAAGTATTGAAGAATATATCTGTTCTTTTTGCAAAGTGACACTCCACAGGATAAAGGCTCTGGTGACCAATAAGGACAAATACATAATTTATATTATTCCTAGCCTATATGCATACAGACATTTTCTTGAAAAATGAGTTCTACAATAATGCTTATGATAAATACATAGATTGTGTATTTAAAGTTAAATCTCATTTGAAAAGAGTCACCATTATTTTATAATACAACTTCATTATTAATTATTTCTGTTAAGGAAGACAGCGGTTAATTGATTAAATTAACCCAGGTGGATTATTACCTATGGTAAATTGTTTAATGTTTTACTCTTTAAAATAATCAATCAATGTTTTCCAGCGCTACAACTAGGAACGGTAGATTTTATTGAAAAAATAAAGATATATTAGTTATATATGTCTCTAACCCATTAATTAAATTTTTCATATTTCATTCATTCATTATATATATATTTTTTCCTATTTTGAAATCTTAGATTTATTGATAAGATCAGGGATCATGAAACTTTTTCACAGTGGGCTGTATGCTTTTAGGAATGACAAGCACGGGTTGGATAATTATATGGTGTACATAATAGAGAATACAATGTTTAGCATTTTGAGCATGTTAAAAAAAAGAAACGGAAAATTAATATGGCCACCCTGATAATTTGAATAATTTGTTGAAGGAGAGCAGCTTAGGTGTCCTCTGACGTAAACAAAGATTTGCTCATCTAGACAAAATACCAAAGAGACGGAGTTTGACGAAAGTAGACTATGTAAAGGCGGAACAAAACATTAAGAAATGTGATCAAACGAATACGAGACGAAACGAGGATGAGATTAAACCAAATTGGACTAAAAAAAGACAAGTTAAACGAAAAAATATTAAAAGAAGACGATATGAAACGGAACGAGATGAAGACGAGATTCAACCAAATCTGAGAAAGGAAGACGAGATGAAACCAAATCTGACAAAACAAAGATGAGTAACACGAAAAAGATTATTATCCAGCAATTCACTTAAATAATAAACATAATCAACTGAATAAGTTAAGAATCATTCTTAATAGAAACCTGCCTTGCAAACATCAAACTGTATACATTAATATAAAACAATGGATAGAAAGTAAAACATCCATCCTGAAATAGTCCATCTATATAAAAATTGTAAACATATTTGTTCCTCAAATTCAATGATCAGTGGCATGTACTGAACAGTTTTTAATAGTCACAGTAAAACGGGACAAAGTCCGACCCGTTTCAGCTCAATACGGAGAGAGTGTATTTAAAAAAAATAAAAATATGGGACGATTCTGTTTTTCAAGGGTCGGTTAGCCACCATAGGGTCAACAGAGTAATTTATGAAATTTTTTCAGACAGTTATAAATTAATTTTTTAATTGCAAGACTCACTATGTAGAAAATGGAAGGTCTTACCCTTGCAACTTAATTTAACTTATTTATGTAAATTACATTTTTTACCAAATTCCCAATCAAATAAGACAAAAAAATGTTAAAAATCTTTTTTTTTACAACATGGTTCGAAAAATAGGTAAAAAATAGGTACAAAAGAAAAACAAAGGGTAGACTTTTAAGCAAAACAGTTAATTAATTTCAATAAACCTCAATTAAAAATTGCTAAATATACAACTTATACAGGTGTGTACTTCTAAAACTGAACACTCCTTTAAATTTTACGGCTTGAAGGCTTGACGAGGGGTTCTCTTGTATACCTTAAGGTCAAGATATATATTAAATAGCCGGTCTATGGTCCCTCTGCTGACGTTGAACTCTCTGGAGAGGCCGCTGATGGTAACCTAGCCTCTCTTGTCCTCGACAGACTTTTTCACGGCAGCAACCATTTCGTCCGACCTTCGAGGCCTTGACTTATACCTTTTGGTCGCCTCAGGAGTACCTTTGGCTACCATGCTATAAACGGTGGTGCGGCTGCTGTTCAGAACCTTGGCAATTTTAGTGGGAGTTTTTTCCCGCGCGAAAAGTTCCAAAATTGCGACTCGACGTCTCTCCATATTATCGGCTGTTGTTTCACTGTTGCTATTTAGATTTTGCTGGAGTTTTTTTTATAGCTAGTCAAGATCCTTGCCTCGAAGGTTAACCCGGTTTCAACTCAATAAAACCACGAATATGTGCATGGCGTAAAATTTAAAGGAGTGCTCAGTTTTAGACGCGCACACCTGTATGCAAACTTGAAACTTACAAACTTGGAAAGAAAAAAGTGTGGTATTATTTAATCACACATTTACAAAAATATTTATAAGTATATTTCTGATACATAGCAATTGTAAAATTGATTTATTCTATTCGACCGCTATTGGCCTCTCAGATAGCGATAAACCCCTCGCAAATAGAGTTGGAAGTATTACAAAAGGAAGCTAAGATTCATGGCAGCCTCCTTTCCATGTGCAGCCAATAATAAATAGTCGAGGGGATTGACATCGGGACTGTATGGTGGCCACATTCTTTTGTATCAGAAAGCAATGTTGTTACCTAAGAATGTCTGAGTAATTGTCGAAGTGTGAGCGGGGGCCCCATCCTACTGAAAGACAACGTTGCCGTAGGGAAAATTTACCTGGACCCAGAGAAGTAGATTGGCCTTAAAAACGTCGATATACATGACTCCGGGAGCCTCCGAGAACCAGATATAGGGCTCCACAATATAGTTAGCAGTGGCAGCAATATCTAGCGTCATGGCTGATGCAGGGTCTATGGTGGTGTTAACCGATGGAAAGTCCTCATTGATTTTCCCAAAGTTTACATAAGGGTCATTACGGCGATTGCCGCCTCTGTTGTTGTGTGACCTGCACGAAGAAGAGTTGATGCCCTAAGCATGGAATCACTCTGCTATGACATTTCTCGTCCTATTTAAAAATTCAAAAAGAAACAGGTATTTGACATACGTGACCACCTATACAATTACAGACAGACACGTATAACATCCATTGAAGTTTTATATCAACGGGTTGGAACTTACACAAATTTTGTTATCATCAAAAATACCAACCGCAATAGCTGCAGTTGATATCATAACCCACGGATTTTTTTACATGCCAACGCGACTAACAAACGAGTTGGAATCCACCACCAATTTATGTTATATCATTAGAAACGTCTTCCACTGTAATGCGGGTTGATATACAAGCCTACAGGTTGTGTTGTGTGTCAACACGACTAACAAATAGTGTGGAACCCACTGCCAATTAATGTAGTATTGTCGTCAAAAACAGAATCCACTATATGCCCGAGTTAAAAAATGTGTAGTCACTTTGATTTCTTAGTTATAACCATACACATTGGTGGTGGGCTACAACCTGCTTGTTAGTCATACTGGGACGTAAAATAAACCAGGGGTTCTGATATGTGATATACATTATGCACATAAGAAATTGTATGCATGTCCTTATGGAAACAGTGCATAAGTATAGAATAACTAATTACTTTGTTTATTTTTCAAAAACAATAAAATATCGAATAGCCATGACTTTTCAAGTAAGATGAGTGAATCGACAGCTGACAACAAATATATACGGTATTTTTGTGTTAGCATGGTAACGCCGTGCTAGGAGAAGCAATGTTGAAGCAACAAAAAAAATTCAACTCTTTTACACTTTCCTCCACGGGGGTATCAGTGCCGAGAAGGCAGCAGACACTGTTGGCATCCCTATCCACACTGTCTACAAAATCAAAAAGTTGGACGTACCCGCACCCATACAGACAAGAAAAAACAAAAATTATGTAGCAACAATATAGCTTACTTCTGGCTTGTTTCTATGTAGCGCTTCTCCAGCCCTGAGCGTCATTTTCAAGAGCTGTCAATATGTTAGCCGGCGTATCGAGGATTTTATTGCTTTTGAAGGAGGATATATTGAATAGGAAATATAGCTTATACACACCTCAAATTGGTTTTGAGGTGTATTTTCTTGATTCCATAAAAATCACGTTTTTCATAAGTTGGTCGTGCTAACGCAAGAGTCTGTCCTATTCTGTAGATTATGTATGTACTTTATGGCATCGTCAGCGTCCCTAGCGGATAAAAAAGTAGTGAACTCGTAGGCAAATAAATTTGGACAAAAATTATATTAAATAGTACTACTCATTTTGTCATTTGGTTCATATCCTTGAGACGAATCAAGTGTTATTATGAACTTTAGTATTGTGATCCCTGGATAAGATTATGACAATTTACATTCAATGACCTAAAAGTGCATTTAAATTATACATGCAGAGCAACTCATAAATATTAATTCAATAAAAAAATATAGATATGAACTCCACGACTTATTTGATGTACGCCTTTAAAATTAATTGAATTCTTAATATAGACATACCTATGTATTAAGTATGGATAGATAGTTATAAACATTCGTAGGTATAACGCCAAGGCCAAAAACTATGAATTCATCGATATACGTATTATTAGCTCTGAATTGAACATGAAATCAAGGTGGACAAGTCTTATGCTATTTGCAAAAATGACATTTCAAAATTGGATAGTTGAACATAGACTTTAATTTAAATGAAGACACATTTTAATAGATCCCTTCTTCAAGTTGAATATACATACATATGTGAAAAGGAACACGTCTGTGATAGAGATGAGAAGGATTGTAAATCCTAGGGATTTGTTGCGTGTGAGTTTTGTTTGGGTTGAGAACCTAAACAGTTTTTTCTTTATTTTCTAAAGAAATTATCAATATCACTATTCTATAATTATTGAGGAGATAACATATAAGAATGAAACACATGTGGGGAGCCCGGGTCAGTGCCTTTTTTAGTGGAGTCCGGCTACTCAAATTACTATAGTTTATGTAAATAAAACTTATTTATAATCGAAGGGGTACATTGAGTGTTCGTAAAGTTTCTTCCAAAAATGGTTATAAATGATCAGTATTAAGTCTATACAATCCCAATTCCCGAACATCTCTAAGGTCGAAATTGTTAGTTTGGTTAGAGCATAGACCCGAGCCATGCTAGCTCATGACTTTGTCTTGGGAATAGTCAATGTCATCAGAGTAAAGAGTAACGTTGTAGTGAGACGTTGCTGTTATTGTTGTTCCTTGGTTACTATTGTATAAACTATGCTAAGAAACTTATGAATGCATTTATTCTGAAAGATGCATATTAATCCTTTTTTAAGGATAAAAAAATCAATTTTTAGCAGATTTAAAGCAATTTCATCAAAATTGGGGAGCAGAAAATCCCAGTTCACTAACAAAGGGTCAAACAGAATGGAAGCCCTTTTTTAAAAATTTATATTAAGGAAAATAGTGAACTATTGTTTGTCAAAATGGGACTTACAAATATAAAGAATTAAGCTTTAAAGTGTATCAAAAATATATCACTTTATTATACAGGGCAGGACATTGGACTGTTAATTAATGATTATTTTCTTATTACTATGCACAGGTTTAGTGATTATTTTTGGATATTCTGTTTCTGCCGTCCTTTTTACGTAAACAAACTATACTATCATTTAGTCATTTCCTCACCATGAGCGAGCAACAAGCAAAAAGGCAGCGCATCTCAGATCTCCTAGATGCTGGAGCTCATGTGATGAAGATTACAGACATTTTTTAGTTTTAAGCCTGGTTTTTAAGTTGGCCAAGATGAAAAAAAAAAAAAAAAAATGGAGAAGACCTCTTCAGGATGTCAGGAAGTGGCATAATTTAAAAGAATTTAATGTAGAATCCCACTAAGTCGATGAATCGCCTCACCAACTACTTCTCTGTGGCTAATAGAACCATCAAGAGGCCTATATATCGTAACTTGGGATTAGTTTCTTTCACAAGGAACCCACGCTACCTTTTGAAAGAGGGGATGAAATCTAGGAGGCTTGAGAGGTACAAGAAAATCCTCACATAGATCAAGGCAAATGGGTCAATTGTGAAAATTTTCTCAGACAAGAAGATTTTCATAGTTGATCAATTCTTCAACCGCCGGAACGAACGCTGGCTCGCAGAAACCAACCAAGAGGTCCAATGGTTTACCACACCAAAAATCCAGGGTTAGCAATGGTCCTCGGCGTTGTGGCTTTTGATGGAAAGAAGATACCTCCGTTCATTTTCAAGTCTGGGCAATAAATAGGCCAGGAGACCTACTATAAGGTGCTTAGGTACATCATCTTGCCATGGCCGAAGACCAACTACCCGGAGGGTAACAACATATGGACTCAGGACGGCGCCCCCTGCCACACGTTTGCCAATTACCAAAAGTTCTGCGTAGATAACATAGCTCAATTATAGTCCAATGAGATTTGCCCACTTCCTCGCAAGATTTGAAGCCAATCAACTTTTCTATATGGGGCACTTTGGAGAAAGAAACCAACAGGACCTCACACTCAAATGTGAAACTTGTCAGAGGAGTTTGTCATCAACTCCTGCATGGCCTTCAGGCGACGTGCAAAGGCTGTGATTGATAATAAAAGTGGGCATATTGAGTGAAAAACGTTTGACAAAAATCTTGTCTACATGTTCTGTTAAAATTATTTTTCTTCCTATTATTGATAATAGGAAATCTTTGATGTATTTCTAAATCCATCGCTCGTGTCCACGTTTTACTGCCCTTCCCCTGTATATCTAACCCTAAAATGTAGTTAAAATATGTTACCCCCCACCATTATACAATATTATTCCTATATTGTAGATACAAGTTAATTATTCTGATGGAAGAAATAAAATATTTTCATCAAATTATTCCAATTTCCTGGAAAGTAAATGGGCCTATGGTAAATTCAGAATGAATTTGTTAAAAATGTAAATGTATAAGACATATATTAAACAATCAAATAAAGTTTTGTTGTTGCTGTATTAGTTCCAAATGGCGTCCTCTTCAGTTATGATGCAATTTATGACGTCGTGAGTGAAAACAGTCTATTAGCAACTCATATGATGATGCACTTTCCCTCCTCACAACTCCTACTACTTTTTATTTTTGAAGAAGAATAAAAAGAGGTATGTATCAACTGTAGAATTTATACTCACATACCGGGTGAAAACTTGAAACTTAGACCCTTGGAATGAAAAAAGAACATGGCCTCTCATTGTTTAATTATACATTTAATAACAAATTTTATGACTATTTTTTTAATACATCGCCAATATCAAATAAATTTATTCTATTCTGCTACTCTTGGCTTCACAGATGGGGACACACCTCTTGCAAGTATTGCCAATGAAGTTCGGGTCCATGGCAGCCCACTCCAAGTCGCAGGAGGCCTTCATAAGGAGGCGCTCAATAAGAAAAGTCGAGGGGATTGATATCCAAACTGTATGGTGGCCACATTCTCTTGTCTCAGAAAGATATGTTGTTAGCTATGAATGTCTAAGTGATTTTCGCTGTGTGAGCTTGGGTCCATCTTGCTGAAAGACAACGTTGCCGAAGGGAAAATTTGCCTGGACCCGGATGAGCAGATTTACCTTGAAAACGTCGATGTACATGACTGCCGTGAGCCTGAAACCCTCCGGAACCAGATATAGGGATTCCGTTAGTAGCAACAATACCTAGTGTCATGGCTGATGCAGGGTCTATGGTGGTGTGCACCGATGGAAAGTCCTCATTGATTTTCCCAAAGTTTACATAACGGTCATTACGGCGATTGCCGCATCTGTTGTAGTGTGGCCTGCACAAGGAAGAGTTGATGCCCTAAGCCTTGAATCTCTCTGCTATGAGATTGTTCGTCCTATTTAAAAATTCAAAAAGAAACAGGTGCTTGATATACGTGTCCACCTATACAATCACAGGCAGGTACGTATAACATCCATTGGTGTTTTACATCAACGGGCTTGAACCTACAAAAATTCATGGCGTTATCATCAGAAACGCTCTCCACTATACCTCCAGTTGATGGTCATAACATAACCCTCCTTCATCTCTATGGTCTTGCTATGTTTTAGGCTCTTACGAGCCATTCCTGTCAGCTTGTTAACCTCTGTTGGAGTTTGACCCGCACGAAGAAGAGTTGATACCCTAACCCGTGAATCTCACAGCGACGACATTTCTCCACTGATTCAAAAAAAGTTCAAAAAGTAGCTGGTGCTTGAGATAACTGGCTTCATGTACAAATAGAGACAGTTCTAATTTCCTTGCGTAGAACATCTCAAATCAATTTAGTACCAGTGTGTAAGTTTCATGTGTCCACCCGGTATAGGTACTTAACTGCAAGCTATACCTATATGTTCATACTTTGTGAACGTTAATTCAATATAAAAAAGGTTTCATAACTCATATTCCTCTACATAACATACTTTCATAGAACAAAAACAACTCCCACTTTTGAAATTCATTACTATTTTGTTATACTTAAATCCACCATTTATACAGATGATTAATATGAAGTAAACTCATAATATATAAGTAATATTAGAGCCATTTTTTGGGACAATAAGCTGTCCTTTTTGTTTCTTTTTGTTCGACCCTCCATGAAATATAATTACCTAGTTGTACAAAAAGGTTTACTCCCTACACTTTTTCAACACTTTTGTGGTGAAACGCACCTGTTAACTTGTGTGGATTCATGGTCTATGTGAAATCTTTTTTCCCCCACGTATGAGGATCCTTTTTATGATATCACCGATTACGTAACTTTATCATTTTTCCTCATGACAAAGTAGGCAATTCTTTATTCCTTCTGAAGAATCCACCTAGTTAATTATACTAAAAATATGAACTCATGTAGATTACATTATAAGTAATAATGTAATATTAATGACGGGAGTCATACATAAAATCTTTTTCCTGGTGCTCGTGAATTAACAATAAATTTTAAGTTAGCAATCTGGATAATGGTTCTAAGGCGACTACTTCCTGTTATTTTAATCTACAGCAAACACCCCTGTCAATTTACCCCTGGAACCATTTACCACCTAAACATACAAACGTTATTAATAATTTAACTTGATAATGAAGGGATTAGGGATGCATTGAACTTGATTTGACATCATCACAATTTATTTAAACATTAATATTATGCAACTAATATCTGACCATTGGGATAAAATACATAGAGTGATGATTTGAAGAAGTAGTTGACGCCGTCAAAAAAGATATAATGGATTTGAGACATTATGCTCACTCGAATTCAATTCAAGAATAAAAAATTATTGGTTCTTAAATTTAATAAGATTATTGAGTATGCTCCGAGATTTATACAGTAGACTTAGTGCATGTCTACTATTTTTATAAGACTGTAACTCAAATTAATTATTCTTAATAAAGATCATTCAAAGTAGTATTGGAGATCCGCTAGAATTATTCTATTTATTACAGATTTTATCAACACCTTATATTATTTTCAATTTCTCAAGAGGTAAATTTAAACGAGAGGTTTTGCTAAGACATTTTTTGTACAAAATCATATGAAAATTGAGACTGGACATTCCTGGTTGGGAGAAGAACACAACCTCTCCTCAAGACTCGTCTAGATAGAGGAGTCCAAGGTGTACGCGTCTGGAGAGGAGGGCAGTCACATGTGTAGGTTCCAAAAGTCCGGAAAGTTGCCTCTCAGGAAGGCCTGGGTCTTTGCGGTGCGATCACACGGAGCTTAACTTAAGCAAAAAAAAGTTGTTTCCGAACTTTCGATGGTCCAAGGTAACACTTTTTTATGCGGAAGTTTAACGTTAAGTATCATCATTGAGCTCTCCAACATAAAAGGGAGTGCACACTTCGTCTGTTCTAGCCACAGTGCCCAATAACATGGTTTTGGCCAGACTTTTCTTCAGAAGACATTTCTTACTGATGTACACCCGAGCTCCTTCGATATGGTCTTGAGAGAAGATTCAAAATTTAACTCATTTTTTGTCCATTTTAATAGTTATTATTTGTTTTGTTTTTAATTTAGTATAATCTTTACAATATGAATCTTAAGTCACAAGACCTATCTTTCACGGAATTTGAAGACAATCGACAAATACAATTCCAATTTGTTAAAATTTAAATTATGTCTGGCACTAGATAACAAATTACACAACTACTGAATCAAAATTGTAATCAAAATCAGTTTATTAAATTTTTATAAGTATTTAGTATCTGCCAAAAAGAAGCTTTTTACTAAGATTTGCTGTTTGTTAGCGTTTCACAACCAACCTGATTGACCAAAAAAAAAAAAAAGAAAGTATATTATTTATATGGATCATTCTAAAAGGGATAATTTTTGATCTTGGCATACTTTTTTTTAACCATATTTGAGGGAAAATATAGCCAAAATTTATAGGATCAATTAAAATTCATATAAGATAACCCAAAAAATTGTAGAGAACATTTATTTAGAGTTACTTTATTTTAAAAAAATGACTTCCGAGGCAACAAAAGACTGAAATATACAAATGTACCTATATTATACCATCTTTACATGTAAATATTCATAAATAAGATACTCCTACGGATAACTTTGATAATAGAGTAACTATGTACGTACACATATGTACATAGAGATTAAAGGTCTTTTTGATCAATCCTTGGATGTTTTTATTATTAAACTGGTTTTGTGTTGATATAATGAGATCAATGATGTCATTCTTAAGCCCTTGTTTGCAACACCTTCTCATTCTTCAACTCAAAAGAGTACTAGAAAAATTTATTGCAAAGTGTTTTTAGAGAAGAAAAGTATTTACCGGGTGTTTCATAGAAATATAAACACTAACAAAATTACACATAATTAATGAAAGTTGAGTGATTGAAATTAATTCATATTTCGACATATTAAAGCATAGACAATTAGTTACGAAACAGAACAAGCCTAAGCTCTCTAACTTGCGTACAAGGCGAGAAAAGGACACTTGAACATGATCGACGAATTTCCATTTTCGCACCCTAAGCCGTTATGCGTCTCTAGGACCACCATTTACGCCGTTACCAAGTTCAAATGTTGGAAAGGAAGAAGGGCTCTGTCAAAAAGGTCAATTCCCTCAAGTCCATGGGGTTCCATGCAAGAGATTTCGGGGTTCCACAACAGGCTGTCCTGAAAGCTATCCCAAAGGGGATGGAAAGATCCTGTTGAGGGTGGAAATGCCACTTTTGACGCAGCCTGATGCCCGTCGATGACACCTTTGAGGTATATGCCTAGGGGAATGCCTGCAGTGTTCGTCATCCAAACACCGAGGTTCTCAAAGCAACGGTCAGCATGCAACAGGACGCCATGACAGAGAACTACATCTGCAGCGACTGTCAGGCCTTCCGTTGCCGTCGGAAACCCATCATTGATTATAAGGGCAGCTACATAATGATTAAGATAGCTCAGACACTCATATTTATATAGTATTGATTTTACTGAAATTATATTGTTAATGAATGTATTATGTATACATGAGATGAGAGAAATCAACACAAATCCCAATCCTTATCAAGCAATGATATAGGCAGGAATGATTATAATTTGGATCCTCAATTCTACTTCGAGTCCAACAAAGACATACACTTATAGCTCCACGACAAATCCTCCTCAGGGTTACTGTTTGTCTTTGTCATTCACATACTCGTGACTACTTTATACTTATTATCATTTGAAGAGTAATATAAAAATAACCCCTTTGTCTAATAAAAAACACATTTTAAAGTTGCAACTACAAAAAGACGTTCCCCTTTTTATTGTTATATTCTTTTCCTCTCTGGTTCACATGTAGTCTTAATTCTTTCTGCTCGAATCATAGTCACGATGCGAGTTTATTTATCTGAAAATAGAAAAAATTAAATAGCTACGCATTAAGTAATTTAGTGTTTATTTCTTATAACTTTCAACTATGAATATATTGACCGTTTTAGTAAATTAATGTTGTTTGAGTGTTTTATTTGTACGATCCAATAGTGAACATTCTTCTTTTGACAAAGTTAATGAACGTTGGTTAAACGCTGACCCAAATATTAAGGGAATTTTATTTCTTGATACACAGTAGTCATAAACTCAATATTACGCGAATTAATCTGAACAACATTAGATCTGGGCATCAACAATGTATAATTTGTGATAATTATCATTTCATTTTCGATAAAAACTTCTTTGAAATATTAATTAACGAATTGTTGCTACTAAAAATTGTTCTCATTAACTTTGCTGAGATTCAGTTTGATATAAAGGATATCAGATGATATATCATTTCTAGCAACACGTTTACCTTAAATTGAAAAAAAAAAAAAAAAGTAATAAACACAACAAAAGAGCACCTTCAAAGTCAACAAATAAATCAAATTTACTATACCTTGATTAAATATTGCAAAATTTTCGAATAGTTTCAAAAAAATATATTTTTTGCGACAAAAAAAAGTTGCATTTATTCTGAAGGATGTTATTAGGAATTTAATAAAGTTTTGAGCATTAAAATCTTATTTAAAAAAATTTAAATCCATTTTATCAAATTTGGGGTGCAGAAAATCCCAGTTTAACAACAAAGTGTTAAAACGTAAAATGACTTATCAAGAGGTTTTGAGGATAGGTACCTACTATTCTTCATATATATTAAAAAGTTGCATCTTATGACGAGTGAAAGAACAATTTTGAGCGACAATTTGTACGAACATCTCATAATAGCTAATAACACGTTATATAGAGGGAATCCTAAAAATGCCTAGACACTGTTTTATACTTACTAGTTGAGAAAAATTATAAAATCTAATTTTGCATAAAATTAAGTTAAATTAAATTTTTATTGATAAGGCGCTCACTTACAAATAGACAACCTCCCTCCCCCAAAAAAAAAAAAATATATATATATATTTGATGAGATTTATTAAATAAATAAAAATTTGAGCATAGATTTTCAATCTTTACAAATGAATGGAATTACTTTCTGCGACAAAGTGTCCGAATTTAATGTAACTTTTTATTATTAAAACTTTATATTCATACATTAAAATGATTAATTTACCCAATATAATCTCCTGCAGCCTCGATAAAGACCCTTAGCCTCCTCCCGAAGGATTTGCCTCACTTGTTTTTTTTAAAATTATTATTAATGTCCTTTCACCTATGCAAAATTTCTAGTTAAGATCAATACTTTAAATTATAAAAACAAATCAATATAAAACATAGTTATCCAAAATTATTTAAAAAAAAAACCCTAAAAGATTCTAAGGTTATTAAAAAGATGGGGTAAAAGTCCCTTTTATAAACTAAAATATAAGGTTTGTCCGGTTTAAAAGTCCATTGTTTCAATACATCTATCGATTGTTTTGTTGAAACCTGCAGGAAGAGGAGCCTTTTTTGTTCCACAAGTGCAAAGAGTTGTGAGTGTCTTTGCAAATATTACTTTGAATTTAAAGTCATTCTTTACTCTCAATTTAAGGGCAATCAGCTAGTCTGACACCTTTAGAGTTATGTCAAACCTATTGGTAATTATATTCTCCACCATCAACAATAGAGGTCTCACTCGATCACAGAAATAAAATATGTAGAAGGAAGATTCAACTGCTTCTTTACAGACAAAAAAAACAACGTTCCGTAATATTTGACTTGCTTGTGTATATTGAGGAGGTTACAAGCCTACACCGACACCAATTCTGTGACCATGTTGTAAAGGGGGTTGAGTGTATTAATCTTTGATTAATTGCTTCTTCTTCCATATTAAGTTTCGTTGTGATTTTACTTTTATTTCGATGATGATTTTTTTGTTTTTTTCCTTTCCACTGAACCCATTTCTATAAATAAAGGGATTGGCGAGTCTTGATGTAGGAAATTAGCATCACGAGTAATGGTAGTGACCCCGGCGTGAAGAATCCAGTTAACAATATTCCATAAAAATCTTTTCAGCTCGTCTGCTCAAGTCAAGGCATGTTCTTTAGAGTACTGATCGACAGTTCTAAGACGCGGGTTGAAGTTGAGTGGTTCATCATCGTCTAAGGCTCTGAGAGTTCGCACGACTGAACTTTCCAAAAAATCTGCCATTCTATGCAAATAATTACCCAAGGTCTTTATCATTTTAAAAGCTTCGTTCGGTCCCGAAAATATTCTGTCTGATAATTCATATCCTGTGTATCTTTCCAACGCGTATTCGATTCTTTTTGCCCAAACGACTTCACTTTTATTGAGTCTTTTTAGACAACTAAGCTTTACATTTTTCTAAAATACTTCTCTGTCGACTGAACCCAGTCCTCAACTATTGAGTGGGGTAATAATGCGGTCTTTGGAGATAAACTGTCGTTTGTCTCCCTAGACAAGGTATTTCTTGGAACAGTTTATTATCTTGCACGTGTTTTTTGGAAAATTGTGTGCATCTCAAGACGAAATGCAGCACTTGGCCATAAAGTATATTGCATGGTGCCCTAGCACTCGTCAACGAAGACCATAAAGGGGCTGATATTAAGCTGACGAATTTTACAAGCTTTGGATTCAAGTTGTGGCCAGAAGGCAAAGTCTAACGGGTTCAAATCTGGACTGTATGGAGGCAATGAAAGTCCATTTTTTCTTGAGAAAATTGTGGACCGCTTTTTTGTAAGTCTCGCAGTAGCACCACATTTCTATCTGGAAATGTTGTCTTCCCTATGGGATGGGCTTTGTCATTATGATGGCCCTATAGTAAACTGCTGTGAGGTGGTACAAGGTTGGGAACCAGATGAGGAGAGCCAAGGCTTCGTTAGATGCCACAAAGACCAACAACATTACACCGGCTGGTTTAATTACGTTTGAAAGAATCCTCCTCATATCTTCGTCAATGCTTAATGCAAGGAAACTGTCATTTCGCTTTGGATTCTGATTGGATCAACAGAGAAGATTATGATTTTCTAGGCTCTGGAGATCTTGAGACTGCCGAAGAGTCACTTGCAACTCCAGCTCATTCAACAAGGAATCCTTTTTTTTTTAAACCATTGCCTAAAGCCGAGTCGAACCGAGTTCATAATTGTTCGAGTCGATACACAAACAAACGTGGAGTTAACAGATAGGAAGGGAAATACATGATAATAATATTGAGTGTTTTTTTTTTGTTTGTTTTTTTGCAAGTCAATGTTTCATAAAATACTTAACAAATTCAATAACAATGACTTGTGAGTTTTTGGTGTTTATTTATAATTTACCGTTTTCAAGTGTGTTTTTTTTTGTGTTTTTTTACAAAAAACAAAACCAAAAACATGAATATAAATTTTATTACTCAAAGTAAACATATGCCTTGAAGAAATAAAAGTAAAATCGAAAGGATATTTTGAAAAAAAAAAAAATGTAAAACTGTTTACAAATAAGAGCTAACTAAAGAAAGTGTTTTAATTCCCATTTCCAAAAGGCAATGACACCTGATGAGTAAATCAGAAAAGTTTTATTTAGGTTTCAGAATGATTGTTCACATTGGAAGTTAAAGTTTTGGGAAAAAAATTTAGTCAGATGACATCCCTCATTCTTCCATACTCAATATTCCAAACTTCGGTATTTCAACACCAGGTGATTTTTTCATTTCTCTTCGAATAACTTTTAATTGAGTGGTTTTAGCTGGGTGTCGTGGTGTCAAGAAAATTTCCTTCCTTGCTATTGCTCAGTACTACTGTCTGTGTATTTTATCTCCTTGGTCTAAACATAACAAAGAAATAAAATTGAACATTGTAGAGTGGATTTCGGGCTCACTCCTTGGGCCGAGCAAAGTGGGGTAATACTTTACCAGTTATAATCAAGGGACTGCCTTTATCAAGCCGTTCCTGTTCTTGAACCCCTAAGACCAGAACCGACAAAGTCGAACTTAGGCCCCAATATATTACTTATCGGTATTGGTTATTCTGCTTTTGTTCCTATATCGAATATATAAAGAAAATACAATAAATATTAGAAAAAATAAATTAGCTGGACATAGTCAACAAGTCAATTTTTTGAGATTTTTTTGTGCTATTGCAACATTTTTCAATGATTTTTTTACGTCACGAGTGGGATACAGCTGTATTTGAGTTCCAAATAGCTAAAGGCTTCTTATGGATCTCTAAAACTGGTTTTAGGGACCAGACGGTGTAAATAAGAGAGGGAAGGGGTGGGGTAGATTATGGATCCAGGCCCGCTACTAAGCTTGTCATGGGCCAAGAATATAACAACTTTAGTATTTATTAAGACAGGGGGTTCCAAAATTTGACAATGCCACAAATTTTTTATCTGAGGCCCCCTTTATATGAAACAACATCTGTACTATATATGTGTAAACTGAAAACAATCCTCAGTTGTCCATCTTCCCCCTAGGCTATCCTCACGGCCTCCACTTTGTAAACCATTACCTTAAGCAACCTTAGCTTTTTGTAGCCCCTGCTGGAAATGGAGGTACAACAACGCAGTCCGCGTATAATGTCCTGTTTATATCTAATATCATTTCCTGGGCCTGAACTTTCTAGCTACGCCTCTTGTTGTTGTTTTTTAATGCTCCTATAATTGGTTAGATGGAGTTGCAATGATTAAGCATAAGTAAACATTATAGTATTACATTTACTCCATCTAAACTAGGCATCTTTTGGCGAAGTCCATATACATAAAGTATATTTCCTTCTCTAGGAATCGCCTGGGCGCGAACGCACATGGAATTCAAGAGAATAAGTACTCACGAGCACGTTGTCCATGAGCTACGGCGATACCATTTTGTTTTTAGAGTGCCTGTTACCAAACTGAGGCTGTTTAAAACAGAACTGAGCCCCAAGACTGGAACTGAGACCGATATAGCTGAACTGAGACTAAGACCGTTGAAATAAAAGAACCAAGACCGGGACCAATAGAACTGCTGAAACTGAACCGGGCACAGCCTTGGTTATAACGGTTCTGGGATGTTACGCCCCACGCAGTTTAGTCTCGGGAAGTTCTGCCTTTGAAAGATTCACCGTGGAAAGTTTCTCCCTCGAACGTATATGATAGCATAAATGTATCTTTCACTTGTTATCTAAGGTTTAAAATGAGTCTTCCCCCCACTTGAAGTCATTTGTTATGCATTTTTGCATTCATTAGTGTGTCAAATGAGCGCATTTAAATCAATGTTGGTATATTTTTAAAATTATTATTTCCTGCAATTTCTAAAATACAATTTTATATTAAGCTTGCCTTTGCTGGTCTCAACCCAAATCCTAGTTCAGATTAAAACAACATCAAAATAATTAAGAGTGATTTTATTTTTAAATTTACAATTTAAGGTTTTTCTTAAATCACTCAATTAGCCCATGTCTCAAAAACGTATAAGGACCTTAATAATATAAAACAATACTCTGAACTAATGCCACTTCTAACTCTAATACTAATACGAGGAATAGCCCTATTAAAGCATTAAGGGACTATTAATTCTTGTCACCCTCCCCAGTAAAACCAATGTTTGTATTATCACTTCCAAAAAAAAATTTAAATACCATTATTAATTACAAAGAACTTCAAGTAAAGGAAGGCCTTAAATTACTGCTCAGGATAGAACATCACAGCGGTAAACTACGTAGAGTTTAACTTCCTGTCACCAGTTATAATATATATTAAATCCATAATGTTAAGGCTTTTGGAGGTTTAGTATATACAAGTATGCTACTAACTTTAAATTAAAAAGTCAAGTCGGTAATTTTAAGGTGGATTGCCACATATATTATGCCTAGACACGCAATTTATTTCTTAGAATTTTTTTAATGTGCCTTTAATTAGTCATATGGGCTTGCACTGATTAAGTATAAGTAAACATGATCGTTATAAAGTTAATCTCTCTGCTCTAGGAATCGTTTTCAAAGTCCATCAAACGGGTTGGAAACTTGAAAATTACACACATGGAAAGAAAAAAGAAAATATCATGTCTTTTTTATTATACATTTAACAAAAATCTTTATAAATCTCTCTCTGATACATATCCAATGACAAATTGATTTATTCTCTTTGGCCGCCATTTGTCTATCAGATGGGGACAATCCTTTTGCAAAAAGAGTAACAAGTATTGTGAATAAAGTGCGTTCCTTGGCAGCCCACTCCTAGTCGAAGGATGGCTTCAATATTCGGGTCACAAATGATGACGATGTGTAGCCAGAAAGAAAAGTAGAGGGTATTGACGCCCGGACTATATGGTGTCCTCATTCTTTATTCCCAGAAAGCAATGTTGTTACTTAAGAAGATTTGAGCAATTTTTGCAGTGAAGATTGGTCTTGAAAAAGTTCAATGCATATGGAAGCTGTGATCACGATAAAATTACATTTCTGTTCCGATTTAAATAATCCAAAAGTAGGAGGTGCTACCGATACTTGGATAAATACACAATTACAGACAGTTCTAATTTCTTCTCACATATCCTTTCAAATCTATATTCTATACTACAATTTTGACTGATTCAATTTTCCACCCGGTGCATTAAGTATTATTTCCTTCTATAAGAGTGACTCTGAGTCAAACCTTCGCACATTAAATTCAAGAGATTATAATTACTCTTTTGAGAATTGGCTACTGAGCTACGGCTCACCATTAAGCACTTTGAATGTTATAATCTTCAAACCTCAACATCTTTTTCTGCCAAAATGATGAGGTTCTATAACTTAAAATATTTTCCTGTTGTGGATAGAAAATTGCACTGTTGTAATTTTTTGTTCCATTATGATGATATTTTAACTTCCCCAAACTAGACACATTTTAAAACACAGAACCTGTTTATTTTGATAGAGAGAGTAATTGAGGTGTGAAATAATATAAATTATAAAAGGCAATGTCTTTAGAAACATATTATTACTACACCTGTAGCGTGTAGAGTCTAAACTTATAAAAGATGTGGTAATCCACCTATAGATATCGAGTAGGGGTTAAGTCTAATACATTTGATTGTGAAATCAAGTTTAGTTGCAAATCTACCTAACTCCCTTGATTACTTTTTAATATGACTAAGAAAGGAAACAGAGTTTTACATTGAGGGTGAGGAAATATATAAGGGCCTTACAATCTTGAAATTGGATATCCTTTGAAGTTTTTATTAGAAAATCCTTGTAAGAAAAATTAAATGTAAACCTTAAAATATGTATATTTTAACTCTTATGTATAAATGTTCTTTACAGCCATTTTAACATTAATTTTCCAAAATGAGTACTCCCACCTACAAATTATTCAAGGCTCTCATAAACAACTTCAGCTTGGAATTGTTTAATTCATTATTGGGCCAGATGCAATTTTAAAGCAATATAGATAGACTTTGGGTCCTGTTAAATCCCTTCCTCGGAACATCAACGTAAACAAATACAGGCATTTTAATCGAAAAACAAGTACTTTTAGGGTATTTATTGACAGGAACTCATTTTTAAGGGGTATTCGTTTTATATTTATAACAAGGGTAGTCTGAAAAGTTTCCAACTTAACAAAGATACAAGACATTTTTTCTAATTTTTATATTTTTCAACATACTCTCCTTGTAACTCTGCAGAATTCTCCCAGCCATGCTCCCATCTCTGTGACCCGTCCAAATAGTACTCGGCGTTTTTCTCTGCAAAATAATTGCCCACCAATGTGATTGTCTCTTAATTTGACGAGAATCTTTGTCCTTGGAGCGCAACTTTTAGATAAAGTGATCTGGTATATAAGGCGCTTGGTCAAGCAGTTCAAACCGTAATTCGTAGATTTCACCTAGGGCAACCACTGAGGTGTAAGACGGTGTGCTGTCTTGGTAAAACGTAATTTTCTTTTTCTGCAAAATATGGCCGTTTTTTTAGCAAGTTCCGCTTTAAGCTTATCATGTAATAATGTTTTGTAAGCTCTTGAATGTTTATTTTTTTTGTTTTGTAACTAATTGTGTTTGTTTCCATGTATCGAAATATTAATTAATTTTTAATTTCAACCTTTATTAATTATTGAATACGTAAGTATTCAGATTTCAATGGACCACCCGGTAAAATGAAATATAGGTGTAATAGGTTTTTAAAACAATAAGTACCAGACCCTAGGCATTTATTTGATAGTTTGTCCATGCCCTATTATAGATTCTTTTATACATAAATGATAACTGAAATATTTATTTATTTATAAGTGATGTAACGTTAGGTATTTACACGTAAATATGTAGGCCTTGTCCAAAAATTGGTTTGTTAAAATTTTGGAGTAGATGTGCTACCTTTAAAAACTATTTGCATTTTGTAATAAGTATTTGTTTATTATCAAAATGAGCCTTTTGACACTTTTGAATCACTATTTAAAAAATAAAAAAAATATCAACAGTACCTTCTATTTTTCAGGTTATGCTAAATATTCTATTATAGGTGGGCTAACACATTTATCAAGCGTATGTAAAAGTAATATGTGCATACACAATTTATTTAAAAGAACTTTACATATTATAATCTTCAAACTTTGACAATTCTCCCTTTCTATATTGAAGAGGTTTTGTGATTTGAAATGTGTGTTGTTTATAGGATTGAAAATAAATAAATTAGTTTATTAAAACGACTAAAATAATTAAACTAACATCAGGGGCGTCAGCAGGATTATAAATGAGATGGGTTGTTTTTTGGATTTTTTTTGGAAAAAAAATCCAAAAATTCAAAGTTATTCTCAAAAAATATAGTTCTTGAAAAAAAAAATTCAAAAATTCATAACTAATTAAAAAATATAATTTACTTGAAAAAAAAATAGAACAATTTAATTTCAATTATTAAATTTTTTGGAAAAAATATTACAGTAATTTACACAAAATTTATAAATTCATAGCTACCTACCAAAAAGTAATTTAAAAAAAAAAAAAAAAATCATGGACTCGCCGTAGCTCATGGATTCCTAGGTTAGTTGTAGTAATTCTAATACTATAATGTTCACTTATACTTAATCATTGCAACTCCATCTAAGCAATTAAAGAAACATATAAAAGTTGTACACAAAAATTTTCAAAAATCTATAGCTATTTACCAAAAATTAAATTTTTTGGAAAAAAAATTCAGAAATTATTTTTTTTTGAAGAATTATATTGATTTTAAATATGGATATTTTTTTAGGGTGGAAGTGCTAGAGCCACACCAGACCACCCCTTGCGGGCGCCCAAGAATATTTTCTTTTTCTCAAACAAGAACATTTTAAATCACAGAGCCTCTCTTTTTAAATAGAGAGTTGTTTTGGTTTGAAGACTATGTTATTCAAAGTTACTTAAGAATAAATTTTGTATGCACTCATGATAAATGTGCTAACACACCTATTCTCTGGTCCATAACTACTCAACCCATCACCCAGTACAACTTTTCATTTATCCGAAATGATAAATCACTGCAATATTATTTTCACTTTTTCTTCTTTATATTTTGGTACATTGATTCATTAATTGTGAAGAGGAAGGCGAGGAAGAGAAGAAAAAAACACCCAAAAGCGAAGCCTATATGCATATTACCTTCATGGAAACATACCTGATGAAATTCATCTTTCAGGATGTTGAAAACACCCACAAACCCGTTCGAACTTTTCTCTTGAATAGAAATCTTATTCGCCTTTAATCAATTGACGGGACTGTGACATCATAATTACAAAAAAAAATGATAGGTTTCCTTTTTTCTATTAAAGGGTTGACTTGTTTTTATGGAGTTATTCATCTTTTAATATTCCTAGAGTTGATATATAACTCTAGATATTGATGGTGTAACAACAAAATCCGGCACTCTATGCTTCCGGATATTTCTGGGATATATGATGACAAAATTGCACAGGGCTTTATTGTTCTAAAATATACATTTAAACGTTTCACTTAGATGATATTAAATGAGACTTGAGATGGATTAAGCTAAAAAACATCGACTGGAGGCTAATTTGGTATACAATGTGGTGTGTTTTGGTTCAAAATACGATAATCCATGCAATAAAGGTAATCCAGGATATACTCATGAGACCTAAATATATTTGAAATATCAGCATGTAATAACGAATTCATAAAGTCAAATTATAATCAATGTGTTGATGTCTTTTTGATCTTACATACACGGCAATTTTTTGTCCATTTCTAATATTGGAGATTGGTTGATTAGACATTTTAAGTGTTTAACGTATTTGGTATAAAATCAATCTTACAAATACGCTCTAAGAAAGGTATTTGTATGTGACATCCTTTACTTATTTTCCATAAGGTGTCAAATAAAATATGACATGATCCATTAGTTGTAAAGGAAAATTTTAAATTATAAATAAATGACCTCACACTATCAAGAAGTCCCTGATCGACTACATCGTTCTGGCATTAAAAATTAAATTGGCTTTTGTTTCGAGGGGCTGTACACAGTTCAGGATTCGAATAGTGGGGGCTATTGATGCCAATGGAGGCTAAATGGAGTAAAAAAATATAAAATATACGTTTCACTTAGCATGCAAAACATCGTTTTGGAGTGACCAACAGAAGGTTTCAAGCCAATTACACTTTCAGAGGCAGAACATAGGCTTGCAGCAGTAAAAATATTTTGCTTTTTACTACACAATTTAAAATTTGAATTTTTTTTTTCAAAAATTTAATTTTTTGTTAATAGTTGGGGATTTAAAAAAATACTTTAAATATCAAATTGTATGTTTGAATCTTTTATTATTTTGAAATTTGATATTTGAAATTTAATTTTTGGAATTTTTTTTTCCAAAAAATTCCAAAAAAGATATTAAATTTTTTTTTTGGAATTGTCCCATCACTATTATTTTTATAAAAGATAACTCGCTAAGAAATTGTTAGTGTTACTTTACCATATTCATGAGCATACTCACACGTAGTTACTCAATGTTTAGATATTCTCCCGTCAAGAATAAAATAATTATAATCACAGTTTGAGAAAATTTAGGCAAAGGATTTACAACGCTAAATATATATACTCCTCTTTTCTTTAATAACGTGACGCAGTGAGCCTTAGCTACACACGCTCGTTGCTCGTTCTAAAGGTACATTAATTATTTTTGATTTTATATATGTACTTCCTTTTTCTTTTTTAATATAAGACGCTGAGCTTTAGTTCCATACGTTTGTTATTAAAAATAAGTCATCCTCAGACAATCAAACAAAACAAGTTCGCCTTATTGATAAAGATTTCAAATATTTTTCTTATAACTTTTCCTGGGAAAAGAGGAGGAAAAAAACATGATTTAGTTAAATTCTGCTGCTTGAACAATTGACTGGGTTGGAGTTTCAGGACTTGGTGATTATTCCTCTTAACTTATCCCTGATTGTATGTTAAAGAAAGACACATGTTCAAGAATATGCATTTAAAAACAAAATCAAAAAAGAATTTCAAAAATAAACATGAAGCAATCAAGACCTATCTTTTGTGATGCTCTGAAGAAGAATTTGTTTGTTTATTTTGACTAAAAAAGGGATACATTATGCAATGTCATGGAATAAATTATAGACCTATCTACTCAGTAATGCCCATTGTGATGGGACAGTTAAAATATGCAACACTTTATAACAAGTTGAGATGTTATTGAAATAAAATTAATGTGAACTGTCATTGACTGTCAATATAAGTATACTAGGATTTTTCTCCAAGGATACCTTTTCCCTGTTAGAATATCGTACATTTTTGAAAGATAAGGGACGTTATTTATTACAAGTGCAACATGTTTTTTTGTTTATAAATTAAAAGAGTAATATTATATACATATTTGAATTGCAGAATTCCCATTTTTAATTTGAAAAGGGAATAGTCCAATCGGAAATGAGAACAGTTCGATTCAAAATGGAAACAGTCAATTAGAAAGGGTAAGAGTATAGCGTAAACAAAATATTAAATGGAATGTGTAACGCCATATCCTGAAAAATGTTTTGGTTTAGACGAAGCTATTCAACTAATAAAGGCCATTTTGCCATCCATCAAATACAGGGGTAGCAAAACAGAGGGTACCAGGAGGGCCAATCAACCCCCACTTTTGAGAATTTACAATGCTCATATAGTTATGATGTCCATATTAAATTTTTTACAAAAATAGAGTGTGTAGCCCAATTTGTCTTGGCTTAGGGGAGATAGTAATTTTTTTTAATTTATAAAATTTAGGCCTAAATTTTAATTCTTGTTTGTTATCTTTCATATTTAGAATAATAGATTTTGATTGTTCTTTATTTTTAAGTAGGTTTGTACTTATTATTAGAGAAAATCCCAATTAAATATTAAATTAGGAAGACCAACCGTCCTTTTTTCACATCCCTAAAATTGAGTAAATCTATATAATACCCAAGATTTTATAAATTAAAAAAAAAAAAAAAATAATCCACCAGACGCTCTGGACAGGACATAAAAAAAGAACAATCCCGGATTAAAGAAGATTAAAGATAAAACGATTTTTGGATCTGGATTCAAAGTACTCACGTAACCTATGAGTAAACATGTATTTTCCAAAAAGATCCGTGACCCTAACCGGCTTCGAGTACTTGAACTTTTACGGATCATAAAAATGATCTGATGGATATTCTGACTCTTAAAAACCTTGATCTTAATCTTAGTTATAAAAAATATATTATCTATATCGAACGTAGCATCTCTATTTATCTTGTTTACATTCACAGTAGCAAGTTATGGTTATTCCATAGGGTGTTGGACTGTGCTTGGTTGTCAACAGTCGATGTTTTTTCTTCTTTTCGTTTAACCAGTGTTTTAACATTGATTGCTTGAATACGAATTAGTTCCTATCAAGCTGTAAACAATTATGAACTATTATTGTTACAAACTCCATTACCAGTTCCTTAGTTTGTAAAAATTGGCCAACTACCAACTGAGCCTTTTCTCTACTTCTCTTTGGGTTAGAGGTTGCGAGATACGGTATAAGTAACGACGTGCCCAATGTTATTTTAATCATAATTCTACAAAGAACTAGTAATTATGTTCACATAGTAATGGAGTTACTCACTATTTTGGCATCAGCAATTTGTAAAAATGTAACTTTACTCCGATAACTATTTTAAGGTTTTACTCGAATAATTAGGTCTAAAAATCCAAACCGACCCAATCGAGAAAATGTGGATCTCCTTATCTTTAATGATAATGGTTGGTCATCCAAATAATGCAGGAATTCGTAAGTGGTAGGGTTAAAAATTAGATGGCTTGGTTTCTGAAATTATTTGAAAAAAAAAAAAGAAAAAAAAAAAAGAATTTTTCGGGAAAAAAATTTCAATTAATACAATTTTTTTCAAAAAAAAATTCAAAAATCCTCAGTTATTCAGAAAAACTTAAATTTTTGGAAATAAATTTCAAATATTGAATTTTTGGAAATAAATTTCAAATATTGAATTTTTGGAAAGAAATTTCAAATATTAAATTTTTGGAAAGAAATTTCAAATATTAAATTTTTACTCTTCTGGATAATTTGCCCGAATGACCATTTTTAAGAAAATAAATCTTTAATAAAAAAAATTTTTACCCCTTGTTTTGCGTAAAAGTTTTTCATCCTGACCCAAAAAATTAATAGTAAAAAAACTAAAAAAACTTAATTTGGGTGTGGCCACAGCCCCTTCAGCCAATCCCTTAAGTACGCCCCTTAGTTTTTAGTAGTGTTTTGTTGATCCTTATTTAGGACTGAGGACATCAGTCCGGTCTTTATATTGTCCTGCATATCAGTCCTAAAAGCGATAAATTTCAGTTTTTGATTATGCCATTCAACTTTATTACTTCTTTTTTGGAATCAGTTCTAATATTGCCAGTCCGGTGGACAGTTGGACATCTTAAGGAGCAGTCCGAAGGACCCAGAATCTATAACTAAAAAAAAATTTTTTTTGTAAATAGCTATGGATTTTTGAAATTTTTTTATATTTGAAATTTAATTTTTGAAATTTTTTCCAAAAAATTTTATATTTGAAATTTTTTTCCTATAAATAAAATATTCTTTATTTTTGTACAGAAAATGATTTTTTTATGAATAAATGTGGAGTTTGGATATTTTTTTTGTAAATATTTAAGACTATTTTTGATTTTTTTTTTGTTGGATTTTTAATTTTTTTTTTCCAAGCCTTTAATTTTTTGTGAATAGCTGTGGATTTTTAGTTTTTTTTAAAAATTTACATATTATATATAATTTTTTTTTTTTAAATATAGCTGTGGATTTTTGGAAATAAAAAATCCAAAAACCAAGCCACCAACTCAAAAAAAAAAAAAAAAATCCTGCAGACGATGCTCGGAGCTTGCAATATACATTATTCATACATCATTTGAATCTATTTATTTAGAGCCCTTGATTCCATATATATATATATATTTTTTTTTCTTTCTTTTTGTAACAGGCCTACTACCTACTATAGTACAATAAAGATTTTCTAATGAATGTAATAATACTACTTTTATACTCATGTATTGAATGTAGTTTGTTGCATTCATAAATCATCACCGCCTGCGTCATTTCAAGTTGCGTAAGACTTCATCATACAACCTCAAAATTATACATATTTGATTATAGTCTAATGTTCCTAATAACAAACTTATTCCCCATAATTATTTTATTAAAAAAATATTTTTATGCTTTATTACTTTGATACAGGGTGACCCATAAGTCAGTCGTACGACAACTTCAATCCCGAAGAAATTTCACCAATATTTATTTATCGAAACATCTTTTTACACCATTGCAATCAGCGTTAAATTTACATCAAAATGAGTGCCAATTTATTTCACATGACCACCATTTCCGTTAACTACAGCTCTTGGACGCTTCTCAACTACTTTACACGTTGTACAAATGGTCTTTTCCAACAAATTATCCCATGCGGACACTATATCGCCCTTGATCTTCGAACAACCTGTGTATCTCATGTACCATAGGTGACAAATTCCGGGTTTGTCATCTCCTTTTACCGCTTAATCAAGTAGTGGACCCATGACTTGGGAACATTGAGGTCTTTCCAAATGAAGCAAAATGATGGCTCGTTTCGTGTTCATGATGTCGTCGTTAGAGGCAAAAGAACACTTTTTATGAAAAAGTTTGTTTTACAAAAAAAAATATGAAGTTGCTTAAATCATGCGCATTAAACAGAATTAAAAATATACATCCGTCTACAAGAAATATTAAGTAAAAGTTGTTTTTCTAAGACTAATGGGTCACCCTGTAAGACTCTGTGAATAACTAAGTAAGAAACGTAAGTTCAGACTTGGAGATTGAGCGGGAAGAATAACATATATTTATGTTTTCTGTTCATTTTTGAACATCTGTTTGCCTGAATATATATATTTCTTCAAGCAGCGTTCATATTGCCGGTTATTTCTTCACAATTTTTTTTTGTTTCCCAAAAGTATCTTTCACTCCAGAACGAAAGCTAAAGCCAAGTGGCTTATCGGCGACCACATGATCCATTTTTGTTCACTAGGCTGTGCAAAGAATTTCATTCATAAAATTATAACTTATAGTGTTGGGTTTCGGTGTTAAAATCCCATCTGAGAACGTTATGTTTTTTATTGGACCCAAATAGTTTATTATTTTTACTACATTCGGTCTAGATCCATCTTAAAAATATGAGTCATAGAAAAAAAATTGGTCTCATTTACAATTTAGTGAGCACCAATTTCATAGATAAATTGTTGATGACGTCATATGTCTCTCAAAAATTTTGATCATTTGCACAATAACTTAATATGAAATCTATTTTTTGAGACCGAAAAAATCGGTCCCCGATTTGTAAGCTATTAAATTTTGGTCTATGGCCTAATATCGTGATCTGGACCTAAATATCCTTCTACAAAAAAATACTTCAGAGTCTAGAAGTCGGGTTAAGTCGGGCTACGAGGTGTTGGGTTTTAGACCAGTCCGTGGGATTTATGTACAAAATATGATATTATTTACATCCTTACGCTACCCTCCGGGGTTTTTCAATGCTTCCGTATGAAGCAAGACTCAATTCATAAAAAGAAAATTTAAAAAATGTATATATAAACATTCATATCAAAATATTAAAAATGATATTCATAATTCTTTTTGTTACTTTATTATCATGAATTGCCCTACAACAACTACTGTTGAATTCGTTTTGAAAATATGTAGCAGCTAAAATACTACTTCAAATATTTGGCTCTGCATATTTTTTGAGACAATTGTTAAAACATAATAACTCAGTCTATACTACCGAGTGGTCCATTAAAATCTGAACAGTTTGAATATTAAACTTCAACAAGATACAATTCATTAATTAACAATATAATTTAAACAGATTAATAATATATATAGAGGTGTCTCTGAGCTCTTTGAAACTTTAATCTAGCCTCCCTTGGCGGTAATGATGGCTTCCAGGTGGGGGTGGAAGGACTTGCATCCGCTCTGGATGTATTCCTTTGTAATGGTGTCCCGTTGATGGCTGACAGTTGCTTTGAGGGCCTCGGTGTAACTACAGGCATTCCATAAGGAAAAAAGATTAAGAGGTAAGGAGGTAGTATTTGCCCTTCTGACATTATAAAAAAGACGGTTACAAATTTTTCTCGGATCCAGTTTGGTTCGATTTTTTTTTGACGTAAATTGTACTTCATGTTTATCCCTCTTAAATATTTTTGAAGGGATGGCGATAAAATTTGATAAAAGTTCTTCTATAATAGTGTCTCGAGTCTTAACTTTCGAGTCCAAGTCAATCATCAATCCTTTGACTTTTAAATCAAGTCAAGCTGTAATTTACCATTCTTCAAAATATTAATTCGAGTCCAAGTCCTCACCTATGTTAAAATACACATTATGCCGTGTCAAGTTTCAAGTTTATGCATATAGTTGCCATCGCTCCATGGAAACAGTTTGCAATTCTTTTTGCATGGATATACCTTAATTACAGAGCAATTTTAAGTAGTGCACATGCAACAGGTTAAAATATGTAAAATACACCAAAGAAAATGCGAAAAGAAGCGTTCGTTATTATAATTAATATATGTACATAGTACAATCAAAGATACTCCTTAATTTTTTAAGGGTTGGGAAGGAGTAAACAAACGCCCACGTAGACTACTCATAAAAACTACATGTGTATATACATTCAAATGAGTTGAAAAAAGTACTCTGAAAATAAAAGGATTTCTACAAAACAGCTCATCTACCGGGTGGTCAATTAGTAATTCAATAATTTATGAAGGTTGATAGATAAAAATTAATTCATATTTCCATATATTAAAGCATAAACAATGAGTTACAAAGAATCTAACCAACATGAACTCACAAGCTGACGTACAAGTCAAGAAAATGACACTTGAACGTGTTAGACAAATTTCCATTCGCACACTACAAGCAGTTGTGGGTCTCCAGTACCACAGTCTATGCCTTAAGAGAATACAAATTGAGGGGAAGTCCTCTATCAAAAAGGCAAAATTGGACCGGGAGAAGTTACAGAAAACAACTCAGGCCAATCCCTCCTAGTCTGTGAGGGCCCATACCAGATATATCCGGATTTTACAGCAGACTGTACAAACAGCTATAAAAAAATGGATGGAAAGAGCCTTGTGAGGATGGAGAGGCCCCTTTGGTCAACAGTAATGTAAGAAACCCATCTCCTCCGTTGCATGACTACTTTCAATGACTACTTTCAATGAGTCTTTTGAACTCTTTTATGAAACTTTGGGCCCCTACAGCCCTGATGCCAACCCCTTGACATGCATACAGCGTCTGCCATCCAAAGAAGGAGGCCCTCAAAGTCATTGTCAGCGGATGCCAGGCCTTCCACTGCTCCCTGGGAGGCATCATTGTCGCTAAGGACGGCTACATTACTGATTCAGAGATCAGAGCCACACATCCATTTATTGTATTTATTTTGTTGAAATTCTATTGTGTAGGATAAATTATATCTGAAGTTTAAAATTAAAAGTAATCATATTTTAATGGATCACTTGGTACCTATGTACACTGTCTGTGTTTAGGTGTGATGTATCAATAATTGAACTAACAACACGGTCATTGAAAGGAATAGAAATCATGAGGGGATTAGAAAAAAATTGTTTTATTTTTTAAGATAGGTAAAATGTAGTAGGATGCATGAATAAGGGTAGGGGAGACTGGGACATTTTCAACAGCTCCTCTCGCATGGGCCCTCATGGAATTCAGGGGATTAGTCTGGGCTGTTTTCTTTAAGTCATCAGGGTCCAGTTTCGCCTTTTTGATAGAACACTTCTCAAAGGCTTAGGACTTGCTGACGGTTTAGACGGTGGTTCTGGAGTTCGCGAATAGAAATTCGTGAATAACGTTCAAGGGTAATTTTCTCAAGATTTGAGCTTTGTTTTGCTGTGTAACTAATTGTTTATGTTCTAATATAACAAAATATTATTTAGTTTCAATATCTTAACCTTAATTAATTATTGAATTATTAAGGGTTCAGATTTGCTGTCAAAAAAAGTTTGATTTTGATTAACTTATTCAGTTTAGCTTTAAATTTTCTTATAGAATATTTCATAGGTAAGCAACGAATAATCTTTTGTAAAAATACTTCAAAATTAAATATAATTGAGTCAATTATTTGACTAATTGAAAGGAGTAACGAATATTTTAGAGCCATGAAATGTTTAGAAATGAAATATAAATACGTCAGTTAGATGACTTACATCTGATCAATAAATACTGAACAAATACATTGATATTTTATATGAACTAGGAGAGAGTTTCTATTTACGTCTCCAATGATGAGTTAGATCGAAACTAGGAAATAATGCGAATGAAAAACAACTTTAAACTCCCCTTGACATTTGTTTATCACTCTAAGTACATATGTATATCTCATTAATATGTTGTTAGATAATGAATATCAGATAAGAGGTGTACTAATGTCCCTAATGTCATTAGATATAATGATAAATAAATGTTTAATGAAAGCATACTTATTACTTCCAGGATAATTATTTTATACCAAGGATCAAAAATATTCGTGAATGTTTGTTGCGTAGAATACAAGTTGTGCTAACAAAAGATTTATATCATTTAATTATGAGCCATACAATTGAGAAGGAGACTCTGTTGGTTTGAGTTTACAAATAATAAATAATGACCCCCCAAAACTAGCTTTTGATTAGAATCACATCTTCCTTATTCAGTAAATAGTTTTTCATTATTTTTTTTTTTTTTGCTACAAAGACATTTATATAAGATGAGCCAACCAAAAATTTCTAGTTCTATAAAAGATATCTCCCTATTCCAGCTCTCAGATGACTCGTTTTCATGAACTACCTACGACAAGAGTGTTGTATAAAGATCCACATTTTCTGTGATTCGGATTGGTTGAGATCTGTAGACGAAAATATTCGAGTAAATTTTGAATATCTGAACATGTGGATCAAAATCCGAAATACAGATTAGTTAGGTACTTGTTTCGAATTTGATGTGCATTTTATCCAAAGTTCGGATCGGATCCGGCTTAAAGACAACATTTTTCTGATTAGAAAAAGCACAACAATGAAGAACCCAATAGTATTAGAACGAAACTTTTAGTTAAAATTAGAATTATTGTTATAATAACAAGGAACACATTGTTACCTGTATTGTATCTTGCAACCTTTCAACTGAAAAGAAACCGAAAAAAGCCGAAACATCTGTTGGTAGTGTGCCAATTCTTCCAACTATTGAATTATTATTCAATAATAGTTGATAATCAAACGACTTAGTTCAATGGACATTACGCTCCGGATAAATTATTCTCTTGAACTCAATGAGCATAGGTTCGATACTCGATCGTTCCTACAGAAGGAATTATACTTAGTGTATATGGACTTCAAAGATCCCAGGCCAGAGGAAGTTGTTGTAATACTATAATGCTTATTTATACTGCAACTCTATCCGATCAATTAAAGGAACACTAAAAAAATAATATTTGAAAATTGCTTAGAGCTAATAAGAATTTATTTGTATTCAACCAATCAATGCTAATAACACTGATTGGCGGAAAAGAAGAAGTAACCTCCACTGATGACAACAAAATACACTGTACATACATTTTTGTGTAAGTGAGGTAACACCCTGTGAAATAACCACACCATGAAACTGTTTATCTATAAGTTGCTTCAAGTGGTAATCCTACGTTCGATATAGATAATACTTAATCCTCTTACTAATCAAAAAAGGATATTAAGTAATATTATAAGCTTATTAACATCTGAATATCCCTTGGATATTTCTTATGATCTGTAACAGTTTGGATCTTGGATATTTTTGGATAATACAAGTTTACTTTGGATCCGGCTCCAAGACCCGTCTTATCTACCTATACTGTTAGATCACTCCAAAATTCTATAAAGTCCTCTTAGTCCAGTCCTAAGTAATTTTCTAAATCCTAGGGCCTATATTTATCAATCGTCTAGTACTACGTAATTTCAGCTGTTGAAATTTCATCAATATAGCTGCGATCATAAATCATCATTTATAACGAGGACGTTGATTCTTATAAAGGTCTTGAATTAATTTAGGACCGTAGGACCGAAGTCAACCTTTAAAAAAAATGACGTACGAAGTGTCGATTTATATGCATAATAGCCCTTTTTCTTTCCCTTTCAGAATTTACCTTGTTAATTCGGTGAAAAGGGTACATTCATGGAGGATGTGTAGTCAGATATTGAGTAATATTTAAGTATACTCAAAAAACACAGGGTGTGGCTACAAGTAGTGTTGTGTCAGTACTTATTTATTCGGTCCAGTCTGACGGCCAATCCTATCGGTCCTTGGATATTTTTTGCTGAAAATTTCTATCGTCTACTAAGCCAAATGAGATATGCATTAAGAGCATTGCACGTATCTTGCAAAAAATATTCATATTTTTAGTATAATACGAACATATTAAATTTATAATTGTTAATTATTCTATTATATTATATAATAGAATAATTAAAAAATCGGAAAATAGCCTCATTGACGTCACAAAGATAAATTTGATCTTCTTTAAGGACCGAAAGTGGCAATAGATTGAATGGGAACAGAATGTACTGCACCAAGGTCTTCGGTCCTATATAAGGAACGACACAACACCAACTACAATCCCTACTCTGTACTAATATTAAACACTTAATCTTCTTTTCGCCACTTGTTTTATAACTTTGGACCAAAGGGCCGACTAATATGTCCTACGACTGTTGAATAATGATAGTATATATATAAAGGTAAATTTTAAAAAATCAATTCGTATAGGAAATAGCCACTTGGTTCATACCGTGTTTCGGTAGTTTAACATCGAACGTCGAACCGCGTCCATCCCGCCACTAATTCTGAAGATTGATAGTCATGCATTGTAAGAAACAAATTATGCTGCTGCATCCTCTATATAAATATCACAATGTTTATCTGTTTGTCTTTTGATGCTTCATTTTTGAATGTGTGCTTAAAATGTGCTACCACCAGATCTAAGAAAATACAATGCAGCAACAAGCGTTTAACACACAACTGGCTTCACCAAACACAAAACATTAAATGAACTTTTTTAAAGGTTTTGCTTAAGCTTTATGCCATACTCAAATAACTTTTGGATACAACGTTTTTATCGTGAGATATAACTCACTAAATACCTTAAGCAAAAACGCTCCTAACTCGATTTAGGGACATAAAAATATCTTGAAGCCGTGCAGCAAATTTGCTGCAATCGGTGATTAAGGGTTACATACAGTATTTCGATAAACATAAATTCAATTCTTATTTAAATTAGGACCTTCTTCAGTTGGATAATGAGTATACTATTGAATGATTAACTCTGTGTGTTAAAAGTGGAATAAAATTACTGAATCACAGTTGATTTTTTTTGAAGATATATTACAAATATGTATATTTTTGGGGATAATTTTTCCTCTTTATGAACTTAATCCGGAGTGCCCTTTCCAAGTCAATAATTTGTCCTAGGGTGAAAAGAGGGATATGAACTTTCTGGGAATGAAAAAAGCGCGGTCTACTCTCTGTGCACGCTTCTATTGAAGTAATTAATTTGATAAAAATGAATATATGACTACGTCTTACATATACTCAATACAACACTTGTACAAAATGATCATGACTAATGTTAACTATACTCATTAGTAAAGTATTTGAGAAAGACAGAGTGAGAATATGAGAATAACTTTAATAATAATAAATATTTACCTTGAAAAATCATCAAATTATGATAAATAGATGGAATAGTCAGTTTAATCAAATGTTTCAATTAAAATATTACATTCTTATTTCTACTCTACAGCATATTTTATGCCTAAAGGTAGGTATTGAAACATGCTTACTCATCCATCATAATAAACTCGTTTAACCATAGTCAATATGATGGATGGATGATTTGATTTTTGACTTCATTATTAAGAATATATATACCTATATTGTAAATGTTAATTAATACATTTTTGAAAAGACTCCAATGATTAATAGTTAAACATATATTATATTATAGACCAGCTGTAGTAAACGGAATTGCTCCAAGTTATAAGGCGTCGACGAACAAACTAACATTGCCTTAGTAATTTCATAAAGTAATCTAGAAAATACCTCCCCAATAATTCTTTAGTTCTCCATTTTTCATGAGGACACTCAAACGTTGTTACTCAACACTTAGGTTGTATCACCTCAAGAATGAAAGAAAAATGATGACAGCTTGAGGAAACAAATAAAAACATCTGTCAAGCTACCAACAATAACCAAACTCGCACGTTAAAAAATGCGTTGGATTTACATCCCAGTATATTATTTTTCTTTTATTTTTTAATATGAGGCGTATGCTCGATGCAGTAATGTTACTTGATAAATCATGTTATCATGGAGTTATAAAATACTCTAAAAATGAGAACTAGGCAATCATTCAGGCAGACAATTTTTTTTATGTATATAGACTGCCGAAAACAAACAAACTAACAAAATCTGCTGGCAAGTTGAGTTCAAAGTTTGCCAAATCCACCAAAGCAACATAACCCGACCTCAAATATTCTGTAGATAAGATAATTAAAATGGATATTACACTTACAGAACATATATAACTATGAAAATAAATTGCTGCATTGTTTTAAAATTTCTAAAGCAACTGACTAAAATAACAAAACGATATAATTGTGTCAAATGGACACACGCCCAAAAATAATCTATACCAAAAATGATATGAATGGCTTTCTGCAAAAAATTGTCAACAGATATTTACATAGAAAAATGGTTGTGCAAAAGTCTAAAACCTCTAAGACTTTGAACGTTATATTTTTGGGGGAAATTATTCTATCTGCCATTTGATTGGTTGTAACACAATCTTGGTTTAATCATTCTCTTTTGCTATAAAACGAATACATTTAAAGTTATTTTTATTAACCGAAATGCGTCATCCAAGTAAATAAATATCAAATCTTATTTATGTTGACTAAATCCTACACCAAATATCTAGGATTTTGAGACCTTCAATTAGTCTGAGTTAGGTAAAATATTTCATAAAGAAGATTCGAAAGACTAGAAATATTCATCACAAGCCAAGAAGTGGACGCCCAAGGTCAGTTAGCAATCTGAAAAACATCCCGAAAGTTAGAGATAAAATTTACAGGAACCCCTATAGATCAATGGCTAAAGTGGCAAAGGAGATCAAAGTGTAAAGGATTTCGATGAGTCCTGTACCCATAAGGATCTAGGGATGGTTTCCTCTCAAGTTTTGTTACGGTCAGAATGTGACGGATGAAGCGTTTTGAAATAAGTGAAATTTGTACGCAGAGAGGGTCTATTGTATGAAAAGAAATGGGACCTAGGATCAAAAATTCAGCCCGCAAAACAACTGACCTTAGCCTTCTCATCAAAAATTGTCACCTTAGACCTCCAAATTGTTCAAAAGGGGGTTAATAATCGATCCTTATGGTTTGGGCAGGGTTTTTAGGGGTAAGAAGAAAACTTCTCCGTGGTTTTTATCCTGGAGGGTCTCTCTATGAGGACGTGTGATTACATTTCATATGTTTTGGTAAATGCTATCCTTCGATGACTTGAGGCCAATGTATCCAAAATGAAAAAAGTGACATTATTTAGGAAGACAGAGCTCCAATACTTACTCGCAGCCAACGCCAAGCATGGCTTTCATGAAAAAATCATTTTTGGGACTAGTCTATGTAGCCTCTTCGAGTCTATATCTAAATTACCTCTAATACTTTGTGAAAGGTTAGCTTGAACTGAAGATAAAAAGTCGTCAATATTCAAACTTGGAAGATATAGGTTCTGTAATTGAGACAGAATGGGTCACACTTCCAAAAGATAAGGTGCCTTCAGTGTATGAGACATTTCAATCTCGTCTAAGGGAAGTAGTTGATAAAGAAGGCGGATATATTTAATAAATTATAAAAAATAGTATAAAGTTGAATACATTTTCTGAAGTATTTAGTTTCACTGTTTTACTCTACAATCAACTTATCACAGAATTAATAAGAAATTAAAGAGATTTAAACTTTATTTTTAACCCTGTTTATGATACTTCGCTAATACAAACATATATAGTGTATTTTGATATCACCTGTCCATATTTACACTTATTCTTCTCTTATTAGTGTTCTGAACTTTCTAATTGGCTGTATTAGAATTAGTTTCTTTTAAATTATGAACACTGAACAACTCCACGCAATTATTGAGTAATAGTCCCACAGTTTGGATGAATTGTCTAACTACCAACGTATTTTGGTCCTTTTCCAAAGAAAGGTTGCGTAGCACAATACAAATAACTACGTGAGGTACAACAAAGATCAAAATAGCTTGATTTATCAGCATGTTATCATGGATCAAGTATAAGGATAGCATCATCTTTTATTCATCACGGCTGATTTATTGTCATTGAATCTAGTTTTTTTTTATTTTAAAATATTGCTCATAGAGAGTTTTTTTGAGCTCCCCAGCGAATTCAAATAAATCAAATATGTAATCTATGTATTATTATTACTTTGAAAAAAACATTTAAGGAATTCACCAATGTATGCCGGTGCACCTATTGCAATAATATTGCTTATACTCCCACGAAAACGACCTCTGATTAGTGTTGGATCGGTCCAAGGTCTGATTTCCTTATTATTCATAATGTATGCCTGTTCAGTTTTTGTTTTTTTCAAAGGTCATAAGAACCAATACGTCTGTCCTTCATGATTTTTTTACTCTTTGCTAGTGTTGAATCGGTCTAAAAAAACTGAAAAATATTGGAGTTCTACAAATTTGATCTATTTAAAATTTGTTAGTCAAAGGACCGGTTCTAATCGGCCCTTATGGTAACTACAACAGCTCATATAACGTAGTTTACTAACGACGTCACAGAAGATGTGTTACTAGAACGTACAATACTAAAGTATTATACATTCTAGCTTTATACGTTATTTTCTTGCTTTTTGTCTTCTTCAATCTTGACGGTGTTACCTCACAAACACATAAATATCCTTTGTGTTTTGTTGTCAGCTTTGAATTCCCTCGTCTCGCTTCATACGTCATGGCTATTTCATAATGTATCCTTTTTGATAAATAAACAAAGTTTTACAAACATGATGCTCCGTTTTCTAATGCGATGAAAGAGGGAGGTGACAGATTCTTGAATCAGTCCTAGCGCCGATCAAACCCTACTCATAGCTAGGATTGAATGTATAATAAGATCTAGCCACACACTTTCTACTTCAAACTTTCGTCATATTGTCTCTCTTTGAACAAGGTTATGTTGAATAGCTGAAAGGGCTTAGTAATTACGGCATTTCAGCTATTTTAGTTACCATAAAAAACCGATAAAGACCAGTCCTAGGACTCACACATTAAATACGTACTGGACTGATAGGAATATAGTCTGTTCAGTGTTTTATTATCGATCCAACAATCCCTCTGAGGCTCTTTTACTTATTATAACGAGGAGAATGAGGTATTGTTATGAAAATGGGATCATTTCTTCCGTGAATTGTGTTCTTTTTTTTGCATTTTCGTGACGTAAGAATAAAGATAAATTAACTGGGACCTTGGTGCCTCTCAAAATTCACCAAAATACTTTAATAGTATAATAACGATACTAATTCATCCCTTGTTTGCACAATTACTTTCGTAATATTATTATTGGGTGGGGGTGATGGTGAGAGTTTTAACCCTTTATGCTTTTCGTTCAATGAATTTAGTCTACCATTCACCTGTTTTAAGCGTGTCACTGCACTATTTTCTCTTCTCAAATTTAGAATTGTTACAAAATAGGAAACGAGGACTAATTAATGAACAAATAAGCATTGCAAACAGATCAAACCCTCATTGATACTTTCCATGTTTCAGGAACACACGCACTAAGATTACTTTATATTTAGGGGTTCCCCTTTCAATAATTAAGTTAGAATGATAACAGCTTTAGAAATACTAGAGTTATTCTCTTGAATTCATTGTTCGTAGGTTAAAAATTTGGTCGTTCCTAGGAAATTCTATATATTTCATATATGTAAACTTCAAAGAAAATTCCTTGGTCCGACGCAATGTCGTTTCAATACTTCTCTTCTGCTATAAAAAAAAAAAAATGCGGTTTCAGAGAGGACCTCAGGATGAAGCCGTACCATCTATAAAGCGGCTTCTTAACGAGACCACAATGGTCAGAAGACTGACCCCGAAAGGTGCTTTTAAAATTCCTCAATTATTGTACGCATGTTTCAATCATTTGGACTGACGAGAAGATCTTCACCCTGGAGCTGGCCTAAAACAGTCACAACGACCGGGTGCTAGGTTCGAGCTTCGAATACCTTCCTTTGACAGAGCTCATTGTTTCAAGAGCCAAATGCCGGCCTCAGTGTCAGCATGGACGGGTGTCACCTTCTGTTGTATGTAGACAGCCTTGATCGTCATTCCCAAGGGTGTGCAGGTCAATTTACGTGTCTATGTTACAGTCCTAAGTCCTTCCCTGGATCCAGGAACAGCACTGGGCAGGGTCTAACTGCTTCCAGTAGGACAAAGCGCCTTCACTTACTACAAGGTCTGCACAACAGTGGTGCCAAAACACTTTCTAGTACTTTTGGAGCAAGAACATGTAGTCCCCTTCTTCTGCAGATCTCAACGTAATGGACTTCTATACCTAATACACTGTAGAGAAGGAGGCTAGTGTGCCTTCTTACCATCTACACAGTGCGTAAAGCAGTTCTAAAGCGTCTGAGAGCTGTAGTTGCAGCAAATGTTGTCCACGTGGAATGAACAGTGACTCATTTAGCAAGAAATTTCAGGATTATTGCAATGGTGTAAAAAGTTGTTTCGATAATTAAAATATTTGTGTACTTTCTTGGCTGTTGAAGTTGTCCTAAGTCGTATGGGTCACACTGTATACTGAGTGTCCGAAACAAAAAATAATTTCAATACTATAAGTTGCAGAAACAACTATTTAATTGAAAATTAGTTTTACCACTCCAAATCAACAGTTACATAAGGCCCTGGTCTCCCCTACATATCATATAATTTTTATGCTAAAGTATATGTATATGCATTTTAATTACAAAAAAAGACCGGGTTGCGTCTATTAGTAACTATTTAGGCTTAATTGGACCCCTCATTTGTAAGAATGTCTTATGTAATAATTTGGAACAGGAAAAACAAATTATATTCAATAATTTTGTATGTATTTTCTCAAATAAGTTCAATCATTACGTTGATCCAGAGTTTTTCAATGGGAGTAATTATTGTTACGATAAATAATATAAAATGCCAGTAAAAAAAAAAAGGACCCGTGAACGTGGTCACCCTGAAAATTTGAAAAATGTTTGTGAGGAGAGGAGCTTAGTTGGCATGACAAAATATTAGATTAGCTGCGAGCAGCTATTCGAGCATTAAAACCAACACAAATCGTCCTTTGCATTTAAAAGAACATCCATTGTTGTTCCTCAATTCTAATTTTGTGTCTAACAAGAACTTATGCCTATAAGTACCTGACAAATCCTCACAGGCTCGTAAGTGTTCTGCTATTTTGGAGTTCTGTTGAATATATTTTTTTTTCCTTCCGTGTTCAGCAATTATTTCCGTTCCATTATGCATTCCAATTAGTAGGTAGTACCATACGTCCTTTACAATCCAAAATCGCAATTTCAGGGAGTGCCAGGGAGGATTCATTTGAAAACTAGGTTTCAAGTTTTTAAGTCAATAATCTGGTGAATATGAGTTACAATCAAAGTTACAAAGTTATAAACTGAAATCGGTGCATTTATTATCAAAATGGAGGCCAAAAGGCAAAGTATAGCCGATGTAACTTCGTGCCTAGCACAGTAACAAGACAAGAAAAACTGTACCATGTACTAGTTGAGAAACTATAGGAATGAATTCTACCTCACCTATACGGTTGATGAGGTTCCACCGGTCAAAGAGACTAAGTTTCCAGTCTCCACAATGACGAACTAAATGGGATAGATACATGATTTTTTAATAAATTGAAAGATACATTTAATTATTTATAACCAGATCTGCCTCTCATTATAACCTCGGCACACGGTGCCGGGAGTTTTAGGAGGCCCAGGTGACCTAATACAGATCCAGCTTTACCATTATACTAGTTCTGGTTTTTCACTTTTAATTTATATTCCCGGGATGGATGGAGTAGCCCAAGGAAGAAATTAAACCTTCCAACAATACAGTGCACCGGCACACAAGGTCAAAAAAGTGGAAGATATCTTGTCCACAAAATGTCCTCACTTTTAGAGCCCGGTTTTTGGGCCTGCAAACTGCCCAAACCTGCACTCATGCGATTTCTAACTCTGAGGGAGGATCAATCATGAGTCTTGTGCCAAGTATAATTTTTTTGGAGTCTCTTAAGGAATTCATTACCTGTACAATGAAAAAGGTTGGATCCGCACGAGGTCCCCGGGGTCTACCAAAGCTTCGAGCGCCATGTGGCCGACATTATCAAGAGAGGCGGATATTATAATGAATAAAACAACCATTTAATGCTTTAAAAAGTAATAAACATTCTATATTTTGATTTAAAAATTCAAGGGGAATTTCAATTTTTGGTAATAACGACGTATAAACCTCATTTATTTATAAAGGCGACATATCTTAAGGTAAAATGGTTTAAGGGAATATGTCAGGAGCAAAAATTAATTTAAGGCAAAAAGTAAGGGTCACCAATTAATATAAATGAACCTTGAAGACAATTCCTAGGTATGAATTAACGGGTGCTACTCCATCTGACCAATCAAAGGAAAATGCAAAAAAAAGTATGTTCCGATTGCCAACTAGGAACATAACTCTCACGGCTGAATAGGCCATATTTTCTACAACTGTAAACATAGATCCATAATCCTTCCACACTCCCTTAATTACACCCCTGCATATTTTCGTATTGGCTGAAATGAATTATAGATTTATTATTTATCAGATCATAATGAGCCAATCAGAAACCCATGAATATTCCTATTTGACACTTGTGGGAGTAGATCTTGATTTTATACAATACCCATATTGCATATTTTTAATAAATTTGCACGTTGTTACTCCTTTATGATTATTATATTAGTCAATAGGTACAAGGGATGATTACTTTATAAGTGGAGGTTGCATCACTTTTAATAAGATTTATAAATCCATATCTTGGTATTTAGCAAGGAAAATTCAATAGATAATCATACCATGATAAACTCCCACAGATATAAAAAAGGTTAACTACCTTTAAAATCAAAAGATGCAGAAGGAGGCATAAAAAGGTATATAAAAGACTGAAAGATAATTTAAAATATATATCTGTTAGAATATTGGAGTAATTTGAGTCGAAATAAAATAAGAATTAAGAAGCTTCACAGGCCCAGTAGTGCCCATTTATCGTTATATGTTTAGTAGAGTTAGTGTGTCCTTTATGGGGCCTACACTGTTTGACCTAGGAGGCTGACAGTTTGATTGGATGCCTCTTTTGAACTCAGTCAAGTTTAATACGGGGGTCCATTTTTTTTGGGGAGGGGGGTCATATAAGGTGGGTTTATTCTATACCCAAAATACAAAAGTTGTTTTATGGAGATCAAGGAGGCAAGATACGGGATTCCACTATATATCAAAAAGTGACTAGAGTCTTAAAAAACAACTACATATATGAATAAATACGTTTTCTAAATTATTTCAAAAGGAAAAAAGTTATGGGGAAAAAAAAGAAATCGGTGATAGTTGAACTTACGTTTTTCTCAGGTGCAAAAAAATGGATTTCCAAAAGAATATTGGATTCGTCGATTAAATATAGTTTTTAGAAATTTGTCTGTAAAATTTGTTTGCATATGAATTTAAAATGTTCTGCTCATCAAGGTATTTTTTTTTCTTCATACAAATACGTTAGTATGTTCATCATAATGTTGCAATCATCGAATTGGTGTAAACAGAAAGATAAAATAATACTTACCTTTGTCAATGTGATTTTCCGCTCCCTCCTTGGCCCAAGCAACGCCAATTATCAATTTACTAATTCATCCATAAAAATGTCTTTTCGATACCAAATAACTCCCAGCCTTGCTACGTGCCGACCTTATAATAATTTTCAACTGTACATGGACTCTTTTATACCTTTAACGTTGATTTTTATTGATGAAAAATGGTTTTATTGAAGGCTTAGGATAAATATATATTTACTAAGAAGTTTCTAACGGTTGATTTTTTCAGACTTCTCTCCTGTCTCCATGTGGCTTTCCTTTAGCCCTGACTTCAAACCCATGGATTTTGTTGTTTTGGGCGTCTTGGGCGTCTTGCTACGAATGACTGCGTGGTACACCATGGACACAGTATTTGTCATAAAGAGCTGTTAATCTGTTCGCGGATGCTTCCATGGTGCTATTGCTTGAAAAAGAGGACATATTGAATAAAAAATTAGGACAAATATAGTATTGAAGCTTGATTTCATCCAAATAAGATGTTTTTTTAAATTTGTTCATGCTTCTGCAAGTTTTGGATCTCCACTATGTTAGAAATTACATCTTATGACGAGTGAGGGAACTGTGATACTGAACCATCACGTTTACCAACACCTCATAATAGCTAGTAATATGTATATTAGTTACAATCCTTGAAATTGCTTTTGTATAAGGATCAAGGCGTCAGATTGGTTCATTGCTCTTAGAATGAGGGAAACAATGACTTTACGGTGGAGGTATCAAAGCGAAGACTTTCACAATAATTTATGCATGCAGATTTAAAATGACTCCTCGTCCTGTAGATCTGAACACAACAATCGTGCACTTAAGGACTTAATAGATTTTTTAAAATTTTAACTTTTTATTGTAGACAGGAGACTTCTCCTCGTTTTTAACAACTTTTGAATCTTTTATGTGTTTTTAAATAGGTGGAGATAACTAATTTTTAACTACTGTAATATTTCATGAATTTGACTACTATTTACCATATATAAGTATATATATGTTTCTTATTTTGTTTATATGTCCAGGTGGGCGGTTCAAAATTTGTTCTCTTTGATAGAAAACTACATTTGCCAAAGTTTGACCAAAATTAAACATTGTTTTGAAAATTACTAATTAAAAAAAGAAAAAAAAATACCTTGTTTTTCTAATTTGGTGTTATCAGTTTACCATATAGCTTTTTTGTTTTATAACTTTTCCAAGATGACGTTATTTACTCTAAGAAATATCCTTGTTGTTCTGAGAAAAAAATAATATAAAGTGGATTACAATCCAAAAGAAGACAAAGCTAATACATTTAAAACGTGTAGCGCGGAATGTTTTTATATATATATTTTATTTTTCACTTCTAAACATGAAGATATTTCATGAAGTATTTTGAGTTTGTTGAATAAATAAAGCCATAGACATGAAATGGGCTCTTATTGAGTAAAAATGTCAAAATGAGTTATTTTAGAGTTTTAAAAACTCTTCTCAGAGTTTCAACATCTGAATCAAATTGTCTTTCATAGGCAAGCATGGATTAATTCCCAGGCTTTCCTAGGCTGCAGCCTAGGGCCCAAGAGTGTGAAGGGGCCCTTGAATTGATCAGTCTATTATTTAGAAATGTAACCGTATAAAAAGAATGGACCTTTATTCGTCCGTGGGGTGATAAACAAGCAAAAAAGCACTGATTTGGCAAATATGGGTCACTTCTCTCCAATCTGCTCATTGATTTGATTTATTATTCTTGCATAACAATGCTGTCACCTATTGTTGGAATCTGGCTACAAGCATATCGGAACATGCATGTAATAGGATTGCATCACGTGGATTTTCCCTTCACAAGAATAAGGGTTTCTCCCTCTACTGCGTAGGAGAGTTTTCCCTTTTGGTTTCACCTATTTCGTGCTCGAGGGTTTTTTACGTACGCGTTGTACTTCAATTATTCCCTTGTTTTCCCTCTTTTTTATTCATTCAATATATGCATTGTAATTTACATTGTAATCAGCAACAACCACGTGTTTGCCCATCATTTCGTAAGTAATCAATTACAGTCCATTATTACGTTTGACATCCTTGCTTATACAGATACAGAAGAAGAAAAAAACAAGAAGATGAGGCAACTGAACCGGACTGTGAGCAGTCGGGCAATGACAGGCTCAGAGTGACAGTGTTCATTGCTGCTATAGATCGTCTCCTTGCTGAAATGGATCAGAGATATCACTCGTACCCACATGTTCAGCACAAATTTGGATTTCTGAACAACATCCCATCTATCTCCACACAAGATCTCTGTTCAGAAGCAGCTGATCTCTGTAAGAAATATTCAGGTGATCTAGAAGAAGATTTTGTGGATGAAATGAGACAGTCCAGGGAACTCATTAAGGGGCATGATGACACCTCAGCTAGGTCACTGCTGAGTCACACCAGAGGAAGGAGACTAGAGTCAGTGTTTCCAAATGTTGAAATAGCACTGACACTCTTTTTGACTTTAACTGTTACCAATACCCCTGGGGAGCGTTCATTTTCAAAACTTGGACTTGTGAAGAATAAACTGGGATCCACAATGAGCCAAAACAGACTCAATCACCTGTCTTTGATGAACATTGAGAGTGATATTCTTAGAAAACTGGATTTTACCAGCCTCATCAAAGATTTTTCATCCAGGGAAACAAGAAAGAGATCCCTGCAGAAATAAGTTGGGGGTATTTACTGGGCTGCAGTTTTGTTACATTGCTGCCACAAACACACACAGGTTATTTGCTGCTGTAGTATGTTTCTTTCTTGAAATTGTATCACTCTGCCCCACTGCTTGATTTGTGCAAGGTGGTTCGTTCTACTACTGCAGCTGATGTGTCCTGGTTCAGAAAGCTTAATGTTTGTTAAGCTTGCTCAGAAACTTTAAATGGGTTTCTGTAGTATTTTGTGTAAAGGCTGTTATAGTAAATGAGTGTTAAATTACTTTTTTCTGCGAGAACATGATGCATAAGGGGACCCTTGACTACTTTAATCCTCCACTGGTCATAGGAAAGTCTTCTGATTTTATTTATTTTTGATAAATTTTTCTTTTTCATTTCAAATTATATTTTCTTTTTGGATGCCAAACTGACTCGACTATGAAATATAGTCAAACCAACAACCTCTTCATAAAAATACGATAAATGCTTTAAAAGTTTTTGAGAGAACGTTTTTGAAATTAGGCTATTGATATAGGAAATAATTATGTTGTGGTTTTATCAAATTCAAATAATTAAATAGAGTATTAGCAATGTATGTTTTCAAATCTATTATCTTGATAACAGTATAAATATAGTCAATCTGCTTTAGAAATCAATTTACACTCCTACTTAAATATACAAATTCTTAAACTATACAACACTTTAGACAACCAACGAACGTCGTCCATTGGAACAATGGACATAAGTTTAACTCAATGGTTTGTAGTACTACCAATAAACATTATTCCGAGTTCAAAAAATTCTTTATAATCTTCCCTCGGAAGGATATGTTGATCAAGTTTGTTGTCAAAATTGATAATAGCTTGTCATTTATCAACAGTGTGACATGCTATTTCACAATTTACAATTTCTTGCACATAATTAGTTTCGTTTAACACATTTTTTGGCATCTTTTAAAGTGTAGAACCTCGGAAGAAGGGGTATCTTCCACGCAACCCTTCCCCAAAAACTTTATATTTCTTTAATGGTAATATTTGATGATTCCCCAAAAATCTTTTTAATTTAAAATGATGTTGTAGGAAAAATCAGAAAGCCATTTTTGATGAAGGCAATTAATTTCCAGTCAATTTGGCAACAAATCCACCATTAAGATTATGTTGATTATTTCATAGTGTCTGTCTTGGCATTTTGGGATTTACATTACTTTTGATGAATAAACTTTGATCCTCATTCCTTTATTAAAAATGTTCCAGTAATATATTTATTTACTATCAACTGATTTTGACCCAAACACCCGGACATTTCAACAAAATAAGAAACACCCTAATATACATACCAAAATAAGGTCCGACAATACAATTATTATAATCATTTGAGTCAAGTATAATGTGTCTTCGAGTCGAACTGACACAACACTATATTAAAGTCTCTTTTGAAACCTTTGTTTCTATAAACCAAAAATATAATAAATTTGCATTATGTATTTTTCAAAAGTTAACTCCTAATAGAGATGATTTTATACTTGCATATAAATCAATCTACCAACCAGATGCATCAAAAGGGATTTGTATATTTTAAACTTGATGAATATCAGTACACACATCACACAGAAAAAAATACACTTGTCTATAAACAACATGCATGGCATAATCCTTTGTTGCACATCTTCTCATATTTTAGTACTCCGTTTGTGGAATATCAATAATTAAAGGTCGATTTGAAAGTATCAAAATCATAGAAGTACATACCTTATAAAGAGTTAAATTAAGTTTAAGAAGGGCTTGGCAATTGTTGAAATTAGCCACTAGCCAAAAGGGCTAGTTATTTTTTTACTAGCCTACTACGCTTCTGGGAACCTTCCTAATCTTTTTAAGTGGATTTTTATACTAAAATCCGAATTGAACATGGCCAACTCTTCTTGAGTATAGATTTTGGATGATAACCTATAATGATCCATGGTTTTAGTGAGGAGGGTGAAGATCCAAATCCGACTCATTGCACGATAGGTACAATTGAAAAATATAGTGAGTGATCCTACATAATCAGGACTATCAAATAAGATATATTCCTAATTTACTCCAAAAGATATATGGACTTGAAAACAAGACTTCACATAGTGCAGATAAGTCCAATTCGAACGAAGAAGCTGATGATTGGGGTTTTCAGAGTGAGTTGTGTGTATGTGTAATACTTTTTTTTTTCTTGTTGCCAACTGTTTTTCTTGTTTACATTGAATGGATTATCTAATCAATGGCTGAGTAACAGAGATTATCAACTTAAGGGATTATCGACGTATGAAATTCGTGTTGTGAAAAGAGGTCAATTATTCGAAAAATTGTGATGCTTTGTTGGGCCAAGTGCTTCTTTAATATGTGGGATTAAACGTTTAGTTTTATGAATTAATTATAAAAAAAATATATTATAAATGAATGTGTGATTTCCTGGGTTTTCCGTAGTTGTAAAACATCTAGAAAGATTAGGCAAACGGCATCCCATGATATTGAGAGGAAAACCCTAGAACGTACAATATGTGTAGGAGAAGGCCGGGGCAAGGCATATGGTATTACTAATTTAAAAATTAGTTCAAGGGAAATTGCAATATTATATTTAAACGTATATAAATTATTGTTGATCGAAAAAAACAAAAAAACTTTTGAACTGATGCAATTTTCTGAAATATATAGCACCCTCACTCAGGTAAATCCATATCACCTTTATTTTAATCCTGATCAATAAGGACAAGTTCGCCTGATACGAGGCCTAAAGGTTTTTTAGACCTTGACTACGTCCGCATGGAAGACTTTGTCCTTGTAGTTGTTGATAGAAACCTTCAAGGAGTGGATTCTGTTGTATGAATTGGCAGATAACTTCTTTTTTAAGCCCCCCTAAAAGAAATAATCCACGGGACTAATATCCAGGGAGTTAGAGGGCCAGGTCTTGGCGTACCAAAAATGCACCTTCTCTTCTTTCAACAAGTTATGGGTCTTGTAGGCCTTGAAACTTGTAGGATTTTCTCTTATATCCCCATCCTCCTTCCAACAGGTTGTAGACGTCGTAAACTCTGCTCTTTGGATACCTGAGCATCTTCTCGATGTACGCTGGGTTGTGTAAAGGCCAAAGGGGGGGGATAAGGGTTGTTTAAGTTAATATTAAAAGATGAAAAACGTATCTTCACAAATTAACTATGGATATTTACTGGAATATTTGAGTGAAGTGAATTAATAATTAACTCTTTTGCCAATAATAATACAATAATTGGTACATCGATCCCTCTAATTATATATGATAATTTTCTGGTGTTTGTATATTTGCTTAATAATGTTCCATGTATTTCTTTTTTGGCCCTATAAAAAGGCGGGAGTTCATTATTCTTGAAGCTAATTATAGAGTTATATTGTTAACAACTGCAAACATGTTGTTTAACGTTGCACTCCAACTACGTCATAGAAATAATACAAACATGTTGTTGTGAATGCGTGGGTGAAGCACCTGTACATGAAGCATGATCAAATTTATTTTAATTAAAAACGTATGTAGCCAATGCAAGTATACATAGTCCGTTTATGGATATAATCGTGAGGGAATCAAGTTCGTTCATCATTGGCGTTTCATCACGATTGAACTTGCTATTGGATATTGCGATTCAATGAAAAGGTGTTGGTTCTATTCTCAGAACACCACCGTTATTTATATCATTATAGGGTTTTATGAAGGAGAGTTATCCCATCATATTGTCTCCCACATCAACATAGCCGTGCCCATGTTCATATAATAATACTTTTTCTTAGGAATTATGAGTTCTTAGAAGAGTTTCGTTACCAATAACTGACTTAGATACGATTGGATTTCATACGCCTTTGTTTTGTTGAAATTTCTAACACGAATACTTTATTGGGTGTTTACTAGTGACGATGATGATTTCTTTTAAATTATTGTTAATTCCCTTTCATATGTACAAAATTCCCACTAAAGATTAATAGTTTAAATTATAAAAACAAGTCAATAAAAAACAGAGTATTTTCAAGTTATTTATAAAAACCTAAAAGATTTCTAAGTTATTAAAAGGATGGGGTAACATTCCCCTTTATAAACTAAAATATAAAGTTTGTCCGGTTTAAAAAGTCCATTGTTTCAATATATCTTGAGATTGTTTTGTTGAAACCTGCAGGAAGAGGATACTTTTTTGTTCTACAAGTACAAAGAATCGTGATTGTCTTTGCAACTATTACTTCGACTTTAAAATCATTCTATCCTCTCAATTCAAACGCAATGAACCAGTTTGACGCCTTTAGAGCTATGCTAAACCTATTGGTAATTATATTCTCCACCATCAACAATACAGGTCTCACTCAATCCCAGAAATAAAATAGCTGGAACGAAAATTCTATTGCATTTATTATTGATTATTTATTAATCTTTTTGGGATTTCAGAGAACCGATAATGCTTGCTAAATTATCGGGAATTATCAGGGAAATTATATACACAAATAAGTTTAATGTTTCAGATACTTAAAATTGCATTTGTGCTTAGTAATAACAAGGCCTATCATCTCCTAGTTGGTTGGGAAGCTTACTAAAAAAAAATCCAAGAGTTGAAAAACTGCATTCTAGTAGAAAGTGATAGATAAGTTAAGGGCCCTTATTTTAAATGTATCAAACATCCAAGCAATTATTTTATGATGATCTTTTTTAGGGGTTGTAACTTTATTGAATTATTTCTCACTTTTCTTTTCTTCTGAGATGTTTTGTCTTAATATATGATAATTTCATGTTGTCTCTTCAAATGTTCACGAAGTCCAGTTGTATTTGTAGCATTTAGCCATTAAAATTTACCTACAACAAATTCATTTAGCCTACTGTGTTTTTCGATTTTGGGTGAAATGATTTCAAACTTTTCTGGAATGAGTATTGCGCATATCCACAAAGTATGACATTTTGTTAAAAACTGAATGTCAATGGGTGAAAAATAATAAAGGCAAAATTAAACAACTTGAGTTTGTATCTTACAACAGTGTGCATTAAATTACAAGCAACTTGTTAAAAGTTATTAGTTATTACAGATTCAGGATAACTAAAGTACTAGCGATAAATATTAAGTCCATAAATTTCCTGTGAATTGTCAAAAAATTATCGGCACTTAATAAAATTGGTTTTCTCAAAATTCAGAGGAATTATCAATCAACACAAGTCTTTACCAGCAAATAAAATAAACATAACTGAACCATAACAGTGTTAAAAACCTTTTTGATATTATATTTTTTTACATGTGAATTCAGTATTTGAACCTTTTGTTAGTGAACTGGGATTTTTGGGAACCCAAATTCGATAAAATTTCTTTAAATTTTTTCTGCTGTAAACAGCATTAAGATGCTCATGAAACATCTTTCAGAATAAATGCAAATTTTTGTTGTTGCAAAAAGGTATTTTCTTGGAACTATTCGAAAATTTGCAATTTTTAATCAAGAATTGATTATTTTGATTTATGTTCGCTTTTAAGCGTCCTTTTGTTTTGTCTATTTCCTTTTGTTCAATTTTAGATATTAGAATTACAACAAATGTTATATTAACTGTTTTCCAATATATCACACTCAATATCATCAAAGTTAATGAACCCATTTTTTGTACCAAAAGTTTGTTAAAAGTAACTAATATTTCATAGAATCATTTAAATTGAAAATGAACGTATCGTATTTAATATATAATTATATTTTATTCATGCCCAAATCTAATGTGGTTATGAATCATAAACGTAATTATGAGTTTATGTCAAGTGTGTATTGAGAAATACAATTTGCTTAATATTTGAGTTATCATTTAACTCAAGTTAATTAACTACGTCAAAAAAAGGATGTTCACTAATGTAGGATTATATAGCCAACAGAGACAATATCGTTACATTTTTTAGACTGTGGAGGATATATTATTTCTATAATGATGATGATTATTTTGTTAAAAACAAGACATGTTTTATAAAGTGTACGGAAGCAAATCGTACCGCGCCAATTAGAGTCCCATAAACCTATTATTACTTAAAATTGATGGTAGTTGATAGAAAAATAATTTTTTTTTTTTAAATTGAGCATCTTTCATACACTGCATTATTAGTTGCGGTACGTCAAGAAACAAAGACAATCGGGGCAAAAAGTCAACGGATTGAACCTTTTCTCCGTCC